>NC_092341.1:110480000-111680000 GCF_046630445.1 Rutidosis leptorrhynchoides
AAAATTAATGTTTTCAATTTTGAGTTCGGTTTGGATAATTTTTACAACATGAAATATGTTTCAAATCATTCCTAAAAACTATTGGAATCATCAATTGAACTTAAAACATCAAAACAAGCTCTAATTTCTCAATGAACAAATTAGTTGACTTTTGACAATATAACTTTGACTCGCAAATTCGAATTCGTTATTAAGAATTGGAACTTGAGATTTTAAAGAAAGTTTAAGTAAATGATTCCTAACAACTCTGCATTTTTAGTTTTTGAAATTTGTTTCGAATTCAAGTTTATGTATCTCACTGTCAAGAACACATGAGCTCAAAATTTGGTTTTGAGATTAATAATGTTATAGGTTATGATTACAACATGAATTGTGTTGCAAATCATTCCTATAATCTTTATGGATCATTAAATTAACTGGAAACATCAAAACAAACTCGAATTTGATTCAAGAACACTTAGTTGACTTTTAAAACCCAAAACTTTGACTCTCAAATTAGAGATTAATAGAAAGAACTGAGGATTGAAAACTTACAGATAGTTTAGATAGATGATTCCTAACAAGAATGTATTATTACATTTTGAAAATTCATTCGAAATCAAAATATGGTTAAAAAGGTGAAGAACAGAGGATACGAGCTTATTTTCTAAGTTTTTGGTTTGTAATTCTCTTACTAATTGTAGGAGATCATTTATACAAATTAATTCTTGTTTTCTAATGGAATTGAAGTGGACATCTAACAGATTACAGACAGAAAACAAAATTTGAAAAAGTTGGATTAAGATGTGCAACGAAATGGTACTAGTTCTTGACTTTTTTTTCTTATTTAAATTAATATTAATAATTAATAAATATTTTAATAATAATAGTAATAATTATATCAATAATAATAATAAGTAATAATGATACAAAAATCATAAAATGAATAATAAGTTTATTAATGATAAAAAAAAATAATAGTGTCTTTAATAATAATAATATCTAATGATAATACAATTAAGGTTTAACATATAACAAGTTTTATGTTTCAATTTTTATATTTATGTATTATATAATATTAATAATATAAATATTAATATTGACTTTAATAATAATAATGAAAGTGATAATTATATTACTACAACAACTATATTCTTATCTTGTATTTACTTTTAATGTTTTAGTATTATAATTTATTAATTATGTAAATTTTAACATATCTTTTATATTTAATACTTATACATTTTTATATATTACAATATAACTATAGTCACCAATTATAGAAATCATGTTCATATATATATATATATATATATATATATATATATATATATATATATATATATATATATATATATATATATATATATATATATATTAATAGTAATTTATTAATTCTATATCTTATTTTATATTTTTAATTCTAATGAATAAATTGTATTATTTCAAATCATTATATATATACTTTGGTTTATATTTATAAATACACACACACACACACACACACACACACACACACATATATATATATATATATATATATATATATATATATATATATATATATATATATACATACATACATCTATTTACACACAATTGTTCGTGAATCGTTGGGAGTAATCAAAGGTCAAATGATTTCATGAAATAGTTCAAAAATTTTAAAACTCAACTTTACAGACTTTGCTTAGCGTGTCGGAATAATATAAAGATTGAAGTTTAAATTTGGGCGGAAATTTCCGGGTTGTCACATAAGTGTCATCATCATCAACATCATACGTAAAAAGTAAAGTAAGTTTTCAATCAAGAATAGAGACCAAAATAAAGGCTGACTTCGTTCAGCTTCTACGACCTCTATACAAACTGAAATGATGTGAGGCCAGTGGCCATGGCTCCGTATGTGAGTCCTCTAATCACTGACTAATTTTCAGAACCTAACTCATCTTTGTTTGACCGTGGCGATGGTTTAAGTGTGAGTAGGTCAGAATTTTTCAGCACAACGTTGCAAGGGCGTAGTGACTTTCGGAAGGCTATAAATCCTAAACCGTATATCGGATTAAGACAAGTATTAAATGAAAAGTCATCTAATCTTACTGAACTATCTGGAAATCAACTTTTCCAGTAGCCCAGGGGCCTGATCAGACCCTGAAAACAGTAAACATGTGCCCCGGTGGAATTTTTGGTGCTTGATGCTCATCACGGTTCTCATCCTTGATGCTTGTAGCTTCAAGTGTACAACTCATTGATGTGTTAGCATCACTTTGACCAAGGTTTTACCATCAACACACAAGAGTCAAGACTAAGAATTTAAAACACAACTCATGTGAGAGTTTGAGCAAGGTGATGAACCAAAGTTACATCAAATTTCTTAGTTTCAACTCAAATGCAAGTCTTATTAAGCTATAAACTTCGAATCAAACTAAATAAGCAAGACCTTAAGCTAGAGAGCTTAGATCTTAACTAAGTATTAATGATCTTAGACTAAAAAGTCTAGATCTCATGTTCTTGGTGAAACCCTAAGTCAAAACACTTAGACTTTCAACTTTACACTACCATAAGTTATAAAACTTAGATTTTATAAAGTAAAGTGAACACAAATTAATGAACTCTTGTTTTAACAAGTTAGATGACCATAAGTTATAAAACTTAGATCAATCTTAGATGAGTGAAAGTTATAAACTAGTAATATTAAACTTTCTTGTTCTTGAACTTTCAAAGTTAGACTTTGGTTATAAGATTTCTGAAGATTAAAGTTAATAAGTAATCTTTGACCAAGTAACTTATATAAATCAAATTCCATACACATAAATGACAAATTTAAAGTTAAAAATAAACAAGTTCAAGTTTGGATCCTTTATACAAAAAGATATCAAGTCACAAGCTTGAATCTTCATGAAATGAATTTTAAAGTTCCAATACTTGAACATAAAGAGGATCTTAAAGTATTTGATCCTTATATTTGTTATAAGTTTCATGTAGAACCAAAATCTACAAAGCTTTGATCCTTGTTCTTGCTTCTTTATCATAAAAGTGATTAAAGATTGCAAGATAACATGAGGATTTGAGTTATAAGAACCAAAATCCAAAAATAAATGAAGATGATGATGATTACGGTATTGAAAGAAGAAAAAGAAGAGAGAAAAGTGTTTAAACCTTCAAGTTCTTCAAGAAAAGTTGAGAGAAAAGTTAGAGAGAAATTTGAGAGAAAAGAAGTGTGTGTTTTTGAAATGAAATGAGAGTGTTTGAAATGAAATGGTGGTGTGGTGGGTGCCCTTGTAGGCCGACGGTTTCATGGGGTGGTGGGGGGGACCATTTTCTTGCTATTGGGTGGTAATACATGGTGGTGTATGTACATGTTGGGTGGCATGGAACAAAATGCTAAAACATGTAAGTAGTAGTACCAAGCATGCTTAACTTTGTCTTACACTCTAATTAGGTTTTGTCTTATGCCTCACGGGCTAATTTAGTCCATTAACTAGTCCATTTAGTGAGTCCATTAAGTAAGTAGGTTGGGCCTTGGAAGTCCACTAAGGTAAAGTCCATTAAGGTAACTAGTAAGCATTAGTAACCACTAAGCATAATTAAATAAGACCTTAAGCCAAGTAATTGTTGTAATAAATAACAATTAAGTTTACATAGTCATAATATCCTAATTATGACAAAAGTTTGCCGTGTACCAAGTACGTAGCTCGTTTTAAATGATAAGTGACACTAACGATCGTAAAAGCAATCAAGGATCATGTGAAGTAACTAAATACTTAAAAATACGTTGTAAGGCATTAACGAAGGTAATTAACATAATTAATGATCCCAGAATAAAATCTAAATTAGTACGCACAAATACGCAGTTTCGTGAAAGTAATAAATATAAATAAAAATCGAAAAGTTCGGGTCGTTTCATAAACCCGTCAAGGTTTCAGCATAACAATAACATAAGTTTCAGATAGATACTAACATATATAACGATTATAACAGATAGACGTAAGCATAGGATGACAGCAATTTAAAGATAACCAAACATATCATTTAAATTTATAGAAGGCATTCACCGTATACTGACGAGGTTCTGACTGTTACAAAAGTGACATTCTCTAGACCGCTCCTACTACAATCTTCGATGTTCATCTCCGGGTACTAAATTTCCCGCACGGAGGTGAGAAGGCCTTGAAAGTATCTAGCTTTCTAGTGAGAGAAAGCTAGAGTGTGATGTAATAAGAAATGGAATTGAGAAGTGTGTTTGAAATGGAAAACAAGTGGCCTATTTATAGCCGAAATCTCCTGGTGGGGCAAGCCGTATACACGACCGTGCATGATGGGCAAGCCATTTACACGGCCATGCATGATAGGCAAGCCGTGTGCCTTGGTCGTGTGCACTAGCCGTGTGGGTTCCATGCCCGGGTGAGGCAGCCGTGTGCTGGTCACCATGGGAAAACTGTGTGATCAATGGGCAGGCCATGTGGTCAGGCATCCTTGGTCATTTTTGCTAGTTTCTTGGATCATAACTTGGTTTACGGGGTTGTAATTTGATTTTAACTGTTTTTGCTCTAGATTCTTCATTTTAAGCCCGTTATCGTCGATTCTTCTTGCATCGTCTTTGTAATCACTTGATCTATCAAATAAAGCAAATAAATGCTTAGCTTGGAGATAAAGTTAATTACTTTAATGTTTTGGGACTAAATATCAGGGTTAAAAATGTGACTTTTTAGCCGATATCATGTGCACTCAACAGTTATAGCTCGATGAATCTTTGATTGTTTAAAAAATAGAATAATATCTACGAATTGCTTCTTGGCCTCTGATATCGGCTAAAAAGTCACATTTTTACCCCGGTATTGAGGCCCAAAAACAATAAAGTTCCAACCTTTATCTCCAAAATACTCACTTTGTCGGTTAAAAGTGAAGATCAAGTAATTACGAAGCCGGTGCAGAAAGAATCAAGAGAATCGGACCTAAAAAGAAGATTCTAGAGTGAAAACCGTGAAAAACAAGTTACGACCCCGGAAACCAAGTTACGATCCAAGGAAAACAGCAAACCAGGGCAGCCATACGGCCTGCCATCCGGGCTGCCATCCAGCCTACCATATTAGATACGGCCTGCTGTGACGACCCGTCCAAAACTATCATGTACGGATCATCAACAACAGGTCCATTACACGGTATAATACTATATGCTATTTTAAAACAAGTTTTGCATTCATAAAAAGGTAACGTTTTTACCAACATCAAATGTTTTACAAAAGCAACATGCTTCTACGAATAGAAAGCATTAACAAAAGTACGTGACACAAAGGTCATTACAAAACCATGGTTCGAAAATAACATAAGTAGTGAATGCAAAAATAAAAGTCCATGCTTAAGACATCTCTAACAATGCAGCGGAAGTCTAACACAGCGAGTCTATAACAGCGGAGGCAATTTCATCTAAGCATCTGAGAAATAACATACTTAAAACGTCAATACGAATGTTGGTGAGCTATAGTTTTGTTGTAAACAATAATGTAATGTAGATCACAAGATTTCGTATTCAAATCAATATGAAAAAGTATATGCTTAACCGTGGGCACTTGGTAACTAACTTAACGTAAAATAATATATCACCCCCTAAAAGTACACTTGGCGAGTGCGTTAAAACAGATGAAGTATTAAACACCCGTTAAATGCTAGCGCGACTAGCCCGAGTGGGGATGTCAAACCCTATGGATCTATATCTAAGATTCGCGTCTACCGGTTCATAAACCAATAGTTAAACGTTACCGAGCTAAGGGGAAAATTTGTGCCATTATATCATCCACACATATATAAAGTTTAAGTACACGTGTCTAGTAAGTAAAACATAAAAAGCGCATGTATTCTCATTCCCAAAAATAGTTAAAGTAAAAAGGGAGCTATAACTCACAGTGGATGTACGGTAAAGTCGATACGAAAATGTAAGCAAGTAGTAAGTCGGTCCAAACAAGTAAGTTGGTCGATCCAAAAGGTCCTCAACCTTATCCAATGGTTGCTAATTCATTAAGTTGTCCCAAAAAGTATTAAAGTAAGTAAGTTAAGTCTTATGTATCATCATCATCATCATATGTAAAAAATAAAGTAAGTTTTCAACCAGAATAGAGGTCGAAATGAAGAGCTGAATTCGAACAGCCGCTACGACCTCTACACAAACTGAAATGATGCGCGACCAGTGGCCAAGGCTCCGTTTGTGAGTCCTCTTACCGCTTTCCAAAAATCAGACCTCAACTCAATGTTGTTTGATCGTGACGTTGGTCAAACCGTGAGTGGGTCAAAATTTTCAGCACGTCGTAAGTAAAACATAGTGATTCGTCGGAGGCGTAATTCACAAACCGTGCAACGGCATGCAATGAGGCCTATATGAAAAATCATCTACACAACCTGAGGAATCCAAATCTTAAACTTCTTGAACCTCCAGGTTTGATGTTTTGATCAGAATGGGCTGATCGAGTTGTTATGAACGTTTAGACACTTTCCAACTCAAGTAAGGTGCACTTTTATTGCATGTAACAATATAGCTTCACCCTTTTTGGTGTCTAAAGCTTTCATGTTGAAAAAGATTGCATATTTATTACATGGAAGTAGTAAAGCTTCAACCTTTATAGTAATCAAAGCTTCCACGTTCAACAAGATTGCATCTTTACTACGTAGGGGTAGAAAAGCTTCAACCTTCTTAGTGTTTCAAACTTCTAAGTTTACAATGGTTGCACCTTTATCATATTTAGATGATAAAGACTCAAGCTTTATGTCCAAGTTTGCTCCTTTTTCACATGTAGATGGTAAAGACTCAAGCTTTATGTTCAAGTTTGCTTCTTTATCACATTTAGATGATAAAGACTCAAGCTTTATGTTCAAGTTTGCTTCTTTATCACATTTTGATGATAAAGACTCAAGCTTTATATTCAAGCTTGCTTCTTTATCACATGTAGATGATAAAGACTCGAGCTTTATGTTCAAGTAGATGAGAGCTACAACCTTTTGCAACTAAGGTGCTAAAGATTGCATCTTTCTTCCATTTTTAAAATAATAACAAGTTTGTCATGGATCTTTAAGCTAGAAGCTTAGATCTTCATGTTTTAATTGACCATAAACAAAACAAACTTAGATCTAACAAAGATTTATGAGACCATAAGCTATAAAGCTTAGATCTAAACAAAATACATGAAACCATAAGCTACAAAGCTTAGATCTAACAAGATCCATGAGACCATAAGCTAGAAAGCTTAGATCTAACAAAGATTCATGAGACTTCTTGGATGATGATGATTATGAAATAAAAAGTAATAAATAAAGTGGAAGTAAGCATGAAAAAGCAAGAAAACTTACAAGCTTTAAAAGAAATTGAAAAGGAATGAAACTAGAGCTTAAACTTCCTTAAAGAAAGATTTGAAACTTGAAAAATGATGAAGATGATGAGTCTGTGTATTATGGCTGAAATTTAAAGGGGAGGGGAGGGGTTTGTGGTGTTGGTGAATGGACAAGAATATTGAGAATCTAGTACACATGTAGTGGCAACTTTTACTTTTTGGTTGGTGGGTTGCTTTATGCTTAAAAGGCTTAATTTTAATGGGTTAGCCATGTTCCATCTAGTCCACTAATTAATTTAGGTTGGGCCATGAAATAAATAATACTTGTAGTCTAAATAAAATGCGAAGTCCAAGTAGTGAGCTAGTGTGCACAAGTAATTAATTAAATTCTATTAAAATAATAATTAATTAATTGATTATCACTAATAAATAATAAATAAAAATAATAATAATATTTCAATTATTATTAAATTGGATTGTAAGTCATCCAAATATACGGTCGAATCCATCCAGAATTAGATTAAAGTAGGCCATTCAAGTAAGTACGCGTTTCTGAAATATCGCGAATTATTTCTAAATATGTCGTAAGCTCAGAAAATATTCAAGATGATAGAAGTATATGCGCACATAATATAAATTACACATATATGAATGCAAGTCGAAAATGTCGGGTCGTTACACCTGCCATGCAAACATGCCATCAAAACAGCTTTCCTGGTCATATGGCCTGGCCATACGGCTTGCCTTACAGCTTGCCATACGGCCTGCCAGCTGTATGATAGCAAAAATCAAGCTTATTTTAAGGGCATTTGTCATCCATTTTTACACACACTTCAATTCACTTCTCTCTCTCTCTCTCTCTCTCTCTCTCTCTCTCTCTCTCTCTCTTTCTAGAATATTAGTCATACTTTCAAGGTCTTCGACTCCGTGCGGGAAACCTAGTACCCAGAGAAGAACGCCGAAGATTGATTCAGGAGCGGTCTGGAGTTTGAAGTTGTCACTTTTGTATTCAGAACTCGTTTAATCTACTGGTACTTCTATCCTTTGTCTTTTTATAATGTCTTTCATTATTATGCTTTGTGATATTGTTACCATGATTAGCGAGTAGTTATCTTTAGTGTATGCTATGATGTAGTTAGCTATAATGCCGAAATAATATTATGGTTTGTGTATGTTGTCGAGATGCTTTTCGATTATGATTTAAACTCAATCGCTTTTCTAACTAATCGATCGTAGTTATCGGCTCTGTTATTGGAAAGTCGCGAACCCCGATTCAGAGTACACTATCTGTGTCACCCCTTGGTAAGATAAGTCTATCGGATATAACGTAAGTTTGACTGAGGCACACAGGTTGTAGTAAGTCCACCGAGCCTAGGACTCTGACTGATGACTCTTTCGTGGTAAAACATCTAACTAGGCCCATAGTACATTGTCGGTCCTAGACCATGCTAGTGTAGTCACCAAGTATATAAACTTTGCACGTGAGCGCTGAAGTACAACAGTTGTTGTAAGCTGTACCTCTGCTAAGTAAGGCCATGGAACCCGGTCAGTGCTGATTAGTACACTTTACCATAACGCGGTCTCAAGCATTGCACCCCACTTGAGAAATTCTTAGTTAATTAAGGAACTGTTTGTTTAAACACATAAAGGATCGGACCGTTAGTATAATCGAACGTGTTCATGGAAGTCAACCCGACTTGGCCATGGTGTTCATTATGGTTGAACTCTTTTTAAGGGCCTAACTATCTTTTTAAACTCAACCATTAACGAAAGCATCGAAACACATCACGTCTCTTGGATATGGCATACCTTGTATTTCATTGTGCTTAAGAAAGTTTAGACCTTTGTGGAATGTTAATACGTCACCCAACCGAGTCTCTCATTTGGATGTGCCGTTTGAACGTGTATGCCTGTAGTCAGACTGCACGGGCGTCGGGGGTAAGGGACGTTGCTGTCTATTCAGAATCTTCAAGCCTAACGCATTACCTAGTGACATGTCTTATGACAGGGACGTTAGGACCAGTGTAGTGAATACAAGGTCACTACTTATTCATGAGCCAGCATTCCATAATCTCGGTAAAGTAACTACCGAAATCATATTATGCACTTGCTTTAACCTTATCTTAATCACAAAGTTTATCGCATTTACTTTATTTTATCTTATAAACTAGAAAACCTAAAATTATGTAATACACAACTACTCCTTCACTTTAGGATTATCTTAAGTTATAGTTATATGTTTGATTCTACTAATATCTTAAAAATTCAACCCTAGGCCATACTTCCCTTACTCACCATAAGTAGGAGTAGTACGATTTAGGCCCCGCTAAATATAAATTTAAAACTATTGCCTCCTCTCCTGATAGCTTATTTTAACGTCTTGTGGCCTAACGACCCCGCATAAACAAAACCGTTCGTTTTGGTTATATCAAGGGAGGAGTAAGTTTTTAGCGCCGCTGCCGGGGAACTGGTATCAGACAATACTGCTTCTATCAAACCTATTTGCAAGCATTTAGTGGTGTCTAAGAAATACAATTACACACGGACTTGGTTGTTGGATTTTCCTAACAGTCTCCAATTATATTGGAACCAAAAGGATCCTGTCTCTCCGTAGTTGGCCTGACTACTTGGTTTGTTGAATAGTTCGTGCGAAGCTCTGTTATCAAAAACTAGGGAATTAGTAGCAAGAACCAAAAACATAATTAAACTTAGGATGATTACCTTAGATTACCCAAGATTACCTTATACTACGATCGCTTTAGTTTACTTTAGACTAAATTAGGAACTTAGTATATCTACCTAAAATTTAAAAATAAAAGGGCATACTCAGTGCATGACCCAAACCCGATCTAGACCAGGGCCGTTGTTATTCGTACCTGATCCAGACGCAATAATCTCTAAAGCACGCAAAGAAGAACGAATCAGAAATCGAATGGCGTTACGCGTTACTCTAGCAGAAATCACTAAACCCTCAATTGAAGGTCGAGGATGATCAATCAGATTTTTAGAGATCCAAGGACACTCGTTCGAGTTAAAGCATCACATTATACAGCTCATCCAAAATGGATGTCAATTTCATGGACTACCGAATGACGATCCTAACTCTCACCTTGATAAATTCATATCTCTTTCGAACTCCTACAAGCAACCAGGGATAGGACAAGATATAGTCCGGCTATACTTGTTTCCCTATTCTCTCACTCATCATGCACAAACATGGTTTGAAGATTTAGAAAAAGATTCCATCACGTCATGGACGGAGATTGCTACTAAATTCCTAACCAAATATTTCCCTCCTTCTAAATAAACTAAGCTTAAGAATGACATTATTAACTTTAAACAAAGTATGGGAGCAATTCAAAATTCTGCTGAAGAAATGCCCTAATCACCTAGGTTCTGTACCTTCTACAATGGTCTTACGGTAAATCATAGGACGACGATCCACACAGCAGCTCAAGGAAATCTGATGAACCAAATCGCAGATGAAGCATGGGAGTTGCTCGAGAACATGATAATGCATCATCATGACTGAAACAGTGGTGAAACAACTTCATCATCCGCTCCACTATCCGCACTTAATAATCAAATGGGGTCCATCAAATCCTTCACGGACAAGATGGAGTCTCTTGCGAAACAACTCGGAGAATTGAAGACGTAGCCGCAGCAAAATAACCAGGCTCATGCTTGTGTTAACTGTACCAACCCACAACCCACTGAAGAATATGAAGTTGAGTACGAGAATCTTGACGGTTCAGTCTGTTACATTTAATACCCAGCTCGTCAATCAAATCCTAGATTCAATCAACAACCAATGGTTAACCAATTTCAAAGAAATAACCAGCGTTTTCGCTATCGTTACCCAACCTATCCACCCTAACAATCTCAATGACCTACGATCAACCACTTTCACTCACTGGACCACCAGCTGAGAAAAATTCTCCAACCACCTAAATTACGAAAGTAACCAATCCTGCTCTCGGAACTGATGATCACTTGACTTAGTTCATTCAAGGACAACAACAGCTGAATCAGAGAACCGCGTCTAGATAAGACCAGATAGATATACTCATGTGAAACCAATTGGCTCTACTCAAAAGTCTAGAAACACAGCTCGGATGGTTATCACAACGCCTTGAAACCCGACCACAAGGGAGATTACTGGTGATACGCCTAAATCCGCATTAGGTGCTCATGCGTATCACTTACTTGCACATGCTTACTAATTAAAGTCCTGCACTAACCCTAGGGTGCGCCCAAACGATGGTGCACCCAGATAAGGTGCGCACAGACGAGGTGCACACAGACGAGGGTGCGCCCAGAAAGGAGTGAATCGTTCTCCTATACGAGGTGCACCAACGCAATTAGAAGGGATGCACCAGATGACCAAAGGGGTGCACACAGTTTTACTTGGTGCACAAGAAAAAATCTTATCCTTAATTAGCTACGATCCTTTCCTAACAATAATTCTTTTATTCATGGCTATTATTTGGGAAGGATCTAGAATGGAATTAAAGGATATCTTGGGTTAGGGTTTCACTATAAATATAGGCCCTAACCTCATTCATTCATTCATTCATCCTACAACATGTGATAACGATCTAGTAATCACAACATCGTCTATGGATCAACAATCAGAGACGGAATGATATCCTCTAACGGAATTACATTATGATGATCATCTACAATTTATGAGGTACGGCCTGAAGCCCCTCACCTAGGGTTTTACCTACACCTCGTGTAGGGTTTTTCCCTCGCCGACGATTACTCTGACCTCAGCCATAACCGCCTGATATGTTAACCTGGATCAATTATCTTATGATTGGAGTTAACTATCGAATTAAACCTGAAAGTTCTATGAATTAAGAAAGAATAATGGAGTTTAATCGAATATTCATTGAAATTGAGTTTGTTACAATTACAAGAGGAAAGTGGAAATTGATAATTGAAAAGCTAACAGACTAAGTCGTTACACCAGTATTTATATGTACAACTAACTAATTTTGATCCCATCAACAGACTAACGAACTTGCCATTTGAATTGAGCTAACGAGGGAGAAGAAATCATGTGCAATGCACGTATGTTCTTATTTGCAGAGAACACGTGAGTGGCACGTGACCCTAATTTGAATATAACGTATCAATTTCTCCCCCTTTAAACCATTCTTGCCCTCAAGAATCTGCAAAAACATCAAACGTAGGGAATCACTGGGCCAATTCTTCCAGTGATTCCCAAGTAGCATCATCGAGTGTACCATTTTTCCATTGAATAAGCCCACAAACCACTGCCCTATTCCCCGTTTTCATTAACTTTCTTTCCAGGATCTTGGCCGGCATGATAAAAATTAAGCCCTATCATTCAAGTCTGGCAATACCCCCATAGCTGAGACATCACCTTTGTGTTCTTTGAGCTGTGACACATGAAATACTGGATGAATTTTAGCTGTAGCAGGTAATTGAAGTTTATAAGCAACTTCACCTACTCTAGCCACCACTTGAAATGGTCCATAATACTTAGGAGATAGCTTGCTGTACTTATGTGATCGTAGAGTAACCTGTTTGTGTGGCTGTAGTTTAACATAAACCCAAGTACCCACCTCAAAAACTCTATCATTTCTCCTTTTATCAGCCAAACTTTTCATCTTGTCTTGACCCCTTTTTAGGTAAAACTTAAGAACAGTCAAAGCTTGCTCTCTAGCAGTCAATGAACGATCTACAGCTTTAACTTGACTATATTTGGCAGTATAAACTATAGTAGCTGGTGGTGGCTGACCATAAACTACCTCATATGGTGTTGTATGAATGGAAGTGTGGTAGTTGGTATTGTACCAATATTCTGCCAAAGCCAACCATTTGGTCTAGTTTTTAGGATTATCACTATTCATACACCTAAGATAAACACCCAAGCATCTATTTACCACTTCTGTTTGACCATCTTCTTGTGGATGGTAAGCAGTAGACATATTTAGCTTAACCTGCAATTGCTTGAATAATTCTTTCCATAAAGTACTGAGAAATATCTTATCTCTATCACTTACAATCACTTTGGGCAGGCCATGTAACTTGTACACATTTTCAAGGAAGCATTGTGCAACAGATGATGCAGTAAAGGGGTGTGCTAGAGCTATAAAGTGGGCATACTTACTTAACCTATCCACCACAACAAATATGACAGATTTGCCTTGTGATAATGGAAGACCTTCTATGAGATCCATAGATAACTCTGTCCAGATAGTAGTTGGTATAGATAGTGGTTGTTGTAACCCTGGATACTTAGCCAAGTCTGCCTTACATCTTTGACAGATAGTGCATTGCCTCACATGCTGTTTAACCTGCTTCCTCATATACTTCCAATAGAAAAAAGTCTTGAGCTTTTTCATAGTAGAATTAACACCAGAGTGACCACCATTAGGAGTGGCATGAAAGTAATTGATAAGTTCCTCTCTCAATGAACCATTTGCACCCACTACCAGCCTTCCTTTTCTTTTTAAGTAACCATCTTGCCACTCATAATGTTTAACCGAGTCTTCATCACTACCCAATTTAGAAATAAGAGTCTACAAATCCACATCTTGAGCAACACTGTAGTGACCCGAACTTTTCTATGTTTATATATATTAAATGAAATTGATATTTACATGATTAAGTGTTTCTAACATGTTAAGCAATCAAACTTGTTAAGACTTGATTAATTGAAATAGGTTTCATATAGTCAATTGACCACCCAAGTTGACCGGTGATTCACGAACGTTAAAACTTGTAAAAACTATATGTTGACAAATATATGGATATATATATAGTTAACATGATATTATGATAAGTAAGTATCTCATTAGGTATTTTAACAATGAGTTATATACATAAAAATGAGACTATTGAATCAAGAAACTTGAAAACGATATATATAACGATTATCGTTATAACAATGTTTTACTAATTACATATGAATCATTTTAAGATATTTTTACACTATATATAAACATGATAATGATAAGTAAACATATCATTAAGTATATTAACAATGAACTACATATGTAAAACAAGACCTTTGCTCGATTTTGTTGTTTTGAGTAACTAGCATGAACATTTGAAATGGGTTAGTTTAATCTTTGATTTTGGATGATGAAATGTGTTTAGATGTTAATGTTTGTGTGTTCATAGAGTTAGTTACTTTATATGCTTAGATTTGGTATGTTGGATGACATGAAAATGTCACATTAACATGATTATTGATTTGTGTGATTCTTGGTTAGGGTTTGATAGTCTTGATATGAACATTTGAGGTCTTAAACGATAATGAGCGTTGTTGGTAAGTGTTTAGTTGTAATGTATGAGTAATTACCTACGAAACGGCATATTATATGGGTGTGGTAAGTTCCCGAATCATGAAATGCATTTTATGAACTTGAAATTTTAATGATGAACATTTAACGATCATTCGACGAGGAATTAGTTATTTTAAATGATGTTTTTGGTTAATGATATGTGTTTAGTTGTATTCCTTGTCAAAATACCTTTCCAACGATATAAGATATATGTTTTGGGTGTTTGCGGTTCATTATTTGTGAATTGGGGAATTTTGGTTCGAGACTTGAACATTTGAAACAACCCAGGAATCAGCTCGGGTGTATTGCCGCGGCGCGGCGCGACGCGACGTTTGCCTGGAAAGTGGGCTGTTCAATTTCTCGTTTTCACGTTTAATTCTAACTATGCTACGCACCTCCGATTAACATGTAACTTATTCTAACATGCCCATATATGATTATATAACTCAGAAAAATTGTCCGAGACCCGACCCGAACGTGTTGACTTTTTCGTTGACTTTGACTTGACCAAAGTTGACTTTTAGTCAAACTTAACCAAAAACTTATGCAATCGTTCTAATCTTCTTTTATACTTGATTCTTGCATAAAACTTGAAAACGTGACTCACATGCTATATATCCGAGTCGTAACGAGCCATAGGACTAATTGAACACATTTCGACCGACTTTGTGCCTTACCCGGTATTGATACAACTTACTTGTTTAGGTCAAGACTAGCATTCGTTCATGCATACGTTTACTTTATGAAGTACCTTTATACTCGTGCACTCAAGGTGAGATCATAGTCCTATCTTTTCAACAACTTTTACTCTTTAAATCATGGGATGAGAAACATATACGGTTTATACTTTTATACTTTGAACACAAGTACGAAAACAAACATTCTACGTGCGAGTTAGAACAAAAATCCTCAAGTCCAATTATCATTAGTTACACTTGAAGGGTGTAAGCGTGAACTTATGTTGTGTGGCCATACGGGTTTGACGAACCCTCATTCGGACGGTTCGCTACCGTTAGCGGATGAAATATATTTTCGGGTATAGTGTAGGTTCTAACACTATGATTCAGAGGTACCATTCAGTTAAGCCTTGATAATTGGGTTCTCGGCAAACAAACAACATCTTTGGAATACAAACGATTTAGATAATCAACTTATACAAAATCTTGTGGTTCAAAAACAACGTTTACAAATACACCTATGATTTCACCAACGTTTTTCGTTGACAGTTTTCTATATGTTTTTCAGGTTCATACTTGGCTACTTGATACATGCTTCCGTACACTTTGATTACTTGCTTGAGGTCAAACATACATGCATACGCTAGTGATAGCACCTTTGGATTCAAACTTAATGTTTACATGCATATGCTATTGATAGCATTCATGATTTTCAACTTATATTAAGTTGCAAGTTATTTCATTTATACTTATTAACTTTTGTAAACTTATACTTGTTGTCGAACCGTTTGATTTACTTAAAACTTTGTAAGTCTTACACGTTTCAAATGAATGTGACATAATTTTGGTCAAACGCGTCTCATTTAGGGACTATGACCACGTAACGGGACCTAAGTTGTGAAATGTCCCGTTCATATTGATTATAAACTTTCCATATTAATTGATTTCGTTGCGAGGTTTTGACCTCTATATGAGACGTTTTTCAAAGACTGCATTCATTTTTAAAACAACCATAACCTTTATTTTATCAATAAAGGTTTCAAAAGTATTACGTAGATTACCAAATAATGATAATCTAAAATATACTATTTACACACGATTATTACATAATGGTTTACAATAGAAATAAATTACATCGACATATGTTTCTTGAATGCAGTTTTTACACAATATCATACAAACATGGACACCAAATCTTGTCCTTATTTTAGTATGCAACAGCGGAAGCTCTTAGTATTCACCTGAGAATAAACATGCTTTAAACGTCAACAAAAATGTTAGTGAGTTATAGGTTTAACCTATATATATCAAATCATAACAATAGACCACAAGATTTCATATTTCAATACACATCCCATACATAGAGATAAAAATCATTCATATGGTGAACACCTAGTAACCGACATTAACAAGATGCATATATAAGAATATCCCCATCATTCTGGGACACCCTTCGAATATGATATAAATTTCGAAGTACTAAAGCATCCGGTACTTTGGATGGGGTTTGTTAGGCCCAATAGATCTATCTTTAGGATTCGCGTCAATTAGGGTGTCTGTTCCCTAATTCTTAGATTACCAGACTTAATAAAAAGGGGCATATTCGATTTCAATAATTCAACCATAGAATGTAGTTTCACGTACTTGTGTCTATTTTGTAAATCATTTATAAAACCTGCATGTATTCTCATCCCAAAAATATTAGATTTTAAAAGTGAGACTATAACTCACTTTCACAGATATTTCCTTCCTCGGAAATAAGACTTGGCCACGAATCGATTCACGAACCTATACAAATATGTACATATATATCAAAGTATGATCAAAATATAATTACAACCATTTTTATTATGTTTTAAAGATTTGAGTGTATTAAGTCAGCTGTCCTCGTTAGTAACCTACAACTAGTTGTCCACAGTTAGATGTACAGAAATAAATCGATATATATTATCTTGAATCAATCCACGACCCAGTGTATACACGTCTCAGGCTAGATCACAACTCAAAGTATATATATTTTTGGAATCAACCTCAACCCTGTATAGCTAACTCCAACATTACGGCACATAGAGTGTCTATGGTTGTTCCAAATAATATATATACATGGGTCGATATGATATGTCAAAACATTTGCATACGTGTCTATGGTATCTCAAGATTACATAATATATTAGAATACATGTATAATACAATATAAGTTAGTCAGGATATGATTTGTATAGATTTGTTAAACATTTCCCGTAGCTAAAAAGATCAAAAATATTCAATCTTGTTTTACCCATAACTTCTTCATTTTAAATCCGTTTTGAGTGAATCAAATTGCTATGGTTTCATATTGAACTCTAATTTAAGAATACAAACAGAAAAAGTATAGGTTTATAGTCAGAAATTTAAGTTACATGTCAATTACTAAAGAGGTAGTCATTTCCATCGAAAGAACGACATCTTGATGACCATTTTGAAAAACATACTTTCACTTTGAGTTTAACCAAGATTTTTGGATATAGTTTCATGTACATATGAAAAATCATTTTCCCAGAAGAACAACTTTTAAATCAAAGTTTATCATAGTTTTTAATTATCTAAACCAAAACAGCCCCCGGTTTCACTACGACGGCGTATATCCGATTTTATGGTGTTCATCGTGTTTCCAGGTTTTAAATTATTAAGTAAGCATATATATAGATATAGAAAATGTATTTAGTTGATTTTAAAAGTCAAGTTAGAAGGATTAACTTTTGTTTGCGAACAAGTTTAGAATTAACTAAACTATGTTCTAGTGATTACAAGTTTAAACCTTCGAATAAGATAGCTTTATATGTATGAATCGAATGATGTTATGAACATCATTACTACCTCAAGTTTTCTGGATAAAACTACTGGAAATGAGAAAAATGTATCTAGCTTCAAAGGATCCTTGGATGGCTTGAAAGTTCTTGAAGCAGAATCATGACACGAAAACAGTTCAAGTAAGATTTTCACTCGAAATAAGATTGTTATTGTTGTAGAAATTGAATCAAAGTTTGAATATGAATATTACCTTGAATTAGAAAGATAACCTACTGTAAATAACAAAGGTTCCTTGATCTTAGATGATTACTTGGAATGGATTAGAAAGCTTGGAAGTAGACTTGCAAACTTGGAAGTATTCTTGATTTTTATGAAACTATACTTATGGAATTTATGAAGAACACTTAGAACTTGAAGATGGAACTTGAGAGAGATCAATTAGATGAAGAAAACTGAAGAATGAAAGTGTTTGTAGGTGTTTTTGGTCGTTGGTATATGGATTAGATATAAAGGATATGTAATTTTGTTTTCATGTAAATAACTCATGAATGATTACTAATATTTTTGTAATTTTATGAGATATTTCATGCTAGTTGCCAAATGATGGTTCCCACATGTGTTAGGTGACTCACATGGGCTGCTAATAGCTGATCATTGGAGTGTATATACCAATAGTACATACATCTAAAAGCTGTGTATTGTACGAGTACGAATACGGATGCATACGAGTAGAATTGTTGATGAAACTGAACGAGGATGTAATTGTAAGCATTTTTGTTAAGTAGAAGTACTTTGATATGTGTCTTGAAGTATTTCAAAAGTGTAAGAATACATATCAAAACACAATATGTATATACATTCTAATGGAGTCGTTAAGTCTTCGGTAGTCGTTACATGTAAGTGTTGTTTTGAAACCTTTAAGTTAACGATCTCAATTAATGTTGTTATCATGATATTATGATGTATGAATATATCTTAATATGATATATACATTAAAATATCGTTACAACGATAATCGTTACATATAAGTCTCGTTTCGTAATTCTTGAGTTAGTAGTCTTGTTTTTACATATGTAGTTCATTGTTAACACACTTAATGATATATTTAAATATCATTTTATCATGTTAAGTATAGTGTATCAATATCTTAATATGATACATATGTAGTTAGTAGACGTTATCATAACGATAATCGTTATATATATCATTTCGAGTTTCTTAACTTAGTAATCTCATTTCTTATGTATATCACACATTGTTAATATACTTAGTGAGATACTTACTCATCATAATCTCATGTCAACCATATATATATGTCTATATATACCATAACATGTAGTTTTTACAAATTTGTAACGTTCGTGAATCGCCGGTCAACTTGGGTGATCAATTGTCTATATGAAACTTATTTCATTTAATCAAGTCTTAACAAGTTTGATTGCTTAACATGTTGGAAACATTTAGTCATGTAAATATCAATCTCAATTAATATATATAAACATGGAAAAGTTCGGGTCACTACAGTACCTACCCGTTAAATAAATTTCGTCCCGAAATTTTAAGCTGTTGAAGGTGTTGACGAATCTTCTGGAAATAGATGCGGGTATTTCTTCTTCATCTGATCTTCATGCTCCCAGGTGAACTCGGGTCCTCTACGAGCATTCCATCAAACCTTAACAATCGGTATCTTGTTTTGCTTAAGTCTCTTAACCTTACGATCCATTATTTCGACGGGTTCTTCATTGAATTGAAGTTTTTCATTGATTTGGATGTCGTCCAAAGGAATAGTGAGATCTTCTTTAGCAAAACATTTCTTCAAATTCGAGATGTGAAAAGTGTTATGTACAGCCGCGAGTTGTTGAGGTAGCTCCAGTTGGTAAGCTACTGGTCCGACACGATCTATAATCTTGAATGGTCCAATGTACCTTGGATTTAGTTTCCCCCGTTTACCAAATCGAACAACGCCTTTCCAAGGTGAAACCTTAAGCATGACTATTTCTCCAATTTCAAACTTTATATCTTTTCTTTTACTATCCGCGTAGCTCTTTTGTCGACTCTGGGCGGTTTTCAATCATTGTTGAATTTGAATGATTTTCTCGGTAGTTTCTTGTATTATCTCTGGACCCGTAATCTGTCTATCCCCCACTTCATTCCAACAAATCGGAGACCTGCACTTTCTACCATAAAGTGCCTCAAACAGCGCCATCTCAATACTAGAATGATAACTGTTGTTGTAGGAAAATTCTGCTAACGGTAGGTGACGATCCTAACTGTTTCCGAAATCAATAACACATGCTCGTAGCATGTCTTCAAGCGTTTGTATCGTCCTTTCGCTCTGCCCATCAGTTTGTGGATGATAGACAGTACTCATGTCTAGACGAATCCCCAATGCTTATTGCAACGTCTGCCAGAACCTTGAAACAAATCTACCATCCCTATCAGAGATAATAGAGACGGGTATTCCATGTCTGGAGACAACCTCCTTCAAATACAATCTCACCAACTTCTCCATTTTGTCATCTTATCTCATTGGCAGAAAGTGTGCTGACTTGGTGAGATGATCAACTATTACCCAAATAGTATCATAACCACTTGCAGTCCTTGGCAATTTAGTAATGAAATCCATGGTAATGTTTTCCCATTTCCATTCCGGGATTTTAGGTTGTTGTAGTAGACCTGATGGTTTCTGATGTTCAGCTTTGACCTTAGAACACGTCAAACATTCTATTAACATATTTAGCAATATCGACTTTCATACCCGGCCACCAAAAGTGTTTCTTGATATCTTTATACATCTTCCCCGCTCCGGGATGTATTGAATATCTGGTTTTATGTGCTTCCTTAAGTACCATTTCTCTCACATCTCCAAATCTTGGTACCCAAATTCTATCAGCCCTATATCGGGTTCCGTCTTCCTGAATATTAAGATGTTTCTCTGATCCTTTGGGTATCTCATTCTTCAACTTTCCTTCTTTTACAACCCCCTGTTGCGCCTCCTTTATTTGAGTAGTAAGGTTAGTATGAATATATTAATAACTTTTACCCGTATAGGTTCTCTGTCCTTTCTACTCAAAGTGTCGGCTACCACATTCGCCTTCCCCGGGTGAAATCGAATCTCAAAATCATAATCATTCAACAGTTCAATCCACCTGCGTTG
Source organism: Rutidosis leptorrhynchoides (assembly GCF_046630445.1). Lineage (NCBI taxonomy): Eukaryota > Viridiplantae > Streptophyta > Magnoliopsida > Asterales > Asteraceae > Rutidosis > Rutidosis leptorrhynchoides. The sequence goes on from NC_092341.1 coordinate 110,501,239, forward strand.
TCTCATATTCAGTTGCTTCTGATTAAATATATGTTGGAAACTTTTGTGGTCGGTATTTATAATACTTTTGACTCCATATAAATAATGCCTCCAAGTCTTTAATGCAAAAACAACAGCACCCAATTCCAAATCGTGAGTCGTATAATTTTGCTCGTGAATCTTCAATTGTCTAGACGCATAAGCAATCACCTTCGTTCGTTGCATTAATACACAACCGAGACCTTGTTTTGATGCGTCACAATAAATCACAAAATCATCATTCCCTTCAGGCAATGACAATATAGGTGCCGTAGTTAGATTTTTCTTCAATAACTGAAACGCCTTCTCTTGTTCATCCTTCCATTCAAATTTATTCCCTTTATGCGTTAATGCAGTCAAGGGTTTTGCTATTTTGGAGAAATCTTGGATGAATCTTCTGTAGTAACCAGCCAATCCTAAAAATTGACGTATATGCTTCGGAGTTTTTGGGGTTTCCCACTTTTCAACGGTTTCGATCTTTGCCGGGTCCACCTGGATACCTTCTTTGTTCACTATGTGACCGAGGAATTGAACTTCTTCCAACCAAAATGCACACTTTGAAAACTTAGCGTACAGTTTTTATTTCCTCAATACTTCTAGCACTTTTCTCAAATGTTCTTCGTGCTCTTGATCATTCTTTGAGTAAATAAGTATGTCATCGATGAAAACAATGACAAACTTGTCAAGATATGGCCCACACACTCGGTTCATAAGATCCATGAACACAGCTGGTGCGTTAGTCAATCCAAACGGCATAACCATAAACTCGTAATGACCATAATGCGTCCTAAAAGCAGTTTTTGGAATATCATCCTCCTTTACTCGCATTTGATGATATCCAGAACGTAAATCGATTTTCGAATAAACCGACGAGCCTTGTAGTTGATCAAATAAGTCATCAATTCTCGGCAGTGGATAACGGTTTTTGATGGTAAGTTTATTCAACTCTCTGTAGTCAATACACAACCTAAATGTACCATCCTTCTTCTTGACAAACAAAACAGGAGCTCCCCATGGTGATGTGCTTTGTCGAATGAAACCACGTTCTAATAGTTCTTGCAGTTGGCTTTGCAGTTCTTTCATCTCGCTGGGTGCGAGTCTGTAAGGAGCACGAGCTATTGGTGCAGCTCCTGGTACAAGATCTATTTGAAATTCAACAGATCGATGTGGAGGTAGTCCTGGTAATTCTTTCGGAAATACATCGGGAAATTCTTTTGCGACGGGAACATCAGTGATGCTCTTTTCTTCAGTTTGTACTTTCTCGACGTGTGCTAGAACAGCATAGCAATATTTTCTTATTAGTTTTTGTGCCTTCAAATTACTAATAAGATGTAGCTTCGTGTTGCCCTTTTCTCCGTACACCATTAAGGGTTCTCCTTCTTCTCGTACAATGCGAATTGCATTTTTGTAACATACGATCTCTGCTTTCATCTCCTTCAGCCAGTCCATGCCAACTATTACATCAAAACTCCCTAACTCTACTGGTATCAAATCAATCTTAAATATTTCGCTACCCAGTTTAATTTCTCGATTCCGGCATATATAATCTGCTAAAATTAATTTACCGTTTGCTAATTCGAGTAAAAATTTACTATCCAACGGCGTCAATGGACAACTTAATTTAGCACAAAAATTTCTACTCATATAGCTTCTATCCACACCCGAATCAAATAAAACGTAAGCTGATTTATTGTCAACAAGAAACGTACCCGTAACAAGCTCCGGGTCTTCCTGTGCCTCTACCGCATTAATATTGAAAACTCTTCCGCGGCCTTGTCCATTCGTGTTCTCCTGGTTCGGGAAATTTCTAATAATGTGGCCCGGTTTTCCACATTTATAACAAACTACATTGGCACAACTTGTTCCGGCACTACTTGCTCCGCCATTACTCGTTTCGACACCATTTGTTCCTTTCGTTCTGTTAACCCCTGGTCCGTAGACCTCACACTTCGCCGCGCTATGACCATTTCTTTTACACTTGTTGCAAAATTTGGTGCAGAACCCCGAGTGATACTTTTCACACCTTTGGCATAGCTGCTTCTGATTGTTGTTGTTGTTGTTGTTGTTGTTGTTGTTGTTGCGGTTGTTATTGTTGTTGGGATAATTGTTGTAGTTGTTGTTTTTTTGTGCCCTTTGTTGTAGTTGCAATTGATGTTGCGATTATTGAGATAGTTGTTGTTATATTGGTGACTCTTATCACCGTTTTCCTCCCACTTTCTTTTGACTAGCTTCACGTTGGCCTCTTCGGCCGCCTGTTCTTTAATTCTTCCCTCAATCTGGTTCACTAGTTTGTGAGCCATTCTACATGCCTTTTGTATAGAGGCAGGCTCGTGTGAACTTATATCTTCTTGGATTCTCTCCGGTAACCCTTTCACAAACGCGTCGATCTTCTCTTCCTCATCTTCGAACACTCTCGGACACAATAGGCACAATTTTGTGAATCGTCTTTCGTATGAAGTAATATCGAATCCATGTGTTCGTAACCCTCTAAGTTCTGACTTGAGCTTATTGACCTCGGTTCTGGGATGGTACTTCTCGTTCATCAAGTGCTTGAATGTTGACCACGATAGCGCGTAAGCAGCATCTTGTCCGACTTGCTCTAGATAGGTATTCCACCATGTTAACGCAATACCTGTGAAGGTATGCGTAGCGTACTTCACTTTGTCTCCTTCAGCACACTTACTTATGGCAAACACCGATTCAACTTTCTCGGTCCACCGTTTCAATCCGATTGGTCCTTCGGTCCCATTAAATTCTGAAGGTTTGCAGGTAGTGAATTCCTTGTAGGAGCATCCTACACGATTTCTTGCGCCATTAGCTGTATTGCTAGATTTAGAGTTATTGTTGGTATGTAGCGCGACCTGTACTGCGGCTATGTTTGAAGCAAGAAAGGCACGGAATTCCTCTTTGCTCATATTCAAGGTGTGTCGAGTAGTCGGTGCCATTTCCTTCAAAATAGTCAAATGAAACAAGTTAATCATACAGAATATTAAGAGTAGTCAATAGTATCTCGTAGCATAATATGAACTTATTTATAAAAGCTTTTTCTTCATATTAGCGTTTTATAAGTTTAAATTCGGGTACTACCTACCCGTTAAGTTCATACTTAGTAGCTAATATACAATTCAACTACTACAATTCCATATGAAAAACTGATTATAATAATATATCACATACAAATATTCTTCAAACTTACAACTTCGCTATATTACATATAACATGAAATATAGTACACTATGATATAGGACAGTTTTGAAGATAAATCTAGTTAATACGCAAGTTGTTCAACAAAGGAAATAAAGACACGTAATTCATAAGTCCAGAAACAAGTCATGCATTCTGGTTTTACTAAGACGACTTCCCATCCTTGGTCTTGTGGAAAATAACCGTTATGACCATTGGCTAGGCAGCATGTTGTAATGTCGTCAAAAGTACGAGGGTTTCATAATGTCCAACAGCCCTGTAATAATCTAAAAACCTTGTTTCTCACCCCAACTACTGAATCCGTCACTTGTGGGAAAGTTTTATTCAAAAGCTGCAATCCGATGTTCTTTTTCTCACTTAGGTAAGAAGCGAACATCACTAACCCGTAAGTATAACATGCTTCTTTATGTTGCATGTTAGAAGCTCTTTCTAATTCACGAAATCCTATGTTGGGATATGTTGAGTCAAAATAGGTTCTTAACCCGTAGCGTAAAATTGCATTTGGGTTCCCCGCATTTAACGCTTTAAAGAAAACACGGCGTAACTTAAAGTCTCCCCAATGTGATATACCCCACCTATCAAAGGAAAGCCTTTTATAAACTAAGGCATTTCTGGAAAGTCTTTCAAATGTTTGACAAGTTAATTTCGCCATAACTAAATGTGCTGATGAATTCTGACCGACTCTAGACAAGATTTCCTTAATCATATCCTCTGGTAGGTCTTCTAAAATATTCGGTTGTCTACCCTTAACGTCCATTTTGTTTTATACTGTAAAATAGACAAGGATTAGATTCGTAATAACAAACAATACAAGCAATTTTTTACATAGAACATGAAAGTACAAGCACACTACAATACATTTATTACACAACATGCTCACACCCCTCTAATCTGAATCACTGGTTTCTTCTTCTTCGAACTTGGTTCTTTTTCCTAATTTTCTTGGGATATATGATGTTCCTATAATACGAGCCATCGTTTTCCACATTGGTTTAGAAAAACCTGGTGGTTTAGAGGTTCCCGGGTTATTGTCACGATATTGAAAATACGGGAGTTGACAGTACATATAAAGTTCATCGGGGTCGGAATCAGATTTCTCTATTTTGATGCCTTTTCCCTTATTATTTTCTTTTGCCTCATTAAATTGGGTCGGGGTAATTTCTATAACATCATCGGAATCCTCATCAGGATCCGATTCATCGAAATATTTGTAATTTTCCCAATATTTTGCTTCCTTAGAGGAAACACCATTGACCATTATTAACTTTGGTCCATTGGTTGAGGATTTTCTTTTATTTGATCGGTTTTCTGTGGTTCCTACTATTCCCCCTCCGAAACTTCTTCTTCTTCCGGTTCCTCTTCTTCTGGTTCCTTGATGATGTAGCGTGAGGGTACGAAATAGTATTATTTTTACTAGGAAATACTACAAAATATGACACAAGTTTTATTAATTTACGGATGGGATATACCTAAACCTTGCTACAACACTATAGGCAGTGTACCTAATCGTAGAGTAGTATAGTTTTTAGTAAGTCCGGTTCGTTCCACAGGGAGCGGGCTTATTGCACACTATATTTTTAAACAACTATATTTGTACAAAATATTTATAATTATATATAATAATATATAAAAGGGGGTTTACCGTTTAATGACCGGTTTGTCGATTTATATTTTAAGCGAAGCGTATAGTAAATGATGATATTTAAATAACAATAAAATAAATAACCATAATTAAAATGCCAATAAATAAAAGTACGAGGAAATATGAAATAAAATATATTATGCTTATTTAAACTTCCGTAACCATGATGGTTGACGTGTTGATTTTAGTTTTATGCCCATGGGTTAATTGTCCTTTGTCCTGGATTATTTAATATGTCCGTCTGGTTTTTTTGTCCATAACAGTCCATCGGTCATAAATATAAAATGCGAGTGCCCTCGTCAAATTATCCTTATACCCGAAGTTAAATATTCCAACTAATTGGGGATTTAAACTGTAACAAGATTTTAATACTTTGTTTAATAATTACACCAGGGTGTCGACTGAGTGTAACCCAAGGTTTTAATATTTTGTTATCAATTATACCAAGTGTCATTTGTACATAATTTCACCCCTGTTTTAATTATTCTAGTGGCTATTAATCCATTCCCGTGTCCGGTTAAATGAACGATTATTCGTGCATATAAATACCCCGCCCATCGTGTCCGATCGAGTGTATATGGTAATTTATAGGGACGCCCAATTGTAAATCTTTATATTAACATTAACAAACTATCATTTAGTTAAACAAATATAAATCCCATTAATAGCTCATAGTCTAATTTCCACAAGTGTCATTCTTTTGTCCAAACCCCAATTATGGTACAAAGTCCAATTACCCAATTTTAGTAATTAGCCCAACATCATGATTACTTCGGCTCAAATAAGCATAATAATAACTTAGTTACGAGACATTAATTTAAAAAGGAGAACATAACTTACATTGAGTATTTATCGCGTAGTGTTACACGGACAGAATTTCGACTTCAAAAACCCGTAAAATAACCTTTACATAACCCAAACTAATCTAATATAACACTAATCTATATATTATATATATATATATATATATTATATATATTTATTTATATTATACTAGGGAGTATTATTATTATTATGTTATTAAACTCGGCAGAATTCGCGACCTTTTATAGGGATTCTGAAATTTCTGTGCTCCGCGAGTCGCGGCACTTTGTGCCTGAGAACTCTGCGAGTCGCGGGGATATGGAATACAGCTCACACCCCTTTGGATCTTCTTTGCCGACGTTTTATATATATAAATATAAAATATAAATAATTAATATAATTATTTATATATTATATTATATTCTTGTGCATAGTAGACTTGTAATTTTTAGTCCGTTGCGTCGGGCGTTGATAGTTGACTCATGTCCTGGTTCCGGATTTTCGAACGTCCTTGCGTTCAATTTAATATCTTGTACTTTGCGTTCCACAACTTGTACTTTTGTCATTTTTAGACGTTTCTCATCAATAAATTGAACCTTTTGAATTGTATCTTGTACATTTAAGTTTTTTTGGACGTTTGTGTCTTCAAATCTTCGTTTTCGCCTTTTGTCTTCGCACTTATTTATTTAAACAAATACAATGAAAATATAATACAATTACAAATGAAAACCTATTATTTAGGAGGGATATTGCTATGAAATATATGTTCCTTTTTAGCCTTATCAAATATCCCCACACTTGAGCGTTGCTTGTCCTCAAGCAATACAGAACTTGAAATAAAAACATACATGAATCACTTTTTTATTCATCACACTTTGTACATCAGTGATTTTGATATGGTGGTATAAACAATGATAGTAATGATAGAACCATGGTTTAAAGGTGGGTGTGTCATCCACAGTTGCCTCGGGTTTAGGTCAATGACACTTGCAATCAAATAGCCGATTTACTTTCAGTTTCCAAAGCAAAGTGCACATTTGAAAGGCAGTTTACAGTCCCACATGACTATGAAAATGTAGATCCTTAAGGAAATTGGATCTTTATGAAAACATTTGATCTTTTGAAAATTCAATCTAGCTTTTACCCTAGATAAGTTTTCCGGAATAACCCTTCACCGGTGTTTGCAAAATATTTTTGTGGGTTTTGTGGGTTTCAGATTTGAAAATTTTAGCTCAAAACTTATGGTTTTGTGTCACCCACTTGCTAACCTTGTATTAGGAAAGCAACACGTCCAGTTTACTTGCTCCGTATATTACCTTTCGGTAAACTACCGTCCGGTTGTAAAGGAAAGCGATGAACAAGAAACTGTTAAGGCAACGTCTAATGACATGCATATGATTATGGTCTTAAAACGTGTCGGATGCTAGTACTATCCTTTGTAGGAGCAATAGTAAAGATCATCCTATGATTTTTCGGTCTGGCACAAGGTCCTGTCTCCGACCATGCTATGCAACCACCGTTCTTACGGTTGACACCCGATTTAGTTCAGGTGACCTAATGAATTCCAGGTGAATTTCTTAGGATTTTACGTTCAATGGTAATGAACGCATTGAAAATGGTTTTTCAGAAAACAAATCGGTTTGTATTTTTGATCAAAATATTTTCTCGTTCATGCTCGAGTTTAGATATCATCGAATTCCATGAGTTTGAATTCTCAATCTTTAAGGTCAATCTCTAGGATTGAGTATTATCAGTCTTAAAAGCTGATTTTTAATCTTTAAGGAGATTATCCTTTTCTGGGGATCTGATTCATTAGTCTTATCAAGCTAATTTGCACGGTGCCTCCCCATTGTACGAGATAAATCCTTCTCATGGTTAGGATAAATCTGACCACATGGCGACCCTGTTTGATGCTGAGGTCCGTGGATTTCCTGCTGATTTTAGAGTTGACTTTTCTAGATTTTTCGTCAACCTACAGCTGGTCTGGACGACAACTTCATGACCTAAATCAAGAAGCGCGTTTCTTTTTTCGGAAGACTTTACTTCCTTTAAATGATGGAATTGATTCATCGTGTAGATCCATCTTTCATTACAGTAAATCGGGTAAAACAGTTAATTTAGTCCAAAACAAAAGCACTTGCAATAAACTTTACAGAAACATGTGATAGATAGTTTTTAATTGAATAACTTGGTACATTCTCCCCACACTTAGTTTCTTTCTTTGCCTTTTTATTCTCCTTTATTCTATTTTAAATGAATTCAATCGTTTTAGGGTGTTTCTCAATTTATGTCCTTTCCGAGGTAACGATAATTTCGGTATTAACACCTAGTTTTCATCGTTCATAAATATGTATAAACATGATTTTGACTTCATTTAGTTGAAAAATTTCCAAATTTTCACAAAATTTGGCAATTAAACCAAGTGTAAACCCGAGAGAATTTATAACCCTTCCCCACACTTGAGATCATGCAATGCCCTCATTTGCATGAAATCAGACTATAATTATAAATTCATGAGGGTGATTAGTGTAGAAAAGTAATTAAAAATACCCAGTTTTTAATTACAAAACTCGTCGAATGATAGATGGCGCGCCTCATCGTTCATTCCTTCATGTTTTATCACACATATTTTTCTTCAAAAACGGTTGATTTTCTGAACTGTTTGCTAATTTTTAAAAATACGTCTTTTGTCCTAATTTATTATGCATGTTTATTAACGAGTTATGCACTAACCCGAACCCCTAATTTAACGTTAAGTGGGGTTAAACTTCCCCACACTTAGCTGACGACATGTGAAGTCAGTAGAATAAGTTCCAAGAATTAGAATAGTGAGCCAGTTATTTACATCTCGGGTGGTGTATAATATATCAATGGGTTTAAAGTTTAGACTCTCCCGATCGTCACTACTTAATTCTTTTTTAAGTGTAGCTTTTAGTAAATGGATATGTCTCTTTTTTAGTTCTTGGTCAAATGGATCGATATACACCGACATACTTATTTCTATAGGGTGGACAATTCCTAATATTTCCTTCCTTTTATTCTCAGGATCAAAATTTTCACCTCTATTACCCAATTGGGTGAAATTTGAGGTGTCATTATCTATTACAGCTTGTAGTTCATTTCCGGTGGATGACTCGTCTATTGAGAATATTGGGTTGGAAGGTTGTGGAATGGTGAAGTTTGGTTTGGCCTTGGGGGTAAAATTTTCAACGTTATCGTTTTCCCAAGAGTACCAATTTGTCACCCTTACTTCTTCTTCATCATCCATTGATGGATTGATGATTTCGTCGGTAGAGGCTAATGTGTCAATATGTTGTGAAATTGGTAAGACTGAATAAAAAGTATCATCGGGATAGTTGGTGATTTCGGAGCTCTTGAATTCATCAAAATTCGATGATATGAGATTTTCTTGTACAATACTCCTCAGATCAACAGGTGTGTAGTCTGATAGAGTTTCAGCTTGCCGGTTTACAAACTCTCTCATTTGTTCATTTTGAGCATTGAGTTCTTCGAGTTTGATTTTCATATAATCTAAAGAATTTTCAGGCACATAATTTTCCTCGTCTTCTGGTTGTTGAGTTTGGATATATTCTTGGGAATAATCCCAATTTGAATTGTATTCTTCGTAATCGTTCCATTCAGGTTCCGTGGGTGCGTAATTTTCCATAGGAACGTAATAGTAACATTCCCATGTTGAGTGATAATCTCCACAAATTTCACAACCAGTTATTGTTTCGTCGTTCGTGATCCAAGATTGACCGAATGAATTTTTATCAACACTCGTTTGAGAGTATTGATTTAATTGATTTCGGATATCAAAAAGAGTTTCCATAGCCTTGTTTTCAAAATTTTCCATTTTATTGCGATGGCCAAATTTTAGCTACAATGTGGTGCATTTACTAATTATCCTATTAGTTATAAAAATAGAAAAACTTATATAAGTTGTCCAATTAATAGACTTTTCTGCTTTTGCCCACGTTTCGAATAGCCAAAAGATGCAGCAGGGAGCCAGAACCCTTTAAATCGGAAGCTCACAACTCAGCCACTAACAAATCCAACTATTACTACGAAGCAGAAAATTGTCAACGTCCATTAATTTAACCACTTAAATAATTTTTCTTTCCGTTTGAGATATTAGATAAGAAATAGAGAAAATTTCTAAGTCCTAAAAACTAAAGCGTCGAGAAATAAGAAAGAAAAAGAATGCGTGTCGAAAAACGTCAAAAAATAAAAATAAGAAAATAGCGCGTCGTAACTTAAAAGTCTAAAAATTATATCTAAAAAGTTGCGCCTAAAGGTCTAAAGGTAAATGCAATTTTATTCAGAAAACGTCAATTACTTAAAGGCACTAAAATCTATTTAAAACTAAAGCGAAAAACGGCGTCGCAAAATTCTAAAGCGCCTAAATTTTAATCTAAAGAAAAAGCACTTAAGGGATTTTACGGCAAAGCCTAAGAATCTATACATATAAAATAACTACGGAAAAACTAATTTTAAAACTAATTGCGAATGAAAAATATACAAAATATTACGATTACACTAAATAAAAGGATACAAATTACAAAAAGTGATAAAATTACTTATTTTTATATTTATTTTATAATAGTATTAATTTTTATATATAAATAAAACTAATTAAAATTAATTATTACTAATTAATTAAAATTAAAACTAAATATTAAATTAATTAAACTAATTAGGGTTTTAAAAATAATAATAATTAATATACTCCGTATTAAATGCGATTAGGGTTCCGTGGTCAGGTCTGCCAGGGCGGCTCCGCGAGTCGCGGTGATCCGTACCAGAAAACCTCCGCAAGTCGCGGAGATTGAAAAACGTGTTTTTTTTTTTTTATATTGTTTTTCTAAAAATATATAAAAATATATTTATACAAAAATAAATTAAAAATATAGCGTTTTGCCGAGTCCCCGGCAGCGGCGCCAAAAACTTGATGATGTAGCGTGAGGGTACGAAATAGTATTATTTTTACTAGGAAATACTACAAAATATGACACAAGTTTTATTAATTTACGGATGGGATATACCTAAACCTTGCTACAACACTATAGGCAGTGTACCTAATCGTAGAGTAGTATAGTTTTTAGTAAGTCCGGTTCGTTCCACAGGGAGCGGGCTTATTGCACACTATATTAACAACTATATTTGTACAAAATATTTATAATTATATATAATAATATATAAAAGGGGGTTTACCATTTAATGACCGGTTTGTCGATTTATATTTTAAGCGAAGCGTATAGTAAATGATGATATTTAAATAACAATAAAATAAATAACCATAATTAAAATGACAATAAATAAAAGTACGAGGAAATATGAAATAAAATATATTATGCTTATTTAAACTTCCGTAACCATGATGGTTGACGTGTTGATTTCAGTTTTATGCCCATGGGTTAATTGTCCTTTGTCCTGGATTATTTAATATGTCCGTCTGGTTTTTTTGTCCATAACAGTCCATCGGTCATAAATATAAAATGCGAGTGCCCTCGTCAAATTATCCTTATACTCGAAGTTAAATATTCCAACTAATTGGGAATTTAAACTGTAACAAGATTTTAATACTTTGTTTAATAATTACACCAGGGTGTCGACTGAGTGTAACCCAAGGTTTTAATATTTTGTTATCAATTATACCAAGTGTCCTTTGTACATAATTTTACCCCTGTTTTAATTATTCTAGTGGCTATTAATCCATTCCCGTGTCCGGTTAAATGAACGATTATTCGTGCATATAAATACCCCGCCCATCGTGTCCGATCGAGTGTATATGGTAATTTATAGGGACGCCCAATTGTAAATCTTTATATTAACATTAACAAACTATCATTTAGTTAAACAAATATAAAGCCCATTAATAGCTCATAGTCTAATTTCCACAAGTATCATTCTTTTGTCCAAACCCCAATTATGGTACAAAGTCCAATTACCCAATTTTAGTAATTAGCCCAACATCATGATTACTTCGGCTCAAATAAGTATAATAATAACTTAGTTACGAGACATTAATTTAAAAAGGAGAACATAACTTACATTGAGTATTTATCGCGTAGTGTTACACGGACAGAATTTCGACTTCAAAAACCCGTAAAATAACCTTTACATAACCCAAACTAATCTAATATAACACTAATCTATATATATATATATATATATATATATATATATATATATATATATATATATATATATATATATATATATATATATATATATTTATTTATATTATACTAGGGAGTATTATTATTATTATGTTATTAAACTCGGCAGAATTCGCGACCTTTTATAGGGATTCTGAAATTTCTGTGCTCCGCGAGTCGCGGTACTTTGTGCCTGAGAACTCCGCGAGTCGCGGCGATATGGAATACAGCTCACACCCCTTTGGATCTTCTTTGCCGACATTTTATATATATAAATATAAAATATAAATAATTAATATAATTATTTATATATTATATTATATTCTTGTGCATAGTAGACTTGTAATTTTTAGTCCGTTGCGTCGGGCGTTGATAGTTGACTCATGTCCTGGTTCCGGATTTTCGAACGTCCTTGCGTTCAATTTAATATCTTGTACTTTGCGTTCCACAACTTGTACTTTTGTCATTTTTAGACGTTTCTCATCAATAAATTGAACCTTTTGAATTGTATCTTGTACATTTAAGTTTTTTTGGACGTTTGTGTCTTCAAATCTTCGTTTTCGCCTTTTGTCTTCGCACTTATTTATTTAAACAAATACAATGAAAATATAATACAATTACAAATGAAAACCTATTATTTAGGAGGGATATTGCTATGAAATATATGTTCCTTTTTAGCCTTATCAAATATCCCCACACTTGAGCGTTGCTTGTCCTCAAGCAATACAGAACTTGAAATAAAAACATACATGAATCACTTTTTTATTCATCACACTTTGTACATCAGTGATTTTGATATGGTGGTATAAACAATGATAGTAATGATAGAACCATGGTTTAAAGGTGGGTGTGTCATCCACAGTTGCCTCGGGTTTAGGTCAATGACACTTGCAATCAAATAGCCGATTTACTTTCGGTTTCTAAAGCAAAGTGCACATTTGAAAGGCGGTTTACAGTCCCACATGACTATGAAAATGTAGATCCTTAAGGAAATTGGATCTTTATGAAAACATTTGATCTTTTGAAAATTCAATCTAGCTTTTACCCTAGATAAGTTTTCCGGAATAACCCTTCACCGGTGTTTGCAAAATATTTTTGTGGGTTTTGTGGGTTTCAGATTTGAAAATTTTAGCTCAAAACTTATGGTTTTGTGTCACCCACTTGCTAACCTTGTATTAGGAAAGCAACACGTCCAGTTTACTTGCTCCGTATATTACCTTTCGGTAAACTACCGTCCGGTTGTAAAGGAAAGCGATGAACAAGAAACTGTTAAGGCAACGTCTAATGACATGCATATGATTATGGTCTTAAAACGTGTCGGATGCTAGTACTATCCTTTGTAGGAGCAATAGTAAAGATCATCCTATGATTTTTCGGTCTGGCACAAGGTCCTGTCTCCGACCATGCTATGCAACCACCGTTCTTACGGTTGACACCCGATTTGGTTCAGGTGACCTAATGAATTCCAGGTGAATTTCTTAGGATTTTACATTCAATGGTAATGAACGCATTGAAAATGGTTTTTCAGAAAACAAATCGGTTTGTATTTTTGATCAAAATATTTTCTCGTTCATGCTCGAGTTTAGATATCATCGAATTCCATGAGTTTGAATTCTCAATCTTTAAGGTCAATCTCTAGGATTGAGTATTATCAGTCTTAAAAGCTGATTTTTAATCTTTAAGGAGATTATCCTTTTCTGGGGATCTGATTCATTAGTCTTATCAAGCTAATTTGCACGGTGCCTCCCCATTGTACGAGATAAATCCTTCTCATGGTTAGGATAAATCTGACCACATGGCGACCCTGTTTGATGCTGAAGTCAGTGGATTTCCTGCTGATTTTAGAGTTGACTTTTCTAGATTTTTCGTCAACCTACAGCTGGTCTGGACGACAACTTCATGACCTAAATCAAGAAGCGCGTTTCTTTTTTCGGAAGACTTTACTTCCTTTAAATGATGGAATTGATTCATCGTGTAGATCCATCGTTCATTACAGTAAATCGGGTAAAACAGTTAATTTAGTCCAAAACAAAAGCACTTGCAATAAACTTTACAGAAACATGTGATAGATAGTTTTTAATTGAATAACTTGGTACATTCTCCCCACACTTAGTTTCTTTCTTTGCCTTTTTATTCTCCTTTATTCTATTTTAAATGAATTCAATCGTTTTAGGGTGTTTCTCAATTTATGTCATTTCCGAGGTAACGATAATTTCGGTATTAACACCTAGTTTTCATCGTTCATAAATATGTATAAACATGATTTTGACTTCATTTAGTTGAAAAATTTCCAAATTTTCACAAAATTTGGCAATTAAACCAAGTGTAAACCCGAGAGAATTTATAACCCTTCCCCACACTTGAGATCATGCAATGCCCTCATTTGCATGAAATCAGACTATAATTATAAATTCATGAGGGTGATTAGTGTAGAAAAGTAATTAAAAATACCCAGTTTTTAATTACAAAACTCGTCGAATGATAGATGGCGCGCCTCATCGTTCATTCCTTCATGTTTTATCACACATATTTTTCTTCAAAAACGGTTGCTTTTCTGAACTGTTTGCTAATTTTTAAAAATACGTCTTTTGTCCTAATTTATTATGCATGTTTATTAACGAGTTATGCACTAACCCGAACCCCTAATTTAACGTTAAGTGGGGTTAAACTTCCCCACACTTAGCTGACGACATGTGAAGTCAGTAGAATAAGTTCCAAGAATTAGAATAGTGAGCCAGTTATTTACATCTCGGGTGGTGTATAATATATCAATGGGTTTAAAGTTTAGACTCTCCCGATCGTCACTACTTAATTCTTTTTTAAGTGTAGCTTTTAGTAAATGGATATGTCTCTTTTTTAGTTCTTGGTCAAATGGATCGATATACACCGACATACTTATTTCTATAGGGTGGACAATTCCTAATATTTCCTTCCTTTTATTCTCAGGATCAAAATTTTCACCTCTATTACCCAATTGGGTGAAATTTGAGGTGTCATTATCTATTACAGCTTGTAGTTCATTTCCGGTGGATGACTCGTCTATTGAGAATATTGGGTTGGAAGGTTGTGGAATGGTGAAGTTTGGTTTGGCCTTGGGGGTAAAATTTTCAACGTTATCGTTTTCCCAAGAGTACCAATTTGTCACCCTTACTTCTTCTTCATCATCCATTGATGGATTGATGATTTCGTCGGTAGAGGCTAATGTGTCAATATGTTGTGAAATTGGTAAGACTGAATAAAAAGTATCATCGGGATAGTTGGTGATTTCGGAGCTCTTGAATTCATCAAAATTCGATGATATGAGATTTTCTTGTACAATACTCCTCAGATCAACAGGTGTGTAGTCTGATAGACTTTCAGCTTGCCGGTTTACAAACTCTCTCATTTGTTCATTTTGAGCATTGAGTTCTTCGAGTTTGATTTTCATATAATCTAAAGAATTTTCAGGCACATAATTTTCCTCGTCTTCTGGTTGTTGAGTTTGGATATATTCTTGGGAATAATCCCAATTTGAATTGTATTCTTCGTAATCGTTCCATTCAGGTTCCGTGGGTGCGTAATTTTCCATAGGAACGTAATAGTAACATTCCCATGTTGAGTGATAATCTCCACAAATTTCACAACCAGTTATTGTTTCGTCGTTCGTGATCCAAGATTGACCGAATGAATTTTTATCAACACTCGTTTGAGAGTATTGATTTAATTGATTTCGGATATCAAAAAGAGTTTCCATAGCCTTGTTTTCAAAATTTTCCATTTTATTGCGATGGCCAAATTTTAGCTACAATGTGGTGCATTTACTAATTATCCTATTAGTTATAAAAATAGAAAAACTTATATAAGTTGTCCAATTAATAGACTTTTCTGCTTTTGCCCACGTTTCGAATAGCCAAAAGATGCAGCAGGGAGCCAGAACCCTTTAAATCGGAAGCTCACAACTCAGCCACTAACAAATCCAACTATTACTACGAAGCAGAAAATTGTCAACGTCCATTAATTTAACCACTTAAATAATTTTTCTTTCCGTTTGAGATATTAGATAAGAAATAGAAAAAATTTCTAAGTCCTAAAAACTAAAGCGTCGAGAAATAAGAAAGAAAAAGAATGCGTGTCGAAAAACGTCGAAAAATAAAAATAAGAAAATAGCGCGTCGTAACTTAAAAGTCTAAAAATTATATCTAAAAAGTTGCGCCTAAAGGTCTAAAGGTAAATGCAATTTTATTCAGAAAACGTCAATTACTTAAAGGCACTAAAATCTATTTAAAACTAAAGCGAAAAACGGCGTCGCAAAATTCTAAAGCGCCTAAATTTTAATCTAAAGAAAAAGCACTTAAGGGATTTTACGGCAAAGCCTAAGAATCTATACATATAAAATAACTACGGAAAAACTAATTTTAAAACTAATTGCGAATGAAAAATATACAAAATATTACGATTACACTAAATAAAAGGATACAAATTACAAAAAGTGATAAAATTACTTATTTTTATATTTATTTTATAATAGTATTAATTTTTATATATAAATAAAACTAATTAAAATTAATTATTACTAATTAATTAAAATTAAAACTAAATATTAAATTAATTAAACTAATTAGGGTTTTAAAAATAATAATAATTAATATACTCCGTATTAAATGCGATTAGGGTTCCGTGGTCAGGTCTGCCAGGGCGGCTCCGCGAGTCGCGGTGATCCGTACCAGAAAACCTCCGCAAGTCGCGGAGATTGAAAAACGTGTTTTTTTTTTTTTTTTTTTTATATTGTTTTTCTAAAAATATATAAAAATATATTTATACAAAAATAAATTAAAAATATAGCGTTTTGCCGAGTCCCCGGCAGCGGCGCCAAAAACTTGATGATGTAGCGTGAGGGTACGAAATAGTATTATTTTTACTAGGAAATACTACAAAATATGACACAAGTTTTATTAATTTACGGATGGGATATACCTAAACCTTGCTACAACACTATAGGCAGTGTACCTAATCGTAGAGTAGTATAGTTTTTAGTAAGTCCGGTTCGTTCCACAGGGAGCGGGCTTATTGCACACTATATTTTTAAACAACTATATTTGTACAAAATATTTATAATTATATATAATAATATATAAAAGGGGGTTTACCATTTAATGACCGGTTTGTCGATTTATATTTTAAGCGAAGCGTATAGTAAATGATGATATTTAAATAACAATAAAATAAATAACCATAATTAAAATGACAATAAATAAAAGTACGAGGAAATATGAAATAAAATATATTATGCTTATTTAAACTTCCGTAACCATGATGGTTGACGTGTTGATTTCAGTTTTATGCCCATGGGTTAATTGTCCTTTGTCCTGGATTATTTAATATGTCCGTCTGGTTTTTTTGTCCATAACAGTCCATCGGTCATAAATATAAAATGCGAGTGCCCTCGTCAAATTATCCTTATACTCGAAGTTAAATATTCCAACTAATTGGGGATTTAAACTGTAACAAGATTTTAATACTTTGTTTAATAATTACACCATGGTGTCGACTGAGTGTAACCCAAGGTTTTAATATTTTGTTATCAATTATACCAAGTGTCCTTTGTACATAATTTCACCCCTGTTTTAATTATTCTAGTGGCTATTAATCCATTCCCGTGTCCGGTTAAATGAACGATTATTCGTGCATATAAATACCCCGCCCATCGTGTCCGATCGAGTGTATATGGTAATTTATAGGGACGCCCAATTGTAAATCTTTATATTAACATTAACAAACTATCATTTAGTTAAACAAATATAAAGCCCATTAATAGCTCATAGTCTAATTTCCACAAGTATCATTCTTTTGTCCAAACCCCAATTATGGTACAAAGTCCAATTACCCAATTTTAGTAATTAGCCCAACATCATGATTACTTCGGCTCAAATAAGCATAATAATAACTTAGTTACGAGACATTAATTTAAAAAGGAGAACATAACTTACATTGAGTATTTATCGCGTAGTGTTACACGGACAGAATTTCGACTTCAAAAACCCGTAAAATAACCTTTACATAACCTAAACTAATCTAATATAACACTAATCTATATTATATATATATATATATATATTATATATATTTATTTATATTATACTAGGGAGTATTATTATTATTATGTTATTAAACTCGGCAGAATTCGCGACCTTTTATAGGGATTCTGAAATTTCTGTGCTCCGCGAGTCGCGGCACTTTGTGCCTGAGAACTCCGCGAGTCGCGAGGATATGGAATACAGCTCACACCCCTTTGGATCTTCTTTGCCGACGTTTTATATATATAAATATAAAATATAAATAATTAATATAATTATTTATATATTATATTATATTCTTGTGCATAGTAGACTTGTAATTTTTAGTCCGTTGCGTCGGGCGTTGATAGTTGACTCATGTCCTGGTTCCGGATTTTCGAACGTCCTTGCGTTCAATTTAATATCTTGTACTTTGCGTTCCACAACTTGTACTTTTGTCATTTTTAGACGTTTCTCATCAATAAATTGAACCTTTTGAATTGTATCTTGTACATTTAAGTTTTTTTGGACGTTTGTGTCTTCAAATCTTCGTTTTCGCCTTTTGTCTTCGCACTTATTTATTTAAACAAATACAATGAAAATATAATACAATTACAAATGAAAACCTATTATTTAGGAGGGATATTGCTATGAAATATATGTTCCTTTTTAGCCTTATCAAATATCCCCACACTTGAGCGTTGCTTGTCCTCAAGCAATACAGAACTTGAAATAAAAACATACATGAATCACTTTTTTATTCATCACACTTTGTACATCAGTGATTTTGATATGGTGGTATAAACAATGATAGTAATGATAGAACCATGGTTTAAAGGTGGGTGTGTCATCCACAGTTGCCTCGGGTTTAGGTCAATGACACTTGCAATCAAATAGCCGATTTACTTTCGGTTTCCAAAGCAAAGTGCACATTTGAAAGGCGGTTTACAGTCCCACATGACTATGAAAATGTAGATCCTTAAGGAAATTGGATCTTTATGAAAACATTTGATCTTTTGAAAATTCAATCTAGCTTTTACCCTAGATAAGTTTTCCGGAATAACCCTTCACCGGTGTTTGCAAAATATTTTTGTGGGTTTTGTGGGTTTCAGATTTGAAAATTTTAGCTCAAAACTTATGGTTTTGTGTCACCCACTTGCTAACCTTGTATTAGGAAAGCAACACGTCCAGTTTACTTGCTCCGTATATTACCTTTCGGTAAACTACCGTCCGGTTGTAAAGGAAAGCGATGAACAAGAAACTGTTAAGGCAACGTCTAATGACATGCATATGATTATGGTCTTAAAACGTGTCGGATGCTAGTACTATCCTTTGTAGGAGCAATAGTAAAGATCATCCTATGATTTTTCGGTCTGGCACAAGGTCCTGTCTCCGACCATGCTATGCAACCACCGTTCTTACGGTTGACACCCGATTTGGTTCAGGTGACCTAATGAATTCCAGGTGAATTTCTTAGGATTTTACGTTCAATGGTAATGAACGCATTGAAAATGGTTTTTCAGAAAACAAATCGGTTTGTATTTTTGATCAAAATATTTTCTCGTTCATGCTCGAGTTTAGATATCATCGAATTCCATGAGTTTGAATTCTAAATCTTTAAGGTCAATCTCTAGGATTGAGTATTATCAGTCTTAAAAGCTGATTTTTAATCTTTAAGGAGATTATCCTTTTCTGGGGATCTGATTCATTAGTCTTATCAAGCTAATTTGCACGGTGCCTCCCCATTGTACGAGATAAATCCTTCTCATGGTTAGGCTAAATCTGACCACATGGCGACCCTGTTTGATGCTGAGGTCCGTGGATTTCCTGCTGATTTTAGAGTTGACTTTTCTAGATTTTTCGTCAACCTACAGCTGGTCTGGACGACAACTTCATGACCTAAATCAAGAAGCGCGTTTCTTTTTTCGGAAGACTTTACTTCCTTTAAATGATGGAATTGATTCATCGTGTAGATCCATCTTTCATTACAGTAAATCGGGTAAAACAGTTAATTTAGTCCAAAACAAAAGCACTTGCAATAAACTTTACAGAAACATGTGATAGATAGTTTTTAATTGAATAACTTGGTACATTCTCCCCACACTTAGTTTCTTTCTTTGCCTTTTTATTCTCCTTTATTCTATTTTAAATGAATTCAATCGTTTTAGGGTGTTTCTCAATTTATGTCATTTCCGAGGTAACGATAATTTCGGTATTAACACCTAGTTTTCATCGTTCATAAATATGTATAAACATGATTTTGACTTCATTTAGTTGAAAAATTTCCAAATTTTCACAAAATTTGGCAATTAAACCAAGTGTAAACCCGAGAGAATTTATAACCCTTCCCCACACTTGAAATCATGCAATGCCCTCATTTGCATGAAATCAGACTATAATTATAAATTCATGAGGGTGATTAGTGTAGAAAAGTAATTAAAAATACCCAGTTTTTAATTACAAAACTCGTCGAATGATAGATGGCGCGCCTCATCGTTCATTCCTTCATGTTTTATCACACATATTTTTCTTCAAAAACGGTTGCTTTTCTGAACTGTTTGCTAATTTTTAAAAATACGTCTTTTGTCCTAATTTATTATGCATGTTTATTAACGAGTTATGCACTAACCCGAACCCCTAATTTAACGTTAAGTGGGGTTAAACTTCCCCACACTTAGCTGACGACATGTGAAGTCAGTAGAATAAGTTCCAAGAATTAGAATAGTGAGCCAGTTATTTACATCTCGGGTGGTGTATAATATATCAATGGGTTTAAAGTTTAGACTCTCCCGATCGTCACTACTTAATTCTTTTTTAAGTGTAGCTTTTAGTAAATGGATATGTCTCTTTTTTAGTTCTTGGTCAAATGGATCGATATACACCGACATACTTATTTCTATAGGGTGGACAATTCCTAATATTTCCTTCCTTTTATTCTCAGGATCAAAATTTTCACCTCTATTACCCAATTGGGTGAAATTTGAGGTGTCATTATCTATTACAGCTTGTAGTTCATTTCCGGTGGATGACTCGTCTATTGAGAATATTGGGTTGGAAGGTTGTGGAATGGTGAAGTTTGGTTTGGCCTTGGGGGTAAAATTTTCAACGTTATCGTTTTCCCAAGAGTACCAATTTGTCACCCTTACTTCTTCTTCATCATCCATTGATGGATTGATGATTTCGTCGGTAGAGGCTAATGTGTCAATATGTTGTGAAATTGGTAAGACTGAATAAAAAGTATCATCGGGATAGTTGGTGATTTCAGAGCTCTTGAATTCATCAAAATTCGATGATATGAGATTTTCTTGTACAATACTCCTCAGATCAACAGGTGTGTAGTCTGATAGAGTTTCAGCTTGCCGGTTTACAAACTCTCTCATTTGTTCATTTTGAGCATTGAGTTCTTCGAGTTTGATTTTCATATAATCTAAAGAATTTTCAGGCACATAATTTTCCTCGTCTTCTGGTTGTTGAGTTTGGATATATTCTTGGGAATAATCCCAATTTGAATTGTATTCTTCGTAATCGTTCCATTCAGGTTCCGTGGGTGCGTAATTTTCCATAGGAACGTAATAGTAACATTCCCATGTTGAGTGATAATCTCCACAAATTTCACAACCAGTTATTGTTTCGTCGTTCGTGATCCAAGATTGACCGAATGAATTTTTATCAACACTCGTTTGAGAGTATTGATTTAATTGATTTCGGATATCAAAAAGAGTTTCCATAGCCTTGTTTTCAAAATTTTCCATTTTATTGCGATGGCCAAATTTTAGCTACAATGTGGTGCATTTACTAATTATCCTATTAGTTATAAAAATAGAAAAACTTATATAAGTTGTCCAATTAATAGACTTTTCTGCTTTTGCCCACGTTTCGAATAGCCAAAAGATGCAGCAGGGAGCCAGAACCCTTTAAATCGGAAGCTCACAACTCAGCCACTAACAAATCCAACTATTACTACGAAGCAGAAAATTGTCAACGTCCATTAATTTAACCACTTAAATAATTTTTCTTTCCGTTTGAGATATTAGATAAGAAATAGAGAAAATTTCTAAGTCCTAAAAACTAAAGCGTCGAGAAATAAGAAAGAAAAAGAATGCGTGTAGAAAAACGTCGAAAAATAAAAATAAGAAAATAGCGCGTCGTAACTTAAAAGTCTAAAAATTATATCTAAAAAGTTGCGCCTAAAGGTCTAAAGGTCTAAAGGTCTAAAATATACTGTTTACACACGATCATTACATAATGGTTTACAATAGAAATATATTACATCGACATATGTTTCTTGAATGTAGTTTTTACACAATATCATACAAACATAGACTCCAAATCTTGTCCTTATTTTAGTATGCAATAGCGGAAGCTCTTAGTATTCACCTGAGAATAAACATGCTTTAAACGTCAACAAAAATGTTGGTGAGTTATAGGTTTAACCTATATATATCAAATCGTAACAATAGACCACAAGATTTCATATTTCAATACACATCCCATACATAGAGATAAAAATTATTCATTGTAACATCCCGCATTTTTCCGTTAAATTATTTTAACGCCCGTCTTTTTATTTTAATAATATCCTCAGTATCTCGATTCGTATCCTCCATTAGCTTACATTCTTAAAATATTTTCGTCATTTGGATTATAACATCTCTCGTTCTCTCGTGTAATTTAAAAATATTCGTTCGGTTAATTCCCGCACCCGATTACAAACTTGAGGGACTAAACTTGCCAAAGTGTCAAAGATTTGACTAGGTCAAAGGAGTCAAACACTGTGACGACCCGAAAATTTCCGACCAAATTTAAACTTAACCTTTATATGTTTCCGACACGATAAGCAGAATTTGTAATGTTGAATCTCAAAAAGTTTAGAACTACATTCATGTAATCAATTATCCTTTGACCGTGTTCGACGATTCACGAACAATTATGTGTATATAGATATGTATATATAATATATAATATTAACTGAAAACATTAACAAAGTATTAGATATATGATACTTTACATGAACGTATTTGTTTCGATATATTTATTGACAGAATTAAGAGATAATATCAAATGATTGAATTATCAGATACATTATGATATGATTACGGGCCTATGTTATGAGGTCCACTGTGATTTAAGAAATCTATTCTTTTTGACCACTCATTACTTAACTAGTATGATAAAATAACGATATTTATATTTTATTTTATCAAATATATATAACGATTTAAATTAATATTATATATATTTATTCGCGTATTATACGTACATAGTTTTATACTTTTACTATACTTTAACTTTACCTTTACTTTACTTTTACTTTACTTTAACTTTAATAATTCATACTTTAATAATTCACTTTAATAATTCATACTTTAATAATTCACTTTAATAATTCATACTTTAATAATTCACTTTAATAATTCACTTTAATAATTCATACTTTAATAATTCACTTTAATAATTCATACTTTAATAATTCACTTTAATAATTCATACTTTAATAATTCACTTTAATAATTCATACTTTAATAATTCACTTTAATAATTCATACTTTAATAATTCACTTTAATAATTCAAAAATCTATTATAAATAGAATTCAATAGGTTTTATTATTTCATAGAAACTTGAAAATATATTTCTCTAAACTCTCTCAATCGAATTACACATATATATTTTCTTTGTATTATTTCAAGATATTATTAGTATACATAAAATACTACGACGGAGTTATATTCAGACGATTTTAAAATAAGTTTTCAAACGGAATAGAGCTAAGGAAATTATGGGTTATAGCTATGGAGGTTATGGGTATTGATCGAGGGTATTGCTCGTGAGGTCAACCTAACGTTTATCATTTTCGTTTCGTCTACGTACTTTCCTGCAATATTGAATCTCAATATTGATACGTGAGCACTCATAACTTAACTTTTATATTTCAATAGTGTATCCCTGACTAGTGCTCGAGTATATAGGATTATGCATGCTTGTACATTCGATATTGTCCTTAGATAGGTTTGTTGAATCCTGAATTAGATACATATGCTACTGAGATAGGGTATATGATATGCATGTCATTGGAAAGCTAGCGAAAAATTAAGAACTTTTCATTTAGATATCGAATGGTTTCGATGAACGGATTAGAAGTTATAGTCAACTGAATTTTAGTATTATTGTTAAAATGATTATTATTACTATCGTCGTTATTATTTTAATAGAAATATCATTGTTATTATAAAATATCATTATTACTATTATGTTAGTATTATCATTTTATCATAATAACATTTTTAGTAAATATAAATATTGTTATTTTTTTTATAGAATAATAATAATTATTATTACAAAATAATACAACTTTTACTTATTATTATTATGATCAATATTATTTTATCAAATAAATAGGGGATACAAAGATATTTTTCACCACGCGTAATATAAGTACATTAATAATACTTACCACTATAGTTTTATGATATTAAGTGAACTTTATAAATTTTACTACTTAAGATATATAAAAGTATATTTTATCATATATAAACGTTAATATAAATTTTTATTAATAAATGACTTTTATTATTATAAAATCTAATAAATATATTTAAATATATAAAATGACTATAGTTAAGTTATATAATAAACACGTATAAATTTTAGAAGTCATTTTGGGTTAAGTTGACTTTTGTTGACTTTTGCATATTAGTCTCGAGCATTAGGATTGTGGTACACTATGACTTGACCAAAAATTGTTAGACAAATATTGACCAACATATAAATATATATAATTAATATAGGTTCGTGAATCTGAGGCCAACCGTGCACTTGTTAAATGACGTTATATGTATTTTTACTACGAAATACAGTATGGTGAGTTTCATTACTCCCTTTTTATATATATTTTTGGGCTGAGAATACATGCGCTGTTTTATAAATGTTTTACGAAATAGGTACAAGTACTAAAACTAATTCTATGTGGGTTTAAACCAGAAATATACCCTTAGCTTGGTAACATTAAACTACTTGTCTATGTACGGTAGGCGCGAATCCTAAAGATAGATCTATTGGGCCTGACAAACCCCATCCTGACTATGGGATGCTTTAGTACTTCGAGGTTATTTTAAACACACCTGATCTGGTGTACTTCAGAGGGTAAAACATGAACGTTAAGGCTTGTTACCGGGTGCCTACAACTTATAGAATACTTTTATACACTTGCGAGTGTACGGATATTTATAGAAACTGAAATCTTGTGGTCTATTACTATTACGGAAATGATTGATTATGATAAACTAATGAACTCACCAACCTTTTGGTTGACACTTTAAAGCATGTTTATTCTCAGGTATTAAAGAAATCTTCCGCTGTGCATTAGCTCATTTTAAAGATATTACTTGGAGTCATTCATGACATACTTTGAAAGACGTTGCATTCGAGTCGTTGAGTTCATCAAGATTAATATTAAGTCAATTATAGTTGGATGTAATATGAAATGGTATGCATGCCGTCAATTTTTGAAGTAAAGAAAGTTTGTCTTTTAAAAACGAATGCAATGTTTGTAAAACGTATCATATAGAGGTCAAATACCTCGCGATGTAATCAACTATTGTGAATCGTTTATAATGTATATGAACGGATCCTTTCAGTTGGTATCAGAGCGGTGGTCTTAGCGAACCAGGTCTTGCATTAGTGTGTCTAACTGATAGTTGTTAAGATGCATCAGTGAGTCTGGACTTCGACCGTGTCTGCATGTCAAAAGTTTTGCTTATCATTTTTAGTCTGAAATCATCTACTTACCACCCTTAGGAAATTACCTGCTTATCATTCTTAAGTCTAGACGCGTTTTCCTACATTTATTGCATAATA
Organism: Rutidosis leptorrhynchoides; assembly: GCF_046630445.1. Classification (NCBI taxonomy): domain Eukaryota; kingdom Viridiplantae; phylum Streptophyta; class Magnoliopsida; order Asterales; family Asteraceae; genus Rutidosis; species Rutidosis leptorrhynchoides. The sequence continues at coordinate 110,526,956 of NC_092341.1, forward strand.
GTGTATAGACGAATTCTTATCTTAGCATATCTGTTAATGTGAACTTTGACTGACATCTTTCAAAGATTCCTCCGTAATTTATGGGATTTTGGTATTATATATACATATGTAAATTATGTATTGAAGAATACCAAATCTAAATTCTACAATCTATTTCATACAAAAAAATTCTTTCCCTGATCATACAAGATGGATCCCTCAACCAGTTTGAGTTCCTCGGATTCCGACAGCTATGCCGATATGGATTTCCACATGAGCTCCGAAAGCAGCGTGACCGGAATAGATCAACCAATTAGCCATCATCTATTCTGGATGAATTGGGGATGGGTTCGTAATCTACTTAACCATTGGAGACAAGAAGAAGGTGATCCCTTTCATCCATCACATTGCCCTCTTGGCAATGAACCTGAAGCACTTTCTGGCGAACCTGTCCGAAACACCATTTTCTCTCTCATTTCCAGAGTATCTCGTCATGATTATATACTACACCAAATTCTAGATCTTATTTATCCGCTCGTCCGAACCGACAATCACCCCGGTGTAATAGAAGAAGTCAACGAGCTTCGCGCTCGGGTAGTGGCTTTGGAGAATATGGTGCAAAGGTTACAAACACCAGCAGCAGCACCGACAGCATAACTAGTACCACCATCAACAACATAAACATTACCATTACCACCACCAACAACAACCGTATCGCAAACCTCAACTTCACAATCTGTCCCACGAGCATCGACGTCATACGCCATGTAGATACCAAGGAATACCACAATGATTAAGTATTGATTCATAACTTCATTGGGGAAACATTCTACGGCGATTATGTAATTTCTAAAGTTTAGAAATTATCTATCCTAGCCTTAACCATAAATCAAATGAGTTTAATTTAATATTAACTCATTAAATCTATATTACATCTGAAGAAATATACACATATATATTTCCATAAAGACTGCAATAAAATTCTTTTGTACAAAATATTAATTGTGATTTTTTTTTAACGGGTAGGTAATACCCGAGAGATATATAAATTCACAATTAATATGTTACATTCTTCGAATCTGATTCAGCAAGTCATCCATTATACTCCCTACTTTCACAACAATATACATTCTTTTATAGAAATCAAAACAACCATACTCATTCAAAATCTAATTACATATTCTGATTTTAAAATCTCAGAATTCGATTCAAGATATAACCGAAATCATCACTCTTAGATTCCTACATCTTTCAAAACTATACTTTGACTTCAAAACTGTCCTAGAACCTCATTTCTATTCATGGAACTCACAAAAATATTTGTATCATTCAAAATCTTAGAACATCATATGTATATTAACAATTACAATATGTGTTCAAACACTTCGAAATTCCTAAAGACATGCGAGATGATGATCCAACCACACATTACCCACTGTCATGCACCTGAAAAGCTCTCGAAACCAAAGTTATAGTTTAACACGTATCCATGTCAGATCCTTTGATATTTATTACCAAATATAATTTTTCAATCTCTTTTCAAAATAGACAGTTTTGTCACAGCTCCAGCAAATCACCTTCATTTGTTTATACGAATAAACCCTTCATCATGGTTACCGGGGAACCTTTCATATCTCGTCACATTAGCAGTAAACTTATCAACAACTTCATTAACCTTCGACTTAAGCCTCTCCGAAAATCCACTATACTTATTCATTAAAACCCCATCATGTACTCACCTACATCCTGTAACAATAATTGTCACACCAACTACTGGGAATTAGCAATCAGTATTTTGAATTTCGCGACAATTTTACATTAAAAGTTATATGTATACATATAATGTCTATCTCCTAGACTTACATACTTCGAATGTGAATTTTTTAAAAAACATCCCAAACTATGAACTAGTTCTCCGAAATTGGAAAAATGCTGACGAAGCAGCAAAAACTGTAAACGACTTTAACAGTCAAAAGTTTGATGATAAAGAATAGTATGGTGGTAAAGCTGAGAAAAAGAGAAGGTTTGAAACTGGAAAATGGATTGAGCAGACCATGAAGGAGGCTGTGGACAAATCACAAAGATTAAACCTGCCTTCAAAGGATCCAAATGTTTCAGTATCTACTGAAATCGTTAGCAAACACCTTACTTCTTATTCTAAACCTTCACAGATAAATCTTCTTCATCAACCATCTATGTTAAGAATTCTAAGATATTATCGTATCTTTTATTATAAATATCTTCGATATTCCTGAAGATATTTTCACAACTATTCTTATCCGAAATCTTTTATCTCTTCGCAATATCTGCGTTACAACATAAAAAGAAACTGTGTTAGTTTCTAAATTCTGAAGAAAAAAAAAATTCGAATTTAAAATAGGAATGTTTTTAAAGCAGTGTTGGGAACTGAAACATGAGTTAGTATAATATAATGACACTTGATCAACGTGATTATATTACAGTAAGTTATGCTGAGTTTCTAATGGAACGTGATGATTCATAGAACATACCGTCATCATGTACTATTTACACGACTCTTACATTCTACCCAATTTCCAAACATATTAAGAACATATCATCTTGATAGCTCTATATTTTCAGATATTCTGGTAAGTTGCCAAATTAAGATCGTACCATTACGATTTTCTTCTTGGAACATTAACTATGTTCATCCAAAAATTCATATCTACGAATTCTGGACCATTATCCGCTTGACTTAAGGCTGGGAAGAGAAAATGAAAGTATGAAGCTCCGAAATATAATGGAGAATATAAAGCCCGATAACAACCTCGAAATTACAAACCGTGTATATCAATGCGTATAGCAATATAAAGACACGGGAGAATGAAAAACACAATAACCCCAAGGTAATGGTAGAAGAAAATAACTTCCTCAGGTGGTAGATGAAAAAGAAGAATGACAGATATGAAAGTTAAGAGTATATCAAGAATCAATACTGGATGAAGCATATTAACGAATGCTTTAAAGTATGAATTGGGGAGAAAGATTAGAAGGTGTGAGCTGTGGAAATAAAGAAACGAAGGGGGTGGATTTATAGTAAAATATCAGACAGAGAAATCGAGACAGATTAACGCATTTAATCAAAGAAGGTCATGATTTTCTTAATCGCCGAAGAACCAAATCTTATTGCAAAGATTTTCTTTAAATCCAATGAATTCTGGAAATCAATCATAACTACGTCATCGGTTAAAATAAATATACGTTTACTCATTTCACTCTCTTGCGATAGCTTCACTTATACTCTTCGCGTAATCAAATTGTTTTATCTATATTACTCAATGATGATAAAACTCTATTTATCAACTCATATTCGTCATAAAAACATTTTTATAGTTAGCCATGACGACCTCGATCAAATTTCGGGACGAAATTTCTTTAACGGGTAGGTACTGTGACGACCCGAAAATTTCCGACCAAATTTAAACTTAACCTTTATATGTTTCCGACACGATAAGCAGAATTTGTAATGTTGAATCTCAAAAAGTTTAGAACTACATTCATGTAATCAATTATCCTTTGACCGTGTTCGACGATTCACGAACAATTATGTGTATATAGATATGTATATATAATATATAATATTAACTGAAAACATTAACAAAGTATTAGATATATGATACTTTACATGAACGTATTTGTTTCGATATATTTATTGACAGAATTAAGAGATAATATCAAATGATTGAATTATCAGATACATTATGATATGATTACGGGCCTATGTTATGAGGTCCACTGTGATTTAAGAAATCTATTCTTTTTGACCACTCATTACTTAACTAGTATGATAAAATAACGATATTTATATTTTATTTTATCAAATATATATAACGATTTAAATTAATATTATATATATTTATTCGCGTATTATACGTACATAGTTTTATACTTTTACTATACTTTAACTTTACCTTTACTTTACTTTTACTTTACTTTAACTTTAATAATTCATACTTTAATAATTCACTTTAATAATTCATACTTTAATAATTCACTTTAATAATTCATACTTTAATAATTCACTTTAATAATTCACTTTAATAATTCATACTTTAATAATTCACTTTAATAATTCATACTTTAATAATTCACTTTAATAATTCATACTTTAATAATTCACTTTAATAATTCATACTTTAATAATTCACTTTAATAATTCATACTTTAATAATTCACTTTAATAATTCAAAAATCTATTATAAATAGAATTCAATAGGTTTTATTATTTCATAGAAACTTGAAAATATATTTCTCTAAACTCTCTCAATCGAATTACACATATATATTTTCTTTGTATTATTTCAAGATATTATTAGTATACATAAAATACTACGACGGAGTTATATTCAGACGATTTTAAAATAAGTTTTCAAACGGAATAGAGCTAAGGAAATTATGGGTTATAGCTATGGAGGTTATGGGTATTGATCGAGGGTATTGCTCGTGAGGTCAACCTAACGTTTATCATTTTCGTTTCATCTACGTACTTTCCTGCAATATTGAATCTCAATATTGATACGTGAGCACTCATAACTTAACTTTTATATTTCAATAGTGTATCCCTGACTAGTGCTCGAGTATATAGGATTATGCATGCTTGTACATTCGATATTGTCCTTAGATAGGTTTGTTGAATCCTGAATTAGATACATATGCTACTGAGATAGGGTATATGATATGCATGTCATTGGAAAGCTAGCGAAAAATTAAGAACTTTTCATTTAGATATCGAATGGTTTCGATGAACGGATTAGAAGTTATAGTCAACTGAATTTTAGTATTATTGTTAAAATGATTATTATTACTATCGTCGTTATTATTTTAATAGAAATATCATTGTTATTATAAAATATCATTATTACTATTATGTTAGTATTATCATTTTATCATAATAACATTTTTAGTAAATATAAATATTGTTATTTTTTTTATAGAATAATAATAATTATTATTACAAAATAATACAACTTTTACTTATTATTATTATGATCAATATTATTTTATCAAATAAATAGGGGATACAAAGATATTTTTCACCACGCGTAATATAATTACATTAATAATACTTACCACTATAGTTTTATGATATTAAGTGAACTTTATAAATTTTACTACTTAAGATATATAAAAGTATATTTTATCATATATAAACGTTAATATAAATTTTTATTAATAAATGACTTTTATTATTATAAAATCTAATAAATATATTTAAATATATAAAATGACTATAGTTAAGTTATATAATAAACACGTATAAATTTTAGAAGTCATTTTGGGTTAAGTTGACTTTTGTTGACTTTTGCATATTAGTCTCGAGCATTAGGATTGTGGTACACTATGACTTGACCAAAAATTGTTAGACAAATATTGACCAACATATAAATATATATAATTAATATAGGTTCGTGAATTCGAGGCCAACCGTGCACTTGTTAAATGACGTTATATGTATTTTTACTACGAAATACAGTATGGTGAGTTTCATTACTCCCTTTTTATATATATTTTTGGGCTGAGAATACATGCGCTGTTTTATAAATGTTTTACGAAATAGGCACAAGTACTAAAACTAATTCTATGTGGGTTTAAACCAGAAATATACCCTTAGCTTGGTAACATTAAACTACTTGTCTATGTACGGTAGGCGCGAATCCTAAAGATAGATCTATTGGGCCTGACAAACCCCATCCTGACTATGGGATGCTTTAGTACTTCGAGGTTATTTTAAACACACCTGATCTGGTGTACTTCAGAGGGTAAAACATGAACGTTAAGGCTTGTTACCGGGTGCCTACAACTTATAGAATACTTTTATACACTTGCGAGTGTACGGATATTTATAGAAACTGAAATCTTGTGGTCTATTACTATTACGGAAATGATTGATTATGATAAACTAATGAACTCACCAACCTTTTGGTTGACACTTTAAAGCATGTTTATTCTCAGGTATTAAAGAAATCTTCCGCTGTGCATTAGCTCATTTTAAGGATATTACTTGGAGTCATTCATGACATACTTTGAAAGACGTTGCATTCGAGTCGTTGAGTTCATCAAGATTAATATTAAGTCAATTATAGTTGGATGTAATATGAAATGGTATGCATGCCGTCAATTTTTGATGTAAAGAAAGTTTGTCTTTTAAAAACGAATGCAATGTTTGTAAAACGTATCATATAGAGGTCAAATACCTCGCGATGTAATCAACTATTGTGAATCGTTTATAATGTATATGAACGGATCCTTTCAAACACCACCTCCTCCATTCATTATTTTCATTTTCATTTTCATTTTCTTCTCATACTTTCACATTTTCTCTAAATTCTCTAAACAAAGAATTCATCATCCATTCATGATCTAGCAAGTGTTTCACAAAACAAATTACATATTTGGAATCCTCCCTTCATCCTCTTTGACTTGATACCAATTTCATCTCATTTGGGTAACTTTCTAAAATCACTAGATTTTGTGTTCTTGATGTTTTTGAATTATAAAAGTGTTAATTAGTGTCTATGGCTCGTGTATAACATGAATATATGTTTTGTTTGTTCGATTTGTTGATTTGAGTAACTAGTTTGAACACTTGAAAATGGGTTTGCTTAATCTTTGATTTTGGAAGATTAAATGTTGTTAAATTGTTAAAGTTCATGTTTTAATTGTGTTACTAGTATCACTAGCTTCGTTATGATGCGTAGGTTGATTAAGAAAACTTCAAATACATGATTTGTGATTTTTGTGAATTTTGATTAGGGTTTGATGAACTTGAAATGAACTTTTGATACTTTGGATGCCATGAAATGTTGTTAGTAAGTGTTTAGTTGTATTGCATGAGTAATTACCTTCGAAACGGCATATCATATGTGTGGATTGGATTCCCGAATCATGTAATGGATTTCAAGAACTTGAAACTTTGAAAATGGACCTTGAATGACCACTTGGCGAGAAATCAGTTATTGTAAATGATGTTTTCGCTTGATGAAAAGTAGTTAGTTGTGTTCCTTGTCAAAATACCTTTTCGATGATATAAGATACATGTTTTGGTTGTTTGCGGGTCATAAATGGTGATTGTTTGAAGTTAGGTTCGTGCATAAAACTTAAAAAAAACTGCCAGAATTCTCTGCACAGGTAATGGCGCGGCGCGCCATATACCCGCGCGGCGCGCCAAAGTGGGCTGTCCAATTTTGTCAATTTTTGAATAATGTTTGCCATGCTACTGACCTCCGATTCACATGAAACTTGTTCTAACATGCTTATATATGAATAACTAGCACAGAAAAATAGTTCGGGACCCGACCCGAATGTGTTGACTTTTTCTTGACTTTGACCCGACCTAAGTTTGACTTTTTGTCAAACTTAACCAAATGATTATGCAATCTTTCTAACATGATTCTTTACTTGTATCTTGCATGAAACTTGACAATTTGATTCACATGCTATATAATCGAGTCGTAACGAGCCATAGGACTAATTGAACATCTTTGACCTATCGTGTTTACCGTTATTGATACAACCCTATTTGTTTAGGTCAAGACTAGCTTTGTCTTTGCACGCATTTACTTGTTGAAGTACTTTATTACTCTTGCACTCAAGGTGAGATCATAGTCCCACTTTTACTCTTTTGAACTTATATTTGGGATGAGAAAACATAAACGTTTCTTCTTAACTAAGTGAACACAAGTACAGGAAAACAAACATTCTACATACGAGTTTAGAATGAAAGCCTCAATTCGATTATCATTAGTTACACTTGCAGGGTGTAAGTGTAGGCGTGAACTTATGTTGTATGGCCATATGGGTTTGACAAACCCTCATCTTGGACGGTTTGCTACCGTCTACGGATGAAATATATTTTCAAGAAACAGTGTTGTTCTAGCACTATTAATGGGGTATCAACGGACGGAACGTTAAGCCTTGATAATTGGGTGCTCGTGAATATTAACTTTTAGAATGTATTACTATTATTTCAACTTTGCAAATCTTGTGGTTCGGCTTACTTTACTTACTCAATTACTTACTTAAACCTATGATTTCACCAACGTTTTCGTTGACAGATTTCTATGTTTTTCTCAGGTCTTTGAACGATATGTGAAACATGCTTCCGCTCATTATTTGATATTTGCATTGGATGTCGAGTATATATGCACTACATGGAGCGTCTTTTGACTTTCTTTAAACTGTGTCGCATAGTATTCACTTGTACTTATAACTTTGTAACGTAATTTTGGATGAACAATTCTTGTAAACTTTGAAACAAATCTTAACTTTTGAAATGAATGCGACATACTTTTGGTCAAACGTTATTTTTAAAGACCTACGACCACGTAACGGGACCTAAGTAGTCGACGCCGTCAATGACGATTTGTAGGGGTCGCTACAAGTGGTATCAGAGCTTTGGTTGTAGGGATTTAGAGTTCATTGGTGTCAACCCCGAGTCATAGGGTACATTAGTAAATCTAGACTACAACTGGCATATAGACTGAAGTAGGAATTACTTGATTATTTGTGCATTATACTCGAACTCTTTTATCATATCTAACTCGTATTCGATCTTGATTTTACATTGATAAATTTTGTTGACGCGCCACCTTGACTTTATGAAGTAATGTTAAATGTACATGTGAATCAGGGTAATATAATTTCCGGGATTATATTACGGTGATTCACATGAAATTTCCGACATTATGACATAAAGAATTTAAGGCGAGTCAAGGAAAAATTTTCTCTCTATCCTTTTTCCGTATCACGGTTAGTATTGTTGAAAATACTAATCAACGATATTCTTGTGTCATGAAGGAACAATGGCTCACCAAGGTCAACACAATACTCTTCTCGAAACTCTAGAACAAGCTCTTCAACAAATAATAGCCACCGCCGTGGGTGAGGCCGTGGCCGATCACTTTTCCAACAACAATAATCAGGGAGCCGGTAATTCAAACGAGGGGTGCTCCTACAAAAGCTTCATGAAGTACAACCCTCCCACTTTCGATGGAACCGGGGGACCACTTGCTCTTACCTGATGGTTTGATCAAACGGAATCCGTTTTTAGCATAAGCGGTTGTCGAGACCGAGATAAGGTCAAATTCTCCACCCTCACTTTAACCGGTGTTGCTCTCTCATGGTGGAACACGTATGTACGATCGGTGGGTATCGATGAAGCCCACACACTCCCTTGGACCGAATTAAGAGAAAGAATGATCACCGAATATTTCCCACGCGATGAGACTCGAAGGCTCGAACAGGGACTAAGAAATTTAAAAACGGTCGGGAATGACCTCGAAGCTTATAATCAACGGTTTGCCGAACTAGCCTTAAGTTGTCCGAATCTCATGACTCCCGAGTCCCTAAGAGTTGAACTTTACATGGATGGCCTCCCTAAGAGCATTCAACACGGGGTAATGACATCCAAACCCACTAACCTACAAGAGGCTTTAATGATGGCCCGCCAATCTATAAAAACAGTGAATGAAATTGAAGCACCGACACCAACGGCTGAGGACCAACCGAGTAACAACAAAAGAAAATGGAAAGCCTCTCAATCAAGCAACCACAATAATAACAACCTCACCAAAGAGCCTTTTTCCCCCGGCGACAAGAAGGGGTATGCCGGAAAACTACCTTTTTGTAACAAATGCCACAATCATCACGTTAGTGAATGTGGTAAGCTAATTTACCGCCGATGCCAAGGAAGGGGTCATATGGCCAAACATTGTGGAAGTACCGCCCCCGTCACTCAAAAGGGGCCCAATGTATCGAAAACGGGTGTTTGTTATAAGTGTGGCCAACCGGGTCATTTTAGAAATGCTTGTCCAAAGAATAAAGCTAAAACCAACGCACGCCGTTGAACCTTCAACATTTACACCTAGGATGCCCGATATGACAACTAGTCACGGGTACGTTTCTGCTCAAAATTCTCAGGTTTCATGTTTATTCGATTAGGATGTCGATAAATGTTTTGTATCCGAGGCTTTGGAGCCTACTATTTGCACTCCACCATTTTCCCTAGGTATTACTTACGCCATTTAAGTAACCAACGAAAAATTTTTGTGTATCGATAAATTTTATCGGAGGATATACGTTAAACTTATTGGGTGGATAATTTGAATTGTGACTTGACACCTATAGAACTAAGGAGCTCAAAACCTATTCGTTAAGGAGAAATGTTTCCCTACAATTATGTATAGATCATTGGAACTAAGTAACTTTCGGTTGAAACCGATACCCTCTTCCTCGTATCCATGACCTCATGATTATTTACATGAATCTCGCGTATATTCCAAACCAACCTATGTTTCGATTATCATCAATTGAGGGATCAGGGAGAAGATGTCTCCTAACCCGCTTTTAAAAATCGCTATAATAGTTGTAAATTTCTTTTAGTACTGTTCGATTATCTAGGCCTCCGCCCGTATTCATAGGCCTCCTGAACCGCGTTTGTAAACTTATCTATACAAAAATCGTTACCATACTTATAATTGATGTTCTAAACCTATTCAAGTAAAGAAGAAAACGAACAACGTCTCCGTCTTACGCTCGAACTCTTGAGAAAAGAGCAACTCTATACCGAATTCTCCAAGTGAGAATTTTGGATAAACGAAGTCAAATTTCTAGACCATGTTGTTAGTGTTCAAGGCATTACAACACATCTCGCAATTAGAACCACACGTAATCGGAAAACCCTCACGACTCTGACTTATACTCGTAAAATCTTAGATCTCGCCGATTATTACCGCAGATTCATTTTCAACTTTTTCTCGTGTTACTCGTCCTTTAACCCCGTTAACTCCCCCAGGAAAGGACTAAACCTCTCCGTGTCCGAACTTTTAACGTGATTAATCACACCAACCTTACTAGCTAAATTCATGTAACATAATGAAATTCAAATATGGAAATATTTCTACTTGAACGCCCGAAGGGCATACTCTCTCGACTCGAAATCAAGGAAACTGAAATTCGTTATTTTTGCACGAACGATTGGAATACTTAATTATGGATCCGATCAATCTTCTCATCACCACGTACCACGTTACATAACACTGTTATTTCACTATGACCGTCTGATATTACTGGGACCCAAGATAACACACAATCCAAGGATACTTCCTTTCTCTTTGACTTATCGTCCTCATGCTCCTGATACGGACAACTACTACTCGACCCCGAACTATACAACTACGTGTTCTATCTCATTTTCCCACCAGGTCTCAACATTTGACCACTAGATGCGCGATATGGCTACCTCAGGATGTTAGCTCATCCTATTCTAAGTTCTCATTCCACTCCTGTCCTTTCGCTTGTACTTTTGTATAAGGAAACCTTTTATATACTTTCTCAATGGAGAGAGAGACTCATCATGTATTACTAGTATTCACCACGAGGGTGAATAACCCTGGAAAATGTTCTCTGTAGCCGATAAGGAACTTGTTCCAACAAACGCTTTCAAACCCTAACTAGCTTGTTCAAACATATCTTAATTCTATTCCAACACGATGTACCATTATCGATTATCTCGGATCACAATACTCGTTTCACTTCTAGTGTTACAAGAAGCCTTAGAGACACGTTTAAACATGAGTGCCACGTATCATCCACAACCAACGGACCAAACAAACGTACGTTTCACATATTGGAAAGACATGTTACAAACTTATATTGTTGCCTTTAGTTGTCTCCTCTCACACAGCAGTTACCATTCGTGTATTAACGCCGCACTTCCGAAACCCTATATGACCATAAATGTTATACCCCTATTCGTTGGACCAAAGCATGTGGCAAGCAAATCACCGGATCCGAACTCATTCAAGAAATAACAGTTGAGATCGTACAAGTTCGAGAAGGACTCAAGACGACCTGTAGTCGCCAAAAGGGCTATACCGATATTCGACGTAAACCTCTCGAATCCCAAGTCAGTAACCGTGTAATATTGAGAACTCGCACCTTGGGAAGGTGTAATCCGTTTCGGGAATCAGGGAAAGTTAAAACCGAGATATATTAATCCTTTTGAAACCTTGGGGCGTATTGGAACCGCTCCTAATGTTTAGAACTTCCGACTCAATTAAGTTTTCGTTTATCCTACGTTCCATGCAACAAACTTAGAGACGTGTCCTACGAAACAGGAACGTGCTACTCTCCTAGATAAACTTACTATTGATGGCAAACTCCCCTTCATGGGAAACTGGTTGAAATTGTGGATCGTAAAACCAAGTCTTAATACAAACTGAGATCTCGACTGTCAAAATTTGTGGGAATGCCCAAGGACGTATCTTCACTTATTCATAGCATTGACAACACTAGGTCTCGAGTAAGAAACAACGACTATTGCTTCCAACTAAATTTTGGGACGAAATTTCTTTTAAGGTGTGGGTAATGTAACATCCCGCATTTTTCCGTTAAATTATTTTAACGCCCGTCTTTTTATTTTAATAATATCCTCAGTATCTCGATTCGTATCCTCCATTAGCTTACATTCTTAAAATATTTTCGTCATTTGGATTATAACATCTCTCGTTCTCTCGTGTAATTTAAAAATATTCGTTCGGTTAATTCCCGCACCCGATTACAAACTTGAGGGACTAAACTTGCCAAAGTGTCAAAGATTTGACTAGGTCAAAGGAGTCAAACACCACCTCCTCCATTCATTATTTTCATTTTCATTTTCATTTTCTTCTCATACTTTCACATTTTCTCTAAATTCTCCAAACAAAGAATTCATCATCCATTCATCATCTAGCAAGTGTTTCACAAAACAAATTACATATTTGGAATCCTCCCTTCATCCTCTTCGACTTGATACCAATTTCATCTCATTTGGGTAACTTTATAAAATTACTAGATTTTGTGTTCTTGATGTTTTTGAATTATAAAAGTGTTAATTAGTGTCTATGGCTCATGTATAACATGAATATATGTTTTGTTTGCTCGATTTGTTGATTTGAGTAACTAGTTTGAACACTTGAAAATGGGTTTGCTTAATCTTTGATTTTGGAAGATTAAATGTTGTTAAATTGTTAAAGTTCATGTTTTAATTGTGTTACTAGTATCACTAGCTTCGTTATGATGCGTAGGTTGATTAAGAAAACTTCAAATACATGATTTATGATTTTTTGGTGAATTTTGATTAGGGTTTGATGAACTTGAAATGAACTTTTGATACTTTGGATGCCATGAAATGTTGTTAGTAAGTGTTTAGTTGTATTGCATGAGTAATTACCTTCGAAACGGCATATCATATGTGTGGATTGGATTCCCGAATCATGTAATGCATTTCAAGAACTTGAAACTTTAAAAATGGACCTTGAATGACCACTTGGCGAGAAATCGGTTATTGTAAATGATGTTTTCGCTTGATGAAAAGTAGTTAGTTGTGTTCCTTGTCAAAATACCTTTCCGATGATATAAGATACATGTTTTGGTTGTTTGCGGGTCATAAATGGTGATTGTTTGAAGTTAGGTTCGTGCATAAAACTTAAAAAAAACTGCCAGAATTCTCTGCACAGGTAATGGCGCGGCGCGCCATATACCCGCGCGGCGCTCCATATACCCGCGCGGCGCGCCAAAGTGGGCTGTCCAATTTTGTCAATTTTCGAATAATGTTTGCCATGCTACGGACCTCCGATTCACATGAAACTTGTTCTAACATGTTTATATATGAATAACTAGCACAGAAAAATAGTTCGGGACCCGACCCGAACGTGTTGACTTTTTCGTTGACTTTGACCCGACCCAAGTTTGACTTTTTGTCAAACTTAACCAAATGATTATGCAATCTTTCTAACATGATTCTTTACTTGTATCTTGCATGAAACTTGACAATTTGATTCACATGCTATATAATCGAGTCGTAACGAGCCATAGGACTAATTGAACATCTTTGACCGATCGTGTTTACCGTTATTGATACAACCCTATTTGTTTAGGTCAAGACTAGCTTTGTCTTTGCACGCGTTTACTTGTTGAAGTACTTTATTACTCTTGCACTCAAGGTGAGATCATAGTCCCACTTTTACTCTTTTGAACTTATATTTGGGATGAGAAAACATAAACGTTTCTTCTTAACTAAGTGAACACAAGTACAGGAAAACAAACATTCTACATACGAGTTTAGAACGAAAGCCTCAATTTGATTATCATTAGTTACACTTGCAGGGTGTAAGTGTAGGCGTGAACTTATGTTGTATGGCCATATGGGTTTGACAAACCCTCATCTTGGACGGTTCGCTACCGTCTACGGATGAAATATATTTTCGAGAAACAGTGTTGTTCTAGCACTATTAATGGGGTATCAATGGACGGAACGTTAAGCTTTGATAATTGGGTGCTCGTGAATATTAACTTTTAGAATGTATTACTATTATTTCAACTTTTCAAATCTTGTGGTTCGGCTTACTTTACTTACTCAATTACTTACTTAAACCTATGATTTCACCAACGTTTTCGTTGATAGATTTCTATGTTTTTCTCAGGTCTTTGAACGATATGTGAAACATGCTTCCGCTCATTATTTGATATTTGCATTGGATGTCGAGTATATATGCACTACATGGAGCGTCTTTTGACTTTCTTTAAACTGTGTCGCATAGTATTCACTTGTACTTATAACTTTGTAACGTAACTTTGGATGAACAATTCTTGTAAACTTTGAAACAAATCTTAACTTTTGAAATGAATGCGATATACTTTTGGTCAAACGTTATTTTTAAAGACCTACGACCACGTAACGGGACCTAAGTAGTCGACGCCGTCAATGATGATTTGTAGGGGTCGCTACATTCATATGGTAAACACCTGGCAACTGACATTAACAAGATGCATATATAAGAATATCCCCATCATTCCGGGACACCCTTCGGATATGATATAAATTTCGAAGTACTAAAGCATCCGGTACTTTGGATGGGGTTTGTTAGGCCCAATAGATCTATCTTTAGGATTTGCGTCAATTAGGGTGTCTGTTCCCTAATTCTTAGATTACCAGACTTAATAAAAAGGGGCATATTCGATTTCGATAATTCAACCATAGAATGTAGTTTCACGTACTTGTGTCTATTTTGTAAATCATTTATAAAACCTGCATGTATTCTCATCCCAAAAATATTAGATTTTAAAAGTGGGACTATAACTCACTTTCACAGATATTTCCTTCCTCGGAAATAAGACTTGGCCACGGATCGATTTACGAACCTATACAAATATGTACATATATATCAAAGTATGATCAAAATATAATTACAACCATTTTTATTATGTTTTAAAGATTTGAGTGTATTAAGTCAGCTGTCCTCGTTAGTAACCTACAACTAGTTGTCCACAGTTAGATGTACAGAAATAAATCGATATATATTATCTTGAATCAATCCACGACCCAGTGTATACACGTCTCAGGCTAGATCACAACTCAAAGTATATATATTTTTGGAATCAACCTCAACCCTGTATAGCTAACTCCAACATTACTGCATATAGAGTGTCTATGGTTGTTCCAAATAATATATATACATGGGTCGATATGATATGTCAAAACATTTGCATACGTGTCTATGGTATCCCAAGATTACATAATATATTATAATACATGTATAATACAATATAAGTTAGTTAGGATATGATTTGTATAGATTTGTTAAACATTTCCCGTAGCTAAAAAGATCAAAAATATCCAATCTTGTTTTACCCATAACTTCTTCATTTTAAATCCGTTTTGAGTGAATCAAATTGCTATGGTTTCATATTGAAATCTAATTTAAGAATACAAATAGAAAAAGTATAGGTTTATAGTTGTAAATGTAAGTTACATGTCAATTACTAAAGAGGTAGTCATTTCCGTTGAAAGAACGACATCTTGTTGACCATTTTGAAAAACATACTTTCACTTTGAGTTTAACCAAGATTTTTGGATATAGTTTCATGTTCATATGAAAAATCATTTTCCCAGAAGAACAACTTTTAAATCAAAGTTTATCATAGTTTTTAATTATCCAAACCAAAACAGCCCCCGGTTTCACTACGACGGCGTATATATGATTTTATGGTGTTCATCGTGTTTCCAAGTTTTAAATTATTAAGTTAGCATATCATATAGATATAGAACATGTGTTTAGTTGATTTTAAAGATCAAGTTAGAATGATTAACTTTTGTTTGCGAACAAGTTTAGAATTAACTAAACTATGTTCTAGTGATTACAAGTTTAAACCTTCGAATAAGATAGTTTTATATGTATGAATCGAATGATGTTTTGAACATCATTACTACCTCAATTTTTCTGGATAAAACTACTGGAAATGAGAAAAATGGATCTAGCTTCAAAGGATCCTTGGATGGCTTGAAAGTTCTTGAAGCAAAATCATGACACGAAAAAAGTTCAAGTAAGATTTTCACTCGAAATAAGATTGTTATAGTTGTAGAAATTGAATCAAAGTTTGAATATGAATATTACCTTGAATTAGAAAGATAACCTACTGTAAATAACAAAGGTAATGATTCACATCAACATATGCATTCAAACCTTTCATGATTCTTGAAAACACCTCAATCGATAAGATGAATCAACCGCACTTCATCTACGGAAGGAAAGATTTATGCATATAGTTATGCACCTGAGAAACTCTCGACAACTGAGTAAAAGTTTAACACGTAGCCGCGTCAGATCCTTTGGCATTTATTAGCAAAAATAACTTTGCGATCCCTTTTCAAAGTAGCCAATTTTGTTACAGCTCCAGCAAGTCAGCTTCGACTTTTCATTCGAAGTAGCCTTACTATAATCCTGATATATACAATTACCCTTTTGATACCGGAGAATTCTTTTATATTCCACCATATTACCAGCAGACATACCAGCAACCTCGTTGCTTTTTGGCTTAAATCTCTCTGACAAATCGTTATATTTATTCATTGAAACCCTATCATATACTCATCCGCATCTTGTAACGAGAACTGCCATAACAATTACCGAGAATCAGCAATCAGTACTTTGAAAACTCACAGCATATCTACATCAACAGTTATATGTATGACATTTATCTCTTAGAATTATGATCTCTCATTCTGAAATTCTGAAAAGCACTCAGTCACAAATCAATACTCTGAATGTTGAAAAAGCTGAATGAAGTAGCAGAAACCATAGACAACCGTAAACGACCTTAATCATCAAAAGTTTGATGATAAACAATAGTATGTTGGAAAAGCTCAGAAAAGTTGGAACTAGAAAACGGATTGAGCTAACCACGAAGGAGACCAAGGATAAATACAAGGACCATACCATATATTCAAAGAATCCAGGTAATTCTGGATCCGATGAAACCTTCAACGAATATCTTGCTCCGTACTCATGTTAAAATCTTGCGGAAAATCTTCCTCATCAACCATCGAACTTCGAATTTCCAAAATATCATCATAAATATCTTCGATATTTCTGAAGATATTTTCATAAATATTCTCGTCCGAAATTATTTATCTCTTCGTGCTATCTATATTACATCATAAAGGAAACTACTTTAGTTTCTAAATTTCTTTAAAAATTCGTGTTTAAATTATGAATGTTTTTGAAGTATTGTTGAGAATTGATGCATAAGTTAGTATAATATAATGACACTTGATCAACGTGATTATATTACAGTAAGTCATGCTGAGTTTCTAATGGAACGTAATGATTCACAGATCATAACATCATCATGTGCCATGTTACACGACTCGTTCATTCTATTTTACCTCCGAACATATCAAGAAAATATATTCTTGATAGTTTTATTCTCAGTGATTCTGGTAAATTGACAAATCAAATCGTGCCATTACGATTTCCTTCTTAGAACATTAACAATGTTCATTCCGAAGTTTATATCTGCGAATTCTGAACCATTACAAGCGGTGTTTAATCGCAAGAAGAAGAAATGAAGGGACAAAGCTCCGAAATAGAAATTGGGGTATAAATCGCAGTAAATAAAAGAGAGTATTAACTAGGGATGACAATGATTATAGAAAAACAGAAGCAAGGACTTGAAGTATAAGAGAAAATATAAAGCCCAATGACAATACCGAAATTACAAACTGTGGATATCAGTGCGTATAGCAATATAAAGACACGGTAGAATTAAGAATAGTATCATCCCAAGATAATAATAGAAGTAACCAAATCTTTCTGGTGGAAGATTGAAAAGAAGGATGACAGAAATGATGATTAGGAAAATATCAAGGATTAGAATGGGATTAAGTATTTTCACAATCTTTTGGATGTACGAACTAAGAAAGAAAGAACAGGAATGGTGAGAATAATGGAACGGAAGAGTTTAATTTATAATGAAAATATCAGACGGAGTAATCGAGACAGATCACCGTATTTAATTAGAGATATCT
Organism: Rutidosis leptorrhynchoides; assembly: GCF_046630445.1. Lineage (NCBI taxonomy): Eukaryota > Viridiplantae > Streptophyta > Magnoliopsida > Asterales > Asteraceae > Rutidosis > Rutidosis leptorrhynchoides. The sequence continues at coordinate 110,545,302 of NC_092341.1, forward strand.
TAATTCCCTTATTCGCCGAAGAATCAAATCTTTTAGATTTCAAAGATTTCCTTTAAATCCCTTGAATTTCGGAATTCAACCCTGACTCTGTCAAAAGTTAAGATGAATCTTTACTTTCCTATTTCACTCTTTGGTGATAGGTTCATTCGTACTCTTCGAATAATCGAATTATTTTTATCCATATTACTCAATGATGATAAAACTCAATTTATCAACTCATATTCGTCATGAAAACATTTTCATTGTTAGCCATGACCACCTCCTTTAACGGGTAGGTACTGTGACAACCCGGCAATTTCCGACCAAATTTAAACTTTATCTTTATATTAATCCGACACGATAAGCAAAGTTTGTTATGATTAAGTCTCAAGGATTTGAAACTATATTCAAATATGCATTTAACCTCGACTAAATTTCAATGATTCACGAACCACTAAATGAACGTATATGATTAGATATGTTTATGTATAAATATATTAACTTGAAAACGTTACGCGTTAAACTATCTTTCTAAGCAAAATAAAAATAAACTTTGAAAAATAAATAGTTTTGAAAAACTAAATGTTATATTATTAAATAAAAGATTTTGATACAAACTTATATTTCTAAATATGTAACTATATATTTTTACTTAGTCATAAAACGTCCTAATTTAAAATAATATATTTTGGTAAATAACGAGTCACTGATTTATAGAAGCAAATGACCACAACACTCAAATTTTATAAGATACATTTTCACAAAGTAAATTTTTGATAAAAAAAAAGTCAAATTATTATTAAAAGTACACGTCGCATAACGAAAAAGGCTAGTTTTCTAAATGTACGAGAGTGCGCTCGAAAAACCGAAAGTGGTACATGAGTCGTGAGACCACGACCGTGTCATTTTTGTAAAAATTATATTTTTACCATGAACGTAAATATAATATAATATTTAATTAATTCTAAAGATTAAATTTATTATATATTAAATAATATATAAATATAACATATATTACATAAGAAACGTCGGTAGAAGAATGAGTGCGCTTGAACTGTAAAGTTGATTCCATGCAATCGCATGGATATAAAGGAGAGACACCATGCGATTGCATGGTGTGTTTGGTGAGCTCTCATTTCCTTTAAAAAACGCATTTTTGGTTCGGATCAAATTCATTCATTACATCTCATATCTCTCACTCTCTCGTATATATATTTATTATTATTATTATTATTATTATTATTATTATTATTATTATTATTATTATTATTATTATTATTATTATTATTATTATTATTAGTTTAAAGATTAATATTATTATTAATTTTATCATTATTATTAGTATTACTATTTATACATAAAATACTACGACGAGGTTCTGCCCGCGTGCTCTCAAAATGAATTTTTTGAGCGGGATAGAACTAAAGAAATTATGGGTTATAGCTATGGAGGTTATGGGTAATGTTCGGGGGTTATGCTCGTGAGGTCAAATTAGTGTTTATCATCTCCGTTGCGTCTACGTACCTTTCTTGCAATATTGAATCTCAATATTGATACGTGAGTACTCATAATTTAATTTTTACATACTAATAGTGTATCCCTGACTAGTGCTCGAGAAAATAGGATTATGTATGCTTGAACTTTTTATAGTGCCCTTAGATAGGTTATGTTGAATCTTAAATTAGTTACACCTGTGGTTGAGATAAGGTATAAGATATGCATGTCGTTGGAAAGCTAGCGAAAAATTAAGAACTTTTCCTTTAGATGTCGAATGGTTTCGATGAACGGATTAGAAGTTATTGTCAATTAAATTTTTAATATTATTATTAAAAATGATTATTATTATCGTCGTTGTTATCGTCATTCTAGTTTTTATCAAATTATTATTATTATTATTATTATTATTATTATTATTATTATTATTATTATTATTATTATTATTATTATTATTATCAATAAAAAGTATTATCATTAAAAATTGTTATTTTTATTATTATTACTATCATTAAAAGTATAATTAGTATTATTATTATTATCACCATTAAAATAATTATTAGTAATATCATTATCATAATATTTATTATTATTAGTGTATAATATTAAGTAACACTTAATTATTATAATTACAATTATTATCATTAAAAGGAATACGATATAAAAGACGACTTAAAAGCTACAACAAATCAATTAGGAAATAATGAGTATGAGTATCATGATGAAATTTAAAATATTGTAAGAAACTGATTTAGATAAAATTATCATTTTTTTATTATTTTTATCACTATTATTATTAAAGGTATTATTAATATTAAAAAATATCATTTTTACAAAAGTTATTATTTTTAATAGGAATAACATTGTTAATATAAATTTCACTAATATCATGAATTAGAAATTATCATTTTTCATAATATCATTTTTAGTAAATATAAAAATTAATATTTTTATTAATAAGATAATAATAATTATTCTTACAAAATAATATAAATTTTATTTATCAATGTTATTATATCAAATAAATATGTAACATAAATAATATAATTACTTTAATAAAACCTATCATAATATTTTATGATATTAAATGAACCTTATAAATTTTATTACTTAAGATATATAAAATTATATTTTAATTATTAATAAATGAATTGTATTATTTACTTTAGTAAAATCTTTTAAAAATATGTAAAAATATAATACGACGATATTTAAAATATAATAATCATGTATAAATTTTGGAAAACATTTTGAGTCAAATTGACTTTTGTTGACTTTTGCATATAGTCTCGAGCATTAGGATTGTGGTACACTATGACTTAACCTAAATTGTTAGAACAAATACTGACCAACAAATAAATATATACAAATAATATAGGTTCGTGAATCCGAGGCCAACCTTTCACTTGTTCAATGACGTTATATGTATTTTACTACGAAATACAGTATGATGAGTTTCATTTGCTCCCTTTTTAAATGCTTTTGCAATATATATTTTTGGGACTGAGAATACATGCGCTGCTTTTATAAATGTTTGACGAAATAGACACAAGTAATCGAAACTACATTCTATGGTTGAATTATCGAAATCAAATATGTCCCTTTTTATTAAGTCTGGTTATCTAAGAATTAGGGAACAGACACCCTAATTGACGCGAACTCTAAAGATAGATCTATCGGGTCCAACAAGCCCCATCCAAAGTACCAGATGCTTTAGTACTTCGAAATTTATATCATGTCCGAAGGAGGATCCCGGAATGATGAGGATATTCTTATATGCATATTGTGAATGTCGATTACCAGGTGTTCAATCCATATGAATGATATTTTTGTCTCTATGCATAGGACGTATGTTTATGAGAAATGGAAATATGAAATCTTGTGGTCTATTAAAACTATGAAATGATTATTTATGTTAAACTAATGAACTCACCAACCTTTTGGTTGACACTTTAAAGCATGTTTATTCTCAGGTACGAAAGAAATCTTCCGCTGTGCATTTGCTCATATTAGAGATATTTCTTGGAGTCAATCATGACATATTTCAAAATATGTTGCATTCGAGTCTTTGAGTTCATCAAGATTATTATTAAGTCAATTATATTTGGATATATTATGAAATGCTATACATGCCTGTCAACTGTCGATGTAACGAAAGTTTGTCTTTTAAAAACGAATGCAATGTTTGTAAAATGTATCATATAGAGGTCAATTACCTCGCGATGTAATCAACTGTTGTGAATCGTTTGTAATCAATATGGACTTCGTCCGAATGGATTAGGATGGGTCTCTACAGTTGGTATCAGAGCGGTGGTCTTAGCGAACCAGGTCTGCATTAGTGTGTATAACTGATAAGTCTTTAGGATGCATTAGTGAGTCTGGACTTCGACCGTGTCTGCATGTCAAAATTTTGCTTATCATTTTTGTCGGAAATCATCAGTTTATCATCCTTAGGAAATTACCTTCTTATCATTCTTAGTCTAGACACATCTTACTGCAATGATTGCATGAATAGTGTATAGACAAAATTCATATCTTAGCATATCTACTAATCCATATCTTAGCGTATCTGTCACTGTAGACTTTATCTGACACGTTTCCTTAATTTTCTCCGTAATTCATGGGATCTTTGGAAGTATGTATAGATATTCTATATATAATTAGAATATCATTCGATATTCGAAAATCATTTCATATCAAAACCCTTTAACTGATCGTGAGAGATGGATCCTACACCTAGCTTGGAATCCATTAGTTCCGAAAGCGATTTCGAGATGTATATTGAAGCAGACTCTGAAGTTAATGAACCAGAAGTGCCTCAACCATTTAGTTATTTTTCTTTCTGGAGGAGATGGGGGTGGGTCCGAGACTTACTCACTCGATGGAGAAATGAAGAAGGCGAGCCCTACCGCGAACCAAACTTACCTCCTAACATCGGAGAAAACGATGTACTCACCAGTGAACCTATGCGCAACACTGTACTCACTCTTCTTGCTAAAGTTTTCCACCTCGAAGGTCGCATTACTGCAATCTCAGAAAATATTCAACCTCTACTTCCGAATACCAATCGAAGGGGAATATTAGAAGAAGTTAGGGAACTTCGAATTGATAATCAAGATCTATCGAATCAGATGAGTGGATGGATAGAAATGATAGAGGGTAAAATAGAAACCCTGACAAGAATGGTGCGTAAATTACAAGCTATACTTACTACACCAACATCATCATCAACCTCAGCACCAACCACACTTGTAGTACCGACAGCAACAGTACCACCATCAGCAGCACCAACAGCATAACCAGTACCAACAACAACATCATCACACGTCTCAACCTCGCAATCTATACCTCAAGCATAATCATCGTCTACGAATCGTTCTACATAAACTATCTTCGTCCTTCATGGCGATTATGTAATCTCTAATGTTTTAGAGATTATGTACTCTAGTTCTAGCCGCAAATATGATGAGTTTAATATCACATTGACTCATAAAATCCATGATCACGTCTGAAGATAATATATATGTATATATGTTTTCATAAAGATTGTAATTAAAAGTTTTATTGTACAAAATGTTAATGGTGAAAATATTTTAACGGGTAGGTAATACCCGAGGAATATTCAGATTTCACATTTATAAGTTACAATGTACATTCTTCGAAGCTGGTTCAACAGTCGTTTACTATCCTACTTACATCCACCGATATACAAATCCGTTCACCACAGAATAACCATATTCATCCAATTTCATATTTGGATTTTGATTTATTAGAATCCAACAAGTGGCATAATGAATAAAATATTTGACAAAATAAAATTTGTTAGAAACAAACAAATTAACTATGAGGAATTTTATTAAGAATCCACGCTAACTGTTCCTAGCTAATTATTCCTAGCTAACTGATTACATTTTATTTATCGCAATTTAATTATCGCAATTTACATTCTCGCAATTTTATTTATCGTCATTTAATTTCTGTTATTTATTTTTACACACTTTAAATATCGGGACACGTATACAAGGTTTTGACATATCATATCGACGCATATATATATATATATATATATATATATATATATATATATATATATATATATATATATATATATATATATATATATATATTATTTGGAATAACCATAGACACTCTATATGCAGTAATGATCGAGTTCTCTATTCAGGGTTGAGGTTGATTCTATAATAATATATATACTTTAAGTTGTGATCGATTCTGAGACGTATACGGGTCACGACACGTATTAATTAATTTGAACGTTATATATTAAACTATATATGAATTATTGGACTCTCAACAGTGGACTATCGACTGTGGACTAATAACATTGGACAATTAAAATGAATTAAAATATTGATTATAACATATGAAACTAAATAATTCTTCAAGTTTGCCACTTGATTTCATCTTAAACCTCATTGTATCTTGATAATTACAATCTGCATTCAAACCTTTCATGATTCTTGAAAACACCTCAATCGATAAGATGAATCAACCGCACTTCATCTACGGAAGGAAAGATTTATGCATATAGTTATGCACCTGAGAAACTCTCGACAACTGAGTAAAAGTTTAACACGTAGCCGCGTCATATCCTTTGGCATTTATTAGCAAAAATAACTTTGCGATCCCTTTTCAAAGTAGCCAATTTTGTTACAGCTCCAGCAAGTCAGCTTCGACTTTTCATTCGAAGTAGCCTTACTATAATCCTGATATATACAATTACCCTTTTGATACCGAAGAATTCTTTTATATTCCACCATATTACCAGCAGACATACCAGCAACCTCGTTGCTTTTTGGCTTAAATCTCTCTGACAAATCGTTATATTAATTCATTGAAACCCTATCATATACTCATCCGCATCTTGTAACGAGAACTGCCATAACAATTACCGGGAATCAGCAATCAGTACTTTGAAAACTAACAGCATATCTACATCAACAGTTATATGTATGACATTTATCTCTTAGAATTATGATCTCTCATTCTGAAATTCTGAAAAGCACTCAGTCACAAATCAATACTCTGAATGTTGAAAAAGCTAAATGAAGCAGCAGAAATCATAGACAACCGTAAATGACCTTAATCATCAAAAGTTTGATGATAAACAATAGTATGTTGGAAAAGCTCAGAAAAGTTGGAACTGGAAAACGGATTGAGCTAACCACGAAGGAGACCAAGGACAAATACAAGGACCATACCATATATTCAAAGAATCCAGGTAATTCTGGATCCGATGAAACGTTCAACGAATATCTTGCTCCGTACTCGTGTTAAAATCTTGCGGAAAATCTTCCTCATCAACCATCGAACTTAGAAATTCCAAAATATCATCATAAATATCTTCGATATTTATGAAGATATTTTCATAAATATTCTCGTCCGAAATTATTTATCTGTTCGTGCTATCTATATTACATCATAAAGGAAACTACTTTAGTTTCTAAATTTCTTTAAAAATTCGAGTTTAAATTATGAATGTTTTTGAAGTAGTGTTGGGAATTGATGCATAAGTTAGTATAATATAATGACACTTGATCAACGTGATTATATTATAGTAAGTCATGCTGAGTTTCTAATAGAACGTAACGATTCACAGATCATAACGTCATCATGTGCCATGTTACATGACTCGTTTATTCTACTTCATCTCCGTTGCGTCTATGTACCTTTCCTGCAATATTGAATCTCAATATTGATACGTGAGTACTCATAATTTAATTTTTACATACTAATAGTGTATCCCTGACTAGTGCTCGAGAAAATAGGATTATGTATGCTTGAACTTTTTATAGTGCCCTTAGATAGGTTATGTTGAATCTTAAATTAGTTACACCTGTGGTTGAGATAAGGTATAAGATATGCATGTCGTTGGAAAGCTAGCGAAAAATTAAGAACTTTTCCTTTAGATATCGAATGGTTTCGATGAACGGATTAGAAGTTATAGTCAATTAAATTTTTAATATTATTATTAAAAATGATTATTATTATCGTCGTTGTTATCGTCATTCTAGTTTTTATCAAATTATTATTATTATTATTATTATTATTATTATTATTATTATTATTATTATTATTATTATTATTATTATTATTATTATTATTATTATTATTATCAATAAAAAGTATTATCATTAAAAATTGTTATTTTTATTATTATTACTATCATTAAAAGTATAATTAGTATTATTATTATTATCACCATTAAAATAGTTATTAGTAATATCATTATCATAATATTTATTATTATTAGTGTATAATATTAAGTAACACTTAATTATTATAATTACTATTATTATCATTAAAAGGAATACGATATAAAAGACGACTTAAAAGCTACTAACAAATCAATTAGGAAATAATGAGTATGAGTATCATGATGAAATTTAAAATATTGTAAGAAACTGATTTAGATAAAATTATCATTTTTTTATTATTTTTATCACTATTATTATTAAAGGTATTATTAATATTAAAAAATATCATTTTTACAAAAGTTATTATTTTTAATAGGAATAACATTGTTAATATAAATTTCACTAATATCATGAATTAGAAATTATCATTTTTCATAATATCATTTTTAGTAAATATAAAAATTAATATTTTTATTAATAAGATAATAATAATTATTCTTACAAAATAATATAAATTTTATTTATCAATGTTATTATATCAAATAAATATGTAACACAAATAATATAATTACTTTAATAAAACCTATCATAATATTTTATGATATTAAATGAACCTTATAAATTTTATTACTTAAGATATATAAAATTATATTTTAATTATTAATAAATGAATTGTATTATTTACTTTAGTAAAATCTTTTAAAAATATGTAAAAATATAAAACGACGATATTTAAAATATAATAATCATGTATAAATTTTGGAAAACATTTTGAGTCAAATTGACTTTTGTTGACTTTTGCATATAGTCTCGAGCATTAGGATTGTGGTACACTATGACTTAACCTAAATTGTTAGAACAAATATTGACCAACAAATAAATATATACAAATAATATAGGTTCGTGAATCCGAGGCCAACCTTTCACTTGTTCAATGACGTTATATGTATTTTACTACAAAATACAGTATGGTGAGTTTCATTTGCTCCCTTTTTAAATGCTTTTGCAATATATATTTTTGGGACTGAGAATACATGCGCTGCATTTATAAATGTTTGACAAAATAGACACAAGTAATCGAAACTACATTCTATGATTGAATTATCGAAATCGAATATGCCCCTTTTTATTAAGTCTGGTAATCTAAGAATTAGAGAACAGACACCCTAATTGACGCGAACTCTAAAGATAGATCTATCGGGTCCAACAAGCCCCATCCAAAGTACCGGATGCTTTAGTACTTTGAAATTTATATCATGTCCGAAGGAGGATCTAGGAATGATGGGGATATTCTTATATGCATATTGTGAATGTCGATTACCAGGTGTTCAATCCATATGAATGATATTTTTGTCTCTATGCATGGGACGTATGTTTATGAGAAATGGAAATATGAAATCGTGTGGTCTATTAAAACTATGAAATGATTATTTATGTTAAACTAATGAACTCACCAACCTTTTGGTTGACACTTTAAAGCATGTTTATTCTCAGGTACGAAAGAAATCTTCCGCTGTGCATTTGCTCATATTAGAGATATTTCTTGGAGTCAATCATGACATATTTCAAAAAATATTGCATTCCAGTCTTTGAGTTCATCAAGATTATTATGAAGTCAATTATATTTGGATATATTATGAAATGCTATACATGCCTGTCAACTGTCGATGTAACGAAAGTTTGTCTTTTAAAAACGAATGCAATGTTTGTAAAATGTATCATATAGAGGTCAATTACCTCGCGATGTAATCAACTGTTGTGAATCGTTTGTAATCGATATGGACTTCGTCTGGATGGATTAGGATGGGTCTCTACAATTGGAGTGTATATACCAATAGTACATACATCTAAAAGCTGTGTATTGTATGAGTACGAATACGGGTGCATACGAGTAGAATTGTTGATGAAACTGAACGAGGATGTAATTGTAAGCATTTTTGTTAAGTAGAAGTACTTGATATGTGTCTTTAAGTCTTTCAAAAGTGTAAGAATACATATCAAAACACAATATGTATATACATTCTAATGGAGTCGTTAAGTCTTCGGTAGTCGTTACATGTAAGTGTTGTTTTGAAACCTTTAAGTTAACGATCTCAATTAATGTTGTTAACCCAATGTTTATTATATCAAATGAGATGTTAAATTATTATATTATCATGATATTATGATGTATGAATATCTCTTAATATGATATATACATTAAAATATCGTTACAACGATAATCGTTACATATAAGTCTCGTTTCGTAATTCTTGAGTTAGTAGTCTTGTTTTTACATATGTAGTTCATTGTTAACACACTTAATGATATATTTAAATATCATTTTATCATGTTAAATATAGTGTATCAATATCTTAATATGATACATATGTATTTAGTAGACGTTATCATAACGATAATCGTTATATATATCATTTCGAGTTTCTTAACTTAGTAATCTCATTTCTTATGTATATCACACATTGTTAATATACTTAGTGAGATACTTACTCATCATAATCTCATGTCAACCATATATATATGTCTATATATACCACAACATGTAGTTTTTACAAATTTGTAACGTTCGTGAATCGCCGGTCAACTTGGGTGATCAATTGTCTATATGAAACTTATTTCATTTAATCAAGTCTTAACAAGTTTGATTGCTTAACACGTTGGAAATATTTAGTTATGTAAATATCAATCTCAATTAATATATATAAACATGAAAAAGTTCGGGTCACTACAAGTTGACGGCGCCGTCAATGGCGATTTTGGCGGGTCGTCACAGCGTCGTATCGGGGTTGAATGAGTCAAACCTAGACCAAGAACTAGATTAGAACTCCTAACAGTGTTATTCGGTGGGTATTGGGAACGACTGGAACGAATGAATACGGCTTAGGGTTAAAGGAATGAGTAACCTCACAAATGAGGCCTAAACCCGTATATATACTGTCACCAAACAGAGTTGGTCGACTATATGAGACGCTCGGGCGACTGTGTGTATTCAGTCGGTCGACTGAGTGGACTCAGTTGGTCGATTATGTGACGCCCCGTACTAAATCATCATGTACGGACCATCAACAACAGGATCATTACAAGGTTAAGTACTATATGCGTTTTCAAAACAGAGTTTACATTTATAAATAAAAGTGACGTCATAACATACGTCAATTGTTTTACAATCAAAAGTATGCTTCGCTAAGTAGAAGCATTAAATAAGTGTACGTGACCATAATGGTCGTTACATAACATAAGTTCATAAGTAAAAAGTTTGAATGCAACATAAGTAGTCATGCGATAACAACTCTAGGCAGCGGGTTCTACAGCACGACTAGTAAGATAGCGGAAGCGACTTCAAGCACCTGAGAAAATACATGCTTAAAAAGGTCAACACAAAGGTTGGTGAGCTATAGTTTAAGTATAACAGTAATGTAAGTAGGCCACGAGATTTCAGTGCTACAACGAGCGTTTCAAAAGTATGTAAAAGTATATGCTTAACCGTGGGCACCCGGTAACTAACTTAACGTTTAATGTACCCCCTTAAAGTGCACTTGGCAAGTGCGTATAACCTCAAAGTATTAAACACTCGTTAAATGCTAGCGCTACTAGCCCGAGTGGGGATGTCAAACCCTATGGATCCATATCTAAGATTCGCGTTCACGGTTCAAAAACCAATGATTAAACGTTACCGAGCTAAAGGGAATGTTTCTGCCGTTATATAACCCACACATATATAAAGTTTAAGTACTCGTGCCTAGTATGTAAAACATAAATCCGCATGTATTCTCAGTTCCCAAAATAAGTTAAAGTAAAAAGGGAATGCTATAACTCACAATGATTAGTAGTAATGGTAAGGTAGTAGTCGGAAAGTGGTGTGCAAGTAACGGTCCAAACGTCCTCAACCTAAGTCAAATAGCACTAAGTCAATAAGTCGTCTCAAAAGGTTTACAAGTACGTAATTAAGGTCATAAGGGTCATCATCAATCATCATTAAACAAAAGGTAACAAGTAAGACTCGTTTATGAAAGTCGTGTAAAACAAAGGCTGACTTCGGTCAGTCACCACAGCCTCTACCCTTACTGAATTAAGGTGAGACCAGTGGTCATGGCTCCGTCTACGAGTCCCTTAAGTGTGGTAAAATTTACAGAAGCAAACTCATCTTGGTTTGACCGTGGCGACGGTCTAAGTGCGAGTAGGTCAGAAATTTCTGCACAACGTTAAAGGACATGGTAACGATCGGAGGGCCATAAATCCTAAACCGTAACTCGGATTAAGATGAGTCCTATATGAAAAGTTATCTACTCGAAAAGTTCTATCTAAAAATCAAGGTTAGAACAGCCCAGGTCTACTGGTCTGTTCCAGAAGCATCAGGTCAGTAGGTTTTGGACAGAACAGTGGGTTTTGGAGAGTTCCGGTTGTCTCGGTGCTTGATGTTCATCACGGTTCTCATCCTTGATGCGTATAGCTTCAAGTGTACAACTCGTTGATGTGTTAACATCATTTTGACCAAGGTTTGTCCATCATAACTCAAGTGCAAGTGTTGTAAGTGTTTGATGAACCAAGGTTACATGTAAGTTTATGAACAAGTTCATGAACACTAAGAAAGATCACAACCAAGTGTTGGATCCATGATACTTGCACCAAAGTGTAAGCTCTTGTTGGTTTCATGTCCTTGTTCAAATGTGTAGTAAACAACTAACAATAAGAAATAAAGAAAATGAATGATAAGCCTAAACCAACCATGAAGGTGGTATTCTAGTAACATACAACAAACAAGAGCACAAGTAACAATTATAAAGATTATAAACTTTAAATCTTTTGAAACAAAATAAAGTAGAAAACTAACTAAATAAGAAAATGGTTCATAGTTGCTCATACTTTTAAAGATTCAACCCAAGTTGATCTTTAAGTGAAGTAACTTTAAAGTTACTTCAAGAACTTACAAGTAATGAGTTTCTACAACTATGAACTTTAAATCTTTGAAACAAAATATGTAGAACATAACTAGATAGCTTATGTTCTTGATGTTCTTGTAAAATACAAGATATAAATGGAGAATCAAACTAAAAAGTTTGTTCTTGTAACTTAGTAAAGAAAGACATGTAATTAAGTAATAATAACAAGTAATCAAGACAAGTAAATAATCTTTAACAAGAACAAGTAATAACAACCAAGATTGATGATGATTATGGGTCTCATGGCCACGGTTTGCAAGAGAAAAAAAGAGAGAAAAACTCTTCAAGTTGCTTACAAATTAGAGAGAAAAAGGAGAGAAACTTGAGAGGAAATTGTGTGTGTTTTGAGAGAATGAAACAAGGATGAGTGTAATGAAAAAAATGAAAGCAAAAGACCTCTCTAAAGGCCTCAAATTTTCGGCCAGCTGCATATGGGGAGTGGATGGAAGTATTTGATGGTCACTAGCATGTAAAGAGTTTAAAAGTTGGTTAAAGAGTGGGGTTACATGGGGATTATGGCAACTAGATTCCATTTCTAAGCAACTAACTAGTTCCATGTCCTAAATGATACTTACACTTGCAAGAGTTGGGCTAATTAATCCAAAATATAAGTAGGGTGGGCTTACACTAGTCCATTAACATGAGTCCATTACACTAACAAAGCCCAAGTTCAAATAAATCACAAGTTAAACCAATTAAAGCCCAAGTAACTAACTAATAGCCTTAGTTAATTAAAATGATTAATAAAATTAATCATGAATGTAAATAATATCTTAAAATATTATTCGTGCAAGTTCCGGGTGTCACAAAGACGTTTCGGGCATTTAAAGTTCAAGTACGGGCAATTAAAGCAACATGTAAATGTAATAACATACATTCGTTTAATCAAGCGTATTAATAATAATAATTATTAATAAATAACGTTGGAAAAACCAGGGTCGTTACATTACCCACCTGTTAAAGAAAATTTCATCCCGAAATTTAAGCTGAAGTAGATGGAGGAGTCGGGAAAAGATGAGGATATTTCCGCATCATTTGATCCTCTCGTTCCCAAGTAAACTCAGGTCCTCGTTTGGCATTCCATCGTACTCGTACAATCGGAATCTTGTTGCGTTTCAAAGTTTTGATCTCACGATCCATAATCTCAACAGGTTCCTCCACAAAGTGGAGTTTGTCATCAATAGTAAGTTCTTCCAAAGGTATGATGAGTTCGGGTGCAGCAAGACACTTCTTCAAGTTTGACACATGGAAGGTAGGATGAACTGAGCTCAATTGTGCTGGTAGATCCAAACGGTATGCAACTGGTCCAACACGTTCCAAGATCTCGAATGGACCAATGTATCGTGGGTTCAACTTTCCACGTTTTCCAAAACGGATCACACCTTTCCAAGGTGCAACCTTCAACATTACACGATCACCAACATTAAATTCAAAGTCTTTCCGTTTAAGATCGGCATAGCTCTTTTGGCGATCACGGGCAGTCTTAAGTCTAGCTTGGATCTGAGCAATCTTCTCCGTGGTTTCGTGAACTACCTCGGGTCCGGTGATTTGCTTTTCGCCTACTTCGGCCCAACAAATAGGAGATCGGCACTTACGACCATACAATGCTTCAAAAGGTGCAGCATTAATGCTTGAGTGATAACTGTTGTTGTACGAGAATTCGGCGAGTGGCAAATGCCTTTCCCAGGCCTTTCCAAAATTAATGACACATGCACGCAGCATGTCCTCCAAGGTCTGAATCATTCGTTCACTTTGCCCGTCAGTCTGAGGATGATAAGCAGTACTCATGTCAAGACGAGTTCCCATGGCTTCTTGCAAAGAACGCCAAAATCTGGAAGCAAAACGGGGATCGCGATCGGAGATGATTGATAAAGGTACACCATGACGAGATACAACCTCTTTGATGTACAGCTGAGCAAGTCTTTCCATTGTATCAGTTTCCTTCATCGCTAGGAAGTGTGCAGATTTGGTGAGGCGGTCAACAATAACCCAAATAGTATCGCATCCGCCCACCGTCTTCGGCAGCTTAGTAATGAAATCCATTGTGATCCTTTCCCACTTCCATTGTGGGATTTCCGGCTGTTGAAGTAACCCAGAGGGTCTCTGATGTTCGGCTTTAACCTTCGAGCAAGTCAAACACTTACCAACATAAGTCGCAACGTCCTTCTTAAGATTCGGCCACCAATACTGTTCTTTAAGGTCGTGGTACATCTTACCTGCGCCGGGGTGAATCGAATATCTCGATTTGTGTGCTTCATCAAGTATCAGGCTTCGTAGATCTCCATAGTAAGGTACCCAAATTCTTCCGGCATAACATCGGAGTCCAGACTCTCTAACCTCGAATCGAGAGACAAGTATGTTCAAATGCTCGTGAGATATGTTCTCCTCCTTGAGAGCCTCAACTTGGGCTACTCTGATCTGGCTGTTGAGGTTCGAATGGATGGTGATGTTCAGAGCCCTAACACGGAGAGGTGCCGTCCTCTCCTTTCGGCTTAAAGCGTCAGCTACTACATTGGCCTTGCCAGGGTGATAACGGAGTTCACAATCGTAGTCGTTGAGCGTCTCGATCCATCGACGCTGTCTCATATTTAGTTGCTTCTGATCAAAGATGTGCTGGAGACTCTTGTGGTCGGTGAAGATAGTGCTCTTAGTTCCATACAGATAATGTCTCCACAATTTGAGTGCAAAGACAACGGCTCCAAGTTCAAGATCATGTGTAGTGTAGTTCCGCTCGTGAATCTTCAATTGGCGGGAGGCATAGGCAATAACCTTTGATCGTTGCATCAGTACACAACCAAAACCACTCTTCGATGCATCGCAATAAACAACAAAGTCGTCACTGCCTTCAGGAAGTGATAGGATAGGTGCGGAGGTTAACTTCTTCTTCAAAGTTTGGAATGCTGATTCGTGTGTGGGTTCCCAAATGAACTTCTTGCCCTTGTGAGTCAGTGCGGTCAAAGGACGCGCAATCAGAGAAAATCCTTCGATAAACCTTCGATAATAACCGGCGAGACCTAGAAATTGGCGAATATGCGTTGGAGTAGTGGGGGTCTCCCACTTGCTGATGGCTTCAATCTTGGCGGGATCAACTTTGATACCCTGGTTGCTCACAACATGACCCAAAAACTGTACTTCCTTCAACCAAAATTCGCACTTGGAGAATTTGGCGTAAAGTTGCTCTTGTCTTAAGAGTTCAAGCACTAGCCGAAGGTGTTGCTCATGTTCTTCTTCGCTCTTAGAGTAGATGAGGATATCATCTATGAAGACGATAACAAACTTATCCAAGTAAGGCTTGCAGACACGATTCATGAGATCCATGAACACGGCAGGTGCATTTGTCAAACCGAATGGCATCACGAGGAACTCATAATGACCATAACGGGTCCTGAATGCAGTTTTCATCACGTCACTTTCCTTCACCCTCAGCTGGTGATATCCGGATCGCAAATCGATCTTTGAATAAACGCTCGATCCTCGTAGTTGATCAAAAAGATCATCAATTCGTGGAAGAGGATATCGATTCTTGATAGTCAATTTGTTGAGTTCAAGGTAGTCGATACACATACGGAAGGATCCATCCTTCTTCTTTACAAACAACACAGGTGCGCCCCAAGGCGAGAAGCTTGGTTGGATAAACCCTCGATCTAATAGCTCTTGTAGTTGACTCTGTAATTCTTGCATCTCGGAAGGTGCGAGTCTATAAGGTGCGCGAGCTACAGGTGCAGCTCCTGGCACTAAGTCAATCTGAAACTCTACTGCTCTCTGCGGCGGTAATCCAGGCAATTCCTCTGGGAAGACATCAGAAAATTCGTTCACAATTCGAACGTCGTTCACGTTCTTCATCTCAGTTTCTACCGCTTTCACATGTGCTAGGACAGCAAAGCGTCCCTTCTTCATAATCTTTTGCGCTTTCACGCAACTAATGAGGTTCAACTTCGAGGTACATCTCTCTCCATAGATAACCAGTGGTTCGCCATCTCCTTGTGGTATGCGAAGTGCTTTATCTCCACAGATAACATCGGCCTTTATCTTGCTCAACCAATCCATACCGACGATCACGTCAAAACTTCCCAGTTTGATAGGTATCAAATCAATTTCGAAATCTGCACCAGCTATGTTGATAATAGCTCCACGACTAATATGGTCAACCTTTTCAAGTTTTCCATTGGCGACCTCGACAAGCATACTTTCCTTCAAAGGAACTAACGACCAATCTAACTTATCACAAAAATGTCTACACACATAGCTCCTATCGGCACCAGTATCAAATAGGACAGAAGCTAAAAGATTGTTGATCTTGAATATACCTGTCACCAAGTCGGGGTTGTCGCGAGCGTCCCTTGCATTAACATTGAAGGCTCTAGCACGTGGTGGTCCGCCATCCTTACGCTTGTTAGGACACTCATTTCTGAAATGGCCCGTCTTTCCACATTCATAACACTTCTTAGGCCCATTGTTGTTGTGGTTTGGCTTCACATTCAAAGTGGTAACCTTGCAATCCTTGCCAACATGTCCAGATCGTTGGCACTTCTCACAGATAACATTGCAATACCCAGTGTGGTGCTTGTAGCACCTATTGCATTGTGGTAAGGTTCCTTTGTAGTTCGGATTGGTGCGGTTGTTGTTGTTGGGGTTGGTGTTGTTGTTGTGCATGTTGTTGTTTTGCCTGAACCCTTCATGTCGTTTTGCCGGGTTTTGATCATAGTTCCTACCCCTGTTGTTGTTGTGGTTGTTGTCCCATTTCCTCTTTTCACCACTAACAGTTTCGAACTTAGCCTTCTCCGGCTCGTCAAGGATGATTTGATTCAAGAGAGTATGCGCCATGCGCATTGCTTCGGGAACACTTGGTGGCTTGGATGAGGTAACATTACCCTTGATGGACTTAGGAAGTCCCGAGAAGTATTTCTCCAAACGCTTAAATTCGGGGGTGACCATGGTTGGACACATAAGAGCCAATTCCAAAAACCTACGGTTGTAGCTGTTAAGGTCGTTCCCTACGGTCTTCAATTGCATAAATTCGATTTCCATCTTTTGAATCTCGGTTCTCGGACAGTATTCCTCGATCATAGCACATTTAAATTCTTCCCAAGGCGTAGCATACGCCTCATCAATTCCTTTCGCTTGGGCCATGGTATTCCACCATGTGAGCGCGCCATCAGACAGCGTGCAAGATACAAATTTCGTTTTGTTAGCCTCAGAACAATTGCTAACCCTGAATACCGATTCCAACTTTTCGAACCATCTGGTGAGACCGACGGGTCCCTCAGTGCCACTGAAGTAGTGTGGCTTGCAGTTTTGGAATTCCTTGTAAGTACACCCATCTCGGACGACAGGTGGATTGACAGGCGGTGGTGGTGGAACTTGGGGTTGTCTTTCAGCTAGTGCAGCAGCGACTCGCTCGTTAATCATTTCCTCAATTTGTGCCGCGGTGGGGATAGATCTCCCGTTGGCCATGATGTTCTATACAAACATTTTGACTCAAGTCAAAATCCATTATGCAAATAATATAGTATATAACAACCAACATGAAAACAGCACAACACATGTTGATTAAGTAATGCAAGCATATATAAGTACCACAAAACCATGATATGATAATGTAAATAGAACACTTGCGCACAAAGTAACAACACAAATTCCATTCATTAATGATAATAAGTTCATACATTACAATAAGTTCGTACATTACATAAGTGAAATATGAAATTACAAAAAGAGATTACAATACAGAATCTAGTACAAAGTCCTACGACGATGGTGGGTACAAGATGTCCAAAACATGAGCCAACTGCTCCTCGAGCTCAGTAACTCGAGTCTGGAGAATCTCAATCTCCCGCCTCATTTCCTCATTAGAGGAAGATGGTGGGGCAGGTGGTGCTGGCGGTGCAGGTGGAGCCGGTGGTGCTGAAGTGGATGGTCCGGCTCTGGGTGGAGACGGTAATATCTGTGGGTCGGCGGGGTACGGCACCAGCCGTTTACGAGCAGTGATCCTACGACGCCGACCATAAGCGTCAGTGACAGTTCGACCAGGAATTATGCCAGCAAAGCGATACCGCTTCTTCGGCGGGGTAGAAGGTGCCTGAATCGGTCGGTCAGCGGGATCCTCCTCATCACTGGAGTCGTCAGATGAGGTGTCATCTGAAGAAGCATCGGTGGAAGAACCGTCGTCTGAATCATGCGGTGGTGGCGCGGGTGGCTCAACATATCCGAAAGCGGCCAACATCTGTCGGTGTCGGCCTGGCGTAATCACGGCTAAGCGGCCGTCGGCAGTGCGTCGGCAAGGTGTGCGCCAGTGATTACGGAAGGGACCTTCCCCGAACTCCGCGGGGATCTCCATGCCACCAATGCGAGCCAGTTGCCTCAGGGGTCTGGAAGAAGACGCCGGGATAGGCACACTAGAGCTAGCTCCAGAACTAGAGGCGCCGGGGTCGCCAGTGGGTGTCGGGGCCGGAATGTCGGCAGCAGCAGCAGCAGCAACAGGTGCAGCAGTGGGTGGAACAACGGGGCCTGAGCCGCTCGGGATGTCAGTAGGTGGAACGTCCGACATCTGAACAAGGAAAAATAAATTTTCCATGTCAGTATGTCATAAAGCAAGCAAATAATAGGCCAACAGTTTAAATCATGTATAACAATAAGTAGCATGGCAATATCAGTAATCGTACGAAACTAGCATGCAATCGAAAGCAAGTAATAGCATGCAGTAGTGAAATCACGTAGTAGCATACGGCATATAGCAGTAACAGTGAGCAGCAGCATGCAGTAAGTTCAGCGGAAACAAGTAAACTAACAAGTTGTAGATTAGCCCTATTAGTGAATCCTACTCGGGTCGGTCTTAGACTCACTAATGCATCCTAATTCCCTACAACCAATGCTCTGATACCAAATGTGACGCCCCGTACTAAATCATCATGTACGGACCATCAACAACAGGATCATTACAAGGTTAAGTACTATATGCGTTTTCAAAACAGAGTTTACATTTGTAAAACAATTGACGTATGTTATGACGTCACTTTTATTTATAAATGTAAACTCTGTTTTGAAAACGCATATAGTACTTAACCTTGTAATGATCCTGTTGTTGATGGTCCGTACATGATGATTTAGTACGGGGCGTCACAGATTATATGGATAGTTTAACTATTGAAATAAAACTTTAAAACACACACACACAAAAGTTCAATAGTCATAATTACAATGTAGAGATTTATTACATGACTAAATGAAACATAAACATTCTACGAACTAGGGATTACAAATATGCACCAATAGTGGCCACTCACGCAAACCTACGTGGTTTATGTGTAGAGTTGGTTGAGAGGAAATTGTTAAGTGTGTAGTCTTAAGTGTACACTCGTGTTATTATGTCTAAGGCTTCTAAAGGTGTAGTAAGGTACCAAGGTGTTAAAGGTTATGGTTTAAATGGTGAATGTGAGTATTCTTAGTAACATACTCACATTCATTACAATGGTTAACGTGTGAAAATGTAACACAAATGAACATTGTTTTGAGTACTAACATAAATAACATTTTAATTTAATCCTTAGTTATACCCTTAGGTCACTCCCTATCGTAACTAAACTATTCATCCTCTTAACCTTCCACATCAGTGCCACATCAACACCAGTATCCTATAACTAACTCATAACTAAACACTCCCTATCATGGCTAAAACAATACCTCTTAATATACAACGTACAAGCAATAAAGCATCAAGGCCAACAATAAAAAGTCATTGGGACCCACAATTCCTATAACTCTTCCGTTAAATCTATGATGAAAGCGGATAACTAAAGTGGTTAACTAATTGGTGCCTATGGTTAGTTACGGGTGGCTACGGGTAAAGTGTGGGTAACGAACGGGTAATGAACCATAGGGTGTGGTCTTATACCTCAAATTATCAAGGAAACTTCAAATTGATGTTAAACACTCTAGAAGATTAAGCTGTGGCCTTCTTTAAGAATGCAATGAGATCAGCACGATCTTGTGGCTTTTTCAATCCGGGGAAATCCATTGTTGTTCCGGGGATGTACTGCATAACATATGAACAAATATACCAAGTTAGCAACAATAAATAAGCATGTACAAGAATAATAAGAAGAAAGTCATATTTGGTATGTATTTTTGAATAGATAGTTGTGAGTTATGATATAACATCAAACATCAGTATAACTTGGGGGCCATAATAAGACTGACAACTATTTGGTACAGTATTTGTTTAAAACAGAAAATAAGTAGGGAAGAGAAAAGTGGTAACTACATATGCAAATACAGATACACATACACAATTCCTTGAATCAACATATAATATGACTTTATAACTTAATAAAGATTAGAAGCTGTTATTTATCCCGCTAAACTATTTATCTTCTAAAAGTGGCATATAACATGGAAAATCAAAAAGTGTAAGGTATTCATCATATACTTTGTGCTTCACAACTTACAATTCAAATTTTAGAGAGTAAAAACTAACTCTAGTAAAAATAACACTATTTCTAGATCAACACACAGCATATATGGATACATACATATACATGTCTATATATGTACATGTAAACATATTTTATATAAGTGTTTTGCTTCATTTTAAATAACCTTGACAAATGATCAAGCGTATCCTGGTAACTGGTTAGGATAAGCAGTACCAGGGGCGGAGTCAGGATTTAACGATATGGGAGGCTTACTCGATAGTTAAAAGAGGCAAACCAAGTAAAACTAAAGAGGGCAACTTTCTATGCATAACCTATTTTATTTTTGTAATACATATATAGATAATTACTTAACGAAACTTTGATAACGACCCTAAGACCTATTGCAAGGATGTCAAGGTCCAAACCACTTGGCTAATTTGGGATGACTCTAATATGTTTCAGTTGATATCAGTGGCGGAACTTGAATCCGACCACAGATGGGGTAGGTAAAAAGTTTTATTAATTTTTTCAATGATAGCCGGAGAGAACACTAAAAAAACCTTATTTTTTAGTAAATTTTTTATTTTTTTAGTGTAAATTTTTTAAAAAAAAAAAATCCAGCTGGGGCGGGTGTCCCGCCCCGTCTCCACAATGTTCCGCCACTGGTTAATATCACTCCGTATTCAGGTTTGGAATAAATTGAGTTCAAGAAGTCTTAGTGTTGGTTTTTCGGATGAATTCGGCAAGTTCCAGCATCAAATGAGCAAGACAAAGCAAAAGACGAGAAAAAAAATCCACAAAAGTGTTGTTCAGACACCCATCGCGGTCGCAATGGGTGTGTTGCGGCCGTCATACATCGATAGAACATGACAGAATCGAAACAGCAACCCATCGCGGTCGCAATGCATGCGTTGCGGTCGCAATGGCCTATTTTTCAGCAAATCGTCGTCGCGATGAAACTGGTCGCGGTCGCGACACTGGGTCGGTCAGAGTTCCGAATTTCCATCTATAAATACGCCTTTTATACCCTAACTTTGTAAAAACTTTTATGTTACGAATTCTGGAGCTAGGAGGGTCGTTTTTAAGAGTTTAGACGCCATTCTTCATCAATTTTGAGGATCTTAACATCAGCATCTATTAATCATTGGCACCCTAGTTCTTCATTATATTAGTGATTTTATGATGAATACTACTCGTTCCAATTGTTTATTTGTTCTTTCTTTTACCATGTTAGGCTAAACTTAATTGTGTCCACTTGATGTAAGACTTATGATTATGGATTGTTCTATCTTTTGAATTATTAAGGTTTTTATGTTTTAGTTATTCGTGCTTTCTTAAAAGATCCATTGTTGTATTTATCTATATATTGTTATTTAATTATACGGGTTATTGAATTTGGTTTATGTGAGTTTATCAATATTCATAGCTCGTACTTCATCCTTTAGATCTAGACAATTGTATGTGAGTGCAATTGGTCATTAAATTGATATTGTGATAATACAATCGTGTAGACTATTCTGAGTGATCCCGATAATTTAGGTTTTATGTGAGTTTAACCAAGAGAAAGCCTCGTTTAATTTAACATGGTAATTTAGACCTCTGAATGATAATAAATGTGAGTTAATTGTATTCATTATGCCTTTGGTTCATTGATTTCATGAGATCGATATGAACTAATTACATAGACCTTTTAATAACGGTTTTAATTAAAGAACAATCCTAGTTATTTGTTGAGCTTTAAAGTGGATACTGCTTCTCCTTATCTGTTTAATTCGTTAAATTACTTTTGCTACTGTTTTGATTCACTTAAATTCAAAAATCAAAACCCCCAATTCTTAGAATAGTTATTAGTTATTTCAATCTTAAACGCTTTGCTCTATGTGGATGAACTTGTGCTTACTAGCTTCTTTATTACATTGATCATGAATAGTTATCTATATTCGTGTGTTAATTTGATTAAGTTTAGCTCAACAAAAGTAGGTGTGAAAAACACACGTCAGCGTCTACACATATTTTTTATAAATTTGTCTGTTTACACATGATGTTTTGACATGTTGTAGGTATAACATGCACAAACGAATTAACACCCATCTTAATAAATTACACAGATAATCCATGTGTTTTGTACCAAATTTCGGATATAGTCAAAAGGTCGACAGGGAATAAGTAGATCAGTATCTTATAAGAATTAATTATATATATAATTAAAGTATAAATAAGCTACTGATTAACTATCTACACGACCACGACTTCCAGTACTGCCACATCAAATCACAATACAAGACTTAATCTTCTTCGTGTAAGGTTTTTTATGATCCAACAATATGTGTAATTCCAGAAAGTTAATCAACCCACAAAAGATAAACGAAGACAATAATGAGAAAATTAAAAACACGATAATTTAACGTGGTTATATGTAATCAAAGGTTGATTACTTTTATCCACGGACCAGACTAGAGAGATTTTATTGATAAAATTCGTGCATACATGTATGGATTACAATAAGTCCTTTTATAGGGAAAAGCCAACATGGAAACTACTTAAAGAGCAAGAAAAACTTTTCTAGAAAATTCTGAACGCCCAGTGCTTTCTCGTGATCGCGAGTTGCGACCCAGCATATGACTCGCGTTTGCGAGTTATTGTTCGAGGCAAAACTCCAGTCGCGACTTGTTTTCTCCCACATGCGAACCTGACCACAATCACCTCGCGATTGCAACCTCCTCCTTCGCGGTCGTGAGTTGTTCAGCAACATTAGTTTCTTGTTTTGTTTAAACTTCTTCACTCCAACACTTCGTGCCACCAAACCGAAATTGTTGAAGATCTTAATAAACGAAACATGAAGAAGAAAGGACAGTGATGGTCAACGGTTAAACGATCTCCTATTTCTAAGTAACCATTTCTGTGACGAGGAAGAGTTTCCAGCGACTCCAGTTGATCAAATCAGATTCGAAATCGTTTAGCTTCAAGTTGCATCAAGCAGTGGTAAGAAATTGTGGTGAAGAATGAGAAGCAGAGCACCTATTTTTTGATTATTTTAAACAAGACATGCATACATCGTACTCCGTATATAATAGCAACAATCAACTTTGTATATATTAGCAACAATAGGAAAGAAGGTACTCCCCGTCTCATATTAATTGTCCCCAGACAAAAATACACAATTTAAGGAAATCTCTTAAAAGTATTATACTTTATGTTTACTTTCCAGTTTTACCCTTACCTTTTCTTTCTTTTTTAATCTTATACACATACATTATGAGCAGAGCCGGTCCTGAGTTTTTCAGTGCCCCGAGCGAGGCGTTAAAAAGAGGCCCCTATGAATACATAGCCGGTCATGCCAATTTAAGTACTTAGAACGATGCGAAAAAAGGCCCTTAGACCCTAATAAATAATATAAGTAAAATATATTTAAAATATTATCGATAATTGTTCTAGCTCAATATTAGGAGGATCTTTCAGCTAGGAATAGCTCTGCGTTCACACCTAGATCCTAGATCTAGATCCCAGCTGGGTATCTCCCTTTTCCGGCGGGATCAAACGCCATTCCGTTCAACCTTCATTCATCATGCCGTCTATTGAAGATCTCAATAATACTGCAAAGATCTCCACTACGTTCTACATCACAAATTTTCCTCACTCATTCGGAATCAACGATCTTCGTAATCTATGTAAAGAATTCGGCACAGTTATAGATGTCTACATAGCACGTAAGTTCTCTAAACTTGGTTGCAGATTTGCTTTTGTTCGCTTCATTAATATTGAATCGGCCCGAATCCTAGCGTTAAAACTCTCTTCTTTATGGGTTGGAAACTTCCATATTCATGCGGCACTGGCACGCGTTAGTAGAGAAGAATTGTCGAAGAAGACCAAATCCAATCATATTCCTCCATCGAAAACTATTAATAATCCTACTAGGGTACAAAACTCGCAAGACTTCCCGGTGCTTCAAAAGACATACGCGGCTAAGACTAGTCAGGTCAATAATGGCAACGAACCCAAAAACCTTGAAATTAACGATGAGGATCTCATCGACAGCTGGGAAATTCCTCATCTGTTATTTGCTAAAATCAAAGAACCAGATCTAATTCCTCATCTAAAGAGGATTTGGCACATAGAAGGTTTCTCCGAAATTAAGATCCATCATTTAGGAGGATCTTGGATCGATGTAGTATTTACTTCACGTAATGCTGTCGAAAGTTTTAAGAACAATGAATCGGTCCTGATGAGAATTGAAGAACTAAAAGAATTTGATGACCTTTTTGTGGTAAATGAACGAGCGGTGTGGATAGACATCCTAGGTCTTCCTGCGTGTGCTTGGTCTGAAACAATCCATAAAAAGATTGCATCTCATTTTGGGTACAAATACTTCACATCGGACGACGTTCCTGGAGGAGGTAAAATCTGTATCATTACCAAAAGGATGAGCTACATCCATGATGTGATTAATGTAAAGGTAAAGAACAAGTTTTTCAAGGTCCTAATTCGTGAATCTTCCATCTGGAATGCTGATATTTTAGATATAGAAGAACCTATAAAAACAGATTCTGTTCAAGATCCTGACTCGGAGACTGTTCCTTCAGAAAGTGAATTCTCGGATTCGGAATTTGTGCAAGACTCGTTTGAGACACAGGTCAATAAAATGGAACATACATCAAGTAAGGAAGATGTTGTTGTGGATCAGAAAATTGATAATCCTCAGGTTTCAAAAGTCGGTAACGAATCTCCTTTGAACAACCAAAATAGTGCTGTTAACAGTAAACTTTCTAATCAACAAGAATCGACTAATTCGTCATCTCAATCTAAACCGCCTGGTTTCATGGGTGTTCGATTTCAATCTCCAAAAGGAAGCTCCTCTCTGAAAAATTCTTCATCGTCACAACGTATCAACAAAGTGCATAAAATGAGCGAAGTGCTAGGTTTCGATCTAACTAGCAACAAGGAAATCCTTCACAATGTGGTTCTTAGTATGGGTGGTTTCAATACTATCTTATGAATATCATGTCCCTTAATATTGGAGGCGGTATGTTAACTTCTGTCAAACAAAAATGGGTTAACAGGCTTTGTTCGAATCATGGTATCACTATTTTAGGCATTCAAGAAACTAAACTTCATACT
Organism: Rutidosis leptorrhynchoides; assembly: GCF_046630445.1. Classification (NCBI taxonomy): domain Eukaryota; kingdom Viridiplantae; phylum Streptophyta; class Magnoliopsida; order Asterales; family Asteraceae; genus Rutidosis; species Rutidosis leptorrhynchoides. Next base: position 110,571,399 of record NC_092341.1, read on the forward strand.
TTAAATCACATGGCCGTTAAAGCAATGTGGGGTAATTTTAATTTTAGTGTAGCTTCCTCAGGTGCCCGAGGTAGATCAGGTGGAATCCTTACTGTTTGGGATCCATCACTCTTTACAAGCTCCAGAATCATGTCTTTCCAAAATGTCCTCATCGTAGAAGGTAAATTTTCGGGTTCTCATAATAATTGCTTTCTCTTAAACGTGTATGCTCCTCAACCTCGTGCCTCTAAATGTCAATTATGGAACCATATTCGCCTTTTCATGGCAAGTCACCAAGGTGAATTCATCATTTTCGGTGACTTCAACTCGGTTAGATATCCACACGAACGATACGGTAGTCAATTCTGTCACCTCGAGGCTTCGGATTTTAATGCTTTCATTGCAGATTCGAACCTTATTGATTTTCCCTTAGGGGGCAAAAACTTCACCAGGTTTAACAAGTCTTTTACTCAACGAGCCTTTCTTGACAGATTTTTGGTTACTAATGGGCTCCTTGACATGTTTAAAGATCTTAACGGGTTAATTTTATCCAACACTTGGTCTGATCACTGTCCGATCTTGTTGAAAAACGAAGTTCTAGACTACGGTCCTACTCCCTTCAAACTTTTCCATTCTTGGTTCAACATAGAAGGGTTCGACGATGTCGTTTTAAACGCATGGTCAGATCCAAATTATCAATGGCACCATAACCCGCAAATCCGATTAAAAGAAAAACTAAAACATGTCAAAGCTTGCCTAAAAGCTTGGCACAAAGATTTCAAATCCAAAGCTTCTAAAGTCAGATCAGACTTAAATTCGGAACTTGAAGCTATTGAACGAGAAATCGACAATGGTGACGACCCTACTGTTTTATCCTTCACCCGTGCCTCCATCATAAAAAAAATCACTGATTTTGATGCTCTAGAATCGGCATCCATAGCTCAAAAAAACAGAAGAAGGTATTATAGCCTTGGTGACGAGAATACTAATTTTTTTCATACGGCTATCAACAGAAAAAGAAAGAAGCTCCAAATTTCGGGTATCATGTCGAACGGTTCTTGGGTCACGATTCCTCACCATGTTAAAGACACTTTCCTTTCTTTTTTTAAAACAAAATTCAAAGGTCAACAACGTGCTTCAATGTCTCACCCAAGCCCACACCTTAAACGGATTAGTTCAGACAAGTCATTCGAATTATGTGCTGACTTTACTGAATCAGAAATCAGAGCCGCGGTGTGGGACTGTGGTTGTGATAAATCCCCGGGTCCGGACGGTTTCACTTTCAAATTCGTTAAATACTTTTGGGACTCGATAAAAGCTGATATTCTTAATGCGGTTTGGAACTTCCAAAATTCATGCATCATCCCAAATGGTTGCAACTCTTCATTTTTCAATCTTATTCCAAAAAATTCTAAACCGATTAATGTCCAAGATTTTCGCCCTATAAGTCTTATTGGTATTCTTTACAAAATTATTGCAAAAGTTCTCGCTAATAGGCTTTCTCTTGTGATCGGGGAGGTCATTGGTCCGGAACAAACTGCATACATAAAAGGAAGACAGATTCTTGATGGCCCTCTTATGATTAATGAGGTCATTGATTGGTGTAAAAGAAAAAAGAAAAAAGCTTTTTTACTTAAAGTTGACTTTGACAAGGCGTTTGACTCCATTCATTGGGGTTACATTTTTGAGATGATGAAATTCATGGGTTTTAATACTAGATGGATAAACTGGATCCACGGGTGTCTTTCTTCTTCAAAGGCATCAATTCTTTTGAATGGTAGTCCTTCAGAGGAGTTCGCAATTGAACGTGGTCTTCGTCAGGGAGACCCGCTCTCTCCTTTTCTATTCATCATTGGTATGGAGGGTTTGCGTGCCGCAAACCTTGACGCCCAAGACGCGGCCATTTTTCGCCCTCTCAAAGTGGGTAATATTTCTCATTCGGCCTCTATTTCTACTTGTATGTTTGCAGATGATGCTCTATTTATGGGTGAATGGAATACCTATAACACGTTAAACCTCATGGACATTCTTTCTTGTTTTCATGCGGTTTCGGGTCTAAAGATTAATGCCTAAAAATCGTCCATTTACGGGATTGGGGTCCAAACAAACGAAGTTGTATCGATGGCTAATCTTATTAATTGTGCTCCTGCTTTTTTGCCTTTCATTCATCTCGGCATTCCAGTCGGATTCAATATGCACAAATCGGATGGATGGATTCCTATTTTAGACAAAGCTCGGAGTCGCCTTTCATCCTGGAAAGCGAATCTTCTATCCATGGGAGGCCGTCTCACGCTCGTAAAATCGGTTCTTGGGTCTGTTGGCACTTACTTCATGTCTCTTTTCAAAGCTCCATGTAAGATTATTAACAAGCTCGAATCCCTTCGGGCTTCCTTCTTTTGGGGAGGAAAAGAAGATTCCCGTAAACTTCATTGGATTAAGTGGAGACAGGTCTTAAATCCTACTGATTGTGGTGGTCTCGATGTCGCTAGCATTAAATCTTTGAATGAAGCCTTAGTATATAAATGGCGTGACAGATTCTTCAAAGAAAAAGAAGCAAACTGGGTTAAACTTATTCAAGCGATTCATGGTTCAGCTAAAGGAAATAAATTACCGTGTAACAATTACTCCTCGCGGGTCTGGGGTTCAATCTGCAAAAATATTAACCTCATACATTTGTCTACTTCCATTTCAGATTCCTCATTGAAATTGTCGATTGGAAATGGTTTAACTGCTAAATTTTGGACCGACCCTTGGCACGATAAATCTCCCCTTGATTCCAGATACCCTCGCTTATATGCTCTTAATATTGACCCCAATAGCTCAGTTTCAAGCCACTTCTCGGCTCAAGGAATGGTTTGGTCTTGGAGAAGAGATCCTAGGGGGGGTATTGAAAACCAACAACTTTTAAATCTCATTGCTTCTCTCTCTAACGTGGTTCTTTCAGACAATCACGATTCTTGGTTATGGCACGGTTTCTCTAATGGTCTTTACTCGGTTTCAGAAGCTCGTCATCTTATCGACAATCATTCGCTTTCATCTTTTTCTCGGCCTACAATGTGGTGTAAATGGGTTCCGATCAAAATTAATACTTTCATTTGGCGTCTCAACCTTTGTCGATTACCTACTAGGATGAACCTTCTGACCCGTGGTATTGATACGGTTGATATTCGTTGTGGCATTTGCGGTATTCACGAAGAAGACGAACATCACCTGGTCGTTGAATGTTCTATTTCAAAAGAGATTTGGTCTTGCATAGCAACGTGGGTTAATCTCAATATTCCAGCATGGGATTCTTTGGTTAGTATTTGGGCTTGGGTGGACGGCTTTCCGAACTCACAACACCAACAAGTCATCATCAGAGTTATTGTCATCGCTACTCTTTGGCACATTTGGTCTCTTCGCAACAATATCATCTTCAAAGACAATAAGATCCGCAAAGGCAATATCGTTGATAATATCATTGTTTGTAGTTTTAATTGGCTTTACGCTAGATGGCAAAAATGTAGAATTAATTGGAACGTGTGGTTAGACAATCCTATGAACGCTCTGTAATTGTTTTTTCTTCCTAGCTTCTTGCTAGTCTCTTTATAAAATTTAGCTGCTGTTCAAAAAAAAAATAAGTAAAATATATTTAATAAAGACAACTAACGTTATATAAAAAAAGGCTTTCAGGCCCTAATGTAACATGAATTAATTGCAACCAAAATTTATACTCACGGGAGATGAACATGAGTAAAATTATCAGACAATAACCATAAATATTTTGGGGAGTGATTCGTACACCGCCTGTTTTTAGCCGTACACCACCAAAGGTGCTTTATAGTGTTGTACTGTACAACACTGTAAAGCACATTTGGTGGTGTACGGCTAAAAACAGGCGGTGTACGAATCAACACCCAAATATTTTACATGAGTAAAATTAATAAACATTTAATATAATTTATTTAGTTACCAATTTATAATACTCCGTATAATTTATTTAATCACCACATCTTATTTGGAAAAAAAAAAAAAAAAATTTGATGATTTTTATTTATGCACTACATTTCTAAAACTAGCACACTTTGACGTTCACATTTATTTATATATATAATTACTCCATGTATGGATTTGGATCATACACAAACTCTTATTGTGAGTGCTAGTAATTTGATGCTAACTAAACAATTTAAAGCTAAATTTCGATAAATCATATAAAAAAGTATAACGTAACTTTATCCCTTAGATGTGAAAAAAGGAACAAATTTAGCTGACTTTCTGTAAAGTTCATCTTGTTTTTGTTTTTATATGAATTTTATAATGTTAATACTACGAACAAGTTGAATGATTTTCTGTTTTATATGTGATATTTTTTATAAATCATATGGATTTTGTAAATGACCCAATTGTTAGTTGAAATTTCAAGTCAATGTTTCTGCATCCCACATGGTGGATGAGATAAGCAATAGACTCTATAACATGAAAGGCCTTGGGTTGTACTTCAAAAGCAAATATGTTGAGCCTGATTCAGTGGGTCATCATGATTTTTCTTCTATCTTTCAACAGTCGAGCTTCTTAATTTAAGAATATTGGGCTCCTATAGATCATGGGCCATGTGCAGTTGTTCATGTTGCACCCCTTTGGGGCCGGACCTGATTAATTTGGAACATTACAAAAATGAATACTAGGCAATAAATTAGGGACTAATGGAGTAGTAGGTTTAGATTTTCTGATATCTATATGATTTGATTAGATGATAATCGATGAAATTTGGTGTATGGCATGAATGAATATGAAGAAATTAGAGTTTGGTAGGGACAGATATATTAAAGAGGGGAAAATAAAATGACTATTTTATCTATAACACATGGCTAAGTTCAACCGAACAAATTAACGGTCGTTAATAACTAGGACTCGTAATTAACTCCATTTAATAACTTGGACTCGTATTAGAGAGGTTGTCTTGACACGTGTTGGTCTACGTCAGGGTTACTGCGTTTTCTTTGGTGACAATCTTCTATTCTTGTCATCTAAACGCCAACAACCATGTGTCGCTCTAGTGCTAAAGTTGAGTACCATGGCATTGCCAATGTCATCACTGAAACATGACGACCTCACGATTTACTATTCGAGGTACACTGTCACTCTCCAAGGCCACGACTATCGATTGTAATGTTAGTGCGATTTATCTCTCCAATAACCCGGTTCAATACCAACACACTAAACGCATAGAGATGAACATTCATTTTGTTTGAAAGAAGGTTGCACCAGGACTGATTGGGTACTACACATTCCTTCCAGATATATGACATCTTCGCAAAATGACTTCCGGGAGTATTATTTAAAGATTTCAGAGGCAGTCTTCGCGCATCAGACAGTATTCTGCTTCGACTGCGGGGGTATAATATTAGAGTCCTTGTATGTATCTAATAGCTAGAATCATTGTATAAGACTGTGTATAAAATTTGGATGTTGAACCCATATATTAAGAATGAGTATCTTGTCCATAAAGATAGAACAATTAGGTATCTTATGTAACTACATATACCTTTGGAATATGAATGAATAAGAACGATCATTTTTTCGCATTATACGCATCATTAGTTCATGCCCAACAAAATTTAGTGAATAAAGGTGGCTTACGTGGCATACAGGTTCTACTTGTGTGCTCACTGCCAAATATGAGTTAAGGAAATTTCAACATGCTTCAACCGCCTTGCCAAGAAAAGTTTTGTGCAACTACGTGTTTAATGAGAGTAATTTTTTTTTTTGGTTTTGATTTTAGTTTATTCAATTTATATTGTTTTAACTAGATCTGGCATTTGCGTTAGACGATTTAAGATGGGACGGTGAACACCAAATTAGGGTTTCAATATTTGATTTGATACCGTTTATACCAAATATTAAATCGAAACCAAACCGAATTTGAAAATAGTTTTTGGATCGAGCAAAACCGAAACCAAATTTGAATTTGGTTTTTCGGTTCACTTTTGAGTATTGAAAATTCTGTATTTGATTAACCGAACACCGAATATAGAATCGAATTCAATTTATATACAATATTAAATAAATATATTTAGTTATTAATATTGTTGTATACATGTACGAGATTTGATTTGAATATATCTTAACTTTTTCAAGTTAAATTATCTTTACTCGAATTTGAAATCGTATTTTAATTTTTTTATTTCATATTTTCCTATATTTCACTCCACATTTTTGAATCGTAACTATTCCAAGTTGAGTTTTATGTTCAAGTCAATATATGTGTATGTACGTTGAATGAATAAAATCTATTAATCTCATTACATCTCTTTATTATTGGAAAAACATACGATGACTAAGGGATAATTGTAGTTTTTATGTTGGTTATTAATTTTGCTATTATTTTATATAATGTGTATTGTATTATTCTATAAGCCTATTATATTTTGTAAACTTGTATTTGTATATAAGTTTGATTTTGTATATTAGTTTACTATTACACTTTACAAAGTTAATAATTGTTTGTTCATCTCGTGGGGAACAATAACAAAATTGATTTGGAAGTCAAATTTGGTTTTAACCGAATTCAACTTCATTTTTCGATTCGATTTTGGTTTTGATATTTAAATTCGTTTTTCGGTTTTGTTGGGAAGTTATCCCACATCGGTCATGGACAAAAACAAATGTATGCATATAAGTCAAAGGGGAAGTCCCTCTATCACCAATTGGTTTTAGAAAAGCATGGACTCTTAGACTTATATGTTATACATGTTGTTGGACTATACGACTTATTAATTACGTTATGGTATCAGAGCTTAGGTGGACGGTTTGTTGTACAGCGAGTCCGAGTCAGGCCCCCATGAGTGTGCCGCCGTCGCTACAAAGGTTTGTTGTACAGCGAGTCCGAGTCAGGCCCCCATGAGTGTGCCGCCGTCGCTACAAAGAGATTGAGTCAGGCCTTCTTCTTGCTGCCATCTCTACAACCGTTCCACGCCTCGATGTAAGGATGGACTCTTGGACTTATATGTTATACATGTTGTTGGACTATACGACTTATTAATTACGTTAGGTTTCGATTTTTAGAGTTTCAAAATCGAGAAAACTGAATCAAATAAATTGAACCCCTACACTAAATAGCCCTCTCTTCTGGTCAAGTCAAATCATTTGAACTTTGTAGGCCGACAACCATCGCTTTCATATTCGTGTGAGTCATAGTTATATTCACCGGCAGTCAAGCAACATGTCGTTATTAATCCTCTTTGAGGGATGATTAACCCTATTTATCTATGATTTATTCATTAGGATTATTTTAATGAATCAATAAAATAAAATTTGAATTGAATGGAAAGATACAGTGCAACTCACATTTGCCATGATAAATAATTTGGACCATTAAACAACACCTTCCCTATTAGGTTACTTAACCGAACTCTAATCTTACATGATAAAATCCTTATTTATAACACTAACGAGATTTAATTTGTTTTACTAACGATTAAATCATGCGTTTAATAATCTTGAGTTTATTAATCTTGAGTTTATAGATTTAATACAACATGTCAACTGGACCATCACCATCACCATGATCATGGTCAGCCTTCAAATAGTCAATTTTTTCCCCTATTAGCATGTACCAAATAATACCTTAAATGAACTATCTTTCATTTTCTACAATATATATCATCTTCTATTTGCCACAAATATCATCATTCTATCTATATAAACAACATTTCTTACCTACTAAAAATCAAATCAAAGTAAATATTTATCTTCAATATATTCTCTTCATATATGGCTCCTTTCTTCAATAATTTCGACTTGATCCATATATTAATTTTCAGTACATACATATTAACCATCCTCTCTTGCACTAAATCATTACTAATTAGCCATGATGACGAATGCACCGCTTTACTCCAATTTAAGCATAGCATTCTTCATCAAGATTCCGACTTTTTCAACTCTTGGACGAAGATCACAAACAATAATGGATCCGAAAATGGTTCCGATTGTTGTTTATGGAAAGGTGTTGTATGTAGTAACAATAATGCGCAAAAACATGTAATCGATCTTGACTTGAGCCAAAGCTTCATCCAAGGACCTATCAGCTCAAATAGTACCATCTTCAATCTTGTTTATCTTCAAAAGCTTAACCTCTCCATGAACGATTTTTTAAACTCTCAAATCCCAACTAAGATAGCTAATCTAAAGCAGTTAAGAACCCTTGATCTATCTAATTCAAGCTTCATTGGCCAAATCCCGGGTCAAATTTCATCTTTGGTGCACCTTTCTTGGTTAGATATGTCCTTGAATCCGTTAAAGCTTTTAAGCCTTAACGATCTAATGCAAAACTTAACTAGGCTCCAAGTACTCCACCTCTCGGGGGTCGAAATCAACTCTTTCGTACCCCGTTTCTTGGCTAACTTTTCTTCCTTAACGTCAATCGATTTAAACAGTTGTCAACTTCAAAATAAATTCCCATCATCAATATTTCACTTACCAAACCTAAAACGTCTCGTTTTGAAAAACAATGTAAACCTAACCGGAACCTTTCCTGAATTTCAAAACAATACGTCACTCGAAACTTTGGATTTGGGTACAACAAGTTTTTCCGGAATTATTCCGGAACATTCTATAACCCAACTAAACCATCTAAACTCCTTGGACCTTCGCAGTTGCTATTTTTCGGGGCCTCTTCCAATTTCACTCTCTAACTTGACACAACTCACTTACATGAGTCTCAATCACAATGAGTTCACAGGACTCATCCCTTCGTTCGTTAGTCTAACGAACCTCATTACTTTGGATATTAGTTTTAACAGTTTTGATCAAGGAAGCCTACCAGATTGGTTTGGAAAGCTTTCGGAGCTTAAATCACTTTATAAAGAAAATGATAAATTGAGTTCAAGAAGTCTTAGTGTTGGTTTTTCGGATGAATTCGGCAAGTTCCAGCATCAAATGAGCAAGACAAAGCAAAAGACGAGAAAAAAAATCCACAAAAGTGTTGTTCAGACACCCATCGCGGTCGCAATGGGTGTGTTGCGGCCGTCATACATCGATAGAACATGACAGAATCGAAACAGCAACCCATCGCGGTCGCAATGCATGCGTTGCGGTCGCAATGGCCTATTTTTCAGCAAATCGTCGTCGCGATGAAACTGGTCGCGGTCGCGACACTGGGTCGGTCAGAGTTCCGAATTTCCATCTATAAATACGCCTTTTATACCCTAACTTTGTAAAAACTTTTATGTTACGAATTCTGGAGCTAGGAGGGTCGTTTTTAAGAGTTTAGACGCCATTCTTCATCAATTTTGAGGATCTTAACATCAGCATCTATTAATCATTGGCACCCTAGTTCTTCATTATATTAGTGATTTTATGATGAATACTACTCGTTCCAATTGTTTATTTGTTCTTTCTTTTACCATGTTAGGCTAAACTTAATTGTGTCCACTTGATGTAAGACTTATGATTATGGATTGTTCTATCTTTTGAATTATTAAGGTTTTTATGTTTTAGTTATTCGTGCTTTCTTAAAAGATCCATTGTTGTATTTATCTATATATTGTTATTTAATTATACGGGTTATTGAATTTGGTTTATGTGAGTTTATCAATATTCATAGCTCGTACTTCATCCTTTAGATCTAGACAATTGTATGTGAGTGCAATTGGTCATTAAATTGATATTGTGATAATACAATCGTGTAGACTATTTTGAGTGATCCCGATAATTTAGGTTTTATGTGAGTTTAACCAAGAGAAAGCCTCGTTTAATTTAACATGGTAATTTAGACCTCTGAATGATAATAAATGTGAGTTAATTGTATTCATTATGCCTTTGGTTCATTGATTTCATGAGATCGATATGAACTAATTACATAGACCTTTTAATAACGGTTTTAATTAAAGAACAATCCTAGTTATTTGTTGAGCTTTAAAGTGGATACTGCTTCTCCTTATCTGTTTAATTCGTTAAATTACTTTTGCTACTGTTTTGATTCACTTAAATTCAAAAATCAAAACCCCCAATTCTTAGAATAGTTATTAGTTATTTCAATCTTAAACGCTTTGCTCTATGTGGATGAACTTGTGCTTACTAGCTTCTTTATTACATTGATCATGAATAGTTATCTATATTCGTGTGTTAATTTGATTAAGTTTAGCTCAACAAAAGTAGGTGTGAAAAACACACGTCAGCGTCTACACATATTTTTTATAAATTTGTCTGTTTACACATGATGTTTTGACATGTTGTAGGTATAACATGCACAAACGAATTAACACCCATCTTAATAAATTACACAGATAATCCATGTGTTTTGTACCAAATTTCGGATATAGTCAAAAGGTCGACAGGGAATAAGTAGATCAGTATCTTATAAGAATTAATTATATATATAATTAAAGTATAAATAAGCTACTGATTAACTATCTACACGACCACGACTTCCAGTACTGCCACATCAAATCACAATACAAGACTTAATCTTCTTCGTGTAAGGTTTTTTATGATCCAACAATATGTGTAATTCCAGAAAGTTAATCAACCCACAAAAGATAAACGAAGACAATAATGAGAAAATTAAAAACACGATAATTTAACGTGGTTATATGTAATCAAAGGTTGATTACTTTTATCCACGGACCAGACTAGAGAGATTTTATTGATAAAATTCGTGCATACATGTATGGATTACAATAAGTCCTTTTATAGGGAAAAGCCAACATGGAAACTACTTAAAGAGCAAGAAAAACTTTTCTAGAAAATTCTGAACGCCCAGTGCTTTCTCGTGATCGCGAGTTGCGACCCAGCATATGACTCGCGTTTGCGAGTTATTGTTCGAGGCAAAACTCCAGTCGCGACTTGTTTTCTCCCACATGCGAACCTGACCACAATCACCTCGCGATTGCAACCTCCTCCTTCGCGGTCGTGAGTTGTTCAGCAACATTAGTTTCTTGTTTTGTTTAAACTTCTTCACTCCAACACTTCGTGCCACCAAACCGAAATTGTTGAAGATCTTAATAAACGAAACATGAAGAAGAAAGGACAGTGATGGTCAACGGTTAAACGATCTCCTATTTCTAAGTAACCATTTCTGTGACGAGGAAGAGTTTCCAGCGACTCCAGTTGATCAAATCAGATTCGAAATCGTTTAGCTTCAAGTTGCATCAAGCAGTGGTAAGAAATTGTGGTGAAGAATGAGAAGCAGAGCACCTATTTTTTGATTATTTTAAACAAGACATGCATACATCGTACTCCGTATATAATAGCAACAATCAACTTTGTATATATTAGCAACAATAGGAAAGAAGGTACTCCCCGTCTCATATTAATTGTCCCCAGACAAAAATACACAATTTAAGGAAATCTCTTAAAAGTATTATACTTTATGTTTACTTTCCAGTTTTACCCTTACCTTTTCTTTCTTTTTTAATCTTATACACATACATTATGAGCAGAGCCGGTCCTGAGTTTTTCAGTGCCCCGAGCGAGGCGTTAAAAAGAGGCCCCTATGAATACATAGCCGGTCATGCCAATTTAAGTACTTAGAACGATGCGAAAAAAGGCCCTTAGACCCTAATAAATAATATAAGTAAAATATATTTAATAAAGACAACTAACGTTATATAAAAAAAGGCTTTCAGGCCCTAATGTAACATGAATTAATTGCAACCAAAATTTATACTCACGGGAGATGAACATGAGTAAAATTATCAGACAATAACCATAAATATTTTGGGGAGTGATTCGTACACCGCCTGTTTTTAGCCGTACACCACCAAAGGTGCTTTATAGTGTTGTACTGTACAACACTGTAAAGCACATTTGGTGGTGTACGGCTAAAAACAGGCGGTGTACGAATCAACACCCAAATATTTTACATGAGTAAAATTAATAAACATTTAATATAATTTATTTAGTTACCAATTTATAATACTCCGTATAATTTATTTAATCACCACATCTTATTTGGAAAAAAAAAAAAAAAAATTTGATGATTTTTATTTATGCACTACATTTCTAAAACTAGCACACTTTGACGTTCACATTTATTTATATATATAATTACTCCATGTATGGATTTGGATCATACACAAACTCTTATTGTGAGTGCTAGTAATTTGATGCTAACTAAACAATTTAAAGCTAAATTTCGATAAATCATATAAAAAAGTATAACGTAACTTTATCCCTTAGATGTGAAAAAAGGAACAAATTTAGCTGACTTTCTGTAAAGTTCATCTTGTTTTTGTTTTTATATGAATTTTATAATGTTAATACTACGAACAAGTTGAATGATTTTCTGTTTTATATGTGATATTTTTTATAAATCATATGGATTTTGTAAATGACCCAATTGTTAGTTGAAATTTCAAGTCAATGTTTCTGCATCCCACATGGTGGATGAGATAAGCAATAGACTCTATAACATGAAAGGCCTTGGGTTGTACTTCAAAAGCAAATATGTTGAGCCTGATTCAGTGGGTCATCATGATTTTTCTTCTATCTTTCAACAGTCGAGCTTCTTAATTTAAGAATATTGGGCTCCTATAGATCATGGGCCATGTGCAGTTGTTCATGTTGCACCCCTTTGGGGCCGGACCTGATTAATTTGGAACATTACAAAAATGAATACTAGGCAATAAATTAGGGACTAATGGAGTAGTAGGTTTAGATTTTCTGATATCTATATGATTTGATTAGATGATAATCGATGAAATTTGGTGTATGGCATGAATGAATATGAAGAAATTAGAGTTTGGTAGGGACAGATATATTAAAGAGGGGAAAATAAAATGACTATTTTATCTATAACACATGGCTAAGTTCAACCGAACAAATTAACGGTCGTTAATAACTAGGACTCGTAATTAACTCCATTTAATAACTTGGACTCGTATTAGAGAGGTTGTCTTGACACGTGTTGGTCTACGTCAGGGTTACTGCGTTTTCTTTGGTGACAATCTTCTATTCTTGTCATCTAAACGCCAACAACCATGTGTCGCTCTAGTGCTAAAGTTGAGTACCATGGCATTGCCAATGTCATCACTGAAACATGACGACCTCACGATTTACTATTCGAGGTACACTGTCACTCTCCAAGGCCACGACTATCGATTGTAATGTTAGTGCGATTTATCTCTCCAATAACCCGGTTCAATACCAACACACTAAACGCATAGAGATGAACATTCATTTTGTTTGAAAGAAGGTTGCACCAGGACTGATTGGGTACTACACATTCCTTCCAGATATATGACATCTTCGCAAAATGACTTCCGGGAGTATTATTTAAAGATTTCAGAGGCAGTCTTCGCGCATCAGACAGTATTCTGCTTCGACTGCGGGGGTATAATATTAGAGTCCTTGTATGTATCTAATAGCTAGAATCATTGTATAAGACTGTGTATAAAATTTGGATGTTGAACCCATATATTAAGAATGAGTATCTTGTCCATAAAGATAGAACAATTAGGTATCTTATGTAACTACATATACCTTTGGAATATGAATGAATAAGAACGATCATTTTTTCGCATTATACGCATCATTAGTTCATGCCCAACAAAATTTAGTGAATAAAGGTGGCTTACGTGGCATACAGGTTCTACTTGTGTGCTCACTGCCAAATATGAGTTAAGGAAATTTCAACATGCTTCAACCGCCTTGCCAAGAAAAGTTTTGTGCAACTACGTGTTTAATGAGAGTAATTTTTTTTTTTGGTTTTGATTTTAGTTTATTCAATTTATATTGTTTTAACTAGATCTGGCATTTGCGTTAGACGATTTAAGATGGGACGGTGAACACCAAATTAGGGTTTCAATATTTGATTTGATACCGTTTATACCAAATATTAAATCGAAACCAAACCGAATTTGAAAATAGTTTTTGGATCGAGCAAAACCGAAACCAAATTTGAATTTGGTTTTTCGGTTCACTTTTGAGTATTGAAAATTCTGTATTTGATTAACCGAACACCGAATATAGAATCGAATTCAATTTATATACAATATTAAATAAATATATTTAGTTATTAATATTGTTGTATACATGTACGAGATTTGATTTGAATATATCTTAACTTTTTCAAGTTAAATTATCTTTACTCGAATTTGAAATCGTATTTTAATTTTTTTATTTCATATTTTCCTATATTTCACTCCACATTTTTGAATCGTAACTATTCCAAGTTGAGTTTTATGTTCAAGTCAATATATGTGTATGTACGTTGAATGAATAAAATCTATTAATCTCATTACATCTCTTTATTATTGGAAAAACATACGATGACTAAGGGATAATTGTAGTTTTTATGTTGGTTATTAATTTTGCTATTATTTTATATAATGTGTATTGTATTATTCTATAAGCCTATTATATTTTGTAAACTTGTATTTGTATATAAGTTTGATTTTGTATATTAGTTTACTATTACACTTTACAAAGTTAATAATTGTTTGTTCATCTCGTGGGGAACAATAACAAAATTGATTTGGAAGTCAAATTTGGTTTTAACCGAATTCAACTTCATTTTTCGATTCGATTTTGGTTTTGATATTTAAATTCGTTTTTCGGTTTTGTTGGGAAGTTATCCCACATCGGTCATGGACAAAAACAAATGTATGCATATAAGTCAAAGGGGAAGTCCCTCTATCACCAATTGGTTTTAGAAAAGCATGGACTCTTAGACTTATATGTTATACATGTTGTTGGACTATACGACTTATTAATTACGTTATGGTATCAGAGCTTAGGTGGACGGTTTGTTGTACAGCGAGTCCGAGTCAGGCCCCCATGAGTGTGCCGCCGTCGCTACAAAGGTTTGTTGTACAGCGAGTCCGAGTCAGGCCCCCATGAGTGTGCCGCCGTCGCTACAAAGAGATTGAGTCAGGCCTTCTTCTTGCTGCCATCTCTACAACCGTTCCACGCCTCGATGTAAGGATGGACTCTTGGACTTATATGTTATACATGTTGTTGGACTATACGACTTATTAATTACGTTAGGTTTCGATTTTTAGAGTTTCAAAATCGAGAAAACTGAATCAAATAAATTGAACCCCTACACTAAATAGCCCTCTCTTCTGGTCAAGTCAAATCATTTGAACTTTGTAGGCCGACAACCATCGCTTTCATATTCGTGTGAGTCATAGTTATATTCACCGGCAGTCAAGCAACATGTCGTTATTAATCCTCTTTGAGGGATGATTAACCCTATTTATCTATGATTTATTCATTAGGATTATTTTAATGAATCAATAAAATAAAATTTGAATTGAATGGAAAGATACAGTGCAACTCACATTTGCCATGATAAATAATTTGGACCATTAAACAACACCTTCCCTATTAGGTTACTTAACCGAACTCTAATCTTACATGATAAAATCCTTATTTATAACACTAACGAGATTTAATTTGTTTTACTAACGATTAAATCATGCGTTTAATAATCTTGAGTTTATTAATCTTGAGTTTATAGATTTAATACAACATGTCAACTGGACCATCACCATCACCATGATCATGGTCAGCCTTCAAATAGTCAATTTTTTCCCCTATTAGCATGTACCAAATAATACCTTAAATGAACTATCTTTCATTTTCTACAATATATATCATCTTCTATTTGCCACAAATATCATCATTCTATCTATATAAACAACATTTCTTACCTACTAAAAATCAAATCAAAGTAAATATTTATCTTCAATATATTCTCTTCATATATGGCTCCTTTCTTCAATAATTTCGACTTGATCCATATATTAATTTTCAGTACATACATATTAACCATCCTCTCTTGCACTAAATCATTACTAATTAGCCATGATGACGAATGCACCGCTTTACTCCAATTTAAGCATAGCATTCTTCATCAAGATTCCGACTTTTTCAACTCTTGGACGAAGATCACAAACAATAATGGATCCGAAAATGGTTCCGATTGTTGTTTATGGAAAGGTGTCGTATGTAGTAACAATAATGCGCAAAAACATGTAATCGATCTTGACTTGAGCCAAAGCTTCATCCAAGGACCTATCAGCTCAAATAGTACCATCTTCAATCTTGTTTATCTTCAAAAGCTTAACCTCTCCATGAATGATTTTTTAAACTCTCAAATCCCAACTAAGATAGCTAATCTAAAGCAGTTAAGAACCCTTGATCTATCTAATTCAAGCTTCATTGGCCAAATCCCGGGTCAAATTTCATCTTTGGTGCACCTTTCTTGGTTAGATATGTCCTTGAATCCGTTAAAGCTTTTAAGCCTTAACGATCTAATGCAAAACTTAACTAGGCTCCAAGTACTCCACCTCTCGGGGGTCGAAATCAACTCTTTCGTACCCCGTTTCTTGGCTAACTTTTCTTCCTTAACGTCAATCGATTTAAACAGTTGTCAACTTCAAAATAAATTCCCATCATCAATATTTCACTTACCAAACCTAAAACGTCTCGTTTTGAAAAACAATGTAAACCTAACCGGAACCTTTCCTGAATTTCAAAACAATACGTCACTCGAAACTTTGGATTTGGGTACAACAAGTTTTTCCGGAATTATTCCGGAACATTCTATAACCCAACTAAACCATCTAAACTCCTTGGACCTTCGCAGTTGCTATTTTTCGGGGCCTCTTCCAATTTCACTCTCTAACTTGACACAACTCACTTACATGAGTCTCAATCACAATGAGTTCACAGGACTCATCCCTTCGTTAGTTAGTCTAACGAACCTCATTACTTTGGATATTAGTTTTAACAGTTTTGATCAAGGAAGCCTACCAGATTGGTTTGGAAAGCTTTCGGAGCTTAAATCACTTTATAAAGAAAATGATAAATTGAGTTCAAGAAGTCTTAGTGTTGGTTTTTCGGATGAATTCGGCAAGTTCCAGCATCAAATGAGCAAGACAAAGCAAAAGACGAGAAAAAAAATCCACAAAAGTGTTGTTCAGACACCCATCGCGGTCGCAATGGGTGTGTTGCGGCCGTCATACATCGATAGAACATGACAGAATCGAAACAGCAACCCATCGCGGTCGCAATGCATGCGTTGCGGTCGCAATGGCCTATTTTTCAGCAAATCGTCGTCGCGATGAAACTGGTCGCGGTCGCGACACTGGGTCGGTCAGAGTTCCGAATTTCCATCTATAAATACGCCTTTTATACCCTAACTTTGTAAAAACTTTTATGTTACGAATTCTGGAGCTAGGAGGGTCGTTTTTAAGAGTTTAGACGCCATTCTTCATCAATTTTGAGGATCTTAACATCAGCATCTATTAATCATTGGCACCCTAGTTCTTCATTATATTAGTGATTTTATGATGAATACTACTCGTTCCAATTGTTTATTTGTTCTTTCTTTTACCATGTTAGGCTAAACTTAATTGTGTCCACTTGATGTAAGACTTATGATTATGGATTGTTCTATCTTTTGAATTATTAAGGTTTTTATGTTTTAGTTATTCGTGCTTTCTTAAAAGATCCATTGTTGTATTTATCTATATATTGTTATTTAATTATACGGGTTATTGAATTTGGTTTATGTGAGTTTATCAATATTCATAGCTCGTACTTCATCCTTTAGATCTAGACAATTGTATGTGAGTGCAATTGGTCATTAAATTGATATTGTGATAATACAATCGTGTAGACTATTCTGAGTGATCCCGATAATTTAGGTTTTATGTGAGTTTAACCAAGAGAAAGCCTCGTTTAATTTAACATGGTAATTTAGACCTCTGAATGATAATAAATGTGAGTTAATTGTATTCATTATGCCTTTGGTTCATTGATTTCATGAGATCGATATGAACTAATTACATAGACCTTTTAATAACGGTTTTAATTAAAGAACAATCCTAGTTATTTGTTGAGCTTTAAAGTGGATACTGCTTCTCCTTATCTGTTTAATTCGTTAAATTACTTTTGCTACTGTTTTGATTCACTTAAATTCAAAAATCA
The DNA here is from genome assembly GCF_046630445.1 of Rutidosis leptorrhynchoides. Taxonomy (NCBI): domain Eukaryota; kingdom Viridiplantae; phylum Streptophyta; class Magnoliopsida; order Asterales; family Asteraceae; genus Rutidosis; species Rutidosis leptorrhynchoides. The sequence continues at coordinate 110,589,303 of NC_092341.1, forward strand.
AAACCCCCAATTCTTAGAATAGTTATTAGTTATTTCAATCTTAAACGCTTTGCTCTATGTGGATGAACTTGTGCTTACTAGCTTCTTTATTACATTGATCATGAATAGTTATCTATATTCGTGTGTTAATTTGATTAAGTTTAGCTCAACAAAAGTAGGTGTGAAAAACACACGTCAGCGTCTACACATATTTTTTATAAATTTGTCTGTTTACACATGATGTTTTGACATGTTGTAGGTATAACATGCACAAACGAATTAACACCCATCTTAATAAATTACACAGATAATCCATGTGTTTTGTACCAAATTTCGGATATAGTCAAAAGGTCGACAGGGAATAAGTAGATCAGTATCTTATAAGAATTAATTATATATATAATTAAAGTATAAATAAGCTACTGATTAACTATCTACACGACCACGACTTCCAGTACTGCCACATCAAATCACAATACAAGACTTAATCTTCTTCGTGTAAGGTTTTTTATGATCCAACAATATGTGTAATTCCAGAAAGTTAATCAACCCACAAAAGATAAACGAAGACAATAATGAGAAAATTAAAAACACGATAATTTAACGTGGTTATATGTAATCAAAGGTTGATTACTTTTATCCACGGACCAGACTAGAGAGATTTTATTGATAAAATTCGTGCATACATGTATGGATTACAATAAGTCCTTTTATAGGGAAAAGCCAACATGGAAACTACTTAAAGAGCAAGAAAAACTTTTCTAGAAAATTCTGAACGCCCAGTGCTTTCTCGTGATCGCGAGTTGCGACCCAGCATATGACTCGCGTTTGCGAGTTATTGTTCGAGGCAAAACTCCAGTCGCGACTTGTTTTCTCCCACATGCGAACCTGACCATAATCACCTCGCGATTGCAACCTCCTCCTTCGCGGTCGTGAGTTGTTCAGCAACATTAGTTTCTTGTTTTGTTTAAACTTCTTCACTCCAACACTTCGTGCCACCAAACCGAAATTGTTGAAGATCTTAATAAACGAAACATGAAGAAGAAAGGACAGTGATGGTCAACGGTTAAACGATCTCCTATTTCTAAGTAACCATTTCTGTGACGAGGAAGAGTTTCCAGCGACTCCAGTTGATCAAATCAGATTCGAAATCGTTTAGCTTCAAGTTGCATCAAGCAGTGGTAAGAAATTGTGGTGAAGAATGAGAAGCAGAGCACCTATTTTTTGATTATTTTAAACAAGACATGCATACATCGTACTCCGTATATAATAGCAACAATCAACTTTGTATATATTAGCAACAATAGGAAAGAAGGTACTCCCCGTCTCATATTAATTGTCCCCAGACAAAAATACACAATTTAAGGAAATCTCTTAAAAGTATTATACTTTATGTTTACTTTTCAGTTTTACCCTTACCTTTTCTTTCTTTTTTAATCTTATACACATACATTATGAGCAGAGCCGGTCCTGAGTTTTTCAGTGCCCCGAGCGAGGCGTTAAAAAGAGGCCCCTATGAATACATAGCCGGTCATGCCAATTTAAGTACTTAGAACGATGCGAAAAAAGGCCCTTAGACCCTAATAAATAATATAAGTAAAATATATTTAATAAAGACAACTAACGTTATATAAAAAAAGGCTTTCAGGCCCTAATGTAACATGAATTAATTGCAACCAAAATTTATACTCACGGGAGATGTACATGAGTAAAATTATCAGACAATAACCATAAATATTTTACATGAGTAAAATTAATAAACATTTAATATAATTTATTTAGTTACCAATTTATAATACTCCGTATAATTTATTTAATCACCACATCTTATTTGGAAAAAAAAAAAAAAAAATTTGATGATTTTTATTTATGCACTACATTTCTAAAACTAGCACTCTTTGACGTTCACATTTATTTATATATAATTACTCCATGTATGGATTTGGATCATACACAAACTCTTATTGTGAGTGCTAGTAATTTGATGCTAACTAAACAATTTAAAGCTAAATTTCGATAAATCATATAAAAAAGTATAACGTAACTTTATCCCTTAGATGTGAAAAAAGGAACAAATTTAGCTGACTTTCTGTAAAGTTCATCTTGTTTTTGTTTTTATATGAATTTTATAATGTTAATACTACGAACAAGTTGAATGATTTTCTGTTTTATATGTGATATTTTTTATAAATCATATGGATTTTGTAAATGACCCAATTGTTAGTTGAAATTTCAAGTCAATGTTTCTGCATCCCACATGGTGGATGAGATAAGCAATAGACTCTATAACATGAAAGGCCTTGGGTTGTACTTCAAAAGCAAATATGTTGAGCCTGATTCAGTGGGTCATCATGATTTTTCTTCTATCTTTCAACAGTGGAGCTTCTTAATTTAAGAATATTGGGCTCCTATAGATCATGGGCCATGTGCAGTTGTTTATGTTGCACCCTTTTGGAGCCGGACCTGATTAATTTGGAACATTACAAAAATGAATACTAGACAATAAATTAGGGACTAATGGAGTAGTAGGTTTAGATTTTCTGATATCTATATGATTTGATTAGATGATAATCGATGAAATTTGGTGTATGGCATGAATGAATATGAAGAAATTAGAGTTTGGTAGGGACAGATATATTAAAGAGGGGAAAATAAAATGACTATTTTATCTATAACACATGGCTAAGTTCAACCGAACAAATTAACGGTCGTTAATAACTAGGACTCGTAATTAACTCCATTTAATAACTTGGACTCGTATTAGAGAGGTTGTCTTGACACGTGTTGGTCTACGTCAGGGTTACTGCGTTTTCTTTGGTGACAATCTTCTATTCTTGTCATCTAAACGCCAACAACCATGTGTCGCTCTAGTGCTAAAGTTGAGTACCATGGCATTGCCAATGTCATCACTGAAACATGACGACCTCACGATTTACTATTCGAGGTACACTGTCACTCTCCAAGGCCACGACTATCGATTGTAACGTTAGTGCGATTTATCTCTCCAATAACCCGGTTCAATACCAACACACTAAACGCATAGAGATGAACATTCATTTTGTTTGAAAGAAGGTTGCACCAGGACTGATTGGGTACTACACATTCCTTCCAGATATATGACATCTTTGCAAAATGACTTCCGGGAGTATTATTTAAAGATTTCAGAGGCAGTCTTCGCGCATCAGACAGTATTCTGCTTCGACTGCGGGGGTATAATATTAGAGTCCTTGTATGTATCTAATAGCTAGAATCATTGTATAAGACTGTGTATAAAATTTGGATGTTGAACCCATATATTAAGAATGAGTATCTTGTCCATAAAGATAGAACAATTAGGTATCTTATGTAACTACATATACCTTTGGAATATGAATGAATAAGAACGATCATTTTTTCGCATTATACGCATCATTAGTTCATGCCCAACAAAATTTAGTGAATAAAGGTGGCTTACGTGGCATACAGGTTCTACTTGTGTGCTCACTGCCAAATATGAGTTAAGGAAATTTCAACATGCTTCAACCGCCTTGCCAAGAAAAGTTTTGTGCAACTACGTGTTTCATGAGAGTAATTTTTTTTTTTGGTTTTGATTTTAGTTTATTCAATTTATATTGTTTTAACTAGATCTGGCATTTGCGTTAGACGATTTAAGATGGGACGGTGAACACCAAATTAGGGTTTCAATATTTGATTTGATACCGTTTATACCAAATATTAAATCGAAACCAAACCGAATTTGAAAATAGTTTTTGGATCGAGCAAAACCGAAACCAAATTTGAATTTGGTTTTTCGGTTCACTTTTGAGTATTGAAAATTCTGTATTTGATTAACCGAACACCGAATATAGAATCGAATTCAATTTATATACAATATTAAATAAATATATTTAGTTATTAATATTGTTGTATACATGTACGAGATTTGATTTGAATATATCTTAACTTTTTCAAGTTAAATTATCTTTACTCGAATTTGAAATCGTATTTTAATTTTTTTATTTCATATTTTCCTATATTTCACTCCACATTTTTGAATCGTAACTATTCCAAGTTGAGTTTTATGTTCAAGTCAATATATGTGTATGTACGTTGAATGAATAAAATCTATTAATCTCATTACATCTCTTTATTATTGGAAAAACATACGATGACTAAGGGATAATTGTAGTTTTTATGTTGGTTATTAATTTTGCTATTATTTTATATAATGTGTATTGTATTATTCTATAAGCCTATTATATTTTGTAAACTTGTATTTGTATACAAGTTCGATTTTGTATATTAGTTTACTATTACACTTTACAAAGTTAATAATTGTTTGTTCATCTCGTGGGGAACAATAACAAAATTGATTTGGAAGTCAAATTTGGTTTTAACCGAATTCAACTTCATTTTTCGATTCGATTTTGGTTTTGATATTTAAATTCGTTTTTCGGTTTTGTTGGGAAGTTATCCCACATCGGTCATGGACAAAAACAAATGTATGCATATAAGTCAAAGGGGAAGTCCCTCTATCACCAATTGGTTTTAGAAAAGCATGGACTCTTAGACTTATATGTTATACATGTTGTTGGACTATACGACTTATTAATTACGTTATGGTATCAGAGCTTAGGTGGACGGTTTGTTGTACAGCGAGTCCGAGTCAGGCCCCCATGAGTGTGCCGCCGTCGCTACAAAGGTTTGTTGTACAGCGAGTCCGAGTCAGGCCCCCATGAGTGTGCCGCCGTCGCTACAAAGAGATTGAGTCAGGCCTTCTTCTTGCTGCCATCTCTACAACCGTTCCACGCCTCGATGTAAGGATGGACTCTTGGACTTATATGTTATACATGTTGTTGGACTATACGACTTATTAATTACGTTAGGTTTCGATTTTTAGAGTTTCAAAATCGAGAAAACTGAATCAAATAAATTGAACCCCTACACTAAATAGCCCTCTCTTCTGGTCAAGTCAAATCATTTGAACTTTGTAGGCCGACAACCATCGCTTTCATATTCGTGTGAGTCATAGTTATATTCACCGGCAGTCAAGCAACATGTCGTTATTAATCCTCTTTGAGGGATGATTAACCCTATTTATCTATGATTTATTCATTAGGATTATTTTAATGAATCAATAAAATAAAATTTGAATTGAATGGAAAGATACAGTGCAACTCACATTTGCCATGATAAATAATTTGGACCATTAAACAACACCTTCCCTATTAGGTTACTTAACCGAACTCTAATCTTACATGATAAAATCCTTATTTATAACACTAACGAGATTTAATTTGTTTTACTAACGATTAAATCATGCGTTTAATAATCTTGAGTTTATTAATCTTGAGTTTATAGATTTAATACAACATGTCAACTGGACCATCACCATCACCATGATCATGGTCAGCCTTCAAATAGTCAATTTTTTTCCCTATTAGCATGTACCAAATAATACCTTAAATGAACTATCTTTCATTTTCTACAATATATATCATCTTCTATTTGCCACAAATATCATCATTCTATCTATATAAACAACATTTCTTACCTACTAAAAATCAAATCAAAGTAAATATTTATCTTCAATATATTCTCTTCATATATGGCTCCTTTCTTCAATAATTTCGACTTGATCCATATATTAATTTTCAGTACATACATATTAACCATCCTCTCTTGCACTAAATCATTACTAATTAGCCATGATGACGAATGCACCGCTTTACTCCAATTTAAGCATAGCATTCTTCATCAAGATTCCGACTTTTTCAACTCTTGGACGAAGATCACAAACAATAATGGATCCGAAAATGGTTCCGATTGTTGTTTATGGAAAGGTGTCGTATGTAGTAACAATAATGCGCAAAAACATGTAATCGATCTTGACTTGAGCCAAAGCTTCATCCAAGGACCTATCAGCTCAAATAGTACCATCTTCAATCTTGTTTATCTTCAAAAGCTTAACCTCTCCATGAACGATTTTTTAAACTCTCAAATCCCAACTAAGATAGCTAATCTAAAGCAGTTAAGAACCCTTGATCTATCTAATTCAAGCTTCATTGGCCAAATCCCGGGTCAAATTTCATCTTTGGTGCACCTTTCTTGGTTAGATATGTCCTTGAATCCGTTAAAGCTTTTAAGCCTTAACGATCTAATGCAAAACTTAACTAGGCTCCAAGTACTCCACCTCTCGGGGGTCGAAATCAACTCTTTCGTACCCCGTTTCTTGGCTAACTTTTCTTCCTTAACGTCAATCGATTTAAACAGTTGTCAACTTCAAAATAAATTCCCATCATCAATATTTCACTTACCAAACCTAAAACGTCTCGTTTTGAAAAACAATGTAAACCTAACCGGAACCTTTCCTGAATTTCAAAACAATACGTCACTCGAAACTTTGGATTTGGGTACAACAAGTTTTTCCGGAATTATTCCGGAACATTCTATAACCCAACTAAACCATCTAAACTCCTTGGACCTTCGCAGTTGCTATTTTTCGGGGCCTCTTCCAATTTCACTCTCTAACTTGACACAACTCACTTACATGAGTCTCAATCACAATGAGTTCACAGGACTCATCCCTTCGTTAGTTAGTCTAACGAACCTCATTACTTTGGATATTAGTTTTAACAGTTTTGATCAAGGAAGCCTACCAGATTGGTTTGGAAAGCTTTCGGAGCTTAAATCACTTTATTTGAATGCTGTTAACCTATCCTCTAAAATTCCACCCTCTCTTGCAAACTTAACAAAACTTAACACCTTAAGTTTGCAAGCTAATTCTATATACGGCCGTATCCCATCTTCGTTTATGAACCTCACCCAACTAAATCGAATCAGCCTTGATCAGAATCAGCTGAAAGGACCAATTTCAAGTTCATTTTCCAATTTTAAAAACCTCACATATCTTGACCTAGGGTTTAACAGTTTTAAAGGTAAGGTACTCTTCGACACGTTTGCAGGACTCGAAAAACTTGAAAGTTTTTATCTAGATAATAACAAGATAACTTTTGTTGCCACCAATAACTACACCAATTTAACCCTTCCGTCATTAAAAAATCTAGCACTTTCATCATGCAACTTAAAACAATTTCCTACTTTTTTATGGTTCCAAAACCAAATGGAGATCTTACTTCTTGATCAAAACAGAATCGAAGGCCTTATACCGGTATGGATTTGGAATAACAGTCTTGAAACAATGCAGTTTATCGACCTTTCATTGAATTTAATCACTGGCTTCGAACAACATCCTTTGTATCTTCCATGGATTAATTTAGGTGTATTCGGTATCATGAATAATCAGCTACAAGGACAACTTCCAATTCCACCACCCAACTTAGTTTATTATTATTTAAATAATAATAACTTAACGGGCGAAATACCATCTTCTATATGTGAAACGACATCACTTCAAGTGCTAGATTTGTCGTTTAATAACATGTTTGGAACCCTTCCACCATGTTTAAGCACCTTAAGTAATTCGTTATCGGCTTTGAATCTCAAAGGAAATAACTTTCATGGTGAAATGATGAATGAATTTACACAAGGTTGTATGTTAAATATGATCGATTTGAGTAAAAATCAGTTTACTGGCCAGTTACCCAAATCGTTAACAAATTGTACCGGGCTAGAGGTTCTTTCTCTTGGAGATAACGTTTTTGACGACGTGTTTCCAAATTGGCTTGGAACTCTTGTTGACCTACAAGTTCTCATTTTGGGGTCCAATAAGTTATATGGTCCGGTTCAAGTTAAAGGTTCATTAACCGACGAATTACAGTTTTCAAAGTTGCGGATCATTGACCTCTCGAATAATGGTTTTAGCGGTCAATTACCCGAGAACTATATCGAGAGTTGGCAGGCAATGAAATCGGTTTATTTTGGCAGGCCAATTTCGATAGATCTAGGAGTATCATTAGATGGTCTCTTGGCTACTTATCAATACACAATGACATTAACAAACAAAGGTGTCAAGACAAAGTACCAGGCGATTTTGAACATATTCATAGCCATTGATCTTTCTAGTAACAATTTTGAAGGACCGATTCCGCTAGCACTTCAAAATCTTCAAGGGCTTCAATCTCTTAATCTTTCGAACAACCATCTTACTGGTCAAATCTTGCCATCTTTAGGGAAATTAGCCAATCTTGAATCGTTAGATCTCTCAAACAATGAACTAACGGGAGAAATTCCTCAAGAATTGTTGCAACTTGACTTCCTAGCCTTTATTAATGTGTCGTTCAACGATCTTGATGGGCCCATTCCTCAAGGTAAACAATTCTTTACGTTTGAGAACAATTCTTACTTGGGTAATCTCGGTTTGTGTGGAGAACCGTTATCCAAGGAATGTGGAAGTTCAAAGACACCAAATCGATCGTATGAAAGCAACATTATTGAGTATGAGTCCAATCGGTCTCTACTTCCAAATAACATAATCGATTGGATGGTCATATTATCAGGTGTTGTAAGTGGATTTGCGGTTGGACTCGTTTTATGGAACTCACGATACGCAAGGTACAATGATTGGCTCATTGATCGATTCAGGATGAGGAAGGACACATGGGTGAGGCCTATCAGGAACACAAGGAGAACAAGATTAAGTCGTTGATCGGCATGTTTAAAGTATCATTAGTTGCAATCTTATGTTACTTTCTACTTTTCTGTTTAGTTTTAAATCTTGTAACATGCAAATGTACAGTGAAAATAAAATTTCTAGCCTATGATACAAAAATGTTTAAAACTGTAAAAATTAGGTTAATAATTTGCAACTTGGTTGATACATGATGACGTTGGATTAATCAGTTTATGATAATTTTAGTTTAATATTCGTAGGACTAAGTTTGGATAGTATTTAGTTCTATGTTATATTAATATTAATTGTTTAGGTCCTAGTTTAGTAATTGAAATGTGTATTTACTGTTTACCGATTCAAAAGCATATAAGCTAAATGGGTTTGCACGTGGTGTAATGCATGTACCGGGTTTTGATTGTAAATAAAAATAGATTAGATTGGATACTAATAGTAATAAACTGGTGTATTCAGGTGTCATTTTGCAGTAATTAGACGATAAAAAACAGGGTGACAAATAGTGTATAAGGAAATGGGGTAGTATACGTGTTACTGAAAAGTTAGCAAGTCACGGTGGTGGTTTGTTATTTGTTTAGAGTATTTACTGGTTTGTCTATTAAGAATAAAATTTTGAGAGTTTTTGTTCCTTTTTTCTCCAAATATGTTACTCCATACCCTGTCCCATATTTCTTTAATTTAATTTGATATCATTCGAGGTTATCAAAAGAGCCCGAGGTTCCAACACATGATATACTGGCCTAATTAATTATCTCCGATTATTTTCTCATTTTTCGTTGAGGTATGAATTGTGAGGAGTTTAAGAGCACCAAATACAAATACAAAAGTCAAATTGTGAAATTTGAGAATTAAGAGGCACGTGTTGGTACATCGGGCGGGTGGATATAACCCAATAAGACAACATGGTTTAGGCCTTTGTAATTTTGTTTGTGTTCCCCTCTCTACTTGCTGGCTGTAGAGGTTTTAATAAAATTTTTGTTTATAAAATTTTTGTTGCTGTTTAAGAAAAATATAGGAAATCAGTTTATTAGTGTAATAACAGACAGTGCTGGTAATACAAATTTAAAACACTGCCTCATTACCCAAATGTAGATAAGAACACGAATAACAGTCATAAGTTTATTTTGGCACGATATTAAAAAGGTCGATTTAAATCTCGTCCCTAAGGATAGAGACAACTAAAACCGTTCAGAACCAAAATTCAAAATCAATTTTTTTTCGTAACATCATGTCATATTATTATTATGGTGGATAAATGGTGCAAAAATGGTAGATATGGTTCATTGCCATGTCCATTTTTCCTCCCTTATACTCAAGCTCGTGATTTTTTTCTATTTCAGGAAACATTGAATAATACTGCAAAATACATTTTTCGCCCTGCTTTTAGTTGCCCCTCTTTCGAACATATCACACTGACAAAATTTCAGTTCATTGACAGCTGAATAATTTCCTTAATAAGGTTGTTTACACTCAACGACGACGAATCATTTGGACCAGTTGCAGCAACAGCCTTTGCCTTCCACTCTACGGCTTTGATTCTCAACTTTTCGCCTTTTCTCCCATCAACTCTTGAACGAGATTTTTAACTTCCTCCCTTATCACATTTTTCCCCATTTCCAATCCAACTTCCCATTCCTTACAAATATACCGACAGTTAGTCACCTGGTCCCACAAATAAGGCCAACATATCATTGGCACCCCAGCCGACAAACTCTCAATCGTAGAACCCCAACCACAATGAGTCAAGAACCCTCCAATTGAAGGGTGGTTCAAGACCTTTTCTTGCGAACACCAGCTTGCTATAAAGCCTCTCTTTTTTATATGTTCCTCAAATTCAGGTGGCGAAATTGCAGATTCACTAATGAGCAAATTAGATCGTATTATCCAAAGGAAATAGTGGTTACTATTAGCAAGACCCCAACCGAATTCTATGAGATCTTCTTTAGACATTAGCGTCGAACTTCCAAAATTTACATAAATGACAGACTTTGGTTCCTTTGATTTGAGCCACTCAAAACACTCGGGTTCTTCTTTCCATAAGCTAGACGAAGAGATATTTGACAGTTCGGTATGTTTGTCTTTTTCTGGTATTTGATTAAGCAATAACTGCATTGGGCCAACGGTGTACACTTTGGTAAACATGGATGAGAGAGCATTGACAATACTAGGCTCCAAAGCGTCAAATGTGTGGAAAATATTATATGGAACATTGTTGGAATTTTGTGTAGCTTCGACAGAAAGTCTCAATAGAAAATCGTCTGGGTCAGTAGTCCGGACAGTGGTAGACATGTCCTTTATACGTATTCCTTCCATTCCAGGAACATCGTCAATAATAGTTTCCAAAAATTCGTCTGTCAAGTAACTTTCATCTGTATACATAAATGAACTCTATTATTTAGTTTGTTATGTAAAAAAAAATAATTAAAAAAAAGATGGCATCTAAAAACGAGAATAATGCGGGGAACTGAGGTAATGAATCAAATACATATCCGCCTATAGTAGAGTATCTTTTCAAGCAATTTTATTATAGTTAACAGTTACAAAATCTGATTACTTTTCAAAATATATATACATATTTATAACATGTTGTCCGGAAAAGGTATTGGAGACGACATGTTGTTCGGAAATGACGAAAAAAGTCGTCCTCAATAAGTGGTTTTCTAGTAGTGGAGATAGACCATTTACATACGAGTAAAAAAATATCCGATAGCCAAGTATAATGATGCATATGTGTCCAAAATATAATGGTTTTACTTTGTCTTTTATCTAACTAGAAGGCAATGCCCGTGCGTTGCATGGCTTGTCTCAAATTTCACTATTTTGAAATTCGTGGTTCATATGGTTAGAGTCATGGCGGGAGTTGGTTGAAAACATATTAACCTTGAAGTGAAAGTTGATGTTAGTCTCATTATGCAAGTGGTCAAGTAGGATTTTGTGCATATGTTTTGTTTGTCACTATGAAAATTTACACATTCGGATCATGTACTTACGTACGATGAAAATATATATAAACAAAAGTTGACTAAAGGTGGTCAAATGAGTTAACAAATGATGCCAAAATAAATTATAAAACATACATATTGTAGTACGATTTATAATATTAAAACATATATTACCTATACAATTTACCATTAAATTTTTGAAGAGCTCTCTTTATGACTTTATACGTGACAATAAGTGTTACTATATCACACAATATAAAACTTGTGAATAGAATAAAATTAGAGGTTCATAACAATATTGAATAACAATTGATATGAAATTAACAATTATTTATTAACTACTATAAGATGAAAGGTTTATATATTTATTAATTATTAATTACTTAATTTATTTATGTCCTATTTATTTAATATGGTTTTTTTTTTACTTTTTTACCATAATAATTTTTAACCTTTTTTAACAGTTTATTAAATTAAATAGGTAAATTTTATTAAGTTAACCGTATTTAATACACCATACTTAATGAGCTAGGACTCAATTAATATATATATATATATATATATATATATATATATATATATATATATATATATATATATATATATATAATATAAAATTTAAAATCTAAATCTAAAATCTAAAAATATACATTAAAGACAAACCTTTAACTGGTGTAACTCCTTTTTCTATGAGGGATTTGATATGGTAAAATCCCATGAAGCCACAAGCCGAAAGTGTCCAGTACAGCATGATAGGGATTCCCAGCTTTTGTGCTGCCTCAACGGTGAAAATCGACATGAACCCATCGGAGATGATACAAGTAGGACGAGTTGGAAGTTTTTTCACAAGATCAAGAAAAGGAGTCAAGAAGGTGGTTTCAACATACAATAAGAGTGGTACCGAGCTATCGTCATCTTCAGAAGTGTGAGGGTTTTCGAATCGGAAACTTGATGAACCATCAAGGCAGTGGGGTCCACCAGATTTTAACAAACGCTTGTGCATATGATCTGTGTTAACAAAAGTTATTTGGAGTCCCTTGTGGGGCACAGATGACATGAGGCTTATTCTCAATTGTGGTAACTGTATCCATTTTTGTGTGTTTGTTTACTAAGGAGGTTGTGGTATATATATAAATTCATAAAAATAAAAATATATATTATTAAAGATTAATATTGATTGGTCAGTTTTAGATGCTTGTGAAGTTGTGATCTGTCTTTGTGTCTTTGTAATTTGGATGTATTTGTATTTGTCTTAACATTGCTGAATTGTGGGTTCCAATGCTAAACTATAATAAGCCTTAAAATGACAATGATGGCATGGATTGCAGACTTCAAATTTTGAAAAGGATCAAAAAATTTGTTTTTGATTTTTTTTACTGTTTGAAAAGGAAACTCTCCAATAAGATCTGAAGCTACAAGTTTCTTGATTAGACACCATGAAGCTACGTATAGTACTCTTCTTGGCAATAACACAGACTTTCATATATACAGACAGTAAGCATGTTTAAAACATATGTCTATGATAAATTAACTAATTCATTTATCTCAATCACTAAACTATCATAATTTATGATGATATGGTATTCCATCTAATCTTTACAAGTGTTGGTTCAAACCTCATCAAAATTAAAAAAGAACTAATTCAATCCAAAATAATCTCGTACTTGAAATAATAATAATAATATGTATAAAACTAACAATTAAATATTGTGTACATGTATGTTGATACTTTTAATTTAATTTTTTTACAAATCAATTTAGCTAAAATATCACAAATGATATAATTGTAAAAATGTTTATTTGTTTATTTAGCTTACATTTCTTTCCATCTTTTTCTTTGTTCTTATTTCCATCCCATCTTTTTCCGCTTAAAAAATTTCGAGAACACAACGAAACCTCCCACAAGCTTCTACAAGTGGTGACGCCAAACACACTCTTCATCATATTCAAATTCAAATCCTTGTAAATAATTATGTTCCATCTTCAAAGTCTACAAATATACAATGTTATATTTATCACAAATCTTAGAACTACCCGTTTGGATACCACTTGTAAGTTACTAGAATGGGGTTGAATAGTTAATCCGTATTTAATTAGAGTTTTGAGTCTTTTAGTTTAAAACTCTTTTCCTTGAAATATAGTGTGTTCGTAGATAAGTGTATAATGAATGTAAGCAAAGAACACACGAGATTTATAGTAGTTTGGGAATATATTAACTATAACTAATCTTCCTTACTTCACTTATCAATCCTCGTGATTGAGTAATCCCCTAAGAACACTATTTGGTGGAGTGTCGTTCTCACAAAGAGCAACTAAGAGTTTGATCACTAAGATCACACAAAGTATCACTAAGAACATATATTACCGCCAAAAATCACTAAGGGACACTATCACAAAGAACACTGTTTAGAATTACTAAGTATGATCTTTAAAGACAAGATCTAGAATGCTTTCACTAAGCGCACTAATTTACTTAAAAATTTTGATTTCTATCAATTATTATCAAATTCTTTAAAAGATCTGAAATTATAATTATATTATAAAAGGTTCTATTTTCAGGTCATTCATAATTAAGTTTACAGTGTATTTTATGAGTTGTAATCACTTGCATCCATTAATTTGCTTGAAATCCAAGGGACCAATGAGAGCGCGACATGTGACGCGAAAATCACGTGTGATTGAAAAAAAAATAAAAAAAAAAATTTCGAAAAAAATTTCGCAAATTTTTTTTTTTGAAATTTTTTTTTTTACAATCACATGTGATTTTGCACGTCAATCACATGTGATTATACATGTTAAATCCAATCACATGTGATTATGCATGTCAATCACATGTGATTAGGCATGTCAAATTCAATCAGATGTGATTGTACAATTCAATCACATGTGATTGTGCAGGTAAATCACATGTGATTGTAGAAAAAATTTGAGAAAAAAAAATTTGAGAAAAAAAAAGTTTCGAAAAAAAATTAAAATTTTTTTTTTTCTAAAAAAAATATTTTTTGAAATTTTTTTCAATCACATGTGATTTCGCGCCACATGTCACGCTCTCATTGGTCCCTTTGATCTCAACTTAATTTATGGATTCAAACGAATATTTCTCTGTATTTTATACAATATATATTAAATTAAATTAAATTAAATATATTAATATAATATTAATTGAATTATTTATTCAGGATTTGTGTGTTTTAGTCGCAAAGTTTGACTCGTAGTGACACGAGGAAACGTGGATTCTAACACCACACGCTCCACAGCCACGGTGGCACACTTCCACGTCACCCGCTTTCTTCGATACCTCCGTCCACCTGAACAATTATCTCCGTCATCAAATTCAATTCAATTCAATTCAGTCTCTCATGATTTGTATTTCATAAATTAACAATCAAATAAACAACTATAATTGCGTAATCATTCTCAAATGTCAGCAACATCGTTCAAATTCTCAGTCTGCCAACACTATTATGAGTCATCATCTTTCAAATTTAGGTCAAATCATAATTCATCTACATTCAGTAATCACAAGCCGCCGACTCCTCCTCAGGTACTCCGATTTGTTAGTGTTCGAACCGTTTTTTGACGATGATTATTAATTATTGACTATTGAGTATTGTTAAATTACAGGCGCATCCATAAACTTGTGAATTTTTCGATTTTGATGCATCAAAATTTTAACAGATAATTAGATTGAGATTTATAATTGTGTGATGTTAGTAGTCCTTAATGTTCTTACCAGTATGTAGGCTTTTAGTTGCTCCTTTCGTATGCATATGCATCCGTATGATTTGTATGATATTATGATTTTTATGATTATAAAATGTGGTTTAAAATGGAGTCAGTTATTGGTATGTGTAACGTTTGTTTCCTAGTTGTAGAATGGAACATTATGCATCCGGCTCTATGATAAGGTTAATAAATCGAGGAGGTTGTCGACTCGCAGCAATATACGGATGACGTTAGTAGATGGGAGTCTTGATAGAGGGAAAGTTGTTATAAAGCCCTCTGATATTTTGGTAATGCAGATGCGTATTGTTTGATCTACTTGTGTAGAGTTAGTTAAGGAGTTGATACGTATAGTGAAAGTACGCTAATGCTATCATTGGTTTATCTGTTTGCAGGCGTATGATATTGTTCAAGGATCTCTTGTAAGTTTTTTATACATGTTGATCTTCTCATAATTGCGACTGTGATATAGTTTCTTTGTATGTGTTGCATAATGAACAAAATATGTGGTTGGTGTAACTAAAAACTTTATATGGGTGATGAATGTGAATGTGAATGTGAATGTCTCGTATCTTATATGGCATTCTTTTTTGGTTGAACTTTACTATGTTCTTGCATTTAAATCACTGAATTCTTGTTACCACCTAGCACAGTCTCAGTAATCGTTACTTTATTAATGATGAAAAGTATACACCGAGTTTAGTTTTTTTTTTTTTTTTGGTATTGCTAAACTCATCTGTAAATAGAGAAATATGATTGGGACTTGATGCCAACACCGGAATTATTATCATATACGTAGTAAATTAGTAATAAGAAAAGCAATTGTCTTATCATTGTACTTGTTAAACTTTTATCACAAATAGTATATATCACATGAACATACATTGTTCATATTTTCTTCTTAAGCGCCTCGAAATCACATTTGTTGTACCTATGATACGCCATGTGGGTCTATAAACACATGTACACATCTCTTAATATCTTTTTCTCCATACATTGTTTAGTCAAGAAAATGGTATTCAGTCTTTTTATTATCTAAAAAACCAAATTAGTTATCGTGTACCATAGTCCAAACTCTTGACTTATAATTAATGACTTGGCTCCATAGTTTCATATAATGGTTCATAATTTATTATAATCTGTATCTTTGAAACTCTTCTATACTAGTAGATTGGCTTCGATGTACATTCTTAGTTTATTATTTATCATGCATCTTCTTAATATTGATAAACCTTATAGCAAAGCATATGGTACCTTTTAAAATATACAGGTAAATATTTCCCATTATATTTATGATTCTTTCTGTAAGACTTGTGAATAACAGAGAATCCAATTTAAGCCAGTCATGTCTGTAGCACTTACTGACTTATCTCGATGAAATGTTGTCCTTGACACAAATTAGATGCAATACACAAAGCATGCTGCTGTCAAACACTAGTGAGATGTTTCTTTATGTTAGTTTTTATGCTTTTGCTTGATTTTGCCTGTCAAATTCTGTGAACAGGTTAGATGGAGTTACATTGCTGATAAAAGAGTACCATGTCCACCAACGGCTGTTCTTTTGCACGGTATTTTGGGTTGCAGGAAGAACTGGGGTAGGTGCTGTACTATAACATGTATGCTGTAAAGTAATAACGCTATGAGATACTTGACTAATCTAACAGAAAGATGAGTCTACATCTTTAGTTACATTGTCTCTTCTGTTATATACTTATCTACAGATATATTTTTTTTTTATTCATTATCTTTCTATAGCTTTAAAATTTTGGGCTAGTATGCTTAGGCAGCTAGTACCAGTCTTTTGATACTAAGGAAATTAGATGAAATATTTTGGGAAATATTAAATTATATCCATATATATAATTTCCATAAACATAACCAAGTAGGTTTGGATGTAACCTTATTTCGTGACATATATAATACAGGTCTATTGCTGGTATCTTCTTTTTCTATATACCCGATTAATTATTTTTTCAATCCTGGATCCAGGCCATGAATGAAGTTTATGAATTATTAGTTCTCCACCATTGATGATATTTATTAACCAAACTTGTTCACTATGTATAATAGGAACTTTTGCTCGAAGATTAGCACAGGAATTTCCAAACTGGCAGGTAAGTCTATCTCTATTGTTTGAAAGAAATATTTTACAATAATCTTATCGTTAAGTGAAACCAACCGTTTCTTAGTTTTCTACTCCACGTTTTTGTAGTGTAAAGGTTATCCCAAATATATAACTGAAAGTCATTCAGGAGTACAAAAGCGTGCTTGTTTATCAAATTTCTCACATATTTTTTTTAATTGTTCTCAGTTTCTCTTGGTTGATCTGCGGTGTCATGGTGATTCAGCATCTATCACGAAGAAAGGACCTCACACAGTTGTGTCTACTGCTCTTGATGTCCTAAAACTGGTGAGCTTTCTTTGTAAATTATAAATTATAAGTCTTAGTCTATTTGCGTAAATACTGATTACACTATTTGCATTCTCTAAAACTCATTATGATGCAAAACGAATCAATTGGGTTTCAGTCATATATAGTTGAATAATACCTAAATTTGTTCAGTTTGTGAACTGAAGTTTATATAAAGACGTACTTATTGATTGAAAGCAAAGTTAGCTTGACAATTATATCTATCTGGTGTAGCTTGGCATTCTTAGAGTCACCCCGAGGGTCATAATTGGTCACAGCTTTGGAGGAAAAGGTAATTCAAACATAGTTACGACTTTAAAAATGCTCATATTCATATACTGCTATATGATTATGTGATTAATCGCTCTATTTTATTATCCAGTTGCTTTGAGCATGGTTGAGCAAGCTGCAAAACCACTTGCACGGCCTGTCAGAGTAAGTCTAGATATCAAACTAAGCAAAACCCTGTTTTCATAATACAGATTGGTACAAATATCCTATTATTAGATTCTGTACTTAGTATATTCTTTTTTTGTCGTTTCCTAAGGTCTGGGTTTTAGATGCCACACCTGGAAAGGTTCGAGCAGGGAGGGATGGAGATGACCATCCTGCTGAGTTGATCACTTTCCTAAGAGCATTTTCAAAGGAGGTATCTCAAATAATGTTTTTTTTTTTTTTTTTTTTTTTTTTTTTTTTTTTTTTTTTTTTTTCGGTTTGTTAAGTTACCACTCTACGTTGTATTATAGTCACATTCTTCTGCTAGCCCATACTTGAAGTTGCATGATTATCTTCTTGTCAACTTTTACAATATTAAATTTTTTACTATTTTTTCTCAAGAAAGGTTGTATCAAAAAAGGAGGTCATCAGTGCTCTTATACGTGAGGGATTTTCCAATGATGTTGCACAGGTAATTTTATGAAGGCATTACCAAAACCTTATGGTTTACTCATGGAACTTGTATCATTTACTTTAAAGGCCGAATGTTTAATATTTATATTATATGTTGGTCTTACATGAATTTACCTTTTCATTACCTTCATTCCAGAAGTCGTGGGACTGTTTGTGTTATGTATCAGGCAATATATATATATACAATTTGTTTATTTTTTTTATTCATTGCAGTGGGTTGTCACAAATCTTCGGCAGACCAACCCTGCTGATTCATCTTCTGGATTTTCGTGGATATTTAACCTTGATGGAATTGCTGAAATGTATCAATCCTATGAAGACACAAATTTATGGTAATCTATCATGGTCTTAAAAACCTGCCTTAAACTTGCATAAAACAACCAAAACAGATCATTTTCCCCCCAAAAAAAAAAAAAAACTTCTCATCTGACTTTAAAAGTTCTATACTACCTGATGTCTCATTTGGACTGTTACAGTGGTCAATCTAGAAAGCAATTCACTTCAGAACACATTGATTAAAAATGAGTCCTTTTGGCAATGCATGTTTTGTTAGCTCTTCAATATTAATTGAAGTATCAAGAGTAGTGAAAATATCCATATCTATCTATCCAACTTTAAATGTAAACTGAATTACAAACTTCTCATTTTACAAATCCAATTCATGATCTGAGTTTATTGGATGCAGGGATGTAGTGGAAGATGTACCTCGAGGTGTTCATGTAAATTTTTTAAAAGCAGAAAGAAGCTTGCACAGATGGGCACTTGGAGATTTGCAGAGAATTCATGCAGCTGAGGAGCAAGCTTCTCAAGAAGGCGGTGGAGTCGAAATGCATGTTCTTGAAGATGCGGGGCATTGGGTATGTTTTCATATTATCACTTTATTATTTTACTGATCGTCTGATTGATACTGTATTTGATAACCAAAATGTATCTTAATATGATATCCAATTTATGAAAGTGCAATAAACGAGCGTTATAAACTCATGAACAGGTTAAAGTACTGAAACAACTAAAATATCTGTGATAAATAACAAAACATCTAACTAAATCTTTAGGTGGGTGATTAGTAATGTAAAACTATGTGTTACTGGACTTATTGGACCATAATAATATTTTTGTAACGTTATCAACTTATTTGGACCCATTAGCTAACTTTTGTCAGCCCATTGCAGCCTTCAAAGCAAAATGGTAGGTTATATGTTGATCGGTGTATCCTCAAGTCAAATTGTTAATAACAAAGTCTTTTTTACGTGTTATTTAGAATTAATGGTTGTAAAGATGTGTATGCGAAAAAAATAGATTAGGTGAAAAATTATAAGTGAGCTCTAACATGTTATACCCCTCGTGATGATAACAATTTTTTGGTTTTTTTTTTCCTTCAATTCTTTAAAACTGTAAACCAAGTCAATTTACAATGCGATCATTGACAACTGCATTAAAGGGGTTATCACTTATCACTCTAAAGTTGAGAGGGTTAACCAATATCTCAAAGTTAATTATAATTGATCTTTGTCATCAGGTACATGCTGATAATCCAGATGGACTCTTCAGGATTTTATCATTCTCGTTTCAAGGAGCGTGAATTAACGAAATTTGGTTAGATCGTTAGGTTATATCATGGAGCTTCGTATCAAGTAGTAGTGCATCATCTACAATTCTAATTGCACAACTCGGCTTTTTTCTGTTACTTGCCAAGATCTGACATGGCAGCTATATTGGAGGCTAGGGATTCTGGTGTCCATAATGTTAAAGGTTTCACATAGCATTGCAGGCCATTTCTTGTATTATTATTTTTAGTAACATTTCTTGTACTATTATTATTGAAAGTATACTATGATTATCCATTTACTTGAGGCGATATTAGAAATGACATGGACGATATATAAATTCCCTGTTTAAACATAAAGTGAAATCTCGGATTATCTATCTAAAAATGGTGACTTATGGATATATATAATTTGTACCTTGGGACTCTAATGAGTGAAGTTGATATCATACGTTTGAACAAGTCACATGGATAGAAACTTGTCTGAAGTGTACTTAATTGCTCAATTTGGTTTAAAAACTTAGCTTAGTATCTTAATATTTCGGTTTTCTTAATTATATTTAACTTAAGTTGTGATGTGGTCCAGCGGTTGGTGGCCTGCCTTATTTAGGGAAGGTTATGAGTTCCACTCCTGTTGACTACATATTAAAAACACAATTTCATCCCTGCCATGAAGTAATAACCTAAAATAGATGTATAAGGTAATTGGTTATGAACTTTTTGTTAGTGGCTGCGAGATTGTACAAGTGTTTTATGTGTAGTATCGATAGTTCTAGAGGATGTTGTCAACAAAATCTAAATTTAAAATCCTAATTTCATAAACATTAGTTAAAATTACATCTTATCAGAATTAATAAAATCAAGTACTCGTATTAATTACGTGGAAATTGGAACTTTCGTTAACAAAATTTTAATCTAAAATATCGATTTATAAATTTTGGTTAAAATTACGTAGTATTGATTTAAGAAAAAATTACGCCGTTGGTACCTGTTATTTGTTCACATTTTCACCACAACACATAAACTCCTATTTTTGCGTCGTTGGTACCTGTAGTTTCATTAAGTTACCTAGTTAGTACCCCAACCCAACAACCATCTATTTTAATGGTTAACCCCTCACATGTGCCACACATGTGAGGGTAATTTTGTCCTTTAATATATATAATTATTCATATATATAAATTTGGAATTTTAGTTTATTTCCAAATAACAAATTGTGGCTTTCCATTTCCAAATTCGACCAAAGAAATCCTTCATCTTCACCTGAAAATTGATAAAAAAAAAATGAAGTCCTGTAACTTTCTCTGGCAACTAATTACATTACTACTACTATCATTTCCCATTTCAGTTACTCCAACAACTCAACAACAAATCGCCATTGTCGATCTCAATTACATTACTACTACATATTTTAAAAAAAATTAATTGGTTATATTTTTTGATACTGTTCAAATTCTGAAAGATCTTTAATTAAAATCTCTTGTTGATCTTCCATTTAAAATTAGAGATTTTTGTGACATCACCAACTCTGTCATAAAATTATCGAGTAACTTCCTCACTCTAATATTACACTAGTAGTCCTTGTGCTTTTTGTGATTGTATAATGTTAGGGTTTAATCATTAAACTGTAACGCCAGTTAAGTTGATGTGTCAACCACGATAGTTAAGCAAACCTTAGGTACCAATTACGCAAAAATAAAAATTTAGGTGTTATGATGCAAATGTGAACAAACCACAGGTACCAACGGCGTAATTTTTTCTTTTATATCTTATCATTTGTTTTTTTTCTTGAAAATACAAAAGCAAAAGGAATAGAAACAAAAGAAAACGAGAAACATAGGAATAGGTGGATGAAACATAAGAAACAGGAGGCTACAACGAGAATGCTTTTAGAAAATACAATGCTTTTAGGAAACAAAAAAAGAAAAGAAAAATTGGTAGCATGCGATCTTGACAGAGGTTTTTCAACGGTGGGTCTTTAGCCTTACGGTGACGCAGAACAAAATCGAGATAAGAAGATGCGTGGCTAAAAGAGCCATGTGGCTTAATTATACATGGAATCAAAGATTATAGAATAGATAAGAATATAGTAAACTCCGTCAGACGGTTTTTCGGATTCTGTCTCCTCACCGGATCTAGTGTCCAACGTTTTTCCGGTGACAGGTGATGATCGGGTTTCGAGGAAAGAGAAAGAGAAAGATATCGAGATTAGCAATAGTGTTGCAGGTATCAAGAACTCGCGTGAAGTTGGGTGTACCAAGGAACCAGTGGATAATTCGGTTGCCCCAATGCAGTTTCAAAATCAAATTGGTGTTGGGCCTGAACATGAGCTTAATGGGCCAATTCAGTTTAATGAGTCTAAGGTGGGATGTAATTCAAACGGACTAGTCCCTCCTCCAGCAGTGAATGGAAACGTTTCGGGTGAGAAGATTTATGTCGACTCAAACGAGGTTATCGCCTGTCAATCATCCACTGCTGTAGCTCGTTTTCGTGGCAAGAGGAAAAAAGTCCATCCCCTAATTAAAAGTCATTTCATTAAACATGTGTGGAAAATGAGTAACATGAAGCGTTGTCAACGTCGGGAAAACTTTCGATGGCAAGATCGATTTTTCATAGATAATGTGATGAAAAATTCGATAGAGGACGAGGATGATGATGATTGCTGCTCTTGTTGTTCTTCATGTGCGTCCTCGGAGTCAGATACTTAGTTGCCCGACCTGTCGTGGTGTGCGTCATTTTTTGTCCTCGCGTTTTTGTGTTTTATTATTTATGTCAGTCCGTTTTGTTGTGAGTTTTTAGTTGGGTGTAGTCGTGGATGTAGTTTCGTGCTTTTTGCTTCTAGCTCCTTGCTAGTTCATTTCGTGTAATTTTTCATAATTAATAAAATTAACTTGCCTTTCAAAAAAAAAAAAAAAAAAAAAAAAAAAAAATTGTAGATGGAGGCTGAGTGTTCTTAAAAAACAAAAAATAGATGTGGGAGATTTAACGACAAGAAAGTTAATGGGTGTAGAATTGATGATGCGACTGTGTTTTTGCCGGAAAATAAAAGAGTAGATGAAGGATACAAATAGAGAGTTTGACGGGGCAGTCTCCATAATGAGGCTATAGCTGCCAATTAGGTCTCAGATGAAACCTAGCTCTGATACCATGTTACAGAATGAAACCGGGTAGATTATAATATTTTATTGATGAATATTGTGACAACTCGGAAATTTCTGACCAAATTTAAACTTTATCTTTAAATGATTTAATGTTTCCGACACGATAAGCAAAGTCTGTAATATTGATTCTCAAAATTTTTGAACTAATGTTTTATATTCAGTTAACCTTTGACTATTGACCAACGATTCACGAACATCTATTTGTATATATATATATATATATATATATATATATATATATATATATATATATATAATAAGTTGGAATATTAATTATTAAAATTAATTATAAATAACTTGCAATATGTATTTAAAAACTAATTTATGTATATTAAATAAAGATATATACATATATATAATTTCAAGTTATTTAGTAAACGATAGTAACGTTCGTTTGTTGATTCGATTGATATTTAGATAAGTGAACTAAAACGTTTAAGATGAATAAGTAAAACACTAATTTGCTACAGTATTTTCGAATTGCTACAGTAACCCAAAAACTACAGTGTTTTGAAAATCACTATTTGCTACAGTAAAATTCATTTTGCTACAGTAACACACTTTTTCAAAATGAAAATATACATTTTACAATGTGATAGAATATAATATTAATTTAGACGTGTCGAATTAAAATAATATTTTTTTATATATATATATTAGTAAATAACGAGAAAATGATTTAAAGAAGCAAATAACCAAAACACTCGAAAGTTCAAGATACCCTTTGAGTAATATAGTTTATTGATAATTTAATACTATATTTTGACAAAGGTACGAGTCACGAAACGTAAAGTTCAAGTTTTCTAAGTATACGAAAGGACGTTTGAAAAACCGGAACCGGGACATAAGTCGAACGTAAACGTACAATACATCGGAACCAAAATTACAAGTTAACTAGGCACGAGAATATAATATAATATATAATTAATTAATATAAATTATATATGTTATATATATATATTATAAAAATATGTCGACAAGCAAGAAAACAAGCGAATGTGAGCTGTCACTAGGGGCCATGCGATCGCATGGGTTCCCCTCACATATTCCATGCGATCGCATGAGAGTGGAATTCAGAAAAGATCTATAAAAGTCGACTAGTTCAGCTCATTGTAACACACACAAAAACTACTCTCTCTCACTCTGTATTATATTATTATTATTATTATTATTATTATTATTATTATTATTATTATTATTATTATTATTATTATTATTATTATTATTATTATTATTATTATTATTATTATTATTATTATTATTATTATTATTATTATTATTATTATTATTATTATTATTATTAATAAGATTATTAATAATCTTATTATTATTAGTATTAGTATTATTAGAAGCGATATTATTAGTATTATACATAAAATACTACGACGAGGGTATGCGCGAGTGATATGGCCGAAACGGGCGGTTTTTATTCGCGCGGTGTCGTCAGGCCGCGGCTCGCCAGGGTCAGCCACTCGTGGGAGGAAGGTACTGTTTTAAATTTATATTTAGCGGGGCCTAAATCTTACTACTCCTTATAAGTAAGGGAAGTATGACCTAGGGTCGTATTTTTGAGATATCAGTAGAATCGAACCTATATTTAAGCCTAAGATAGTTAGGGAGTAGTGAATATTTATTTTGGGTTTTTTAATTTATAAGACAGATAAAGTAAATGCGATAAAATTCGTAATTCAGATAAGGTTAAAGTGAGTGCATACTATGACTTCATCAGTTATTCTGCCGAGATTATGGAATGCTGGCTCATGAATAGGCAGAGGCCCTGTATTCATTACTGATAATGCTAAAAACGAACATATATTTCATAGCATTATTCCTCAAGAAAGACAAGCTTTTAGTTGCAATTGTTCTATTTACAAGTGATATTCGTTTAAATAATAAAAGGTGAAGACAAAAGACAGATTCGACGAATTGAAGACGCAAACGACCAAAAAGCTCAAAAGTACAAAAGACAATAAAAAAGGTTCCAATTATTGATAAGAAACGTCTCGAAATTACAAGAGTACAAGATTCAAAACGCAAAGTACAAAATATAAAATTGTACGCAAGGACGTTCGAAAATCCGGAACCGGGACCAGAGTCAACTCTTAACGCTCGACGCAACGGACTAAAAATTACAAGTTAACTATGTATATAAATATAATATAATATATAATTAATTATATTAATTATATATATATTATAAACCGTCGGCAGAGAAAGACTCCAAGGGTGTGAGCTGTAAATTCATTCTCCGCGACTCGCGGAGTTTGAAGAGGATTTTGCCGCGAGTCGCGGAGCCCCAAAATTCGACTTTTCCTATAAAAGCAACCGAATTCTGATCGCAATTCATAATCTTTTTTTTTCTTCTTATCATACGTAAACGATATATATATATATATATATATATATATAATTTATATTTTAATTTTAATTTTAATTGTAATAATAAGGGTATGTTAGCGAATGTTGTAAGGGTGTAAGTCGAAATTCTGTCCGTGTAACGCTACGCTATTTTTAATCATTGTAAGTTATGTTCAACCTTTTTATATTAATGTCTCGTAGCTAAGTTATTATTATGCTTATTTAAAACGAAGTAATCATGATGTTGGGCTAATTACTAAAATTGGGTAATTGGGCTTTGTACCATAATTGGGGTTTGGACAAAAGAACGACACTTGTGGAAATTAGACTATGGGCTATTAATGGGCTTTATATTTGTTTAACTAAATGATAGTTTGTTAATGTTAATATAAAGATTTACAATTGGACGTCCCTATAAATTACCATATACACTCGATCGGACACGATGGGCGGGGTATTTATATGTACGAATAATCGTTCATTTAACCGGACACGGGAATGGATTAATAGCCACTAGAATAATTAAAACAGGGGTGAAATTACATTCAAGGGTAATTGGTGTAATTGTTAACAAAGTAGTAAAACCTTGGTTTACACGCAGTCGATAACCTGGTGTATTCATTAAACAAAGTATTAAAACTTTGTTACAATTCGAATCCCCAATTAGTTGGAATATTTAACTTCGGGTATAATAATAATTTGACGAGGACACTCGCACTTTATATTTATGACTGATGGACTGTTATGGACAAAAACCAGACGGACATATTAAATAATTCAGGACAAAGGACAATTAACCCATGGGCATAAAACTAAAATCAACACGTCAAACATCATGATTACGGAAGTTTAAATAAGCATAATTCTTTTATTTCATATTTAATTTCCTTTATTTTATATTTAATTGCACTTCTAATTATCGCACTTTTATTTATTGTTATTTAATCGCACTTTTAATTATCGTACTTTTTAATTATCGCAATTTTATTTTATCGCACTTTTATTATTCGCAATTTCATTATCGTTATTTACTTTACGCTTTAAATTAAGTCTTTTATTTATTAGGTTTTAACTGCGACTAAAGTTTTAAAATCGACAAACCGGTAATTAAACGGTAAAAACCCCCCTTTATAATAATAATATTACTTATATATATGTTTGTATTTTTAATAAAGTAAATTAATATAGCGTTGAGCTTTGTTTAAAAAAAAGATTCCCTGTGGAACGAACCGGACTTACTAAAAACTACACTACTTTACGATTAGGTACACTGCCTATAAGTGTTGTAGCAAGGTTTAAGTATATCCATTCTATAAATAAATAAATATCTTGTGTAAAATTGTATCGTATTTAATAGTTTTTTCTAGTAAAATATAAACTATTTTATATACACCTCACATAACATCAAGTATTTTTGGCGCCGCTGCCGGGGAACACTCTTAAACGCCGGAAGCGCAACGCTAATATATAAATAAAAAAAAGATTTTTTGTTTACTTTTATTAAAATTCGCTTTTGTAAAAATACGTTTTAAATATTCGAAAATATAAAAAGAAAAACAAAAATATAAGCATTTTTAAGATTTTGTTAAATATTTAAGTTTTATAAGTTTCTTTATTTTTATTTTAGTTTATAAAAATATAAGTTTTATTAACTATCTTTTATTTATAGAAAAAATTAAAAACAAAAAAGAAATAAATAAATAAATAAAGAAAAACGCGTTGAAATTATAAGCTGTCATCTGAATTTCTGAACCCCGCGACTCGCGGGGTTTTCTTTATAAATTACCGCAACTCGCGGAGCTGCTCTGACACGCGAACAGGAAGCCCTAATTCAGCATTAATTACGGGTATTAATTAATTATTATTATTATTTAACCCTAATTATTATTATTAGTTTTATTTTAACTTTTACTTTTTAATTAATTTGTATTTAGCATTAATTAGTTTAATTAAATTGTAAAATTAGTAGTTTTATTAAATAAATAATATAAAAATAATATTTTTATAAAAATTGTAATTTTTACAACTTTTTGTATATTTTTATATTTTGTCCCTTTTTAATCGTTTTAGCGTAATATTTGTATTTTTTCGCTCATATTTAATTTTAAACTTAGTTTTTGCCATAGTCATTTTTACTCCTAGATTTTTAGTTTTTGCCGTAGAATTCCTTAAGTGCTTTTTCTTTAGACTAAGATTTAGGTGCTTTAGAATTTTGCGACGCCTTTTTAAGTTTTAGTTTCTTTTTAAGTTATTTCCATTTGGGATTTAGTTTTTCCTGTAAGCTTTAATATTTTTAGACACCTTTTACTATGTATCAATTATCATTCCAATTAGTAATTTCAATTTGTGATTATAATTTTAAGTTAGTTGTAGTAATAAGGTTAGGTTAGTTAAGTATTTTTAAGTTTTGATAAGTTTCTTTTATTTTTTTCGTCACCTTTTATTTTTCAACCATTTTTTCTTTTTCGACCTTTTTCGACGAACTCTTTTTCTCTCTTATTTCTCGCCATTCTAGTTTTTAGGACTTAGAATTTTTTCTACTTCTTATCTAAATTTCTTAAAATTAGTAAAATTTATTTTGAGTGGTTAAATTGATAGACATCAAAATTTTCTGGTTCGTAGTAATAGTTGGATTTGTACGTGGACCGGGTTATTGGAGCCAAACAGTCCTCAATTATATTGAGACCAAACGAATCCTGCCCCTCTGCTGCATCTTTTGGCTATTCGAAACGTGGGCAAAATCAGAAAAGTCTATTGATTGGATAACTTATTATAATTTTTCTTTCCTTTTTAAAACTAATAGGATATTCAGTGAATGCACCGAGCAAGACGTTCATCACCTTTTGTACGTTCACCACCTGTAACTAGATCAAGACATTTAGAATCGTCATCCAGTCGACCAAGTACTTCAGTTCAAATTTCCGATAATCCATTTTTTGAACCCAACATCACAATTGAGAATCCGGAAAATATTCAGGAACGGTTCGTAGATCCTGAACCATTAAACTTTCCTCCGGAGCCACCAATTATTCAAACAGAGATTGTTGAGGAACGAACCATTAAATCAGAATCATCTAGTGATACCGATTCAACAAATTCAATTATGGAGAATCTGGAACCTTTAAGTATGGAAGACCGAATGAGAGCTAAACGCACTGGCCAAGGTCACGCAATTACTCATCCAGACATTAATGCGCCAGATTATGAAATCAAAGGACAAATTCTACACATGGTGACTAATCAATGCCAATTAAGTGGTACGCCGAAGGAAGATCCAAATGAACATCTACGTACCTTTAATAGGATCTGCACACTATTTAAAATCCGAGAAGTGGAGGATGAACAGATATATCTCATGTTATTTCCCTGGACTTTAAAGGGAGAAGCCAAAGATTGGTTGGAATCGTTACCTGAAGGGGCGATTGATACATGGGACGTTTTAGTTGACAAATTTCTTAAACAATTCTTTCCTGCATCTAAAGCCGTAAGACTTCAAGCAGAAATTGTTACGTTCACACAGAAGCCAAATGAAACTCTATATGAGGCGTGGACAAGATATGGAAAGTTGTTAAGAGGATGTCCGTAACATGGTTTAGACACCTGTCAAATAGTACAAATATTCTACCAAGGATGCGACATCACTACAAGGAAAGACATAGATATAGCAGCTGGTGGTTCTATTATGAAGAAAACCGAAACTGATGCTTACAAAATTATTGATAACACTGCTTCCCACTCACATGAGTGGCACCAAGAAAAAGATATCATTAGATCATCTAAAGCAGCTAGAGCCGATTCTAGCCATGACTTAAATTCCATTTCCGCAAAGATAGATGCTGTGGAGAGACGAATGGAAAAGATGACTAAGGATATTCACTCAATACGAATTTGTTGTGAGCAGTGTGGAGGACCACATTTGACAAAAGATTGTCTCAGTATTGAATTAACAATGGAACAAAGAGAGAATATTTCATACATAAACCAAAGGCCTGGAAATAATTATCAGAATAATTATCAACCGCCAAGACCGATTTACAATCAAAACCAAAATTATAACCGAAATATTCCATACAACAACCAACAAGGTCCTAGCAATCAACAAGTATCCAATAATACTTACAATCAGCAAAGACCAAATTTTCAAAACAAACCACCACAACAAACCGATGATAAAAAGCCGAATTTAGAAGATATGATGACGAAGCTAGTTGAAACTCAAACGCAATTTTTCACATCTCAGAAACAAACCAATGAACAAAATGCTCAAGCATTTAGAAGTCAACAAGCTTCTATTCAAAATCTAGAACAAGAAGTAAGTAACCTAGCAAGGTTAATAGGTGAAAGAAAACCGGAAAGTCTACCTAGTGATACAAATGCTAACCCCCGAAATGAAACAGCTAAAGCCATTACCACAAGAAGTGGTACAACACTTAAACCACCTGAAATACCTGTAACTTCTGATGAAGCTATTCCTACTCCACAAGAACCACAACCTGATCAAGATAAGGAAAAAGAACCGGTAGTTGAAAAGGTTAATGAAGATAACACAGTTAAGGATAAACCTTATGTTAAACCATACCAACCACCACTTCCTTACCCGAGTAAAATGAAGAAAGAAAAACTTGAAGCCGAGCAATCCAAATTCTTGGATATGTTTAAACAGATAAATGTAAATCTTCCTTTCATTGATGTGATTTCAGGAATGCCAAGATATGCTAAATTCTTGAAAGATCTAATCTCAAATAGAAAGAAAATGGAAGAACTCTCGGCTGTTACTATGAATGCTAATTGTTCAGCAGTGCTGTTGAATAAGATACCCGAAAAACTATCTGATCCAGGAAGTTTCACAATTCCATGTTTTCTGGGTAGTCTTAGTTCAATAGAAGCATTGGCAGACTTAGGTGCTAGTATAAATCTAATGCCGTATTCACTATACGCTAAACTAGACCTTGGAGAATTGAAACCAACAAGAATAAGCATACAACTAGCCGATAGATCAATAAAATATCCTAGAGGGATAATGGAGAACATGCTAGTTAAAGTTGGTACTTTAGTATTTCCAGTAGATTTTGTTGTTTTGGACATGGAAGAAGATTCTCAAGTTCCTCTCATATTAGGAAGACCATTCTTAAACACGGCTAAAGCAATGATAGACGTGTTCGGTAAGAAATTGACCCTAAGTATAGAGGATGAGAGTGTTACCTTTTCAGTTGATAGAGCAATGCAACAACCACAATCTGCAGATGATACATGTTATTATATTTAAACTATAGATGCACATGCAGAATTATTAGAAGAATTTCCAGAATTACAAGGAACAGGAGAATGTTCTTTAGGAGAAGGTAATGAACCAATTGATGAAGCTGAAATGTTAGCTACACTTATAGCTAATGGATATGAACCAACAACAGAAGAAATTCAAATGCTAAAAGAAGAAGACAGATATCGATATAAATCATCGATAGAAGAACCTCCGAAATTAGAGTTAAAGCCACTTCCAAACCATTTGGAATACGCTTACTTACATGGTGAATCTGAATTACCTGTAATAATATCGTCTTCTCTTACTAAAAATGAGAAATCACAACTCATTTCTGTGTTGAAAGCTCATAAACCAGCCATTGCATGGAAGATTCATGATATTAAAGGAATAAGTCCTTCGTATTGCACACATAAAATCCTTATGGAAGAAGGTCATAAAACGTATGTGCAACGCCAACGAAGACTAAATCCTAATATGCAAGATGTAGTTAAGAAAGAGATTATTAAACTGCTAGATGCAGGTTTGATATATCCAATTTCTGATAGTCCATGGGTAAGCCCAGTTCAATGCGTACCTAAGAAGGGTGGCATGACTGTCATTACAAATGAGAAAAATGAGCTTATTCCTACTAGGACTGTAAAAGGATGGCGTGTATGTATTGATTATAGAAAATTAAATGACGCCACCAGAAAAGATCACTTTCCCTTACCTTTCATTGATCAAATGTTGGAAAGATTAGCCGGAAATAGCTACTATTGTTTTCTAGATGGATTTTCCCGATATTTTCAAATTCCAATAGCACCCGAAGATCAAGAGAAAACCACATTCACGTGCCCTTATGGTACTTTTGCTTACAAACGTATGCCATTTGGACTTTGCAACGCCCCTGCAACCTTTTAAAGGTGTATGATGGCGATTTTTCACGACATGATAGAAGAATGCATGGAAGTATTCATGGATGACTTTTCAGTCTTCGGTGATACATTTAAATCATGTCCAGTTAATCTGGAACGAATGCTAATTAGATGCGAAAAATCAAATCTAGTACTTAATTGGGAGAAATGCCATTTCATGGTTAAAGAAGGCATCGTTCTTGGACATAAAATTTCAAAAGAAGGAATTGAAGTGGATAGAGCTAAAGTAGATGTAATTGCTAAACTTCCACATCCCACCAATGTTAGAGGAGTTAGGAGTTTTCTAGGGCATGCCGATTTTTACCGACGTTTCATAAAAGATTTTTCTAAAATTGCCACTCCTATGAATAAACTCCTAGAAAAGGATGCGCCATTCATCTTTTCAGATGAATGTATCAAATCTTTTAATATTCTTAAAGAAAAACTCACTAATGCACCGATCATGATAACACCAAATTGGAATCTACCATTTGAACTAATGTGCGATGCAAGTGATTTTGCAATGGGAGCCGTTTTAGGACAAAGGATTGAAAGACGATTTCAACCTATATATTATGCTAGTAAGACATTACAAGGAGCACAAACAAACTATACAACTACTGAAAAAGAACTCCTTGCTATTGTCTTTGCTTTTGACAAATTTCGATCATATCTCGTTCTAGCAAAAACGGTGGTCTATACCGACCATTCTGCTCTTAGATACCTATTTTCAAAACAAGATGCTAAACCAAGATTAATCTGTTGGATCTTACTCTTACAAGAGTTTGATATTGAAATCCGAGATAAAAGAGGAGCAGAAAATCTCGTCGCTGATCATCTTTCTCGTCTTGAAAATCCCGAGTTAGAAGTTCTAAATGAATCAGCCATACAAGACAACTTTCCTGATGAATATCTATTGAAGATAGATTATAAAGAAATCCCATGGTTTGCAGACTATGCAAACTACTTAGTTTGTGGATTCCTTGAAAAAGGATTATCGTACCAAAGACGAAAGAAATTCTTCAGTGATATAAAACACTATTTTTGGGAAGATCCACATCTGTTTAAAAGTTATCCCGATGGAATAATACGCCGATGTGTATTTGGAGATGAAGCTAGTAAAATTTTAAACCATTGTCACACAGGACCAACAGGAGGGCATTATGGGCCTCAACTAACAGCAAGAAAAGTTTATGAAGCTGGATTCTATTGGCCTACAATTTACAAAGACGCACACTTTCTTTGCAAATCCTGTGATGCATGTCAAAGGGCCGGAAAAATAAGTCAACGTGATGAAATGCCACAAAATGTCATCCAAGTATGTGAAGTATTTGACATTTGGGGTATTGACTTTATGGGTCCATTTCCAAAATCTCATAATAATCTATATATACTCGTAGCCATTGATTATGTATCTAAATGGGCGGAAGCACAAGCTCTCCCAACTAACGATGCACGAGTCGTAGTCAACTTTTTAAAACGTCTTTTTGCAAGGTTTGGAACACCGAAAGCTTTAATAAGTGATCGGGGTACTCATTTCTGTAATAATCAACTTGAGAAAGTTCTTAAAAGATATGGAGTAACTCATAAAATCTCCACCGCATATCATCCACAAACAAGTGGTCAAGTTGAAAATACCAACCGAGCTTTAAAACATATTATAGAGAAAACCGTAGGATCAAATTCGAAGGAATGGTCCATTAAATTGGAGGATGCACTCTGGGCTTTTAGAACAGCCTACAAAACTCCAATTGGAACCACACCTTTTAGACTTGTTTATGGAAAAGCATGTCATCTTCCAGTAGAAATTGAACACAAAGCATTTTGGGCTTTGAAGACATGTAATCTTGATTTACATGAAGCCGGACGTCTACGATTAAGTCAACTAAATGAATTAGAAGAATTAAGACATGAAGCATACGAAAATTCGTTAATCTATAAAGAAAGAAGGAAGAAATGGCATGATAAAAGAATCAGAAGTTCAAAAGAATTTAAAGAAGGAGACAGAGTTCTTCTTTTCAATTCACGATTCAAGCTATTTCCTGGAAAATTGAAATCAAGATGGTCTGGACCATTCATAGTCAAAAGAGTTTTCCCATACGGAACGATAGAATTAATAAATTCAAATGGGATTGAATTTAAAGTTAATGGTCACAGAGTTAAACATTACATACATGGTCCGATGGAAGTCGACAACGAAGTTAATCACAATTTCAACACCACAGCTAACTAAGTGTGGGGAGAATCAAGTCTTTAAAGGATAATATATATTTCTGTTAGAGTTAGATTGTCTGTTTTCGTGTAAATCTCGAAAATGGAACCCGAATGGTCTTTCCCTAGCAGACCCTAAAGAACTAGTCTTCTCCCCCCATTCTGAATTTTTATTTTTTTTAGGTTTTTACGAAATGAAGACTGCCTGTGAACTAAACCATGGTCTAATGCTACACGCTTTGATCACTAAACGTAATAATGACATACTACCGAGTGAAATAGTATCAGTAATCAGAGAAAGAATGGACGGAGTTAGAAAAGAATCCAGATGCGAAGATAATAAGTTACAATTTGGTAAAGGAAAATCAAAATCCGCAGCGAAAAGAAGAGCACGACACCTAGAACGATGTCACAAATGCGGAAAATGGTCACATGGAGGTAAATGTTCAAATAATCAAACCTATTCAAATACCGAATTTGTTACTTTATGCAGAGACGGACCGTTCATATGTTTAGAAGAAAAGACACTGAATGCTCGAGGTTACGCCTATGTAGCCATGGAAAACCAATTAAACCGACTATCTTATGAATGGGATAGATCATATAACTAAGAAATCTATTTCACAGGTATGTCTGTACAGTTTTTATTTTTATTTTTATTTTTAACCTTTTGATAATAAACGCTAATTTGTTCGCTAAAAAGTATTAAATTGGTATTGAATAAAATTAGGTTTGGCGACCGAAATTATTGATATCATTCAAAAATTTATTACATCACTGCGAAATTTAACGTTTATTCTTAAGGTATAAATATCTTTAATCAATCAAACCAAAATATTTCAAAAATTCGTCATGAGTTAAATTAGGTCTTGGAACCGAAATTACTTTACCGAAAAGAGGGGCGCATATTTTTGATAATATTTGATTGATTAAAGTGGGATAAAAAGACAAAAAGATTTTTAATTTTATTTTTACCATGTTTTTAAAATTAATATTTAAATCTTAAATTAATATTGTAAACTTTGTAAAAACAATATATTTAAAATTGTAAATATTTGAAAAATTAATATAAGTATGATATGAATTTATGAATTTTTAAATTAAGTTTGGTGTGAATTTTTAAAATATAAATTTTTTGCATTTCAAATTTTAAGTTTGGTGTGAATTTTTAATATTAATTTTGAATTTTATATTTAAGTTGTGTGAATTTAAAAACAAAAATTTACTTTATCTCATTAAGTTAAGAATATGATTTTTAAAATTCGTCGTAAGTTGAAGACTAGGTCTTTGAACCGAAATTGCTTTACCCGAGGGAGGGACGGGAATTTTTATTATCATTATTTTTAATCCTATTGAATTAGAGTATGCCAAAAACATTGAAAAAACCCAAAAATCTTAGTTTTTAAAACAATCGCTACAAAAAGACAAATTTTAAAATTTTGTCGAGGGGAGGGACGGACTAGGACATCGATCCGAAACGACCTCGTCCTAAATAACAAGGGAAACAAAATTTTAAAATTAATTACTTAATTGTTTTAATAAGTTAATGATTATAAAAAATATAAAAAAAAAAAAAATATACCAAACTCCGCGAGTCGCGGAGTTTGGAGGGTTAATCCCCGCGACTCGCGGAGGGACCAAAACCCAGAAAAAAATAAAACGTAAAAAACAGAGCAGTTCACTCTCCCACCCAAAAACACTGCGAAGAACAGCGAACAAAAACCCCAAAAACCCGAAAAATACACCCCAAAATCACAATTTTTAACCGTTAATCACCAAATCTTTTGCTAAAATCATGTTGAGAAGGATGCTATCTAAGAATTACTCAAGAAAAACGGTAAATTTCTACACCTAAACACCATTTAATTCGAAATTTGATGTTCTTGAGCAATTTTTTTCCCCAATTTGATTTTGATGCTTTTTAGTGTAATTAGGCTTAAATTGTTTATGTATTATGCTTGTATAACCGATTGATGCTGTTTAACATGATTAGAAGCCTTAAACTTCAAATTTTGAGTAATCTAGGGTTTGTGTTCTTGAGCAAATTTGGGGCTTTTTGATATAAACAGGTTATGGCCGATTTTTGTCATGAATTATTGCTAAATTGAGTAGTGTAACATGTCTAGGTAGTTAAATGATCCAAACTTTGAGCCTAAACATGATTTTGAGAATTAAAGTGGACTTTTTCAAGTCTAAAATTCATGAACTTGATTTTTGAAAGATAATGCCATTTGAGACTTGTTTAATTGCTAGTAATGATTATTTTGACATGTTATTTGAGTTGAATGCTTATGAACTTGGCGAACATTTTCGTATATGCTTATTTGAAAAAGTGTAGATTTGATAAAAATGTGAAAATGAGCTTAAGTTTGATATAAATTGATAATGTCATTTTAATTATTTTGATTGATGATTTTGCTGACACTAATGCATATTTGGATGCACAAAAATTGTGTTTGATGTGTTTTGCAGAATGAAAGGGGTGAATCTTCATCCCAAGCCCGCAATGCTCCTGCTGAGAATTTGGAACAACAGGAGGTGGATAACTACTACAAGCAGGATATACCTCATCCAGTCATGACCTTTTCCGATATGCACTTGGAAGAGTTGCACCCGAACCTGAGATTTGACAGACTTTGGATAGATTATCCAAAATATCAAAGGGGTTTGCATACTCTTCATTCTAAGGTTGTTGAGGTACCAAGGGTCATAGAATGGGGACCCTTAGAAGCTGTAGAATTGGCCGGGCCAATTAGGGAATTACTTGTACAGAGGTATGGTAATTCTTCTTTTAATGACTGGGTACATTTATTCACCATACGTAGACCTGTATATAAAGTATGGTGTGAAGAATTGTTATGTAGTATAGAGTTGAATGATCGGGTAGCTAGTTTAACCGATCGTTCTTTTATTAGATTTTTGTTAGGCGGTTCGATGCGCCACATGTCTTTACTAGACATGGCTCAGGCTTTACGTATATATACGCCTGAGGAGTTAGCGTCTGCCGATTGTAGAGGATTGATACTAAACGGTAGAAAGATAGATGAAAATTTTGATACACACGGTGTGTGGAGTCAAATGACAAGCCATCACCGTTTCAAAGGGGGAAATTACTCTTATTTGGATATAGATAGAGCCGAATTAAGAGTGATACATAGGTTTTTAGCTAATTCGATTACACAAAGGGGTAAAAACAAGGAAAAAGTAAATGA
Source organism: Rutidosis leptorrhynchoides (assembly GCF_046630445.1). Lineage (NCBI taxonomy): Eukaryota > Viridiplantae > Streptophyta > Magnoliopsida > Asterales > Asteraceae > Rutidosis > Rutidosis leptorrhynchoides. The sequence continues at coordinate 110,626,476 of NC_092341.1, forward strand.
ACAGGATTTGTTTTACCATATGTGTATTCGAGACCCACAAAGCGCTGTAAGTATACCGTATTGTGTGGGTTATTATTTATCAGCTATGGTTCGGGGGATGCGACCACATAGCATAATAGGAGGTGGTATTTTTATTACTTTGATTGGTGAATATCTCGGTGTGGATATAAGTCGGGGGGGATTATTAGTAGAAGAACCAGAACCCCGCGATACTATAGGTTTAAATGTATACCATGGTGCGAAAGTTTTGAAAAGGCGAAATAACGCCGCAGTACGATACCATGGTAGACATCCACAGGTGGAGAGAAACCAACAACAAGGTAATGTAGGAGGGGGGAATGAGATGCAAGAAATGCATAGGTTTATAGCTTCTCAGGAATACGAAAATGCTAGACAGAGAGCATTTGAAGATTGGCAAGTTCATCAGAACCAAATCATAGCTCATTGCCAACATATAGGTAGAAACTATATTCCTACACCGAAACCCATCTTCCCTCCTTGGTCTATAGAGACGCAGCCACCGTATCCTACGTATGACCCTGCCGAAGCATTCTATAGCACCTATGGTTATGCCTGGAACCCCTATTGGTACCAATATCATCCTTAGTTTACTTATTATTTTTATTTTTATTTTGTAATTTGTAATTATTGATACGTTTAATACTTTTGTTAATATTGTAATCATTTTTATAATTATCTAACTTTTATTCTTAGATTTTAATAATTTTTGAATGTGGGGTAATATACCAAACTTCAAAAATATGTATATATGTTTGCAGTTTATCTTATGTACACAACAGGGTAAAACAACGCATTTTCAAAGACTGGCATTAAGTTCAGCAAAAGCAACTAATTTTGACGACAAGATGCAAAATATATGTGAAATAACAACAAGACGGAATGAACAAATGATGTGCACCATTTATCATTCAGCAAACAACCGCCAATATATTTGGAAACTTTGGTAAAATTTAATCATTTTCACACAAATCACCCTCAATAATTTAAATTGTTACTGATTTCTTGCAAATGAGGGCATTGCAAGATCTTAAGTGTGGGAAGGGGTTAAATTCTTTCGGATTTTAAAAATTTTTACTTTATACACTTGGTTACCATTAAAAATACTAGTAAAGCAGTAGTTGTATTAGAATCTAGTGCTCTCTGATAAAAAAGAACAGCCCTAGTCTTATATAATGACTACCCAATTCTAGTAAAATTTTTCAAAATTTTCAATTAAATGAACTAAAAATCATGTTTATACATATTTATGAACGATAAAACTAGGTTTTAACACTGAAATTATTGTTACCTCGGAAAGGACATAAATTGAGAAACAAACTAAAATGTTAAAATTCATTTAAAATGGAATAGAGGACGATAAAAAGGAAAATAAAAGCCAAGTGTGGGAAAATTTACCAAGTTATTTTAAACATATGTCACATATATCTGTAACAAATAACTGAAAATACTTTTGCTTTGGACTAAACTAAACTGTTTTACCCGATGAAAGAAAAGAAGAGATGGATCTACACGATGAATCAATTCCATCATTAAAAGGAAGTAAAGTCTTCCGAAAAAGAAACGCGCTTCTTGATTTAGGTCATGAAGTTGTCGTCCAGACCAGCTGTAGGTTGACGAAAAATCTAGAAAAGTCATCACTAAAATCAGCAGGAAATCCACGGACCTCAGCATTAAACAGGGTCGCCAAGTGGTCAGATTTATCCAAACCATGAGAAGGATTTATCTCGTACAATGGGGGGCACCATGCAAATTAGCTGGACAAGACTAATGAATCAGATCCCCAGAAAGGATAATCTCCTTAAAGATTAAAAATCAGCTTTTAAGACTGATATCACTCAATCCTAGAGATTGACCTTAAAGATTGAGAATTCAAACTCATGGAATTCAATGATATCTAAACTCGAGCTTGAACGAGAAAATATCTTGATCAAAATTATAAACCGATTTGTTTTCTGAAAACCCATTTTCAATGCGTTCATTACCATTGAACGTAAAATCCTAAGAATTCACCTGGAATTCATTAGGTCACCTGAACTAAATCGGGTGTCAACCGTAAGAACGGTGGTTGCATAGTGGTCAAAGACAGGACCTTGTGCCATACCGAAAAATTATAAGGGTGAGCTTTACTATTGCTCCTACCAAGGATAGTAATTGCGTCCGACACGTTATAGACCATAATTAAAAGCATGTCAGGGGACATTGCCTTAACAGTTGCTTGTTCAACGCTTTCCTTTACAACCGGACGGTAGTTTACCGAAAGGTAATATACGGGACAAGTAAACTGGACGTGTTGCTTTCCAAATACAAGGTTAGCAAGTGGGTGACACAAAACCGCAAGTTTTGAGCTAAAATTTTCAAATCTGAAACCCACCAAACCCACAAAAATATTTTGCAAACACCGGTAAAGGGTTATTCCGGAAAACTTATCTAGGGTAAAAACTAGATTTCAAAAGATCAAATGTTTTCATAAAGATCCAATTTCCTTAATGGATCTAAATTTTTATAGTCATGTGGGACTGTAAACCATATCGTTACTACCATTGTTTATACCGCCGTAGAGAAATCACTGATGTACAAAGTGTGAAGAATAAAGAAGTGATTCTAGTATTTCAAGACAATATTGCTTGAGGACAAGCAACGCTCAAGTGTGGGAATATTTGATAATGCTAAAAACGAACATATATTTCATAGCATTATTCCTCAAGAAAGACAAGCTTTTAGTTGCAATTGTTCTATTTACAAGTGATATTCGTTTAAATAATAAAAGGTGAAGACAAAAGACAGATTCGACGAATTGAAGACGCAAACGACCAAAAAGCTCAAAAGTACAAAAGACAATCAAAAAGGTTCCAATTATTGATAAGAAACGTCTCGAAATTACAAGAGTACAAGATTCAAAACGCAAAGTACAAAATATAAAATTGTACGCAAGGACGTTCGAAAATCCGGAACCGGGACCAGAGTCAACTCTTAACGCTCGACGCAACGGACTAAAAATTACAAGTTAACTATGTATATAAATATAATATAATATATAATTAATTATATTAATTATATATATATTATATATATATTATAAACCGTCGGCAGAGAAAGACTCCAAGGGTGTGAGCTGTAAATTCATTCTCCGCGACTCGCGGAGTTTGAAGAGGATTTTGCCGCGAGTCGCGGAGCCCCAAAATTCGACTTTTCCTATAAAAGCAATCGAATTCTGATCGCAATTCATAATATTTTTTTTCTTCTTATCATACGTAAACGATATATATATATATAATTTATATTTTAATTTTAATTTTAATTCTAATAATAAGGGTATGTTAGCGAATATTGTAAGGGTGTAAGTCGAAATTCTGTCCGTGTAACGCTACGCTATTTTTAATCATTGTAAGTTATGTTCAACCTTTTTATATTAATGTCTCGTAGCTAAGTTATTATTATGCTTATTTAAAACGAAGTAATCATGATGTTGGGCTAATTACTAAAATTGGGTAATTGGGCTTTGTACCATAATTGGGGTTTGGACAAAAGAACGACACTTGTGGAAATTAGACTATGGGCTATTAATGGGCTTTATATTTGTTTAACTAAATGATAGTTTGTTAATGTTAATATAAAGATTTACAATTGGGCGTCCCTATAAATTACCATATACACTCGATCGGACACGATGGGCGGGGTATTTATATGTACGAATAATCGTTCATTTAACCGGACACGGGAATGGATTAATAGCCACTAGAATAATTAAAACAGGGGTGAAATTACATTCAAGGGTAATTGGTGTAATTGTTAACAAAGTAGTAAAACCTTGGTTTACACGCAGTCGATAACCTGGTGTATTCATTAAACAAAGTATTAAAACTTTGTTACAATTCGAATCCCCAATTAGTTGGAATATTTAACTTTGGGTATAATAATAATTTAACGAGGACACTCGCACTTTATATTTATGACTGATGGACTGTTATGGACAAAAACCAGACGGACATATTAAATAATCCAGGACAAAGGACAATTAACCCATGGGCATAAAACTAAAATCAACACGTCAAACATCATGATTACGGAAGTTTAAATAAGCATAATTCTTTTATTTCATATTTAATTTCCTTTATTTTATATTTAATTGCACTTCTAATTATCGCACTTTTATTTATTGTTATTTAATTGCACTTTTAATTATCGTACTTTTTAATTATCGCAATTTTATTTTATCGCACTTTTATTATTCGCAATTTCATTATCGTTATTTACTTTACGCTTTAAATTAAGTCTTTTATTTATTAGGTTTTAACTGCGACTAAAGTTTTAAAATCGACAAACCGGTCATTAAACGGTAAAAACCCCCCTTTATAATAATAATATTACTTATATATATGTTTGTATTTTTAATAAAGTAAATTAATATAGCGTTGAGCTTTGTTTAAAAAAAAGATTCCCTGTGGAACGAACCGGACTTACTAAAAACTACACTACTTTACGATTAGGTACACTGCCTATAAGTGTTGTAGCAAGGTTTAAGTATATCCATTCTATAAATAAATAAATATCTTGTGTAAAATTGTATCGTATTTAATAGTTTTTTCTAGTAAAATATAAACTATTTTATATACACCTCGCATAACATCAAGTATACAGGCATACACGTTCAGACGGCTTATCCAATTGAGAGACTCGATTGGGTGACGTATTAACATTCCGAAATGGTCTAAACTTTCTTAAGCATAATAGAATACATGGTTTACCATATCGGAGAGACGTGATGTGTTGCAATGCTTTCGTTAATGATTGATAAAAGGTAGTTAGGCCCTTAAAAAAAGTTCAACCATAAAGAACACCATGGCCAAGTCAAGCTGACTTCCATAAACACGTTCGGTTATCCTAACGGTCCAATCCTTTATGTGTCTAAACAAACAGTTCTTTAATTAACTAAGAATCCCTGAAGCGGGGTGCAATGCTTGAGACCGCGTTATGGTGCAGTGTACTGGTCAACACTAACCGGGTTCAATGGCCTTACTTAGCAGAGGTACAGCTTACAACAACCGCTGTGCTTCAGCGTGCACGTACAAAGTTTATATGCTTGGTGACTACACTAGCATGGTCTAGGACCGACAATGTACTAAGGGTCTAGTCAGATGTTTCACTACGAAAGAGTCCTCAGTCGGAATCCAAAGCTCTATAGACTTACTACAACCGGTGTGCCTCAGTCGATCTTACGTTGTGTCCGATAGACTTCTCTTACCAAGGGGTGACACAGATAGTGTACTCTGAATCGGAGTTCGCGACTTCCCAATAACAGAGCCTATAACTACGTTCTATTAGTTGGAAAAGCGATTGAGTTTAAAGCATAATCGGAAAGCATTTCAACAGCATACACAGACCATAATATTATTTCGGCATTATAACTGCTTACATCATAGCATACACTAAAGATAACTACTCGCTAATCATGGCAACAATATCATAAAACATTATATAAGATAAAGGATAGAAGTACCAGTAGATTAAACGAGTTTCGAATACAAAAGTGACAACTTCAAGACTCTAGACCGCTCCTAATACAATCTTCAGCGTTCTTCTCCGGGTACTAGGTTTCCCGCACGGAGTCGAAGGCCTTGAGAGTATGACTAATATTGTACAAGAGAGAGAAAGAAGTGAATTGAAGTGTGTGTTGGAATGAATGACAAAACCCCTTTAAATAGACTAGGATTTTGCCAAAATACGGCAGGCAGGCCGTTTGGCAGCCCGTTTGGTGGCCCGTATTTGGCAGGCCGTTTTCCTGGCAGCCCGTATGGCAGGCCGCTTGGTGAGACGTATTTGGCAGGCCGTTTCCATACTGGCAGGCCGTATGGCAGGCCGTTTTTGATGCTGGTCAGCCTTGATTCACTGGATCGTAACTTGATTTCTTGTCTTTCACCGTTTTCGCTCTAGAATCTTCGTTTTAGCTCCGATTCTCTTGATTCTTTTTGTACCGCCTTCGTAATTACTTGTTCTTCAATTCTAACTGACGAAATGGGTATTTTTCCGATAAATTTCGAATCTTTATTGTTTTTGGGCCTTAATACCGGGGTGAAAACGTGACTTTTTAGCCGATATCAAATATCCTACACTTAGACTTTGCTTGTCCTCAAGCAAACTCTCATTCTTAAGAATCTTTTCGGTGTTTATTTTCTAATAGCCTAAGCGGTTTGCTTTTATTATAAGAGCAAAAGATAAGATGAGTTATCTATGTTAGGATTGAAGTTATCTCTGCAAGCATGCGAGGAGGTTACATGACATAGGCTAGCTTTCACGGGTCACTCAAATCACTCAAGTGTTTAGGTGTGACGACCCGGAAATTTCCGACCAAATTTAAACTTAATCTTTATATAATTCCGACTTGATAAGCAATGAATTTTAATAAATCTTGAACCTCCGGAGATAGTTTTACACAAGCTTTTGGTCACCCTTTTATTCCGACGATTTACGAACGTCATAACTTGATTTAATTGTTTAATTATTGTGTATATATTTGGATTTATATATATTTAACTTGAAAATATGATAATTAAATATCTCATTAAGTATATTAACAAAGTATTATATATATATTTTCATACTATTAATTTAAAGAGTTTTCAAACAATATATATGTTACTATTTAAACGACGTAATTAACTTATGTTAAATTGTATTTACATATAATGTATTACGAGTGTAAATACATCCTTACAAGTATTGAATACACTTTATAATATACCAATACATATAAAGGATAGCTATACTCATATTTTCGTTCAATTTTCTCAAGAATTCTACTCGCATTCATACGGTATTATTACCCATATTATACATAGCTTCTAGAAGTATTTACTATTGGTATATACCAATAGAAATCTGTAATTATTTGTGTAATATGTCATCCATGACCTAATCAATTTAATATGTCATGCATGACTTAATACAATTTAACTTATCTTAGATATTTTCACTAAAAGCCAAAATTATAAGCTTATAAATAAGGACCATTTTAACTCATTTTTACTCCACATTTTCTTAAATTAAAAACACACACTTGAATGCTCTCATATCATACTTTAATCTCAGTAACTTTCCTCTTCATAATCAAGGTAAAATACTTCTCAAAATCCTTGTTCAATTCCTTGTATAGTTTCTATCTTATTATACTTATAAAACTAACTTGTTTTGGTGAACACCAAGCTTGTTTGAAAAACTAATCTAATCTTTCTAACTTAAATCTAATAACACTTATTTATATGTATTATGATGTTATATTAAGTTAACATAAGAACTTATAACTTGTACATATGAAGAACAACTTGAAACTTAACATATATCCTTTAATCTCCATTCGGTAAAAAGCGGGCTGTTTTGGGTTGGGAATTAAAAACCTATCTTAGACTCTGAGTTCTAGGCTAAAACTTTGGAAATATGTTAATATATGTAAATAAGACATCCAGTATTTTTTTCATGATTTTATACAAAGTGGAAGTATTTTATCAAAAATCATATATTGGGTGGATGCCGGGATATTTCCAAATCTGTCCACCGACACAAAAAGAGGGTAAAGCTCTAAAAATTACTACTTGGGATGAAATTTTCGAATTGGTTTTATAAAATTTACTTCTTAAGGAATCCATAGCAAATTGATTCACTTTAAACAGAGTTGTAATGAATATTTGGCGAGCAAAACAAAATCTGCTAAAATTAACGTTGTATGGACGAAATTTATATTATAAAAACTATATTAACCATATCCTTGTTAAATTTTCCTATATCCTATATATATATTTGGGCATGTTATCAGTAGTATAACAAAATATGATAATCTTGATTAATTCTGTGATTGTATATATGTATAATAATATTCTTGGTACGTCTTAACACAATAAGTATACAATACGTTTTGATAAATCCTAAGATAATACGTACACAATACGTCTTAGTTAATTCTAAGACAATACTTATACAATATGTCTCTGGGTTGATGCAAAGACAATACGTATACAATACGTCGTGGGGTAATTCTAAGATTATATATATATATATATACCGATTATTGGACTGTTGGACTTTTCAGACTATTTTGGACTACTAACAAAGGACTACTAACAATGGAATACTAACATAAAATGTTAAAAATTATTATATAAGTATTCTATGAACTTGTTTTATTTTATTCATATGTCGTATTATTATCTGAATCGTTATTATTGTTATAGGTTCGTGAATCCAAGGACGACGGTCATATTTTTAATAAGTTGAAAACTTATTATTAATATACTTTTACTACTGTGAGTATATAGTCCCATTTTTAAACTCTAAAAATATTTTGGGATGAGAATACATGCATTTTATGTTTTACGCTATGGACACAAGTACTTAAAATATATTCTACGTTGAGTTGTACCACTTTGCATATTTTTCCCTAATAGCTTGGTAACTAATATTTACATGTTGTAAGAACATGTAAGCGCGAATCCTATTGATAGATCTATCGGGTTTGACAATCCCAACCGGGCTAGTCGCTCTAGTATCGTAAACAGTTGCATAGTACTTCGTTTTTACTACACTTGGTACAGTGTAGGGAGATTTCATAATAAAAGGGAATATGCCACATTAATGGTTAAGTATGGTTACCGAAGCGCTCAACAACTTATAAAATACTTTTATACACTTGCGAGTGCACATATATTTATAACTATGAAATCTTATGGTCTATATTTATATCGATGATAAACCTATATATCTCACCAACCTTTGTGTTGACTGTTTATGCATGTTTATTCTCAGGTCCTTAAGAAAGTCTTCCGCTGTTGCATTATCTGAGCAAGCTATGCATGGAGTCTCATACTTTTATTTAAATAAAGTGTTGCATTTAATAAAACCTTTGTCATGTATTATATTCGACTGTTACGTCACATGTGTAGTATTTGGAAACCGATGTATTTTGGGGATTATTTCTTAAATAATCGCCACTTGTTTAAAACATGCATTATGTATAATAATGATGTGCTTTTTATTAAACGAATGCAATATTTTCTAAAACGTATCATATAGAGGTCAAATACCTCGCTATGAGACCAATGAGAACGTACTGCATTTATAGTAATATGGACGGATCGTTTCAGTTGGTATCAGAGCAGGGGTCTTAGTGAACCAGGTCTTGCATTAGTGTGTCTAACTGATAGATGTTAGGATGCATTAGTGAGTTTGGACTTCGACAGTGTCTGCATGTCAAAAGTTTTGCTTATCATTTCTTGTCGGAAATCATCTGCTTATCACCCTTAGAAAATTACCTGCTTATCATTCTTAGTCTAGACACATCTTACTGCATTGATTACATGAATAGTGTATAGACGAAATTCATATCTTAGCGTATCTGCTAATTCATATCTTAGCGTATCTGTTACTGTAAACTTTACCTAACATATTCCGTAAATTCCTCCGTAATCTATGAAATCTTTTGCTCTATATATATAGATATTCTATGTAATTAGAATACCATCCGATAGTCGGAAATCATTTCATATCGAAAAATCCTTTATTCAATCGTACGAAATGGAACACTCCACTAGTTCAAGTCCCTCGAATTCTGATATGGAGTTTCACTCGAGCTCCGAAAGCAGTGTGACCGGAATGGATCAACCAATTAGCCATCATCTATTTTGGATGAATTGGGGATGAGTTCGTAGTTTACTTAATCATTGGAGACAAGAAGAAGGTGATCCCTTCCATCCACCACATTGCCCTCTTGGTGAAGAACATGAGGCACTTACCGGTGAACCCGTTCGTAACACCATTTTCTCTCTCCTTTCCAGGATATGCCGCAACGAGTATAATATTGCTAATATTATTGAGACTATCCGACCTTTACTCCGTATCTTGCATGGTGAATTATTTAGTAAAAAAAATAAAATAAAATTTACTGTCATGAAAAGCAAAACTTCATTAGCAAGTGAATCCTACATTATTTCATTCCCTTTATAAAGCTCTTGACCTCTCTTTTTATTCAAGAAACTTTAAATATCTTCTTTCACAATACAAAATAAAACAAATTCTCATCATCTATACTCACATCAAACCACTACCAGCACCAGCACCAGCACCAGTACCAGCAGCACCTACAACATCACAAGCTCCGCCAGTTCCATAATCACCGACATCAACACAAATCAACAATGAGCATATTGTATCAACGAGTTATGAAGTATTAACTCATTCCCTCTAAAAAATTTATATGTATATTTTATATATATATATATATATATATATATATATATATATATATATATATATATATATATATATATGTATATATATATATATATATATGTTTTTAAACCACAATATATTTTTTCGTACTAAGCTATTACGTGTGAATGTTAAAGGGTAGATACTACTCGGTTAATTCATATTACTAATATGCTATGATGTACATCCTTCGCTAATGACTTAACAATCATTAATTATAATCTCTGCTTCAAATCAATAGATTCCATTTCATAATAAACCAAGTGTATTATTCGAGTACGTGTTAGATTTCACACTTTCATTTTCGATGTACTCGAAACTTTCTAGAAAACGTCATTCGTGTCTTGCGAAGTTCACAAGAATTCTACGAACACCAACATCAATCACCGAGGAAATATCAATAAAAATGAATAATGAAGTATTGATTCATAATTTCATTTACGTTGAAGAAATACTCCGCAAAAATTATGTAATCTCTAAAGTTTTAGGGGTTATTCATTCTAGCTCCAGCAAAAAAAAAAAAAAAAAAAAAAAATCAAATGAGTTTAATAGTATATTAACTCATTAAATCTATATTACATCTGCAGAAAATATAAAAACATATATTTTCATAAAGACTGTAATAAAAATTCTCTTGTACAAAATATTACTTGTGAAACATTAACGGGTAGGTAATACCCGAGAATTATACAAATTCACAATTAATATGTTATACTGTACAATCTTTAATTCTGATTCAATAATCATTAACCATACTCACTACTTTCACAACAATATACATTCTTTCATAGAAACCAGAACAACCATTCTCATTCAAATTCAATTACATATTCTGGTTTTGACAGATCAGAATCCAAGTCAAGATTAAACATGTGATGACCCGGGAATTTCCGACCAAATTTAAACCTGAATCCTATTTGATTTCGATATGATAAGCAAAGTCTGTAATGTTGAGTCTCAAAGTTTTTGAACTGTTCTCATGAAATCATTGGACCTTTGACTATCCCCGACGGTTCACGAACATTGTTTGTAAATAAATATAGATATATAGATATACAAATAAATGTAAGTTAATATATAATAATAATTGAAAATAATAAAATGTAATTTAAACATTAAAAATTTAATATGTGAATTAAGATATAAAATAATTAAAATGAAATGATATAAAAATATATGATTTCTATACGTAATTATTATTATATGTTAAAAATTTAATATTCAATATTAGTTATATAACATACATTATATAGTATTATTATATAATCAACAACATGTAATACCAATGTACTAAATTAGTTATTAATATATTTGTTATAATAATATAGTAATTTCTTTCAATATTAATATTAATACTATTCTCATTAATATTATTATTTGTAGATAAGAAATTTGATATATATAAAGTGATAAATTATTATTACTAATAATAAGTACTATTATAAGCAGTAATATTATATATAATTAAAAGTTATGTATAAGTGTTGTATTATGATCATTATTTTTTTTATGGTTATTATTATAATTACCATTATTTATTATCATAAATATTAGTATTAGTGATGTTATTATCATTATTATTATTTCTATTATTATTAATAGTGTCATTTTGATTAGTAATATTATTATAATTATTTTCTATTATCAGTATTTTCTATAACACTTTATTATTTGATATTAATATTATTAATATTATGATTATGATTTATTCCTTTATTTTTATTAGTATATTTATATGTATATTTATTAGTAATATTTATTATTTTTAATTAATAAATCAGATAGAAACAAATGGATTGGAAATCAAAAACAGGAAACTAGTACAAATCGGTTGTAAATCACTATCTGATTTCCCTTTATTTATTTATTTTATTTATTTTTTTGTCTGCTCTATCTATATCGAATATATCTGTACTATCTGTCGACCTCTTTTATTTTATAAAATTAAGATGACTAATTTCTGTGAAGGGGACTGAAACTCATTCGATTAATATATCTAGTATTACCAATAAACATTACAGCTGCAAATACTTGAAGAATTTAACAGAATTTTTTTTAAAACAACTCTATAACCTATGTTCTTCATCCATTTTAGCCAAAATTAGAATTCGTGTCTTATTTCAAATTCTATAAATACAGCTCTATTCTAAATCATCCATTTAAACTTTCTGGAAGGTTTCAGATTCCAATTTTTAGTATAGAGTAAGAATTTACGAGTCAAAGTTTAAATGTAAAAAGTCAAACGAATTGATTTTGGTAAAATTCGAAGATTCTGTTTCAAGTTGAGTTAAATTGTTAATTTTTATAGCTTCTAGGAGTGATTTGAAACACAAGTTGTGTTATAACCTTTAGCTAAAACTTTATAAAAATCGAAATCAATTTTAGTGTTCTCATTTTTTTTACGATACAGAAACTGCAGAATCTGCTGATATTTTTTTTTAAATCAATTCATTACATTTATTTGTTATGGTTCATTTATAAATCATAAATAAATTCGTTAGATAACTGATTAGATGATTATGTGATTTGAGTCTGTGAACGAGGTAAATTGAGGAAGGAGAAGAGAGAAACAGGAATAGGGGATATGAATATTACAGAATCATTATAATTAGATAAAATAAGACGGACGGATGGTTATTGGGCATGTTGGGTTATCGAGAGGTCTCGGGTTCGATTCCGGTATGGGGCATTTTTTTTGGAGAAGCTTTTATTTGGGTATATTTTCTTTTATTTAATTTCTATTATTATTATTATTACTATTATTATTATTAATTGTTATTATTATTGTTATATTATTAATTATGGCCATTTTGCTATGTTATTATGATTTGTAATATTAAGAAATAGAATTATTATCATAAACAGGATTAGTAGTAATATTATTATTATTATTAGTAATATCATTATACTTAGTATTGTTACAACTACAAGTAATAAATAATATTTTCATTACTAGTGTAATTATAATTACAAAAATGAATATTATTACTATTATTGATAAGTTAAGTATTATTATAACTATCATACTACAAATTATTATTATTATCCTTAAATATTAATATTAACATTATTACTGCTAATAATAAAATAGGTATTAATATTATTATTATTATTACTATTAAAACAATACAAGTTATTATGATTTCCATAAATATTAGTAATGGCCTCGTTTTATAAATACTAGGATTATTATTTTAACATAAGTACAATTACAAATTTCATCATGAATATTATTATTATATAATTATCAAAATCTTTATCAAAAACTGTTATTAACAGAAAAATTAATATTTTATAATTATAATCATTAAAATCATTATTATTATCATTAATATAATTATTAACATTATTATCTTATTAATAATATTAAGTATTATAATCATTAACTTTACCACTATTAATATTATGTTTGGTATTATTATAACTAATAATATAAATATACAAATGATATAGGTTCGTGAATCTGAGGCCAACCCTGCATTGTTCAGTTGTTAAATATCATTATATGTATTTTTACTACAAAATACATTAGGTGAGTTTCATTTGCCTTTTTACCCTTTATATTTTTGGGCTGAGAATACATGCACTGCTTTTATAATTGTTTTACGAAATAGACACGAGTAAATGAAACTACATTCTATGGTCGGATTATTAAACCGAATATGCCCCTTTTTAGTCTGGTAATCTAAGAATTAGGGAACAGACACCCTAATTGACGCGAATCCTAAAGATAGATCTATCGGGCCCAACAAGCCCCATCCAAAGTACCGGATTCTTTAGTACTTCGAAATTTATATCATGTCCGAAGGAGGATCCAGGAATGATGGGGATATTCTTATATGCATATTGTGAATGTCGGTTACCAGGTGTTCAATCCATATGAATGATATTTTTGTCTCTATGCATGGGACGTATGTTTATGAGAAATGAAAATATGAAATCTTGTGGTCTATTAAAATTATGAAATGATTATTTATGATAAACTAATGAACTCACCAATCTTTTGGTTGACACTTTAAAGCATGTTTATTCTCAGGTGTTAAAGAAATCTTCCGCTGTGCATTTGCTCATATTAGAGATATTACTTAGAGTCATTCATGACATATTTTGAAAGACGTTGCATTCGAGTCGTCGAGTTCATCAAGATTATTACTAAGTCAATTATAGTTGGTTATATTATGAAATGGTATGCATGCCGTCAATTGTCGAGGTAATGAAAGTTTGTCTTTTAAGAAAATGAATGCAACGTTGTAAAATGTATCATATAGAGGTCAAGTACCTCGCGATGTAATCAATGGTAATGTATTCGTCCAGATGGATTAGGACGGGTCGTTAGAGTTGGTATCAGAGCAGTGGTCTTAGCGAACCAGGTCTTGCATTAGTGTGTCTAACTGATAGTCGTTAGGATGCATTAGAAAGTCTGAACTTCGACTGTGTCTGCATGTCAAAAGTTTTGCTTATCATTTCGTGTCGAAATTTACCTGCTTATCATTCTTAGAGAATCATTTGCTTATCATTCTTAGTCTAGACACGTTTTACTGCATTGACTGCAGGAATAGTGCATAGACAAAATTCATATCTTAGCGTATCTGTTACTATAACTTTGCCTGACATATTCCGTAGATTCCTCCGTAACTTATGGGATTTTAGTATTATATATGCATATGTAAATTATGTATTGTAGGGTACTAATCTACATCCTATAATCTATTTCTTATCGAAAATCCTTCATCTGATTGTACTAGATGAATCCCTCAACCAGTTCAAGTCCCTCAGATTTCGATAGCTATTCCGATAGTTATTCTGACAGTTATTCCGATATGGAAACACACTTGAGCTCCGAAAGTAGTATAACCGGAATGGATCAACCAATCGGCCATCATCGATTCATCTGATGTGTTCGTAGTCGATTTAATCAATGGAGACGCGAAGAAGGTGATCCTTTTCGTCAACCGAATTCACCTCTTGACGAAGAACCTGAAACAATTACCGACGAACCTGTTCGAAACACCAATTTCTCTCTCAGAGTATCTCACCATGACTATATCATAACTCAGATTCTAAACCTTATTCATTCACTCGTTCTGACCGATAATCATCCCGGAATAATAGAAAAAGTCAATGAACTTCGCGCTCGTGTAATCAATTTGGAGAATATGGTGCAAAATTTACCAGCTTCAGCAACATCATCGACACCAACAATACCATCAGTAATAGCACCAGTACCACCAACAACCTAAGATTCAACACCACATGCCTCAACATCTCATTCTGTACCTCGAGTATAATTATCGTTCTACGAATCGTTCTACATCAATTATCTTCATTCTACGTGACGATTATATAATTTCTAATGTTTTAGAGATTATGTGTTCTAGTTCTAACGATAAATCAAATGAGATTAATATCATATTAACTCATTAAATCCACTATTATACCTGAAGAAAATATAATGTATATATGTTTTCATAAAGATTGTAATCAAAAATTCTTTGGTACAAACTGTTAATGGTGAAAATATTTTAACGGGTAGGTAATACCCGATGAATATTTAGATTTCACATTAATAAGTTACACTGTACATTCTTCGAAGCTGATTCAACAATCGTTTACTATCCTACTTACATTCACCGATATATAAATCCGTTCATCACAGAATAACCATATTCATCCAATTTCATATTTGGATTTTAATTTACCAGAATCCAACAAGTGGCATAATGAAGAAAACATTTGACAAAATAAAATTTGTTAGAAACAAACAAATTAACTATGAGAAATTTTGTTAAGAATCCACGCTAACTGTTCCTAGCTAATTGTTCCCAGCTAACTGATTACACTTTATTTATCGCAATTTACATTCTCGCAATTTTATTTATCGTCATTTAATTTTTGTTATTTACTTTACGCATTTTATTTATCGTCATTTAATTTCTGTATTTATTTTACGCACTTTAAATATCGGGACACGTATACAAGGTTTTGGCATATCATATCGACGCATATATATATATATATATATATATATATATATATATATATATATATATATATATATATATATATATATATATATATATATATATATATATATATATATATATATATATATATATTATTTGGAATAACCATAGACACTCTATATGCAGTAATGATCGAGTTCTCTATACAGGGTTGAGGTTAATTCTACAATAATATATATACTTTGAGTTGTGATCGAGTCTGAGACATGGACACGGGTCATGATACGTATTTATTAATTCGAATATTATATATTAAACTATATATGAATGATTGGACTGTTAACTGTGGACTATCGATTGTGGACAAATGATATTGGACAATTAAAATGAATTAAAATACTGATTATAACATATGAAACTAAATAATTCTTCAAGTTTGCCACTTGATTTCATCTTAAACCTCATTTGTATCTTGACGATTACAATCTGCGTTCAAACCTTTCGTAATTCTCGAAAACACCTCAATCGGGAGGATGAATCAACCGCAATTCATCTACGTAAGAAGAGATTGATGCATATAGTTATGCACTTGAAAACACTCGGAACTTGAGTAAACGTTTAACACATATTTGTATTAGCTCCTTTGGCGTTGTTATTACCGAAAATCACTTTGCAATCCCCTTTCCAAAGTAGCCAATTTTGTCACAGCTTCAGCAAATCAATTTCAACTTTTCATTCGAATAAGTCTTATTATAACTTTGATATATACATTTGCCCCTTCCTCATCGTACCGAAGAACCTCTTATATTCCACCACATTACCAGCAGACGTACCAGCAACCTCGTTGCGCTTTGACTAAAAACTCTCCGACAAATCACTATACTTATCTAATGAAGCCTTATCATGAACTCATCGACATCTTGTAACGAGAACTGTCATACCAATTACCGAGAATCAGTAATCAGTACTTTGAAAACTCACAGCATATCTACATCAACAGTTATATGTATAACATTTATCTCTTAGAATTATGATCTTTCATTCTGAAATTCTAAAAAGCACTCAGTCTACAAATCAATACTCTGAATGTTGAAAAAGCTAAATGAAGTAGCAGAAACCGTAGACAACCGTAAATGACCTTAATCATCGGAAGTTTGGTGATAAAGAATAGTATGTTGGAAAAGCTCATAAAAGTTGGAACTGGAAAACGGATTGAGCTAACCATGAAGGAGACCAATGACAAATACAAGGACCTAACCCTATATTCAAAGAATCCAGGTAATTCTGAATCCGATGAAATCTTTAGAGAATATCTTTCTCCGAAGTCATGTTAAAATCTTGCGGAAAATCTTTCTCCATCAACCATCGAACTTAGAAATTCCAAAATATCATCATCAATATCTTCGATATTTCTGAGGATATTTTCATAAATATTCTCGTCTGAAATTATATACCTCTTCGTGTTTCCTGTGTTTCATTATATTGGAAACTTCTGAAAAATCTAAGTTTAATTTATGAATAAATTATGGGGAAATGCAAAGAATTTGATGCATGAATTAGTATAATATAATGACACTTGATCAACGTGATTATATTACAGTAAGTCATGCTGAGTTTCTAATGGAACGTGATGATTCACAGATTATATCGTCATCACGTGCCATGTTACATAACTCTTTCATTCAAATTAACTTCTGAACATATCAAGAAAATATATTCTTGATAGTTCTATTCTCAGTAATTCTGGTAATTTGACAAATTAAATCGTGCTATTACGTTCTTTCTTGCTTAGAACATTAAGTTCATTCGGAACTCTATACCTACAAATTCTGGACCAATACTTACGAAAAGAAAACAAAAGCATGAAGCTCCGAAATAGAAAGGGGGTATAAATCGCAGCAAATAAGAGAGAGCATTAACTGTGGATGACAATGATTATAGGAGACAGAAACAGGAACACCGAAATATAAGAGAAAATCTAAAGCCCAATAACAACACGGAGATTAAAAACCGTGGATATTAATACGAATAGCAATATAAAGATATGGTAGAATTAAGAATAGTATCATCCCAAGGTAATAGTAGAAGTAAACAGATTCTTCTGGCGGAAGATTGAAAAGAAGGATGACAGAAAAGATAATTAGAAAATATTAAGGATTAGAACTGGATTAAGCATTTTCACAATCTTTTGGATGTATGAACTAAGAAAGAAAGTATAGGAATGGTGAGGATAATGGAACGGAAGAGTTTAATTTATAGTGGAAATATCAGACAGAGTAATCGAGGCAGATCATCGTATTTAACTATAGAGATGTTAATTTCCTTACTCGCCAAAGAATCAAATCTTTTAGATTTCGAAGATATTCTTTAAATCCCTTGAATTTCGGAATTCAACAAAGACAACGTCAAAAGCTAAGACGCACCTTATTTTCTAAATTCCACCGTGACTACATCAAAAGTTAAATCTCTATCTAAATCTATTGTGACAGCTTCATTCGTACGCTTCACCTAATCGAATCATTTTATCTATATTAGTCAATAATGATAAAACTCCATTCATCAACTCATATTTATCATGAAAACATTTTTATTGTTAGCCATGACCACCTCACTCAAATTTCAGGACAAAATTTCTTTAACAGGTAGGTACTGTGATGACCCGGGAATTTCCGACCAAATTTAAACCTGAATCCTATTTGATTTCGATACGATAAGCAAAGTCTGTAATGTTGAGTCTCAAAGTTTTTGAACTGTTCTCATGAAATCATTGGACCTTTGACTATCCCCGACGGTTCACGAACATTGTTTGTAAATAAATATAGATATACAAATAAATGTAAGTTCGTATATAATAATAATTGAAAATAATAAAATGTAATTTAAACATTAAAAATTTAATATGTGAATTAAGATATAAAATAATTAAAATGAAATGATATAAAAATATATGATTTCTATACATAATTATTATTATATGTTAAAAATTTAATATTCAATATTAGTTATATAACATACATTATATAGTATTATTATATAATCAACAACATGTAATACCAATGTACTAAATTAGTTATTAATATATTTGTTATAATAATATAGTAATTTCTTTCAATATTAATATTAATACTATTCTCATTAATATTATTATTTGTAGATAAGAAATTTGATATATATAAAGTGATAAATTATTATTACTAATAATAAGTACAATTATAAGCAGTAATATTATATATAATTAAAAGTTATGTATAAGTGTTGTATTATGATCATTATTTTTTTTATGGTTATTATTATAATTACCATTATTTATTATAATAAATATTAGTATTAGTGATGTTATTATCATTATTATTATTTCTATTATTATTAATAGTGTCATTTTGATTAGTAATATTATTATAATTATTTTCTATTATCAGTATTTTCTATAACACTTTATTATTTGATATTAATATTATTAATATTATGATTATGATTTATTCCTTTATTATTATTAGTATATTTATATTTATATTTATAAGTAATATTTATTATTTTTAATTAATAAATCAGATAGAAACAAATGGATTGGAAATCAAAAACAGGAAACTAGTACAAATCTGTTGTAAATCACTATTTGATTTCCCTTTATTTATTTATTTTATTTATTTTTTTGTCTGCTCTATCTATATCGAATATATCTGTACTATCTGTCGACCTCTTTTATTTTATAAAATTAAGATGACTGATTTCTATGAAGGGGACTGAAACTCATTCGATTAATATATCTAGTATTACCAATAAACATTACAGCTGTAAATACTTGAAGAATTTAACAGATTTTTTTTTAAAACAACTCTATAACCTCTGTTCTTCATCCATTTTAGCCAAAATTAGAATTCGTGTCTTATTTCAAATTCTATAAATACAGCTCTGTTCTAAATCCTCCATTTAAACTTTCTGGAAGGTTTCAGATTCCAATTTTTAGTATAGAGTAAGAATTAACGAGTCAAAGTTTAAATGTAAAAATTCAAATGAATTGATTTTGGTAAAATTCGAAGATTCTGTATCAAGTTGAGTTAAATTGTTAATTTTTATAGCTTCTAGGAGTGATTTGAAACACAAGTCGTGTTATAACCTTTGGCTAAAACTTTATAAAAATCGAAATCAATTTTAGTGTTCTCATTTTTTTTACGATGCAGAAACAGCAGAATCTGCTGATATTTTTTTTAAATCAATTCATTACATTTATTTGTTATGGTTCATTTATAAATCATAAATAAATTCGTTAGATAACTGATTAGATGATTATGTGATTTGAGTATGTGAACGAGGTAAATTGAGGAAGGAGAAGAGAGAAACAGGAATAGGGGATATGAATATTATAGAATCATTATAATCAGATAAAATAAGACGAACGAATGGTTATTGGGCATGTTGGGTTATCGAGAGGTCTCGGGTTCGATTCCGGTATGGGGCATTTTTTTTGGAGAAGCTTTTATTTGGGTATATTTTCTTTTATTTAATTTCTATTATTATTATTATTACTATTATTATTATTAATTGTTATTATTATTGTTATATTATTAATTATGGCCATTTTGCTATGTTATTATGATTTGTAATATTAAGAAATAGAATTATTATCATAAACAGGATTAGTAGTAATATTATTATTATTATTAGTAATATCATTATACTTAGTATTGTTACAACTACAAGTAATAAATAATATTTTCATTACTAGTGTAATTATAATTACAAAAATGAATATTATTACTATTATTGATAAGTTAAGTATTATTATAACTATCATACTACAAATTATTATTATTATCCTTAAATATTAATATTAACATTATTACTGCTAATAATAAAATAGGTATTAATATTATTATTATTATTACTATTAAAACAATACAAGTTATTATGATTTCCATAAATATTAGTAATGGCCTCGTTTTATAAATACTAGGATTATTATTTTAACATAAGTACAATTACAAATTTCATCATGAATATTATTATTATATAATTATCAAAATCTTTATCAAAAACTGTCATTAACAGAAAAATTAATATTTTATAATTATAATCATTAAAATCATTATTATTATCATTAATATAATTATTAACATTATTATCTTATTAATAATATTAAGTATTATAATCATTAACTTTACCACTATTAATATTATCTTTGGTATTATTATAACTAATAATATAAATATACGAATGATATAGGTTCGTGAATCTGAGGCCAACCCTGCATTGTTCAGTTGTTAAATATCGTTATATGTATTTTTACTACAAAATACATTAGGTGAGTTTCATTTGCCTTTTTACCCTTTATATTTTTGGGCTGAGAATACATGCGCTGCTTTTATAACTGTTTTACGAAATAGACACGAGTAAATGAAACTATATTCTATGGTTGGATTATTAAACCGAATATGCCCCTTTTTAGTCTGCTAATCTAAGAATTAGGGAACAGACACCCTAATTGACGCGAATCCTAAAGATAGATCTATCGGGCCCAACAAGCCCCATCCAAAGTACCGGATGCTTTAGTACTTCGAAATTTATATCATGTCCGAAGGAGGATCCCGGAATGATGGGGATATTCTTATATGCATATTGTGAATGTCGGTTACCAGGTGTTCAATCCATATGAATGATATTTTTGTCTCTATGCATGGGACGTATGTTTATGAGAAATGAAAATATGAAATCTTGTGGTCTATTAAAATTATGAAATGATTATTTATGATAAACTAATGAACTCACCAACCTTTTGGTTGACACTTTAAAGCATGTTTATTCTCAAGTGTTAAAGAAATCTTCCGCTGTGCATTTGCTCATATTAGAGATATTACTTGGAGTCATTCATGATATATTTCGAAAGACATTGCATTCGAGTCGTCGAGTTCATAAAGATTATTACTAAGTCAATTATAGTTGGTTATATTATGAAATGGTATGCATGCCGTCAATTATCGATGTAATGAAAGTTTTTCTTTTAAGAAAACGAATGCAACGTTGTAAAATGTATCATATAGAGGTCAAGTACCTCGCGATGTAATCAATGGTAATGTATTCGTCCAGATGGATTAGGACGGGTCGTTAGAAAACAGATGACATCACTCTTAGATTCCTATATCCTTCAAAATCATACTTTAAATTCAAACTATACTAGAACATCACTTTCATTCACAGAACTCATAAAGATATTCGTATCATTCAAGATTCACGACGAATTCATTATACGGATATTGACGATGACAACCTGCGTCTAAACCCTTCAAAATTCTTGAAAACACCTCAACTAAGGAACAATCGAGAGAATGAACCAATCACACGATACATACGAAGAATATATGCATATAGATATGCATTCGGAGGATACTTGAACCTAAGCAAAGGTTCAACACGTATCCGTGTCAGATCCTTTAGCATTATTATTACCCAAAATAACTTTACAATCCCTTTTCAAAATAGCGAATTTTGTCACAGCTCCAAAAAGACAACTTCGACTTTTCATCCGGAGTAGCCTTATTATAACCTTGATATATATGTTGTCTTTTTGCCATCGTTACCAGGGAACCTTTTATATTCCACCACATTAGTAGTAAGCTTACCAGCAACTTTATTGCTCTTTGACTTAAATCTCTCTGAAAGATCACTATAAAACCTTGTCATGTACCCATCTACATCTTGTAACAATAATTGTCATACCAAACCCCAAGAAGCATCAATAATTATTCTTGAATCTCACATCATTTCTGCTTATACATATAATGTTATTTCCTGGAATTATAATTCTTTAATCCGGAATAGCACTTCAGCCTACGAATCAGTAGTATGAAGTTTTGAAAAAAGCTGAATGAAGCAGCATAAACTGTAGACAACCGTAACAGTCAAAAGTTGATGATAAAGAATATTGTGTTAGCAAAGCACAGAAAAAGAGAAGGTTTGGAACTGGAAAATGGATTGAGCAAGCCCTGAAGGAGGCTGTGGACAAATCACAAGGACTAAATCTGCCTTCAAAGAATCCAAATGATTCAGTGTCTGCTGAAGTCTTTAGCGAATACCTTGCTCCTTACTCTAAACCCTTGTGGATAATATTCTTCATCATCCTCTGATCTTAGATATTCTAAGATATCATCGTATCTTTCATTATAAATATCCTCCATATTTCTGAAGATATTTTCATAACTATTCTTATCTGAAATAATTCATCTTTTCGCGCTATCTATGTTACATCATAAAAGAAACTATTTTATTTTCTAAATTCTGGAACCTTTGAGTTTAAAATATGAATGTTTTGAAGTAGTGTTAGGAACTGAAGCATGAGTTAGTATATTATAATGACACTTGATCAACGTGATTATATTACAGTAAGTCATGCTGAGTTTCTAAATGGAACGTAATGATTCACAGACCATAACGTCATCATGTGCCATGTTACATGACTCTTACATTCAATCTAATCTCTAAACATATCAAGAACATATTCTATTGATAGTTCTATCTTTTCATTTGGATTCTGGTAATTTCCCAAGTCAAATTGTGCTATTACAATTTCTCTCTTAGAGCATTAGCTATGTTCATTCCGAATTTCATATCTATGAATTCTAGACCATTATACGCTTGACTTGAAGTTGGGAAAAGAAGACCGAAGCATGAAACTCCAAAATATAAGGAAAAATATAAGCACGAAGACAACGCAAAAATTACAATCCGTGTATATCGATGCGTATAGCAATATAAAGACACAGGAAAACTAAGAACACTATAAACCCAAGAGCATAGTAGAAATTAACGGATTCCTCCGGTGGAAGATGAAAAAGAAGAATGACAGATGTGATAGTCAAGAATATATCAAGAATTAAAACTGGATGGAGCATATTGACGAATGTTTTGGAAGTACGAAGAAAGGAAGAAAGTATAAAAGAAGGGAGATGTGGAAATAAGAAACGTATGAGGTTGATTTATAGTAAAATATCCGACAGAGAAATCGAGACAGATTATTGCATTAAATCGAAGAGGATCATAATTTCCTTAATCGTCGAAGAATCAAATCTTATATAGATTACAAAGATTTTTTTTTAATCCGGAGATCAACTGTGATCACGTCAAAAGATAAGACGAATCCCTATTTTCTCATTTCACTCTTTTACGATAGCTTCACTCATACGTTTCGAGTAATCAAATTATTTTATCCATAATTCTCAATCATGATAAATGAAATGTCCCGTTCTTATTGATTAAAAACGTTCCATATTAATTGATTTCGTTGCGAGGTTTTGACCTCTATATGAGACGTTTTTCAAAGACTGCATTCATTTTAAAACAAACCATAACCTTTATTTCATCAATAAAGGTTTAAAAAGCTTTACGTAGATTATCAAATAATGATAATCTAAAATATTCTGTTTACACGCGACCATTACTTAATGGTTTACAATACAAATATGTTACAACGAAATAAGTTTCTTGAATGCAGTTTTTACACAATATCATACAATCATGGACTCCAAATCTGGTCCTTATTTAAGCATGCGACAGCGGAAGCTCTTAATAATCACCTGAGAATAAACATGCTTAAAACGTCAACAAAAATGTTGGTGAGTTATAGGTTTAACCTATATATTATCAAATCATAATAATAGACCACAAGATTTCATATTTCAATACACATCCCATACATAGAGATAAAAATCATTCATATGGTGAACATCTGGTAACCGACATTAACAAGATGCATATTTAAGAATATCCCCATCATTCCGGGACACCCTTCGGATATGATATAAATTTCGAAGTACTAAAGCATCTGGTACTTTGGATGGGGTTTGTTAAGCCCAATAGATCTATCTTTAGGATTCGCGTCAATTAGGGTGTCTGTTCCCTAATTCTTAGATTACCAGACTTAATAAAAAGGGGCATATTCGATTTCGATAATTCAACCAAAGAATGTAGTTTCACGTACTTGTGTCTATTTTGTAAATCATTTATAAAACCTGCATGTATTCTCATCCCAAAAATATTAGATTTTAAAAGTGGGACTATAACTCACTTTCACAGATTTTTTTACTTCGTCGGGAAGTAAGACTTGGCCACTGGTCGATTCACGAACCTATAACAAATATGTACATATATATCAAAGTATGTTCAAAATATATTTACAACACTTTTAATACATTTTGATGTTTTAAGTTTATTAAGTCAGCTGTCCTTGTTAGTAACCTACAACTAGTTGTCCACAGTTAGATGTACAGAAATAAATTGATATATATATATTATCTTGAATCAATCCACGACCCAGTGTATACATATCTCAGTATTGATCACAACTCAAACTATATATATTTTGGAATCAACCTCAACCCTGTATAGCTAATTCCAACATTCACATATAGAGTGTCTATGGTTGTTCCGAAATATATATATGTGTCGACATGATAGGTCGAAACATTGTATACGTGTCTATGGTATCTCAAGATTACATAATATACAATACAAGTTGATTAAGTTATGGTTGGAATAGATTTGTTACCAATTTTCACGTAGCTAAAATGAGTAGTTTTTACCAATTTTGTTTTGCTCGCCATTTCTTCGTTTCTAATCCGTTTTGAGTGATTTAAGCGGCCACGGTTTCGTATTGAACTTGGATTTATGAAACTAAACAGAAAAGGTATACGTTTATAGTTAAAAATACAAGTTACAAGTCATTTTTGAAAGAGGTAGTCATTTCCGTCAAAAGAACGACATCTTGATGACTGTTTTGAAAAACATACTTTCACTTTGAGTTTAACCATGATTTTTGGATATGGTTTCATGTTCATAAGAAAAATCATTTTCCCAGAAGTACAGCTTTTAAGTCAAAGTTTTTCATAGTTTTTAATTATCCAAACAAAAATAGCCCCCGGTTGTAACTACGACGGCGTAAATCCGGTTTTACGGTGTTTATCGTGTTTCCGGGTTTAAATCATTAAGTTATCATATCATATAGATATATATCATGTGTATAGTTGATTTTAAAAGTGTAGTTAGAAGGATTAACTTTATTTGCGAATAAGTTTAGAATTAACTAAACTATGTTCTAGTGATTACTAGTTTACCACTTCGAATATGATAGGTTTTTATGTATGAATCGAATGATGTTATGAACATCATTACTACCTTAAGTTCCTTGCATAAACCTACTGGAAAAGAGAAAAATAGATCTAGCTTCAACGGATCCTTGGATGGCTCGAAGTTCTTGAAGTAGAATCATGACACGAAAACAAGTTCAAGTAAGATCATCACTTGAAATAAGATTGTTATAGTTATAGAAATTGAACCAAAGTTTGAATATGATTATTACCTTGTATTAGAATGATAACCTAATGTAAGAAACAAAGATTTCTTGAGGTTGGATGATCACCTTACAAGATTGGAAGTGAGCTAGCAAACTTGAAAGTATTTTTGATTTTATGTAACTAGAACTTGTAGAATTTATGAAGAACACTTAGAACTTGAAGTTAGAACTTGAAAGAGATCAATTAGATGAAGAAAATTGAAGAATGAAAGTGTTTGTAGGTGTTTTTGGTCGTTGGTGTATGGATTAGATATAAAGGATATGTAATTTTGTTTTCATGTAAATAAGTCATGAATGATTACTCATATTTTTTGTAATTTTATGAGATATTTCATGCTAGTTGCCAAATGATGGTTCCCACATGTGTTAGGTGACTCACATGGGCTTCTAAGAGCTGATAATTGGATTGTATATACCAATAGTACATACATCTAAAAGATGTGTATTGTACGAGTACGAATACGGGTGCATACGAGTAGAATTATCGATGAAACTGAACGAGGATGTAATTGTAAGAATTTTTGTTAAGTAGAAGTATTTTGATAAGTGTCTTGAAGTCTTTCAAAAGTGTATGAATATATATTAAAACACTACATGTATATACATTTTAACTGAGTCATTAAGTCATCGTTAGTAGTTACATGTAAGTGTTGTTTTGAGACCTTTAGGTTAACGATCTTGTTAAATGTTGTTAACCCAAAGTTTATAATATCAAATGAGATTTTAAATTATTATATTATCATGATATTATGATATATTAATATATTTTAATATGATATATACATTTAAATGTCGTTACAACGATAATCGTTACATATATGTCTCGTTTCGAAATCCTTAAGTTAGTAGCCTTGTTTTTACTTATGTAGTTCATTGTTAATACACTTAATGATATATTTAATTATCATATTATCATTTTATATATAATATAACAATGTATTAATATGCTTCATATATATTTAGTAAGACGTGGTTATAACGATAATCGTTATATGTATCGTTTCGAGTTTCATACGTCAATAGTCTCCTTTTTAAGTATATAACTTATTGTTACTATTTTTAATGAGATACTTGATGATCATTATATCATGTTAAACATATATATTTATTCATTTATGTATCATCATGTCATATACAACTTATAGCATTCGTGAATCATTGGTCAAACTGGGTAATCAGACGTTTACAAAATTTCCGTTTCAATTAACCAAGTCTTAACAAGTTTGATTGCTTAACATGTTGGAAACATTTAATCATGTAAATATAGTTTTCATTAAACATATAATCATAGAAAGGTTCGGAAAAGTTCGGGTCACTACAGTACCTACCCGTTAAATAAATTTCGTCCCGAAATTTTAAACGATTGGAGGTGTTGGCTCATCTTCTGGAAATAAGTGCGGGTACTTCTTCTTCATCTGATCTTCTCGTTCCTAGGTGAACTTGGGTCCTCTACGAGCATTCCATCGAACCTTAACAATCGGTATCTTGTTTTGTTTAAGTCTCTTAACCTCACGATCCATTATTTCAACGGGTTCTTCAATGAATTGAAGTTTTTCATTGATTTGGATTTCGTTCAACGGAATAGTGAGATCTTCTTTAGCAAAACATTTCTTCAAATTCGAGACGTGGAAAGTGTTATGTACAGCCGCGAGTTGTTGAGGTAACTCAAGTCGGTAAGCTACTGGTCCGACACGATCAATAATCTTGAATGGTCCAATATACCTTGGATTTAATTTCCCTCGTTTACCAAATCGAACAACACCTTTCCAAGGTGCAACCTTAAGCATGACCATCTCTCCAATTTCAAATTCTATATCTTTTCTTTTAATGTCGACGTAGTTCTTTTGTCGACTTTGGGCGGCTTTCAACCGTTGTTGAATTTGGATGATCTTCTCAGTAGTTTCTTGTATTATCTTCGGACCCGTAATCTGGCTATCCCCCACTTCACTCCATCAAATCGGAGACCTGCACTTTCTACCATAAAGTGCTTCAAACGGAGCCATCTCAATGCTTGAATGGTAGCTATTGTTGTAGGAAAATTCTGCTAACGGTAGATGTCGATCCCAACTGTTTCCGAAATCAATAACACATGCTCGTAGCATGTCTTCAAGCGTTTGTATCGTCCTTTCACTCTGCCCATCAATTTGTGGATGATAAGCAGTACTCATGTCTAGACGAGTTCCTAATGCTTGCTGTAATGTCTGCCAGAATTTTGAAATAAATCTGCCATCCCTATCAGAGATAATAGAGATTGGTATTCCATGTCTGAAGACGACTTCCTTCAAATACAGTCGTACTAACTTCTCCATCTTGTCATCTTCTCTTATTGGTAGGAAGTGTGCTGATTTGGTGAGACGATCAACTATTACCCAAATAGTATCAAAACCACTTGCAGTCCTTGGCAATTTAGTGATGAAATCCATGGTAATGTTTTCCCATTTCCATTCCGGGATTTTGGGTTGTTGAAGTAGACCTGATGGTTTCTGATGCTCCGCTTTGACCTTAGAACACGTCAAACATTCCCCTACGTATTTAGCAACATCGGCTTTCATACCTGGCCACCAAAAATGTTTCTTAAGATCCTTGTACATCTTCCCCATTCCAGGATGTATTGAGTATCTGGTTTTATGAGCTTCTCTAAGTACCATTTCTCTCATATCTCCAAATTTTGGTACCCAAATCCTTTCAGCCCTATACCGGGTTCCATCTTCCCGAATATTAAGATGCTTCTCCGATCCTTTGGGTATTTCATTCTTTAAATTTCCCTCTTTTAAAACTCCTTGTTGCGCCTCCTTTATTTGAGTAGTAAGGTTATTGTGAATCATTATATTCATAGATTTTACTCGAATGGATTCTCTGTCCTTTCTACTCAAGGCGTCGGCTACCACATTTGCCTTCCCCGGGTGGTAACGAATCTCAAAGTCGAAATCATTCAACAATTCAATCCACCTACGCTGCCTCATGTTCAGTTGTTTCTGATTAAATATGTGTTAAAGACTTTTGTGGTCGGTATATATAATACTTTTGACCCCATATAAGTAGTGCCTCCAAGTCTTTAATGCAAAAACAACCGCGCCTAATTCCAAATCATGCGTCGTATAATTTTGCTCGTGAATCTTCAATTGTCTAGTCGCATAAGTAATTACCTTCGTTCGTTGCATTAATACACAACCGAGACCTTGCTTTGAGGCGTCACAATATATCACAAAATCATTTTTCCCTTCAGGCAATGACAATATAGGTGCCGTAGTTAGCTTTTTCTTCAATAACTGAAACGCCTTCTCTTGTTCATCCTTCCATTCAAATTTCTTCCCTTTATGCATTAATGCAGTCAAGGGTTTTGCTATTTTGGAGAAATCTTGGATGAATCTTCTGTAGTAACCAGCCAATCCTAAAAATTAACGTATATGCTTCGGAGTTTTTGGGGTTTTCCACTTTTCAACGGTTTCGATCTTTGCCGGGTCCACCTGGATACCTTATTTGTTCACTATGTGACCGAGGAATTGTACTTCTTCCAACCAAAATGCACACTTTGAAAACTTAGCGTACAGTTTTTCTTTCCTCAATACTTCTAGCACTTTTCTCAAATGTTCTTCGTGCTCTTGATCATTCTTTGAGTAAATAAGTATGTCATCGATGAAAACAATGACAAACTTGTCAAGATATGGCCCACACACTCGGTTCATAAGGTCCATGAACACAGCTGGTGCGTTAGTCAATCCAAACGGCATAACCATAAACTCGTAATGACCATAACGCCTCCTAAAAGTAGTTTTTGGAATATCATCCTCATTTACTCGCATTTGATGATATCCAGAACGTAAATCGATCTTCGAATAAACCGACGAGCCTTGTAGTTGATCAAATAAGTCGTCAATTCTCGGCAGTAGATAACGGTTTTTGATGGTAAGTTTGTTCAACTCTCTGTAGTCAATACACAACCTAAATGTATCATCTTTCTTATTGACAAACAAAATAGGAGCTCCCCATGGTGATGTACTTGGTCGAATGAAACCACGCTCTAATAGTTCTTGCAGTTGGCTTTGCAGTTCTTTCATCTCGCTGGGTGCGAGTCTGTAAGGAGCACGAGCTATTGGTGTAGCTCCTGGTACAAGATCTATTTGAAATTCAACAGATCGATGTGGAGGTAGTCCCGATAATTCTTTCAGAAATACATCGAAAAATTCTTTTGCGACAAAAACATCATTGATGCTCTTTTCTTCAGTTTGTACTTTCTCGACATGTGCTAGAACAGCATATCAACCTTTTCTTATTAGTTTTTGCGCCTTCAAATTACTAATAAGATGTAGCTTCGTGTTGCCCTTTTCTCCGTACACCATTAAGGGTTCTCCTTCTTCTCGTACAATGCGAATTGCATTTTTGTAACATACGATCTCTGCTTTCACCTTCTTCAGCCAGTCCATGCCAACTATTACATCAAAACTCCCTAACTCTACTGGTATCAAATCAATCTTAAATATTTCGCTACCCAGTTTAATTTCTCGATTCCGGCATATATAATCTGCTGAAATTAATTTACCGTTTGCTAATTCGAGTAAAAATTTACTATCCAACGGCGTCAATGGAAAACTTAATTTAGCACAAAAATCTCTACTCATATAGCTTCTATCCGCACCCGAATCAAATAAAATGTAAGCAGATTTATTGTCAATAAGAAAAGTACCCGTAACAAGCTCCGGGTCTTCCTGTGCCTCTGCCGCATTAATATTGAAAACTCTTTCGCAGCCTTGTCCATTCGTGTTCTCCTGGTTCGGGCAATTTCTAATAATGTGGCCTGGTTTTCCACATTTATAACAAACTACATTGGCATAACTTGCTCCGACACTACTTGCTCCACCATTACTCGTTTCGACACCAGTTGTTCATTTCGTTCTGTTAACCCCTGGTCTGTAGACCTCACACTTCACCGCACTATGACCATTTCTTTTACACTTGTTGCAAAATTTGGTGCAGAACCCCGAGTGATACTTTTCACACCTTTGGCATAGCTGCTTCTGATTATTGTTGTTGTTGCGGTTGTTATTGTTGTTGGGATGATTGTTGTAGTTGCTGCTGTTGTTGTTGTTGTTGTTGTTGTTGTTGTTGTTGTTGTTGTTGTTGTTGTTGTTGTTGTTGTTGTTGTTGTTGTTGTTGTTGTTGTTGTTGTTGTTGTTGTTGTTGTTGTTGTTGTTGTTGTTGTTGTTGTTGTTGTTGTTGTTGTTGTTGTTGTTGTTGTTGTTGTTGTTGTTGTTGTTGTTGTTGTTGTTGTTGTTGTTGTTGTTGTTGTTGTTGTTGTTGTTGTTGTTGTTGTTGTTGTTGTTGTTGTTGTTGTTGTTGTTGTTGTTGTTGTTGTTGTTGTTGTTGTTGTTGTTGTTGTTGTTGTTGTTGTTGTTGTTGTTGTTGTTGTTGTTGTTGTTGTTGTTGTTGTTGTTGTTGTTGTTGTTGTTGTTGTTGTTGTTGTTGTTGTTGTTGTTGTTGTTGTTGTTGTTGTTGTTGTTGTTGTTGTTGTTGTTGTTGTTGTTGTTGTTGTTGTTGTTGTTGTAGTAGTTGCGATTGATGTTGCGATTGTTGGGATAGTTGTCGCGATTATTGTTGTAATTGCTGTTGTTGTTGTATTGGTGATTCTTATCACCGTTTTCCTCCCATTTTCTTTTGACTTGCTTCACATTGGCCTCTTCAGCCGCCTGTTCTTTAATTCTTTCCTCAATCTGGTTCACTAGTTTGTGAGCCATTCTACATGCCTGTTGTATGGAGGCGGGCTCGTGTGAACTTATATCTTCTTGGATTCTTTTCGGTAATCCTTTCACAAACGCGTCGATCTTCTCTTCCTCATCTTCGAACGCTCCCGAACACAATAGGCACAATTCTGTGAATCGTCTTTCATACGTGGTAATATCAAATCCTTGGGTTCGTAACCCTCTAAGTTCTGTCTTGAGCTTATTGACCTCGGTTCTGGGACGGTACTTCTCGTTCATCAAGTGCTTGAATGCTGACCACGGTAGTACGTAAGCATCATCTTGTCCCACTTGCTCTAGATAGGTATTCCACCATGTTAACGCAGTACCTGTGAAGGTATGCTTAGCATACTTCACTTTGTCCTCTTCAGTACACTTACTTATGGCAAACACCGATTCGACCTTCTCGGTCCACCGTTTCAATCCGATCGGTCCTTCGGTTCCATCAAATTCCAAAGGTTTGCAGGCAGTGAATTCTTTGTAGGTGCATCCTACACGATTTCCTGTACTGCTAGATCCAAGGTTATTGTTGGTATGTAGCGCAGCCTGTACGGCGGCTATGTTTGAAGCAAGAAAGGCACGAAATTCCTCTTCGCTCATATTCAAGGTGTGTCGAGTAGTTGGTGCCATTTCCTTCAAAATAGTCAAATGAAACAAGTTAATCATACAGAATATTAAGAGTAGTCAATAGTATCTCGTAGCATAATATGAACTCATTTATAAAAGCTTTTTCTTCATATTAGCGTTTTATAAGTTTAAATTCGGGTAGTACCTACCCGTTAAGTTCATACTTAGTAGCTAATATACAATTCAACTACTACAATTCTATATGAAAAACTGATTATAATAATATTTCGCGTTCAAACTTTTACACAATATTTTACAAACTTACAATACCGCTTATTTTACATATAGCATGAAATATAGCACACAATAAATTTGATACAAGATGGTTGTGAAGATAATTCTCGCTAGTACACAAGTCGTTCAACAAAGGCAATAAAGACACGTAATTCATACGTCCAGAAACAAGTCATGCATTCTGGTTTTACTAGGACTACTTCCCATCCTTGGTCTTGTGGAACATAACCGTTATGGCCGTTGATAAAACAGCGTGTTGTAACGTCGTCAAAGGGACGAGGGTTACGTAATGTCCAACAGTCCTGTAACAATCTAAAAACCTCATTTCTTACCCCAATTACCGACTCCGTCACTTGTGGGAACGTTTTGTTTAATAGTTGTAGCCCGATGTTCTTGTTCTCACTTTGGCGAGAAGCGAACATTACTAACCCGTAAGCATAACATGCTTCTTTATGTTGCATGTTAGCCGTTTTTTCTAAATCACGAAGTCCTATATTCGGATATATTGAGTCAAAATAATTTCTTAACCCGTTGCGTAAAATAGCATTTGGGTTCCCCGCAATATATGCTTCAAAGTAAACACATCGTAACTTATGGATTTCCCAATGTGATATCCCCCATCTTTCGAACGAAAGCCTTTTATAAACCAAGGCATTCTTGGAACGTTCTTCGAATGTCTTACAAACTGATCTCGCCTTAAATAGTTGTGCCGAGGAATTCTGACCGACTCTAGACAAGATTTCATCAATCATATCTCCGGGTAGGTCTCTTAAAATATTGGGTTGTCTATCCATTTTTTGTTTTTATACTGTAAAATAGACAAGAGTTAGATTCATAAAAAAAAAATATACTTATTAATACAAGCAATTTTTACATATATCATAAAGCATAAGCACACTATATTACATATATTACACCACACGAATACAACTATCTTATTCCGACTCGCTCGTTTCTTGTTCTTCGGTTTTGGTTCGTTTTGCCAAGTTTCTAGGGATATATGATGTTCCCCTAATACGAGCAGTCGTTTTCCACATTGGTTTAGAAAAACCTGGTGGTTTAGAGGTTCCCGGGTTATTGTCACAACTTAAGAAATACGGGTGTTGACGATACATATAAAGTTCATCGGGTTTGGAATCAAATTTCTCTATTTTTATGCCCTTTCTCTTATTGCTCTCTTTTGCCTTATTTAAATTGTGTTGGGGTAATTTCTATAACATCATTGGAATCCTTGTCGGGATCCGATTCATCGGAGAATTGGTAATCCTCCCAATACTTTGCTTCCTCGGCGGAAACACCATTGACCATAATTAACTTTGGTCGGTTGGTTGAGGATTTTCTTCTACTTAACCGTTTTATTATTTCCCCCACTGGTTCTATTTCTTCTTCTGGTTCCGATTCTTCTTCCGGTTCCGACTCTTCTTCCGGTTCCTCTTCGGGAACTTGTGAATCAGTCCACGAATCATTCCAATTTATATTTGACTCTTCATTATTATTAGGTGAGTCAATGAGACTTGTTCTAGAGGTAGACATCTATCACATAATATCAAAAACGTTAAGAGATTAATATATCACATAATATTCACATGTTAAAAATATATAGTTTCCAACAAAATTTGTTAAGCAATCATTTTTCAAGTAAACACGGTCGAAGTCCAGACTCACTAATGTATCCTAACAAACTCGATAAGACACACTAATGCAAAATTTTGGTTCTCTAAGACCAACGCTCGGATACCAACTGAAATGTCCCGTTCTTATTGATTAAAAATGTTCCATATTAATTGATTTCGTTGCGAGGTTTTGACCTCTATATGAGACGTTTTTCAAAGACTGCATTCATTTTTAAAAAAACCATAACCTTTATTTCATCAATAAAGGTTTAAAAAGCTTTACATAGATTATCAAATAATGATAATCTAAAATATCCTGTTTACACGCGACCATTACATAATGGTTTACAATACAAATATGTTACAACGAAATAAGTTTCTTGAATGCAGTTTTTACACAATATCATACAAGCATGGACTCCAAATCTCGTCCTTATTTAAGTATGCGATAGCGGAAGCTCTTAATAATCAACTGAGAATAAACATGCTTAAAACGTCAACAAAAATGTTGGTGAGTTATAGGTTTAACCTATATATTATCAAA
This sequence comes from Rutidosis leptorrhynchoides, assembly GCF_046630445.1. Classification (NCBI taxonomy): domain Eukaryota; kingdom Viridiplantae; phylum Streptophyta; class Magnoliopsida; order Asterales; family Asteraceae; genus Rutidosis; species Rutidosis leptorrhynchoides. Next base: position 110,661,809 of record NC_092341.1, read on the forward strand.
TCATAATAATAGACCACAAGATTTCATATTTCAATACACATCCCATACATAGAGATAAAAATCATTCATATGGTGAACACCTGGTAACCGACATTAACAAGATGCATATTTAAGAATATCCCCATCATTCCGGGACACCCTTCGGATATGATATAAATTTCGAAGTACTAAAGCATCTGGTACTTTGGATGGGGTTTGTTAAGCCCAATAGATCTATCTTTAGGATTCACGTCAATTAGGGTGTCTGTTCCCTAATTCTTAGATTACTAGACTTAATAAAAAGGGGCATATTCGATTTCGATAATTCAACCATAGAATGTAGTTTCACGTACTTGTATCTATTTTGTAAATCATTTATAAAACCTGCATGTATTCTCATCCCAAAAATATTAGATTTTAAAAGTGGGACTATAACTCACTTTCACAGATTTTTTTTTACTTCGTCGGGAAGTAAGACTTGGCCACTGGTTGATTCACGAACCTATAACAAATATGTACATATATATCAAAGTATGTTCAAAATATATTTACAACAATTTTAATACATTTTGATGTTTTAAGTTTATTAAGTCAGCTGTCTTCGTTAGTAACCTACAACTAGTTGTCCACAGTTAGATGTACAGAAATAAATCGATATATATTATCTTGAATCAATCCACGACCCAGTGTATACATATCTCAGTATTGATCACAACTCAAACTATATATATTTTGGAATCAACCTCAACCCTGTATAGCTAACTCCAACATTCACATATAGAGTGTCTATGGTTGTTCCAAAATATATATAGATGTGTCGACATGATAGGTTGAAACATTGTATACGTGTCTATGGTATCTCAAGATTACATAATATACAATACAAGTTGATTAAGTTATGGTTGGAATAGATTTGTTACCAATTTTCACGTAGCTAAAATGAGTAGTTTTTACCAATTTTGTTTTGCTCGCCATTTCTTCGATTCTAATCCGTTTTGAGTGATTTAAGCGGCCACGGTTTCGTATTGAACTTGACTTTATGAAACTAAACAGAAAAGGTATAGGTTTATAGTCAGAAATACAAGTTACAAGTCGTTTTTGAAAGAGGTAGTCATTTCCGTCGAAAGAACGACATCTTGATGACTGTTTTGAAAAACATACTTTCACTTTGAGTTTAACCATGATTTTTGGATATGGTTTCATGTTCATAAGAAAAATCATTTTCCCAGAAGTATAGCTTTTAAATCAAAGTTTTTCATAGTTTTTAATTATCCAAACCAAAATAGCCCCCGGTTGTAACTACGACGGTGTAAATCCGGTTTTATGGTGTTTATCGTGTTTCCGGGTTTTATATCATAAAGTTAGCATATCATATAGATATAGATCATGTGTATAGTTGATTTTAAAAGTGTAGTTAGAAGGATTAACTTTATTTACGAATAAGTTTAGAATTAACTAAACTATGTTCTAGTGATTACTAGTTTACCACTTCGAATATGATAGATTTTTATGTATGAATCGAATGATGTTATGAACATCATTACTACCTTAAGTTCCTTGGATAAACCTACTGGAAAAGAGAAAAATGGATCTAGCTTCAACGGATCCTTGGATGGCTCGAAGTTCTTAAAGCAGAATCATGACACGAAAACAAGTTCAAGTAAGATCATCACTTGAAATAAGATTGTTATAGTTATAGAAATTGAACCAAAATTTGAATATGATTATTACCTTGTATTAGAATGATAACCTATTGTAAGAAACAAAGATTTCTTGAGGTTGGATGATCACCTTACAAGATTGGAAGTGAGCTAGCAAACTTGAAAGTATTCTTGATTTTATGTAACTAGAACTTGTAGAATTTATGAAGAACACTTAGAACTTGAAGTTAGAACTTGAGAGAGATCAATTAGATGAAGAAAATTGAAGAATGAAAGTGTTTGTAGGTGTTTTTGGTCGTTGGTGTATGGATTAGATATAAAGGATATGTAATTTTGTTTTCATGTAAATAAGTCATGAATGATTACTCATATTTTTTATAATTTTATGAGATATTTCATGCTAGTTGCCAAATGATGGTTCCCACATGTGTTAGGTGACTTACATGGGCTGCTAAGAGCTGATCATTGGAGTGTATATACCAATAGTACATACATCTAAAAGCTGTGTATTGTACGAGTATGAATACGGGTGCATACGAGTAGAATTGTTGATGAAACTGAACGAGGATGTAATTGTAAGCATTTTTGTTAAGTAGAAGTATTTTGATAAGTGTCTTGAAGTCTTTCAAAAGTGTATGAATACATATTAAAACACTACATGTATATACATTTTAACTGAGTCGTTAAGTCATCGTTAGTCGTTACATGTAAGTGTTGTTTTGAGACCTTTAGGTTAACGATCTTGTTAAATGTTGTTAACCCAAAGTTTATAATATCAAATGAGATTTTAAATTATTATATTATCATGATATTATGATATATTAGTATATCTTAATATGATATATACATTTAAATGTCATTACAACGATAATCGTTACATATATGTCTCGTTTCGAAATCCTTAAGTTAGTAGTCTTGTTTTTACTTATGTAGTTCATTGTTAATACACTTAATGATATATTTAATTATCATATTATAATGTTATATATAATATAACAATGTATTAATATGCTTCATATATATTTAGTAAGATATGGTTATAACGATAATCGTTATATGTATCGTTTCGAGTTTCATACGTCAATAGTCTCCTTTTTAAGTATATAACTTATTGTTACTTTTTTTAATGAGATACTTGATGATCATTATATCATGTTAAACATATATATATTTATTCATTTATGTATCATCATGTCATATACAACTTATAGCGTTCGTGAATCATTGGTCAAACTGGGTAATCAGACGTTTACAAAATTTCCGTTTCAATTAACCAAGTCTTAACAAGTTTGATTGCTTAACATGCTGGAAACATTTAATCATGTAAATATAGTTTTCATTAAACATATAATCATAGAAATGTTCGGAAAAGTTCGGGTCACTACAATAAAACCCTATGAATCAACTTATATTCGTCATAATAACATTCTTATTGTTAGCCATGACGACCTCGATCAAATTTCGGGACAAAATTTCTTTAACCGGTAGGTACTGTGACGACCCGGAAATTTTCGACCAAATTTAAACTTAATCTTTATATAATTCCGACTTGATAAGCAATGAATTTTAATAAATCTTGAACCTCCGAAAAGAGTTTTACACAAGCTTTTGGTCACCCTTTTATTTCGACGATTCACGAACGTCATAACTTGATTTAATTGTTTAATTGTTTAATTATTGTATATATATGGATTTATATATATTTAACTTGAAAATATGATAATTAAATATCTCATTAAGTATATTAACAAAGTATTATATATATTTTTATACTACTAATTTAAAGAGTTTTCAAACAATATATATGTTACTATTTAAACGACGTAATTAACTTATGTTAAAATGTATTTACATATAATGTATTACGAGTGTAAATACATCCTTACAAGTATTGAATACACTTTATAATATACCAATACATATAAAGGATAGCAATACTCGTATTTCCGTTCAATTTTCTCAAGAATTCTACTCGCATTCATACGGTATTTTTACCCGTATTATACACAGCTTCTAGAAGTATTTACTATTGGTATATACCAATAGAAATCTGTAATTATTTATGTAATATGTCATCCATGATCTAATCAATTTAATATGTCATGCATGACTTAATACAATTTAACTTATCTTAGATATTTTCACTAAAAACCAAAATTATAAGCTTATAAATAAGGACCATTTTAACTCATTTTTACTCCACATTTTCTTAAACTAAAAACACACACTTGAATGCTCTCATATCATACTTTAATCTCAACAACTTTCCTCTTCATAACCAAGGTAAAATACTTCTCAAAATCCTTGTTCAATTCCTTGTATAGTTGCTATCTTATTTCTTATTATACTTATAAAACTTGTAAACACTAGAACTTGTTTTGGTGAACACCAAGCTTGTTTGAAAACTAATATAATCTTTCTAACTTAACTCTAATAACACTTATTTATATATATTATGATGTTATATTAATTTAATATAAGAACTTATAACTTGTACATATGAAAAACACCTTGAAACTTAACATATATCCTTTAATCTCCATTCGGTAAAAAGCGGGCTGTTTTGGGTTGGGAATTAAAAACCTATTTTAGACTTTGAGTTCGAGGCTAAGACTTTGGAAATATGTTAATATGTGTAAATAAGACTTCCATTATTTTTTTCATGATTTTAGACAAAGTAGAAGTATTTTATCAAAAATCATATATTGGGTGGATGCCGGGATTTTTCCAAATCTGTCCACCTACACAAAAAGAGGGTAAAGCTCCAAAAATTACTACTTGGGATGAACTTTTCGAATTGGTTTTGTAAAATTTACTTCTTAAGGAATCCATAGCAATTTGATTCACTTTAAACGGAGTTGTAATGAATATTTGGCGAGCAAAACAAAATCTGGTAAAATTAACGTTGTATGGACGAAATTTATATTATAAAAACTATATTAACCATATCCTTGTTAACTTTTCCTATATCCTATATATATATTTGGACATGTTATCAGTAGTATAACAAAATATTATAATCTTGGTTAATTCTGTGATTGTATATATGTATAATAATATTCTTGGTACGTCCTAACACAATAAGTATACAATACGTTTTGATAAATCCTAAGACAATACGTACACAATACGTCTTAGTTAATTCTAAGATAATACATATACAATACGTCTCTAGGTTGATGCAAAGACAATACGTATACAATACGTCGTGGGGTAATTCTAAGATTATATATATATATATACCGATTATTGGACTGTTGGACTTTTCAGACTATTTTGGACTACTAACAAAGGACTACTAACAATGGACTACTAACATAAAATGTTAAAAATTATTATATAAGTATTCTATGAACTTGTTTTATTTTATTCATATGTCGTATTATTATCTGAATCATTATTATTGTTATAGGTTCGTGAATCCAAGGACGACGGTCATATTTTTAATAAGTTGAAAACTTATTACTAATATACTTTTACTATTGTGAGTATATAGTCCCATTTCTAAACTCTAAAAATATTTTGGGATGAGAATACATGCATTTTATGGTTTACGCTATGGACACAAGTACTTAAAATATATTCTACGTTGAGTTGTACTACTTTGCATATTTTTCCCTAATAGATTGGTAACTAATATTTACATGTTGTAAGAACATATATGAAATGTCCCGTTCTTATTGATTAAAAACGTTCCATATTAATTGATTTCATTGCTAGGTTTTGACCTCTATACGAGACGTTTTTCAAAGACTGCATTCATTTTTAAAACAAACCATAACCTTTATTTCATAAATAAAGGTTTAAAAAGCTTTACGTAGATTATCAAATAATGATAATCTAAAATATCCTGTTTACACACGACCATTACATAATGGCTTACAATACAAATATGTTACATCGAAATCAGTTTCTTGAATGCAGTTTTTACACAATATCATACAAACATGGACTCCAAATCTTGTCCTTATTTTAGTATGCAACAGCGGAAGCTCTTAGTATTCACCTAAGAATAAACATGCTTTAAACGTCAACAAAAATATTTGTGAGTTATAGGTTTAACCTATATATATCAAATCGTAACAATAGACCACAAGATTTCATATTTCAATACACATCCCATACATAGAGATAAAAATCATTCATATGGTGAACACCTGGTAACCGACATTAACAAGATGCATATATAAGAATATCCCCATCATTCCGGGACACCCTTCGGATATGATATAAATTTCAAAGTACTAAAGCATCCGGTACTTTGGATGGGGTTTGTTAGGCCCAATAGATCTATCTTTAGGATTCGCGTCAATTAGGGTGTCTGTTCCCTAATTCTTAGATTACCAGACTTAATAAAAAGGGGCATATTCGATTTCGATAATTCAACCATAGAATGTAGTTTCACGTACTTGTGTCTATTTTGTAAATCATTTATAAAACCTGCATGTATTCTCATCCCAAAAATATTAGATTTTAAAAGTGGAACTATAACTCACTTTCACAGATTTTTACTTCGTCGGGAAGTAAGACTTGGCCACTGGTTGATTCACGAACCTATAACAATATATACATATATATCAAAGTATGTTCAAAATATATTTACAACACTTTTAATATATTTTGATGTTTTAAGTTTATTAAGTCAGCTGTCCTCGTTAGTAACCTACAACTAGTTGTCCACAGTTAGATGTACAGAAATAAATCGATAAATATTATCTTGAATCAATCCACGACCCAGTATATACGTATATCAGTATTGATCACAACTCAAACTATATATATTTTGGAATCAACCTCAACCCTGTATAGCTAACTCCAACATTCACATATAGAGTGTCTATGGTTGTTCCGAAATATATATAGATGTGTCGACATGATAGGTCGAAACATTGTATATGTGTCTATGGTATCTCAAGATTACATAATATACAATACAAGTTGATTAAGTTATGCTTGGAATAGATTTGTTACCAATTTTCACGTAGCTAAAATGAGAAAAATTATCCAATCTTGTTTTACCCATAACTTCTTCATTTTAAATCAGTTTTGAGTGAATCAAATTGCTATGGTTTCATATTGTAACGACCCGGAAATTTCCGACCAAATTTAAACTCTAATCTCTATATGGTTCCGACACGATAAGCAAAAACCCTAAAGTTGACCCGCACTTTTTCGATCGTTCTATACTCATAAGATTAATATTTACATAAATTAAACCTTACCAACATGATAAGCAATCCAAATTGTTGAGACTTATGTTTTCGAAAAGAGTTTTACACAACGTTTGACCGTCTAGTTTGACCGATGATATCACGAACTATACAATATATGATAATTATACGTTTGTGTATATATATGTATATATACATATTTAGCATGATCTAAGAATGTTTTAATATCTCATTTTGTATTAATAACAATAAGTTATAAGTATATTTTGAAACTACTAACTTAAGTTTTCAAAACGATAACCATACGTAACGTTATTTGACTTAAATACTTATGACCTATAATGTTTATACATATATCGTATAAGTAATGTATTTAATCACTTTTAAAGACTTAAATACATAAAACAATATAAGTATATTTACAAAAGATAGCTATATTTGAATCCTCGTTCCGTTTTCTCAAAGATTTCTATACGTATACCTAGGGTATATGTACCCGTATCATACGCAGCTTCTAGATGTATTTACTATTGGTATATACCAATAAAAATCTGCTCCTTAGCAGCCTTAAATGATTAAGAAACATGTGGAACCAACCATTTGTCAAGTAGCATGAATTATTTAGCAAGAAAACAAAGTTAGGTATATTTTTTTTTTCTTTATAACCTAAAAACGTTTTTATGCATGCACACCATTTCTTCACCCCATTTTCTTATACTTACACTTCCATTTCTCTCTCAAAATACTCTTAACTTCATACTTGATCATCTCCAAGCATTTTCCCCATCATTTAGCTTCAAAAACCTTACTTAAACACCATAAGAAAACCATACAAAAACACTTCAAGAAATCCTTCCAAGAACACAAACTTACTTCCAATCTTTCATCCAATTCCATCACCCTTTTGGTTCTAGCTTTTTACTCCTCTTTTACAGCAACCTTGTCCAAGGAACTTGAGGTAGTATCTATGTTCATAACCTTATTCGATTCATATATATATAGCTATCATATTTTGTGGTATATAATTTTAACAACAAGAACATAGTTTGAAAGTTTTCAAACTTGTTTGCAAACTAAATAGATCCTTCTAACTTAACTTTTAAAATACTTCAAGACCTGTAATATAACTTAAATATATGCTAACTTAACAAGGTATAACTTGGTTTTTCAAAGAATATCTTAAAAACTGTTTTTACGACGTCGGAGTGTAACCGGGGACTGTTTTGGGTTGGATAATTAAAAACTATCTTAAACTTTGAATTGGAGGTTTATGTTCTGGAAAAATGATTTTTACTATAAATATGTTAACACATAAAAATTTCATGATTTAATTCAAAGTATAAGTATTTTTAGAAAAATGGTCATTAAGTGTTATTTTTTTTTTGTAACAAAAATGTTTAACTTCATAAGTTTCACTAAAGTTTCACCTATGCCGTGTGATTTTGAATACAAACCAAGGTATTTTCAGTTCATAGTCTTAAAGAGGGACTCGATCCAAGGAGATGGCAAGTTGAATCAACGAAAACGGATTTGTAACGAAGAAACTATGACCGAAACAAAATTGGTTATCCTAGACTTGTTTAACTTCGGGATTAATTGGGAAAAATTAAATAAATCACATATTTCTAAGATAACATGATATTTTATATATATGTACTTATAATTCAATTTTATATGGTTCAGGATCACCCGTAAACAACACGAGAAGATTAATCATAAGATCCCATGTTTGTACGCAACACGTCATTTGACAACACCGGTACTTTATGTACGCAACACGTCATTTGACAACACCGGTACCGTGGGTCAAGATTAATCTCGACCAATACATATACGATGGGGTTTTATTTATTTCGTTGGGGGTTTTATTTATTTCATTGCGGGTATATTAAACATCTAAAAATGAACCATTAAAATTGAATTACTAACATCGAGCTGCTAACTACGGACTAAGGAATTATTCAAAGTATTAAAAGTATAACAAGTATATATATGTGACGTTTGTTTAAAAAGAAAAGGTATTGATATATTATATATGGATAGGTTCGTGATATCAACCGGAGACCAAGTCAAATTATATATATCTTCAAGACGAAAGTGAGTATATAGTCCCACTTTTAAACTCTAAATATTTCGGGATGAGAATACATGTATTTTATGTTTTACGTTATGGACACAAGTAACTGAAAAATATATTCTACGTTGAGTTGTACCACTGGCATAATTCCCTGTAGCTTGGTAACTAATATTTACAGCGGTATTGTAAACGCGAATCCTGTTGATAGATCTATCGGGCCTGACAACCCCAACCGGACTGGACGACCAGTATTCAACGGTTGCACAGTACTTCGTTTCGTGACTACACTTGGTACAGTGTAGTAAGATTTCATATTAAAGGGAATATGCGACGTGATTAATTGTTAAGTATGGTTACCAAGTGCTCAACCACTTAGAATATTTTTATTAAAATGTTTATATATGAAATCTTGTGGTCTATATTTATATCGCTGTCGACATTAAACCTATATCTCACCAACTTTATGTTGACATTTTAAAGCATGTTATTCTCAGGTATGAATTAAGTCTTCCGCTGTGCATTATCTCGTACTAAGGATACTACTTGAGGCCATTAAGGACTTATATCATAAGGCATTGCATTCGAGTCATTGAAGTTCATAGAGACTATTATTAAGTAAATGGCGGTTTAGGTCATTTGAATATTATGAAATGTCAGGCGAATATGTAAATTATGGATGTAACTATAGATTGCCTTTTAAGAATAAATGCAACGTTTGTAAGATGTATCATATAGAGGGCAAGTACCTCGCAATGTTATCAACTATTGTAATTCGTTTGTAATCAATATGGACAACGTCCGGATGATTAGTTTCAGATCCTTTCAGTTGGTATCAGAGCGTTGGTCTTAGCGAACCAGGCCTTGCATTAGTGTGTCTAACTAGTAGTTGTTAGGATACATTAAGTGAGTCTGGACTTTGACCGTGTCTGCCTGTCAAAAGTTTTGCTTATCAATCCTAGTCGGAAATCATCTGCTTATCATTCTTAGGGAACTGCCTGCTTATCATTCTTAAGTCTAGACACGTCTTACTGCATTTAGTGCATCGATAGTGTATAGACAAAATTCATATCCTAGCGTATCTGTTACTATAGACATTGCCTGACGTATTTCAAAGATTCTCCGTAATTCATGGGATTTTGATATTATATATACATATGTAAATTATGTATTGAAGAGTACCAAACCCAACTCCTATAATCTATTCCAAACCAAAAATTCATTTCTCCGACCATACAAGATGGATTCTTCATCCAGCTCAAATTCCTCCGACTTCGATAGCTTCGCCGATATGGATTTCCATTCGAGCTCCGAGAACAGCGTTACCGGAATGGATCAACCAATTTCCCATCATCTATTCTGGATGAATTGGGGATGGGTTCGTAATATACTAAATTTCTGGAGGCAAGAAGAAGGTGATCCATTCCATCCACCAAATTGTCCTCTTAACGATGAACCTGAAGCACTTACCGGCGAACCTATTCGAAACACCATTTTCTCGCTCATTTCTAGAGTATCTCGTCATGATTACATACTATCCCATATTTCAAATCTTGTTCATTCGCTCGTTCCAACCGTCAATCATCCCGGTATAATAGAAGAAGTCAACGAACTCCGTGCTCGGGTAGTGGTTTTGGAGAATATGGTGCGAAGGTTACAAACACCAACAGCAGCACCAGCAGCATAATCCGTACTACCATCGTCAACGCCGACAGTACCTTTATCACCCCAATCACAACCGCGCCTTAAATCTCAACATCACAATCTGTATCTCGAATATCAACATCACACGACTCAATATCTGTACTTCGAGTATGATCTTCGTTCTATATATCGTTCTACATCGATTATCTTCGCTTTACGTATCGTATGACGATTATGTAATTTCTAAAGTCTTAGAGATTATGTAACCTAGAATTAACGATAAATCAAATGAGTTTAATATCTTATTGACTCATTAAATCTATGATTATCTCTGAAGAAAATATATATGCAAGTATATTTTCATAAAGATAGTAATTTAAAAATTCCTTCGTACAAACTATTAATGATGAAAATATTTTAACGGGTGGGTAGTACCCGAGGAATATTTAGAATTCACATTAATAAGTTATATTGTACATTCTTGAATCTGATTCAACGGTTATCTATTATCTTACTTACAACCACCGATATTCGTATCCGCTCACCCCAGAATAACCATTTTCAATCAAATTTCATATTCGGATTTTGACCTACCAGAATCCAACAAGTGGCATAAAGAAGAAAACATTGGACAAAAAAAAAAAAAATTGTTAGAAACACACGATTTAACTAATTAAAAATCTATTAAGGATTCCACGCTAACTGTTCCGGCTAACTCTGGACAATTAAAATGAATTAAAATGTTGATTGTAACATATGAAGCTAAACAATTCTTCAAGCTTGCCACTTGATTTTATCTTAAACCTCATTCGTAACTTGACGATTACAATTCGCATTCAAATCCTTTCATGATTCCTGAAAACACCTCGACCGAGAAGTTGAACCCGCCGCACCTTGCCTACGGAATGAAGATTTATACATACAGTTATACACCTGAAGAACTCTCGAACCCAAATTCAAAATTTAACACATAACGTATTGAATCCTTTGCCATTTATTAGCAAGAACAACCCTACAATTCCTTTTCAAGAAGCTAATTTTGTCACAGCTCCACTTCGACTTTTCAGTGAGATTATTTCTATTATAATCATGATATTTATACCTTGTCCTTTCGCCGTCATTACCGGAAAACCTTTTATATCCCTCGACAACATCAACAGGTGCACCAGCAGATCGTTATCCTTTTGGCGAAATCAACAATCATTATTTTGAAAATCTCGCGGAACTTCTTCCATCATATCTATAATGTCTATCCCTAAGAATTTCATAATCTGAACGTGAAGTTTCTGAAAAACACCCGGGACTATGAAATAGTTCTTGAAATGCTAACGAAGCAGCAAAAACTGTAAACGACTTTAACGGTCAAAAGTTTGATGACAAAGAATAGTAAGGTGGTAAAGCTGAAAAAAAAAAAGTTTGGAACTAGAAAACGGATAAAGCAAAGTATGAAAGAGGCTGTGGATAAATCACAGGGACTGAACCTGCTCTCAAAGAATACAAACGATTCCGTACCTGCTGAAACCGTCAGTAAGAACCCTACTCTTTATTCAAAACCTTGCCCGGATGATATTTTTCATCATCATCTTATCTTAGATATTATAAGATATCTTCATATCATTCGTTATACATATTTTTCATATTTCTGGAGATATTTTTACAACTATTCCTATCTGCGATCATTTATCTCTCCGTAACATCTGCGTTACAATATAAAAGAAACTGTGTTAATTTCTAAATTCTGAAACCTCCGAGATTAAAATATAAATGATTTGAAGTAGTGTTGGGAACTGATGCATGAATTAGTATAATATAATGAAACTTGATCAACTTCATTATATTACAGTAAGTCATGTTAAGTTTCTAATGGAATGTGATGATTCACAGTACCGTCATCATGTGCCATGTTACACGGCTCTTACATTCTATCAAGTCTCCAAACATATTAGAACGTATCACCTTGATAGTTCTATTTTTCCGGAATATTCGAGTAATTTAACGAATCAAGATCGTGCCATTACAATTTCATTCTAAAACCAATAGCTAGGTTCATTCCAAATTTCCTACCTACGAATTTCGGACCATTGTTCGCTTGGCTCGAGGACAGGAAGAAGAAACGAAGGGACAAAACCTCATAATAGAAATAGGAACATAAACCACAGCAAATAAGAGAGAGCATTAACTGTGGATGACAATGATTTTAAGGGACGGGAGTAGGAACATCGAAATATAAGGGAAGGTATAAAACCTAACAACAACCCCGAAACTACAAACCGTGCATATCAATACGTATTGCAACGTAAAGGCACGGGAGAATTAAAAACATTATAATTCCAAGGAAAGGATAAAAGAGAATAGATTCTTCTGGTGATAGATGAAAAAGAAGAATGAAAGATATGAAAGTTAGAAATATAACAAGGATTAGAATGGGATGGAGCATATTAGCGAATGTCTTAAAGTAGGAACTAAAGAGAAAGAATAGAAGATGTGGGAAGAAAGAAAGGGAAGGAGGTAAATTTATAGTGAAATATTCGACAAAGAAATCAAAACAGATTGCCGCGTTAAATCAAAGAAGATCCTGATCGCCGCAAAACTAAATCTTATTACATAAGATTTTCTTTAAAACCCTTAAATCCCGGAAATCGATCATAATCACGTCATCGGTTACAACAATTCTATATTTACTCATTTCACTCTTTTGTGATAGCTTCGCTCGTGCGTCTCACATAACCGAATCGTTTTATCTAAATCTTTCAATAATGATAAAATTTAATTATTACCTCATATTCGTCATGAAAACATTCCTATTGTTATTTATGACAACCTCTACCAAATTTCGAGGACGAAATTTCTTTAACGGGTGGGTACTGTAACGACCCGGAAATTTCCGACCAAATTTAAACTCTAATCTCTATATGGTTCCGACACGATAAGCAAAAACCCTAAAGTTGACCCGCACTTTTTCGATCGTTCTATACTCATAAGATTAATATTTACATAAATTAAACCTTACCAACATGATAAGCAATCCAAATTGTTGAGACTTATGTTTTCGAAAAGAGTTTTACACAACGTTTGACCGTCTAGTTTGACCGATGATATCACGAACTATACAATATATGATAATTATACGTTTGTGCATATATATGTATATATACATATTTAACATGATCTAAGAATGTTTTAATATCTCATTTTGTATTAATAACAATAAGTTATAAGTATATTTTGAAACTACTAACTTAAGTTTTCAAAACGATAACCATACGTAACGTTATTTGACTTAAATACTTATGACCTATAATGTTTATACATATATCGTATAAGTAATGTATTTAATCACTTTTAAAGACTTAAATACATAAAACAATATAAGTATATTTACAAAAGATAGCTATATTTGAATCCTCGTTCCGTTTTCTCAAAGATTTCTATACGTATACCTAGGGTATATGTACCCGTATCATACGCAGCTTCTAGATGTATTTACTATTGGTATATACCAATAAAAATCTGCTCCTTAGCAGCCTTAAATGATTAAGAAACATGTGGAACCAACCATTTGTCAAGTAGCATGAATTATTTAGCAAGAAAACAAAGTTAGGTATTTTTTTTTTCCTTTATAACCTAAAAACGTTTTTATGCATGCACACCATTTCTTCACCCCATTTTCTTATACTTACACTTCCATTTCTCTCTCAAAATACTCTTAACTTCATACTTGATCATCTCCAAGCATTTTCCCCATTATTTAGCTTCAAAAACCTTACTTAAACACCATAAGAAAACCATACAAAAACACTTCAAGAAATCCTTCCAAGAACACAAACTTACTTCCAATCTTTCATCCAATTCCATCACCCTTTTGGTTCTAGCTTTTTACTTCTCTTTTACAGCAACCTTGTCCAAGGAACTTGAGGTAGTATCTATGTTCATAACCTTATTCGATTCATATATATATAGCTATCATATTTTGTGGTATATAATTTTAACAACAAGAACATAGTTTGAAAGTTTTCAAACTTGTTTGCAAACTAAATAGATCCTTCTAACTTAACTTTTAAAATACTTCAAGACCTGTAATATAACTTAAATATATGCTAACTTAACAAGGTATAACTTGGTTTTTCAAAGAATATCTTAAAAACTGTTTTTACGACGTCGGAGTGTAACCGGGGACTGTTTTGGGTTGGATAATTAAAAACTATCTTAAACTTTGAATTGGAGGTTTATGTTCTGGAAAAATGATTTTTACTATAAATATGTTAACACATAAAAATTTCATGATTTAATTCAAAGTATAAGTATTTTTAGAAAAATGGTCATTAAGTGTTATTTTTTTTTTGTAACAAAAATGTTTAACTTCATAAGTTTCACTAAAGTTTCACCTATTCCGTGTGATTTTGAATACAAACCAAGGTATTTTCAGTTCATAGTCTTAAAGAGGGACTCGATCCAAGGAGATGGCAAGTTGAATCAACGAAAACGGATTTGTAACGAAGAAACTATGACCGAAACAAAATTGGTTATCCTAGACTTGTTTAACTTCGGGATTAATTGGGAAAAATTAAATAAATCACATATTTCTAAGATAACATGATATTTTATATATATGTACTTATAATTCAATTTTATATGGTTCAGGATCACCCGTAAACAACACGAGAAGATTAATCATAAGATCCCATGTTTGTACGCAACACGTCATTTGACAACACCGGTACTTTATGTACGCAACACGTCATTTGACAACACCGGTACCGTGGGTCAAGATTAATCTCGACCAATACATATACGATGGGGTTTTATTTATTTCGTTGGGGGTTTTATTTATTTCATTGCGGGTATATTAAACATCTAAAAATGAACCATTAAAATTGAATTACTAACATCGAGCTGCTAACTACGGACTAAGGAATTATTCAAAGTATTAAAAGTATAACAAGTATATATATGTGACGTTTGTTTAAAAAGAAAAGGTATTGATATATTATATATGGATAGGTTCGTGATATCAACCGGAGACCAAGTCAAATTATATATATCTTCAAGACGAAAGTGAGTATATAGTCCCACTTTTAAACTCTAAATATTTCGGGATGAGAATACATGTATTTTATGTTTTACGTTATGGACACAAGTAACTGAAAAATATATTCTACGTTGAGTTGTACCACTGGCATAATTCCCTGTAGCTTGGTAACTAATATTTACAGCGGTATTGTAAACGCGAATCCTGTTGATAGATCTATCGGGCCTGACAACCCCAACCGGACTGGACGACCAGTATTCAACGGTTGCACAGTACTTCGTTTCGTGACTACACTTGGTACAGTGTAGTAAGATTTCATATTAAAGGGAATATGCGACGTGATTAATTGTTAAGTATGGTTACCAAGTGCTCAACCACTTAGAATATTTTTATTAAAATGTTTATATATGAAATCTTGTGGTCTATATTTATATCGCTGTCGACATTAAACCTATATCTCACCAACTTTATGTTGACATTTTAAAGCATGTTATTCTCAGGTATGAATTAAGTCTTCCGCTGTGCATTATCTCGTACTAAGGATACTACTTGAGGCCATTAAGGACTTATATCATAAGGCATTGCATTCGAGTCATTGAAGTTCATAGAGACTATTATTAAGTAAATGGCGGTTTAGGTCATTTGAATATTATGAAATGTCAGGCGAATATGTAAATTATGGATGTAACTATAGATTGCCTTTTAAGAATAAATGCAACGTTTGTAAGATGTATCATATAGAGGGCAAGTACCTCGCAATGTTATCAACTATTGTAATTCGTTTGTAATCAATATGGACAACGTCCGGATGATTAGTTTCGGATCCTTTCACATATTGAAATCTATTTTATGAATCGAAACAGAAAAAGTATAGGTTTATAGTCGGAAAAATAAGTTACAAGTCATTTTTGTAAAGGTAGTCATTTCAGTCGAAAGAACGACGTCTAGATGACCATTTTAGAAAACATACTTCCACTTTGAGTTTAACCATAATTTTTGGATATAGTTTCATGTTCATAATAAAAATCATTTTTCCAGAATAAAAAATTTTAAATCAAAGTTTATCATAGTTTTTAATTAACTAACCCAAAACAGCCCGCGGTGTTACTACGACGGCGTAAATCCGATTTTACGGTGTTTTTCGTGTTTCCAGGTTTTAAATCATTAAGTTAGCATATCATATAGATATAGAACATGTTTTTAGTTAATTTTAAAAGTCAAGTTAGAAGGATTAACTTTTATTTGCGAACAAGTTTAGAATTAACTAAACTATGTTCTAGTGATTACAAGTTTAAACATTCGAATAAGATAGCTTTATATGTATGAATCGAATGATGTTATGAACATCATTACTACCTCAAGTTCCTTGGATAAACCTACTGGAAATGATAAAAATAGATCTAGCTTCAAAGGATCCTTAGATGGCTTGAAAGTTCTTGAAGCAGAATCATGACACGGAAACAATTTCAAGTAAGATTTCCACTCGAAATAAGATTGTTATAGTTATAGAAATTGAATTAAAGTTTGAATATGATTATTACCTTGTATTAGAAAGATAACCTACTGTAAGTAACAAATGTTTCTTGATCTTGGATGATTACTTGGAATGGATTTAGAAAACTTGGAAGTAAACTTGCAATCTTGGAAGTATTCTTGATTTTATGAAACTAGAACTTTTGAAATTTATGAAGAACACTTAGAACTTGAAGATATAACTTGAGAGAGATCAATTAAATGAAGAAAATTGAAGAATGAAAGTATTTGTAGGTGTTTTTAGTCGTTGGTGTATGGATTAGATATAAAGGATATGTAATTTTGTTTTCATGTAAATAAGTCATGAATGATTACTCTAATTTTTGTAATTTTATGAGATATTTCATGCTAGTTGCCAAATGATGGTTCCCACATGTGTTAGGTGACTCACATGGGCTGCTAAGATCTGATCATTGGAGTGTATATACCAATAGTACATACATCTAAAAGATGTGTATTGTACGAGTACGAATACGGGTGCATACGAGTAGAATTGTTGATGAAACTGAACGAGGATGTAATTGTAAGCATTTTTGTTAAGTAGAAGTATTTTGATAAGTGTCTTGAAGTCTTTCAAAAGTGTATAAATACATATTAAAACACTACATGTATATACATTTTAAACACTACATGTATATACATTTTAACTGAGTCGTTAAGTCATCGTTAGTCGTTACATGTAAATGTTGTTTTGAAACCTTTAGGTTAACGATCTTGTTGAATGTTGTTAACCCATTATTTATTATAACAAATGAGATGTTAAATTGTTATATTATCATGATATTATGATATATAATATATCTTAGTATGATATATATACAGTTAAATGTCGTTACAACGATAATCGTTACATATATGTCTCGTTTCGAAATCATTAAGTTAGTAGTCTTATTTTTACATATGTATTTCATTGTTAATACACTTAATAATATATTTAATTATCATTTTACATAATTAACCAAGTGTATCAATATCTTAATATGATTCATATGTACCTAGTAAGACGTTGTTATAACGATAATCGTTATATATATCGTTTTCGAGTTTCTTAAATTAATAGTCTCATTTTTATGTATATAACTCATTGTTAAAATACCTAATGAGATACATACTTATAATAAAATCATGTTAACTATATATATAACCATATATATGTCATCGTATAGTTTTTACAAGTTTTAACGTTCGTGAATCACCGGTCAACTTGGGTGGTCAATTATCGATATGAAACCTATTTCAATTAATCAAGTCTTAACAAGTTTGATTACTTAACATGTTGGAAACACTTAATCATGTAAATAACAATTTCATTTAATATATATATAAACATGGAAAAGTTCGGGTCACTACAGTACCTACTCATTAAATAAATTTCGTCCCGAAATTTTAAGCAGTTGGAGGTGTTGACGTATCTTCTGGAAATAAATGCGGGTATTTCTTCTTCATCTGATCTTCATGCTCCCAGGTGAACTCAGGTCCTCTACAAGTATTCCATCGAACCTTAACAATCGGTATCTTGTTTTTAAGTCTCTTAACCTCACGATCCATTATTTCGACGGGTTCTTCAATGAATTGAAGTTTTTCATTGATTTGGCTTTTGTCCAACGGAATAGTGAGATCTTCTTTAGCAAAACATTTCTTCAAATTTGAGACGTGAAAAGTGTTATGTACAGCCGCGAGTTGTTGAGGTAGCTCCAGTTGGTAAGCTACTGGTCCGACACGATCTATAATCTTGAATGGTCCAATGTACCTTGGATTTAGTTTCCCCCGTTTACCAAATCGAACAACGCCTTTCCAAGGTGAAACCTTAAGCATGACCATTTCTCCAATTTCAAACTCTATATCTTTTCTTTTACTGTCCGCGTAGCTCTTTTGTCGACTCTGGGCGGTTTTCAATCTTTGTTGAATTTGGATGATTTTCTCGGTAGTTTCTTGTATTATCTCCGGACCCGTAATCTGTCTATCTCCCACTTCACTCCAACAAATCGGAGACTTGAACTTTCTACCATAAAGTGCTTCAAACGGCGCCATCTCAATGCTTGAATGGTAGCTGTTGTTGTAGGAAAATTCTGCTAACGGTAGATGTCGATCCCAACTGTTTCCGAAATCAATAACATAAGCTCGTAGCATGTCTTCAAGCGTTTGTATCGTCCTTTCACTCTGCCCATCAGTTTGTGGATGATAGGCAGTACTCATGTCTAGACGAGTTCCCAATGCTTGCTGTAATGTCTGCCAGAATCTTGAAATAAATCTGCCATCCCTATCAGAGATAATAGAGATTGGTATTCCATGTCTGGAGACGACTTCCTTCAAATACAGTCGTGCTAACTTCTCCATCTTGTCATCTTCTCTTATTGGCAGGAAGTGTGCTGACTTGGTGAGACGATCAACTATTACCCAAATAGTATCATAACCACTTGCAGTCCTTGGCAATTTAGTAATGAAATCCATGGTAATGTTTTCCCATTTCCATTCCGGGATTTCAGGTTGTTGTAGTAGACCTGATGGTTTCTGATGTTCAGCTTTGACCTTAGAACACGTCAAACATTCTCCTACATATTTAGCAATATCGGCTTTCATACCTGGCCACCAAAAATGTTTCTTAAGATCCTTGTACATCTTCCCCGTTCCAGGATGTATTGAGTATCTGGTTTTATGAGCTTCTCTAAGTACCATTTCTCTCATATCTCCAAATTTTGGTACCCAAATTCTTTCAACCCTATACCGGGTTCCGTCTTCCCGAATATTATGATGCTTCTCCGATCCTTTGGGTATTTCATCCTTTAAATTTCCCTCTTTTAAAACTCCTTGTTGCGCCTCCTTTATTTGACTAGTAAGGTTAGTGTGAATCATTATATTCATAGATTTTACTCGAATGGGTTCTCTGTCCTTTCTGCTCAAGGCGTCGGCTACCCCATTTGCCTTCCCCGGGTGGTAACGAATATCAAAGTCGTAATCATTCAACAATTCAATCCACCTACGCTGCCTCATATTCAGTTGTTTCTGATTAAATATGTGTTGAAGACTTTTGTGGTCGGTATATATAATACTTTTGACCCCATATAAGTAGTGCCTCCAAGTCTTTAATGCAAAAACAACCGCGCCTAATTCCAAATCATGCGTCGTATAATTTTGCTCGTGAATCTTCAATTGTCTAGACGCATAAGCAATCACCTTCGTTCGTTGCATTAATACACAACCGAGACCTTGCTTTGATGCGTCACAATAAATCACAAAATCATCATTCCCTTCAGGCAATGACAATATAGGTGCCGTAGTTAACTTTTTCTTCAATAATTGAAATGCCTCCTCTTGTTCATCCTTCCATTCAAATTTCTTCCCTTTATGCGTTAATGCAGTCAAGGGTTTTGCTATTTTGGAGAAATCTTGGATGAATCTTCTGTAGTAACCAGCCAATCCTAAAAATTGACGTATATGCTTCGGAGTTTTTGGGGTTTCCCACTTTTCAACGATTTCGATCTTTGCCGGGTCCACCTGGATACCTTCTTTGTTCACTATGTGACTGAGGAATTGAACTTCTTCCAACCAAAATGCACACTTTGAAAACTTAGCGTACAGTTTTTCTTTCCTCAATACTTCTAGCACTTTTCTCAAATGTTCTTCGTGCTCTTGATCATTCTTTGAGTAAATAAGTATGTCATCGATGAAAACAATGACAAACTTGTCAAGATATGGCCCACACACTCGGTTCATAAGGTCCATGAACACAGCTGGTGCGTTAGTCAATCCAAACGGCATAACCATAAACTCGTAATGACCATAACGCGTCCTAAAAGCAGTTTTTGGAATATCATCCTCCTTTACTCGCATTTGATGATATCCAGAACGTAAATCGATCTTCGAATAAACTGACGAGCCTTGTAGTTGATCAAATAAGTCGTCAATTCTCGGCAGTGGATAACGGTTTTTGATGGTAAGTTTGTTCAAATCTCTGTAGTCAATACACAACCTAAATGTACCATCCTTCTTCTTGACAAACAAAACAGGAGCTCCCCATGGTGATGTGCTTGGTCGAATGAAACCACGTTCTAATAGTTCTTGCAGTTGGCTTTGTAGTTCTTTCATCTCGCTGGGTGCGAGTCTATAAGGAGCACGAGCTATTGGTGCAGCTCCTGGTACAAGATCTATTTGAAATTCAACAGATCGAGGTGGAGGTAGTCCCGGTAATTCTTTCAGAAATACATCGGGAAATTCTTTTGCGACGGGAACATCATTGATGCTCTTTTCTTCAGTTTGTACTTTCTCGACGTGTGCTAGAACAGCATAGCAACCTTTTCTTATTAGTTTTTGTGCCTTCAAATTACTAATAAGATGTAGCTTCATGTTGCCCTTTTCTCCGTACACTATTAAGGGTTCTCCTTCTTCTCGTACAATGCGAATTGCATTTTTATAACATACGATCTCTGCTTTCACCTTCTTCAGCCAGTCCATGCCAACTATTACATCAAAACTCCCTAACTCTACTGGTATCAAATCAATCTTAAATATTTCACTACCCAGTTTAATTTCTCGATTCCGGCATATATTATCTGCTGAAATTAATTTACCGTTTGCTAATTCGAGTAAAAATTTACTATCCAACGGCGTCAATGGACAACTTAATTTAGCACAAAAATCTCTACTCATATAGCTTCTATCCGCACCCGAATCAAATAAAACCTAAGCAGATTTATTGTCAATAAGAAACGTACCCGTAACAAGCTCCGGGTCTTCCTGTGCCTCTGCCGCATTAATATTGAAAACTCTTCCGCGGCCTTGTCCATTCGTGTTCTCCTGGTTCGGGCAATTTCTAATAATGTGGCCCGGTTTTCCACATTTATAACAAACTACATTGGCATAACTTGCTCCGACACTACTTGCTCCGCCATTACTCATTCCGACACCATTTGTTCCTTTCGTTCTGTTAACCCCTGGTCCGTAGACCTCACACTTCGCCGCGCTATGAGCATTTCTTTTACACTTGTTGCAAAATTTGGTGCAGAACCCCGAGTGATACTTTTCACACCTTTGGCATAGCTGCTTCTGATTGTTGTTGTTGTTGCGGTTGTTATTGTTGTTGGGATGATTGTTGTAGTTGTTGTTGTTGTTGTTGTTGTTATTGTTGTTGTTGTTGTTGTTGTTGTTGTTGTTGTTGTTGTTGTTGTTGTTGTTGTTGTTGTTGTTGGGCCGTTTGTTGTAGTTGCGATTGATGTTGCGATTGTTGGGATAATTGTTGCGATTATTATTGTAATTGCTGTTGTTGTTGTATTGGTGATTCTTATCACCGTTTTCCTCCCACTTTCTTTTGACTTGCTTCACATTGGCCTCTTCAGCCGTCTGTTCTTTAATTCTTTCCTCAATCTGGTTCACTAGTTTGTGAGCCATTCTACATGCCTGTTGTATGGAGGCGGGCTCGTGTGAACTTATATCTTCTTGGATTCTTTCCGGTAATCCTTTCACAAACGCGTCGATCTTCTCTTCCTCATCTTTGAACGCTCCCGGACACAATAGGTACAATTCTGTGAATCATCTTTCGTACGTGGTAATATCAAATCCTTGGGTTCGTAACCCTCTAAGTTCTGTCTTGAGCTTATTGACCTCGGTTCTGGGACGGTACTTCTCGTTCATCAAGTGCTTGAATGCTGACCACCGTAGTGCGTATGCATCATCTTGTCCCACTTGCTCTAGATAGGTATTCCACCATGTTAACACAGAACCTGTGAAGGTATGCATAGCGTACTTCACTTTGTCCTCTTCAGTACACTTACTTATGGCAAACACCGATTCGACCTTCTCGGTCCACCGTTTCAATCCGATCGGTCCTTCGGTTCCATCAAATTCCAAAGGTTTGCAGGCAGTGAATTCTTTGTTGGTGCATCCTACACGATTTCCTGTACTGCTAGATCCAAGGTTATTGTTGGTATGTAGTGCAGCCTGTACTGCGGCTATGTTTGAAGCTAGAAAAGTACGGAATTCCTCTTCATTCATATTCACGGTGTGTCGAGTAGTCGGTGCCATTTCCTTCAAAATAGTCAAATGGAACAAGTTAATCATACAGAATATTAAGAGTAGTTAATAGTATTTCGTAGCATAATATTAACTCATTTATAAAAGCTTTTTCTTCATATTAGCGTTTTATAAGTTTAAATTCGGGTAGTACCTACCCGTTAAGTTCATACTTAGTAGCTAATATACAATTCAACTACTACAATTCTATATGAAAAACTGATTATAATAATATTTCGCGTTCAAACTTTTATACAATATTTTACAAACTTACAATACCGCTTATTTTACATAAAGCATGAAACATAACACACAATAACTTTGATACAAGATAGTTGTGAAGATAATTCTAGCTAGTACACAAGTCGTTCAGCAAAGGCAATAAAAACACGAAATTCATACATCCAGAAACAAGTCATGCATTCTGGTTTTACTAGGACTACTTCCCATCCTTGGTCTTGTGGAACATAACTGTTATGGCTGTTGATAAGACAACGTGTTGTAACGTAGTCAAAGGGACGAGGGTTACGTAATGACCAACAGTCTCGTAATAACCTAAAAACCTCATTTCTTACCCCAATTACCGACTCCGTCACTTGTGGGAACGTTTTGTTTAATAGTTGTAGCCCGATGTTCTTTTTCTCACTTTGGTGAGAAGCGAACATTACTAACCCGTAAGCATAGCATGCTTCTTTATGTTGCATGTTAGCCGCTTTTTCTAAATCATGAAGTCCTATATTCGGATACATTGAGTCAAAATAATTTCTTAACCCGTTGCGTAAAATAGCATTTGGGTTCCCCGCAATATATGCGTCAAAGTAAACACATCGTAACTTATGGGTTTCGCAATGTGATATCCCCCATCTTTCAAACGAAAGTCTCTTATAAACCAAGACATTCTTGGAACGTTTTTCGAATGTCTTACAAACTGATTTTGCTGTAAATAGTTGTGCCGAAGAATTCTGACCGACTCTAGACAAGATTTCATCAATCATGTCTCCGGGTAGGTCTCTTAAAATATTGGGTTGTCTATCCATTTTGTGTTTTTATACTGAAAAAAAAGACAAGAGTTAGATTCATAAAAAAAAAATACTTATTAATATACAAGCAATTTTTACATATATCATAAAGCATAAGCACACTATATTAGATATATTACACCACACGAATACAACTATCTTATTCCGACTCGCTCGTTTCTTCTTCTTTGGTTCTGGTTCATTTTGCCAAGTTTCTAGGGATATATGATGTTCCCCTAATACGAGCTGTCATTTTCCACAACGGTTTAGAAAAACCTGGTGGTTTAGAGGTTCCCGGGTCATTGTTACAACTTAAGGGCTTCGGGGGTTGACGATACATATAAAGTTCATCGGGGTTGGAATTAGATTTCTCTATTTTTATGCCCTTTCCCTTATTATTTTCTTTTGCCTTTTTAAATTCAGTTGGGGTAATTTCTATAACATCATCAGAATTTTCATCGGAATCCGATTCATCGGAGAATTGGTAATCCTCCCAATATTTTGCTTCCTTGGCGGAAACACCATTGACCATAATTAACCTTGGTCGGTTGGTTGAGGATTTTCTTTTACTTAACCGTTTTATTATTTCCCCCACCGATTCTATTTCCTCCTCCGGTTCCTCCTCTTCCGGTTCTGATTCTTCTTCCGGTTCTGATTCTTCTTCCGGTTCTTCTTCGGGAACTTGTGAATCAGTCCAATATATATTCGACTCTTCGTTATTATTAGGTGAGTCAATGGGATTTGTACTAGAGGTAGACATCTATCACACAATATCAAACATGTTAAGAGATTAATATATCACATAATATATACATGTTAATAATATATAGTTTCCAACAAAAATGTTAAGCAATCATTTTTAAAGAAAACACGGTCGAAGTCCAGACTCACTAATGCATCCTAACAAACTCGATAAGACACACTAATGCAAATTTCTAGTTCTCTAAGACCAACGCTCAGATACCAACTGAAATGTCCCGTTCTTATTGATTAAAAACGTTCCATATTAATTGATTTCATTGCGAGGGTTTGACCTCTATATGAGACGTTTTTCAAAGACTGCATTCATTTTTAAAACAAACCATAACCTTTATTTCATAAATAAAGGTTTAAAAAGCTTTACGTAGATTATCAAATAATGATAATCTAAAATATTCTGTTTACACACGACCATTACATAATGGTTTACAATACAAATATGTTACATCGAAATTAGTTTCTTGAATGCAGTTTTTACACAATATCATACAAACATGGACTCCAAATCTTGTCCTTATTTTAGTATGCAACAGCGGAAGCTCTTAGTATTCACCTGAGAATAAACATGCTTTAAACATCAACAAAAATATTGGTGAGTTATAGGTTTAACCTATATATATCAAATCGTAACAATAGACCACAAGATTTCATATTTCAATACACATCCCATACATAGAGATAAAAATCATTCATATGGTGAACACCTGGTTACCGACATTAACAAGATGCATATATAAGAATATCCCCATCATTTCGGGACACCCTTCGGATATGATATAAATTTCGAAGTACTAAAGCATCCGGTACTTTGGATGGGGTTTGTTAGGCCCAATAGATCTATCTTTAGGATTCGCGTCAATTAGGGTGTCTGTTCCCTAATTCTTAGATTACCAGACTTAATAAAAAGGGGCATATTCGATTTCGATAATTCAACCATAAAATGTAGTTTCACGTACTTGTGTCTATTTTGTAAATCATTTATAAAACCTGCATGTATTCTCATCCCAAAAATATTAGATTTTAAAAGTGGAACTATAACTCACTTTAACAGATTTTTACTTCGTCGGGAAGTAAGACTTGGCCACTGGTTGATTCACGAAACTATAACAATATATACATATATATCAAAGTATGTTCAAAATATATTTATAACACTTTTAATAATATATTTTGATGTTTTAAGTTTATTAAGTCAGCTGTCCTCGTTAGTAACCTACAACTAGTTGTCCACAGTTAGATGTACAGAAATAAATCGATAAATATTATCTTGAATCAATCCACGACCCAGTGTATACGTATATCAGTATTGATCACAACTCAAACTATATATATTTTGAAATCAACCTCAACCCTGTATAGCTAACTCCAACATTCACATATAGAGTGTCTATGGTTGTTCCGAAATATATATAGATGTGTCGACATGATAGGTCGAAACATTGTATATGTGTCTATGGTATCTCAAGATTACATAATATACAATACAAGTTGATTAAGTTATGGTTGGAATAGATTTGTTACCAATTTTCACGTAGCTAAAATGAGAAAAATTATCCAATCTTGTTTTACCCATAACTTCTTCATTTTAAATCCGTTTTGAGTGAATCAAATTGCTATGGTTTCATATTGAACTCTATTTTATGAATCGAAACATAAAAAGTATAGGTTTATTGTCGGAAAAATAAGTTACAAGTCATTTTTGTAAAGGTAGTCATTTCAGTCGAAAGAACGACGTCTAGATGACCATTTTAGAAAACATACTTCCACTTTGAGTTTAACCATAATTTTTGGATATAGTTTCATGTTCATAATAAAAATCATTTTTCCAGAATAATAACTTTTAAATCAAATTTTATCATAGTTTTTAATTAACTAACCCAAAACAGCCCGCAGTGTTACTACGACGGCGTAAATCCGATTTTACGGTGTTTTTCGTGTTTACAGGTTTTAAATCATTAAGTTAGCATATCATATAGATATAGAACATGTGTTTAGTTGATTTTAAAAGTCAAGTTAGAAGGATTAACTTTTATTTGCCAACAAGTTTAGAATTAACTAAACTATGTTCTAGTGATTACAAGTTTAAACATTCGAACAAGATAGCTTTATATGTATGAATCGAATGATGTTATGAACATCATTACTACCTCAAGTTCCTTGGATAAACCTATTGGAAATGAGAAAAATAGATCTAGCTTCAAAGGATCCTTGGATGGCTTGAAAGTTCTTGAAGCAGAATCATGACACGAAAACAATTTCAAGTAAGATTTCCACTCGAAATAAGATTGTTATAGTTATAGAAATTGAATTAAAGTTTGAATATGATTATTACTTTGTATTAGAAAGATAACCTACTGTAAGTAACAAAGGTTTCTTGATCTTGGATGATTACTTGGAATGGATTTAGAAAACTTGGAAGTAAACTTGCAATCTTGGAAGTATTCTTGATTTTATGAAACTAGAACTTTTGAAATTTATGAAGAACACTTAGAACTTGAAGATAGAACTTGAGAGAGATCAATTAAATAAAGAAAATTGAAGAATGAAAGTGTTTGTAGGTATTTTTAGTCGTTGGTGTATGGATTAGATATAAAGGATATGTAATTTTGTTTTCATGTAAATAAGTCATGAATGATTACTCATATTTTTGTAATTTTATGAGATATTTCATGCTAGTTGCCAAATGATGGTTCCCACATGTGTTAGGTGACTCACATGGGCTGCTAAGATCTGATCATTGGAGTGTATATACCAATAGTACATACATCTAAAAGCTGTGTATTGTACGAGTACGAATACGGGTGCATACGAGTAGAATTGTTGATGAAACTGAACGAGGATGTAATTGTAAGCATTTTTGTTAAGTAGAAGTATTTTGATAAGTGTCTTGAAGTCTTTCAAAAGTGTATGAATACATATTAAAACACTACATGTATATACATTTTAACTGAGTTGTTAAGTCATCGTTAGTCGTTACATGTAAATGTTGTTTTGAAACCTTTAGGTTAACGATCTTGTTGAATGTTGTTAACCCATTGTTTATTATAACAAATGAGATGTTAAATTGTTATATTATCATGATATTATGATATATAATATATCTTAGTATGATATATATACAGTTAAATGTCGTTACAACGATAATCGTTACATATATGTCTCGTTTCGAAATCATTAAGTTAGTAGTCTTATTTTTACATATGTATTTCATTGTTAATACACTTAATAATATATTTAATTATCATTTAACATAATTAACCAAGTGTATCAATATCTTAATATGATTCATATGTACCTAGTAAGACGTTGTTATAACGATAATCGTTATATATATCGTTTTCGAGTTTCTTAAATTAATAGTCTCATTTTTATGTACATAACTCATTGTTAAAATACCTAATGAGATACATACTTATAATAAAATCATGTTAACTATATATATAACCATATATATGTCATCGTATAGTTTTTACAAGTTTTAACGTTCGTGAATCACAGGTCAACTTGGGTGGTCAATTGTCTATATGAAACCTATTTCAATTAATCAAGTCTTAACAAGTTTGATTGCTTAACATGTTGGAAACACTTAATTATGTAAATAACAATTTCATTTAATATATATATATATATATATATATATATATATATATATATATATATATATATATATAAACATGGAAAAGTTCGGGTCACTACAATATAAGCGCAAATTCTATTGATAGATCTATTGGGTTTGACAACCCCAACCGGGCTAGTCACTCTAGTATCGTAAACGGTTGCATAGTACTTCGTTTTTACTACACTTGGTACAGTGTAGGGAGATTTCATAATAAAGGGAATATGACACATTAATGGTTAAGTATGGTTACCGAAGCGCTCAACAACTTATAGAATACTTGTATACACTTGCGAGTGTACATATATTTATAACTATGAAATCTTGTGGTCTATATTTATATCGATGATAAACCTATATATCTCACCAACCTTTGTGTTGACTATTTATGCATATTTATTCTCATGTCCTTAAGAAAGTCTTCCGCTGTTGCATTATCTGAGCAAGCTGTGCATGAAGTCTCATACTTTTATTTAAATAAAGTTTTGCATTTAATAAAACCTTTGTCATGTATTATATTCGACTGTTACGTCACGTGTGTAGTATTTGGAAACCGATGTATTTTGGGGATTATTTCTTAAATAATCGCCCACTTGTTTAAAACATGCATTATGTATAATAATGATTTGCTTTTTATGAAACTAATGCAATATTTTCTAAAACGTATCATATAGAGGTCAAATACCTCGCTATGGGACCAATGAGAACGTACTGCATTTATAGTAATATGAACGGATCGTTTCATTAGGGTTCCCTATAGATCTAAGAAATGAATACACTCATAGCCAGTCATGCTGCACCCATCGTCTTAGGCTTGATAAAGACTCAAATCCTTGATGCTAATGCGAGAACGGTAGTAATCTCAGCTTTATAGGTCATTTATCAATTATGGGAAATGAATTTTGGAGTGGTAGTGAAGTTGTTTTGAGGGGTGAGATGAAAGGGTAATGTGGTCTTTATTCAGACTTTTATGCGGATATATAGGAGTGCTGAAGTATTTTGAGAAGCACATTGGAACTTTTCTTCAATTGATAATCATTTTCGGTTGGGTTCTCTTCGGCATTTCTCTTTATATAGTTCTGTTCCTTTTTTCAGAACTTGAAAATCATTTTTTTTGGAGACTTCATCTCGAGAAACTTTTTGCCGGTAAACTTTTTCAAGACCTTTGCCATGATACTTGAGAGGTTTATAACATCGGGTTTTCGGAAGGAATCTCATTTTCTGAATTTTTCGAGAAATAGTGATGTGGATGTGGTGGTGGAGTAGAAGTAGTGGAGGTGCGGAAGGTTTATGTTTGACAAATGGCTAGCTATTTTGATTACAACCGAATCGCGATTTGCTGCTTGGAGATGTAGATCGAAAGCACGTTCTGATTCTGAGCATAGACATTGGCACTCTCAACGAAAAATAGTAAAGCATTAAAGATGAATGCTGGTCTTATTTGGGGTGCCTCACCATAATCAATTTAGGTCGATAATGCCTTAGTCATGCAATGCTCTATTAGAGGTCTCAATCTAACAAGATTCCCCCTTACTTAAGCCTTATTTTTATTGACAAACGTTTTAGGTTTTCAAAAATACTCTTTCGAAAAGGGTTTCTTTTGCAAAAATTTTGAAATTTGGCTTAAGGACTTGGAATCTTCGTAATGGGTTATTATAATATAGCATAAAAAGATTATAGCAACATCCCACACTTAGACGAACATTGTCCTCAATGTTCCTAGTGTATCCCACACTTAGGAGTTTTAGTTGAAGATTTGGGAGTATTTGTCTAGTGTTTTAATTGGGTGTTATCCCACACTTAGTGATAAGTTAGGATGTGGCATAGTTTGAATCTTGAGCTAGTAGCGAAAAGAAAGAAATACCCCTAGCAGATGCGGCTGGTTTCTAATCCTTGCATCTTTATCGGCTCATTTGTCATTCTTTATTCTTCTACTCTACTTTATTGCACGGGTTGTCTCCCGAGACGTGCTTTTGTTTAAGGTCGTTGGCTCGACCGTAGTGATGCTTCAAAAAGCAAACATTCCTCGCTGATGGTTGTGATCTTAGTCTTCTTGAGGGAATGTGAGTCTTGGCGGAAAAATCCTGAGAAAGTGTCGGACCAATAGTGGTAACAGATCCGTTACTTCTCTTGAAGATCTTCTGAACAATAAGTAGTGCGCAGTTTCGGCTCTTGATAAGTCTTGAAGTCCAATGAGGATATGATCCACGGCTCTGCTGGTTGACCCATGAATGTCAATCATAGAAGTAGTGCTGGTGTTGATGATTCCTCTGATGGGATGCTCATTTCGGAGGTCTTCAAACAATGTCAGAAACTGTATCTTTAGAATTTCGAAGTCTTCGGAACAGTGATCTCCATAGTAAGAGTCAGTAGCTTTGCACATATTTACTAAGAGGCAAAACTGAAAAGAAGTGAAGAGCAACCCTGATCCGAGCATTAATTTCACCATCTTTGAGTATATCTCCCTACATCCAGCTTTAAATGTGAAACTAGGATCCGTGGATTCTTGGAAGATACGTGTTATCTGCTTAGTAACGTAGGTGGCAATGTTGACTCGGTCTGATTTAATATGAGAGAACGGATTGTTTCTCCTTGCTTCTTCCATAACGACGTCTCGTAGCTCTTTGATAATCAGATCGGCGTGGTGATCAATGGTTACGTAAATTACTAGCCTCTCTGGTGTGCTTTCGAAATTATCTCTTTCCAAGAGAGCGAAAAAGCTGTGAATATCCTCGATCATTTGCAAGTCGGAGTAATAAGTCGGGCGTCCGGTGAAAAGATCCATATGCTTCCGGATGAGAGTCAGTAGTGCTCGTTGGTTTCATGAGAACGGAAGTGCAGATCCGGCTAAGGCATTATAAACCTTAGAGTAAATGATCTTCTGATCTCGATAGAATCTTGTCTCGAGAATAGTGCGAACCACTGAATTGTGCTCTCGTTGCCTTTCTTCGTGATAGATATGATCGTGAAGAGAATTGATAAAGTCTTGAATGCGTTCTTCTAGGATTTCAACATCATTGCCTTCTCTTCGGAGATAGAGGTGGTGTTCTTCTCGGATAGCCATAATTCGTTCTGTAAAGCGTAGCAAAAAATCAATGGTTGATTTTCGGATGGATTCGAGAATGTCTTCAAATTCATCAGTATCGTTGATGAAGGTTATCATGTCTACGTGTGTGGATATAACTGTAATTCGATCTGAAGAAGAGTCCGTTTCCCCTTGATCTGGTTCGGTTGGAGAGTGTGACTTATTCAGAATGTCTTCATGTTGCTCTACCTAGTCATCATCGGTGTATTGTTCTTCTGAGGATGCGTTTGATGAACGGGTTTCGTCAGTTTTCTAATTCTCCACTTTGATACTTGCAGGATCAATTTCTATATCCTTAACCTCAGCCATATCGGTCTTTTTCTTGAAATGAATGATTAAACTGTGATCTGCCGTCTCAAGCCTCATTATTTCTTCATGACGCTTAATGCTTGGAGCGGGTATTGTCGCAGTTTCTTTTACGTCTTCCATTTCCTCTTCCTCTTCAGAGTCCTCCTCTTCCTCTATTTCTTCGCTGGGATCCTCTTCTTCCATTTCTGGGTCGTCTGCAGACTGTGATTCGACACCCATCTCGACATCGTCAGCTGGTGGTGAAGACTCGTCATCGGAAGTGATCCGTCTGGTGGAAATAGCAAACATCTCTGCCTGTCCAGAAAGATCGGATGGTCGGTCAATTTTGAAGGTAACGCTCTCCTCATGTGATCGTAAGATCAAGGATTGATTGTACACATCAATGACAGTCCTAGCCATATTCATGAAAGGTCTTCCTAACACCACTGGTGTGTGTAGGTCTTCCTTAATGTCCATCACTACGAAATCCGTAGGATACAAGAATTTGTCGACTTTCACCAAGACGTTCTCAACTATGCCCTTGGGATATCGAATTGTGTGATCGGCAAGTTGGATTGTCATTTTGATTGGTGACAAGTCTCCTAACTCTAATCTCTGATAGAGAGAGTAGGGGATTAGGTTGATACTTGTTCCAAAATCTGCTAGCGCATGAATGGTTCCAGATTGGTAGATTGAACACGGGAAAACGAATCAGCCCGTATCTCCTAGCTTTGGTGGTAAAGAGTTTCTGAGTAATGCAGAGCATTCTTCACTCAGTGGAATTTTGTTAGAGTCTGGTATCCTCTCCTTTGTAGAGAGAAGCCTTCGGATGTATCTCTTCTGGTTGGGAACTTTGGACATGGTGTCTAGGAATCTTCCATCAAGTTTGAAGGAATCGAGCTTGGATGGTTCTTCTTGTAGCCTTCCAGGATAAGGTACGCGAATTGGAGTTTCAGGAGTCAGCTTCTGAGTATATGTTGATTTGTTCTTGAGCCTAGTTGACCTTCTTCGTGGTTCTTCCTCTGGGATTACGGCGTCCATTTGCTTTTCTTCTTCTATGTGGGGATTTTGGATATTATTACTTGGCAATCTTCCCTGCGGTCGGGTTTCAAGGCGTTGTGATAACTGTCCGAGCTGCATTTCCAAACTTTTGAGCAGAGCCAATTGATTTCTCATTAGTATCTCTGTCTGATCTTATCTGGTTGCAGTTCTCTGATTTAACTGTTGTTGCCCTTAAATGAACTGAGTTAACTGATCATCAGCTCCGAGAGTGGGGTTAGTTGCTTTTGTAAACTGGGTGGTAGGAGAATTATCCTCAACTGGGGGACCAGTGAGTGGGAGTGATTGATCGTAGGTCAATTGAGATTGTTGGCCTGGATAAGGTGGATAGCGATAGCGAAAAGGTTAATTGCTTGGCTGAAATTGATTAACCCTAGGTGGTTGATTGAATCCGGAATTTGGTGGACGAGCTGGGTATTAGACGTAACAGACTGAACCGTTGTAGTGACCCAAAAATATCGTCATTGACGGCGCCGACTACTTAGGTCCCGTTACGTGGTCATAAGTCTTTAAAATAACGTTTGACCAAAATATGTCACCTTCATTTCAAAAAGTAAAGGTTGTTTCCAAGTTTAAAAGAATTGTTTAACCAAAAGTTACGTTACAAAGTTATAAGTACAAGTGAAACCTATACGACACAGTTTTAAATAAAGTCAAAAGACGCTCCATGTATGCACATATACTCGACATCCAATGCAAGTATCAAAATAATGAGCGGAAGCATGTATCACATATCGTTCAAAGACCTGAGAAAAACATAGAAATCTGTCAACGAAAACGTTGGTGAAATCATAGGTTTAAGTAAGTAAGTGAGTAAAAAGGTAAGCTGAACTACAAGATTTGCAACATTGATATAATAGTAATAAATTCTAAATGTTAATATTCACGAGCACCCAATTATCAAGGCTTAACATTCCATCCATAGAACCCTATCACAATAGTGTTAGAACATACACTGTTTCTTGAAAATATATTTCATTCGTAGATGGTAGCGAACCGTCTGAATGAGGGTTTGTCAAACCCATATGGATCCATACAACATACGTTCTCGCTTACACCCTGCAAGTGTAACTAATGATAATCGAATTGAGGATTTTGTTCTAAACTTGTATGTAGAATGTTTGTTTTCCTGTACTTATGTTCACTTAGTAAAAAGAAACGTTTATGTTTTCTCATCCCAAATGTAAGTTCAAAAGAGTAAAAATGGGACTATGATCTCACCTTGAGTGCAAGAGTAAAAAGATACTTCAACAAGTAACGTGCAGAGAACAAACGCTAGTCTTGACCTAAACAAGTAAGTTGTATCAATAACGGTAAACACGATTGGTCAAAGTTGTTCAATTAGTCCTATGGCTCGTTACGACTCGATTATGTAGCATGTGAATCAAATTGTCAAGTTTCATGCAAGATACAAGTATAGAAACAGGTTAGAAAGGTTGCATAAGTATTCGGTTAAGTTTGACTAAAAGTCAAACTTGGTCGAGTTAAAGTCAACGAAAAAGTCAACACGTTCGGGTCGGGTCTCAAACTCTTTTTCTGAGGTTTTTAATCATATATGAGCATATTAGAACAAGTTACATGTGAATCGGAGGTACGTAGTATAGCAAACATTTTTCGTAAAAAGGCAAATCAAAACAATCACTGACAGTGCATCTGGACGGGGTCCAGATTTACTGAACGGCATCCAGCATTGAAGGACTGGACGGCGTCCAGATTAGTATGCAGCTCCTGTTTTGCTGCAACACATAAATGCACGAACCAAAACTCAAACAATCCCAATTTATGACCCGCAAACAACCAAAACATGTATCTTATATCATCGAAAAGGTATTTTGATGAGGAAAACAACTAAGCATGTTTCATCAATCAATCTACTACTTACAACAACCAAAACCACCTTGAATGCTCATCCTTAATTATATCCAAGTTTATAAATCTCATTTCATGATTCGGGCAACCAATTTACATGTATGATATGCCGTTTCGAAGGTAATGAAACATACATTACAACTAAACATTTATTAATAATATTTCATGGCATTCAAAGCATCAAAAGTCCATTTTAAGAGCTATTAGACCTTAACCAAAACTCACAAAATCAATATTCATGTGTTTGAAGTTTTCTTAATCAATCTATACCTCAAAACGAAGCTAGTGATACTAGTAACACAATTAAAACATGAACTTTAACAATTTAACAACATTAACTCATCCAAAATCAAAGATTAAGCATACCCATTTCAATTGTTCATGCTAGTTACTCAAAACAATAAATCGAGCAAGTAAATCATATATTCATGCTAGACACGAGCCATGGACACTAACTAACACCATTTCAAGTCAAAAACACGCATTTAGAGAAATCTAGTGTTTTTAGAAACCTTACCCCAAGTAGTGAAATTGGTACTAAATCGAAGAGGATGAAGAGAGGATCACGAAAATGTAATTTGTTTTGATGTTTGCTTCCTAGATCGAATTTTGATGATGATTTTGTGTTGATAAGATTAGAGAGAAAAGTGTAAGTATGAAGATGGTGGTGGTGGTGAATGAATGGTGGGGAGGATACCTTGACTAGTTGACCTAGTCAAGAGTTTAGTCTCTTGGCAAGTTTTGTAAAATGCCCCTTTCATATTAATTATAAACGTTTCATATTAATTGATTTCTTTGCGAGGTTTTGACCTCTATATGAGACGTTTTTCAAATCTTGCATTCATTTTTAAAAACAACCATAACCTTTATTATTGAATAAAGGTCTTAATGACATAATTTAGATTGTCTATCAAAGACAATCTCCTCAAATAAATAAGTTTTTACACAACCCATTACAATATGATCAAATATATTACAACAAATACTCCGAATGCAAGTTTAAACAATATAAACAATTATGCCGACTCCAAATCTTGACCTTGGGTGGCATACGACAGCGGAAGCGTTTTTAATATTCACCTGAGAATAAACACGCTTAAAACGTCAACAAAAATATTGGTGAGTCATAGGTTTAATTTCTATATAATAATCATAATATTTAATAAGCCACAAGATTTCATTTAATTAAATGCGCAGGATCATTACAACTGCAAAAATCATTCATACGATGAGTCGCCTGGTAACCGACCTTAACATAGAGCGCTTAAGATATCTGGCATCATACATTTCACTATTCAAATGTATGACAAGGACCCTTCGAAGTACTAAAGCATTTCCACTATTCAAAAATGGGGGTGGTTGGTGCCCGTAGATCTACCTTTAGGATTTACGTCAATTAGTGTTTTTCACTAATTCTTAGGTTACAAAGCATAATAATAATAAGTACATATATCAGATATAACAAAACAATCATAGAATGTAGTTCCATGAACTTGTGCTTATTTTGTAAAACATTTATAAATTTTACATGTATTCTCATCCCAAAATAATTTAGATAGTAAAAATGGGACTATAACTCACTTGTGATGATTTCCGAATAGATGGTGGTAAGACTTGGCCTTTTGACAAATTCACGAACCTAATAATAATATTCATGGTGTTAATTGTCCATTGTTAGTAGTCCAACGTTCGTAGTCCAATAGTCCAATAGTCTAACAGTATGAATATATATATAAATATAAATGCATATATTGTGTTAGAATTCACTAACACTATAATATATTGTCTTAATATAATAAGACACATAATATGTATATTGTCTGAAACAATCCGCGACCCATTGTATACATGTCTCAGGCTCAATCACAACTCAAAGTATATAATATTTTGGAATCCACTTCGACCCACAGCTAACTCGAAATTACTGCCAATGGTGTCTTATAGTTCGTTCCAATAATATATATAGAAGAAATCAAAATGATATGTCAAAATGCTGTATACGGATCCACAGTGATCAAGTCATATATATATATATATATATATATATATATATATATATATATATATATATATATATATATATATGGTGCCTTACGATCTTTATTAAGACTATAATATATTGTCGTAGAACTTAATCACGACTATTATAAATTGTATTTCCATAAGTTCGGGAACAAGACATATATAAATACATGTAGGATACAAGGTAAGTTAGCTAGGATAAGGTTAGCATCCATTTTTATAAATCATGTCCGTAGCTAAAAATTAAGAAAAATATCCAATTTTGTTTTACCCATAATTTCTTCGTTACAAATCCATTTTGAGTGATTCAAGTTGCCATAGTTTCGTATCGAAATCAACATTATTAATATTAATATAAAAAGTATAGGTTTATAGTCGAAAATTTAGCTTAGGTGTCAAATAAGAGAAGATAGTCATATATGTCGTAAGAACGACATCTTGATGACCCTTTTTAAAAAAAACATACTTCCACTTAGAGTTTAACCATGGATTTCGGATATATTTCATATCCATATAAAATAAGATTTTTCACCAAAGGAAATCTTTTAATTCAAATTTTAAGATAGGTTTTTAAAATTAAACCCAAAACAGCCCCCGTTCGACTAAGACGGCGTATATTCGATTTTAAGGTGTTCTTCATGTTTACAAGTTTTATCTCCTTATGTTAGCTTGACATACTGTCATAATACATGTGTTTAAGTATTTTAAAAGTCAAGTTAGAAGGATTAAGTTTGTTTGCGAACAAGTTTAGAATCAACTAAACTATGTTCTAGTTGTTGTACGTTATAAACTCATAATAAGATAGCTATATGAATATGAATCGAATAAGATTATGAATAAGGTGACTACCTTAAATCAATTGAACAAAGTTGTTGAGATAGAAGTGATGTTCTTGATCTTGGAAGAGTTGTTGGCTTGGTTTAAAAAAAATTGGAAGTAATCTTCTTGATTTTGATGGTGTTCTTGAAGTGTTCTTGGAATGGTTTTCTTATAATGCTTTAAGCTTGATTCTTGGAATGGTTTAGGAAATATATGATGAAAGGGTACTGAATTGGAAGTGTTCTTTGAGTAGTGTGTGTTTTGAGATAAATGGAATGAAGATTAAAATGAAGTGAGGTGTATATATACACATGTATAGATATAGATATAGATATGTGATGTGTATGTTTTTGTTTCTTGCATTTTAGTCATACAAGAGGTTAAATGCTTTATCCCCACATGTTTGCTACTTATTGAGGGTGGCTAAGGAGGGTATTTTTGGTATTTCTTATAGGTATATACTCATAGTAATTAAGTATAGAAGCTGGGTATGATACAGGTATAAATACCGAATGAATACGAATAGAATTCTTGATGGAATTGAATGAGAATATAAGTATAGCTATCTTTGTTGAGTATAAGTATGTTAGTATATATGTTTAAGTCCTTCATAAGTGTATTAATACATATTAATACAATACATATACATATATTTTAATTTAGAAGTTACTACAACGTTAATCGTTATATATGTGTATATAGTCTTGAAGTCTTTAAGTTAGTAGTCTCATTTTATATATATAACTCTTTGTTAATATATTTAATGAGATACTTAAATATAATTTTAACATGTCATAAATATATATATCCAAATATATATTCTATTTAATGATTATCACCAATTATGACGTTCGTGAATCGTCATACAGACTAGGTGGTCAAACATTTGCATAAAATCCATTTCAAATATATATATCTTGACAAGTTTGATTTCTTAACATGTTGGAAACATTTAATTATGTAAATATTAATCTTATATATAGCGGAAAAATCCGGGTCGTTACATTACACTCCCGTTAAATTAAATTTCGTCCCGAAATTTAGAATAGTGCCTAGTTAACGTGCGATATCGGGAAACAAATGTGGGTACTTCAACTTCATTTGGTCTTCTCATTC
The DNA here is from genome assembly GCF_046630445.1 of Rutidosis leptorrhynchoides. Lineage (NCBI taxonomy): Eukaryota > Viridiplantae > Streptophyta > Magnoliopsida > Asterales > Asteraceae > Rutidosis > Rutidosis leptorrhynchoides. The sequence continues at coordinate 110,700,558 of NC_092341.1, forward strand.
CCAAGTAAATTCAGGTCCTCTACGAGCATTCCATCGAACCTTAACGATTGGTATCTTACTTTGTTTGATTCGTTTGACCTCACGATCCATAATTTCGACGGGTTCTTCAACGAAATTTAGTTTCTCGTCAATTTTAATCTCGTCTAAAGGAATAATGAGATCTTCGGTAGCTAGGCATTTCTTTGTAGTGACCCAAACTTTTCCATGTTTATATATATATATATTAAATGAAATTGTTATTTACATGATTAAGTGTTTCCAACATGTTAAGCAATCAAACTTGTTAAGACTTGATTAATTGAAATAGGTTTCATATAGACAATTGATCAACCATGTTGACCGGTGATTCACGAACGTTAAAACTTGTAAAAACTATACGATGACATATATATGGTTATATATATAGTTAATAGGATTTTATTATAAGTATGTATCTCATTAGGTATTTTAACAATGAGTTATATACATAAAAATGAGACTATTAATTTAAGAAACTCGAAAACGATATATATAACGATTATCGTTATAACAACGTCTTACTAGGTACATATGAATCATATTAAGATATTGATACACTTGGTTAATTATGTTAAATGATAAGTAAATATATTATTAAGTGTATTAACAATGAAATACATATTTAAAAATAAGACTACTAACTTAATGATTTCGAAACGAGACATATATGTAATGATTATCGTTGTAACGACATTTAACTGTATATATATCATACTAAGATATATTATATATCATAATATCATGATAATATAACAATTTAACATCTCATTTTTTATAATAAACAATGGGTTAACAACATTTAACAAGATCGTTAACCTAAAGGTTTCAAAACAACATTTACATGTAACGACTAACGATGACTTAACGACTCAGTTAAAATGTATATACATGTAGTGTTTTAATATGTATTCATACACTTTTGAAAGACTTCAAGACACTTATCAAAATACTTCTACTTAACAAAAATGCTTACAATTACATCCTCGTTCAGTTTCATCAACAATTCTACTCGTATGCACCCGTATTCGTACTCGTACAATACACAGCTTTTAGATGTATGTACTATTGGTATATACACTCCAATGATCAGCTCTTAGCAGCCCATGTGAGTCACCTAACACATGTGGAAACCATCATTTGGCAACTAGCATGAAATATCTCATAAAATTACAAAAATATGAGTAATCATTCATGACTTATTTACATGAAAACGAAATTACATATCCTTTATATCTAATCCATACACCAACGACCAAAAACACCTACAAACACTTTCATTCTTCAATTTTCTTCATCTAATTGATCTCTCTCAAGTTCTATCTTCAAGTTCTAAGTGTTCTTCATAAATTCCAAAAGTTCTAGTTTCATAAAATCAAGAATACTTCCAAGATTGCAAGTTTACTTCCAAGTTTTCTAAATCTTTTCCAAGTAATCATCCAAGATCAAGAAACCTTTGTTACTTACAGTAGGTTATATTTCTAATACAAGGTAATAATCATAATCAAACTTTAATTCAATTTCTATAACTATAACAATCTTATTTCGAGTGGAAATCTTACTTGAAATTGTTTTCGTGTCATGATTCTGCTTCAAGAACTTTCATGCCATCCAAGGATCCTTTGAAGCTAGATCTATTTTTCTAATTTCCAGTAGGTTTATCCAAGGAACTTGAGGTAGTAATGATGTTCATAACATCATTCGATTCATACATATAAAGCTATCTTATTCGAAGGTTTAAACTTGTAATCACTAGAACATAGTTTAGTTAATTCTAAACTTGTTCGCAAATAAAAGTTAATCCTTCTAACTTGACTTTTAAAATCAACTAAACACATGTTCTATATCTATATGATATGCTAACTTAATGATTTAAAACCTGGAAACACGAAAAACACCGTAAAACCGGATTTACGCCGTCGTAGTAACACCGCGGGCTGTTTTGGGTTAGTTAATTAAAAACTATGATAAAATTTGATTTAAAAGTTGTTATTCTGAGTAAATTATTTTTATTATGAACATGAAACTATATCCAAAAATTATGGTTAAACTCAAAGTGGAAGTATGTTTTCTAAAATGGTCATCTAGACGTCGTTCTTTCGACTGAAATGGCTACCTTTACAAAAATGACTTGTAACTTATTTTTCTGACTATAAACCTATACTTTTTCTATTTAGATTCATAAAATAGAGTTCAATATAAAACCATAGCAATTTAATTCACTCAAAACGGATTTAAAATGAAGAAGTTATGGGTAAAACAAGATTGGATAATTTTTCTCATTTTAGCTACGTGAAAATTGGTAACAAATCTATTCCAACCATAACTTAATCAACTTGTATTGTATATTATGTAATCTTGATATACCATAGACACGTATACGATGTTTCGACCTATCATGTCGACACATCTATATATATTTCGGAACAACCATAGACACTCTATATGTGAATGTTGGAGTTAGCTATACAGGGTTGAGGTTGATTCCAAAATATATATAGTTTGAGTTGTGATCAATACTGAGATACGTATACACTGGGTCATGGATTGATTCAAGATAATATTTATCGATTTATTTCTGTACATCTAACTGTGGACAACTAGTTGTAGGTTACTAACGAGGACATCTGACTTAATAAACTTAAAACATCAAAATATATTAAAAGTGTTGTAAATATATTTTGAACATACTTTGATATATATGTATATATTGTTATAGGTTCGTGAATCAACCAGTGGCCAAGTCTTACTTCCCGACGAAGTAAAAATCTGTGAAAGTGAGTTATAGTCCCACTTTTAAAATCTAATATTTTTGGGATGAGAATACATGCAGGTTTTATAAATGATTTAAAAAATAGACACAAGTACGTGAAACTACATTCTATTGTTGAATTATCGAAATCGAATATGCCCCTTTTTATTAAGTGTGGTAATCTAAGAATTAGGGAACAGACACCCTAATTGACGCGAATCCTAAAGATAGATCTATTGGGCCTAACAAACCCCATCCAAAGTACCGGATGCTTTAGTACTTCGAAATTTATATCATATCCGAAGGGTGTCCCGGAATGATGGGGATATTCTTATATATGCATCTTGTTAATGTCGATTACCAGGTGTTCATCATATGAATGATTTTTATCTCTATGTATGGGATGTGTATTGAAATATGAAATCTTGTGGTCTATTGTTATGATTTGATATATATAGGTTAAACCTATAACTCACCAACATTTTTGTTGACGTTTAAAGCATGTTTATTCTCAGGTGAATACTAAGAACTTCCGCTGTTGCATACTAAAATAAGGACAATATTTGGAGTCCATGTTTGTATGATATTGTGTAAAAACTGCATTCAAGAAACTGATTTCGATGTAACATATTTGTATTGTAAACCATTATGTAATGGTCGTGTGTAAACAGGATATTTTAGATTATCATTATTTGATTGATAATCTACGTAAAGCTTTTTAAACCTTTATTTATAAAATAAAGGTTATGGTTTGTTTTAAAAATGAACGCAGTCTTTGAAAAACGTCTCATATAGAGGTCAAAACCTCGCAACTGTAGTGACCCGAACTTTACCATGTTTATATATATTAATTGAGATTGATATTTACATGATTAAATGTTTCCAACATGTTAAGCAATCAAACTTGTTAAGACTTGATTAATTGAAATATGTTTCATATAGACAATTGACCACCCAAGTTGACCGGCGATTCACGAACGTTAAAACTTGTAAAAACGACATGACGATATATATATGGATATACATATGGTTAACATGAGATTATGATAAGTAAGTATCTCCATAAGTATATTAACAATGAGTTATATACATATAAACAAGACTACTAACTTAAGGATTTCGAAACGAGACATGTATGTAACAATTATCGTTGTAACGACATTTAAATGTATATATATCATATTAAGATATATTAATATATCATAATATCATGATAATATAATAATTTAACATCTCATTAGATATAATAAACAATGGGTTAACAACATTAATTGAGATCGTTAACTTAAAGGTTTCAAAACAACACTTACATGTAACGACTAACGATGACTTAACGACTCAGTTAAAATGTATATACATGTAGTGTATTTAGATGTATTAAAATACTTTTGGAAGACTTCAAGACATATATCAAAACACTCATACTTAACAAAAATGGTTACAGTTACTTTCCCATTCTTTTCTTTCATCAAGAATTCTAGTCGTATTCTTACCCGTATTATACACAGCTTCAAAACGTACTTACTATGGGTATATACCAATAGGAACTAGCATGGGATTCCACTCTTGATTATGTCATGTATGACTAATCAATTTTAACTTCTACCATGAGCTAGTCAACTAACTAGAACTCTTTTTAACCCCACTCACCACTCACCAATTACCACTCATCATTCACTCCATTTCACTTCCAATTCTCTTTCTAATTCTCTCTCAACACACACACACTATTATGAATGTATTTTTCCAGTAGTAAATCATCATCTTCATCAAAAATCACTTCAAGAATCAAGCTATAATCATCATAGGAAGAACACTTCAAGAACACTTCAAAAATCCCTTCAAGTTTACTAATTTACTTCCAAGCTTTCTAATCCATTCCAAGTAATCATCTAAGATCAAGAAACCTTTGTTATATACAGTAGGTTATCTTTCTTTTTCAAGGTAATATTCATATTCAAACTTTGATTCAATTTCTATAACTATAAACTATCTTAATTAGAGTAAAAATCTTACTTGAACTTGTTTTTGTGTCATGATCCTACTTCAAGAACTTTCAAGCCATCCAAGATCCTTTGAAGCTAGATCATTTCTTGTCACTTCCAGTAGGTTTACCTACTAAACTTGAGGTAGTAATGATGTTCATAACATCATTCGATTCATATATATAAAACTATCTTATTCGAAGGTTTAAACTCGTAATCACTAGAACATAGTTTAGTTAATTCTAAACTTGTTCACAAACAAAAGTTAATCCTTCTAACTTGACTTTTAAAATTAACTAAACACATGTTCTATATCTATATGATATGCTAACTTAATGATTTAAAACCTGGAAACACGAAAAACACCGTAAAACCGAATTTACGCCGTCGTAGTAACACCGCGGGCTGTTTTGGGTTAGTTAATTAAAAACTATGATAAACTTTGATTTAAAAGTTGTTATTCTGAGAAAATGATTTTTATTATGAACATGAAACTATATCCAAAAATTATGGTTAAACTCAAAGTGAAAGTATGTTTTCTAAAATGGTCATCTAGACGTCGTTCTTTTGACTGAAATGACTACCTTTACAAAAACGACTTGTAACTTATTTTTCCGACTATAAACCTATACTTTTTCTGTTTAGATTCATAAAATAGAGTTCAATATGAAACCATAGCAATTTGATTCACTCAAAACGGATTTAAAATGAAGAAGTTATGGGTAAAACAAGATTAGATAATTTTTCTCATTTTAGCTACGTGAAAATTGGTAACAAATCTATTCCAACCATAACTTAATCAACTTGTATTGTATATTATGTAATCTTGAGATACCATAGACACGTATACAATGTTTCGACCTATCATGTCGACACATCTATTTATATTTCGGAACAACCATAGACACTCTATATGTGAATGTTGGAGTTAGCTATACAGGGTTGAGGTTGATTCCAAAATATATATAGTTTGAGTTGTGATCAATACTGAGATACGTATACACTGGGTCGTGGATTGATTTAAGATAATATTTATCGATTTATTTCTGTACATCTAACTGTGGACAACTAGTTGTAGGTTACTAACGAGGACAGCTGACTTAATAAACTTAAAACATCAAAATATATTAAAAGTGTTGTAAATATATTTTGAACATACTTTAATATACATGTATATATTGTTATAGGTTCGTGAATCAACAGTGGCCAAGTCTTACTTCTCGACGAAGTAAAAATCTGTGAAAGTGAGTTATAGTCCCACTTTTAAAATCTAATATTTTTGGGATGAGAATACATGCAGGTTTTATAAATGATTTACAAAATAGACACAAGTACGTGAAACTACTTTCTATGGTTGAATTATCGAAATCGAATATGCCCTTTTTATTAAGTCTGGTAATCTAAGAATTAGGGAACAGACACCCAAATTGACGCGAATCCTAAAGATAGATCTATTGGGCCTAACAAACCCCATCCAAAGTATCAGATGCTTTAGTACTTGGAAATTTATATCATATCCGAAGGGTGTCTCGGAATGATGGAGATATTCTTATATATGCATCTTGTTAATGTCGGTTACCAGGTGTTCACCATATGAATGATTTTTATCTCTATGTATGAGATGTATATTGAAATATGAAATCTTGTGGTCTATTGTTACAATTTGATATATATAGGTTAAACCTATAACTCACCAACATTTTTGTTGACGTTTAAAGCATGTTTATTCTCAGGTGAATACTAAGAGCTTCCGCTGTTGCATACTAAAATAAGGACAAGATTTGGAGTCCATGTTTGTATGATACTGTGTAAAAACTGCATTCAAGAAACTGATTTCGATGTAACATATTTGTATTGTAAACCATTATGTAATGGTCGTGTGTAAACAGGATATTTTAGATTATCATTATTTGATAATCTACGTAAAGCTTTTTAAACCTTTATTTATGAAATAAAGGTTATGGTTTGTTTTAAAAATGAATGCAGTCTTTGAAAAACGTCTCATATAGAGGTCAAAACCTCGCAACGAAATCAATTAATATGGAACGTTTTTAATCAATAAGAACGGGACATTTCAGTTGGTATCAGAGCGTTGGTCTTAGAGAACCAGAATTTTGCATTAGTGTGTCTTATCGAGTTTGTTAGGATGCATTAGTGAGTCTGGACTTCGACCGTGTTTACTTGAAAAATGATTGCTTAACAAATTTTGTTGGAAACTATATATTTTTAACATGTGAATATTATGTGATATATTAATCTCTTAACGCGTTTGATATTATGTGATAGATGTCTACCTCTAGAACAAGTCCCATTGACTCACCTAATAATAATGAAGAGTCAAATGTAAATTGGAATGATTCGTGGACTGATTCACAAGTTCTCGAAGAGGAACCGGAAGAAGAGTCGGAACCAGAAGAAGAATCGGAACCGGAAGAAGAATCGAAACCGGATGAAGAAATAGAACCGGTGGGGGAAATAATAAAACGGTTGAGTAAAAGAAAATCCTCAACCAACCGACCAAGGTTAATTATGGTCAATGGTGTTTCCGCTAAGGAAGCAAAATATTGGAAGGATTACCAATTCTCCGATGAATCGGATTCTGACGAGAATTCCGATGATGTTATAGAAATTACCCCAACTGAATTTAAAAAGGCAAAAGAAAATAATAAGGGAAAGGGCATAAAAATAGAGAAATCTAATTCCAACCCCGATGAACTTTATATGTATCGTCAACCTCCGAAGTCCTTAAGTTGTAACAATGACCCGGGAACCTCTAAACCACTAGGTTTTTCTAAACCAATGTGGAAAACGACGGCTCGTATTAGGGGAACATCATATATCCCTAGAAACTTGGCAAAACGAACCAAAACCGAAGAAGAAGAAACAAGCGAGTCGGAATAAGATAGTTGTATTCGTGTGGTGTAATATAGTGTGCTTATGCTTTATGATATATGTAAAAATTGCTTGTATTAATAAGTATTTTTTTTATGAATCTAACTCTTGTCTATTTTACAGTATAAAAACACAAACTAGATAGACAACCCAATATTTTAAGAGACCTACCCGGAGACATGATTGATGAAATCTTTTCTAGAGACGGTCAGAATTCTTCGGCACAACTATTTAAGGCGAGATCAGTTTGTAAGACATTCGAAGAACGTTCCAAGAATGCCTTGGTTTATAAAAAGCTTTCGTTCGAAAGATGGGGGATATCACATTGGGAAATCCATAAGTTACGATGTGTTTACTTTGACGCATATATTGCGGGGAACCCAAATGCTATTTTACGCAATGGGTTAAGAAATTATTTTGACTCAATATATCCGAATATTGGACTTCGTGATTTAGAAAAAGCGGCTAACATGCAACATAAAGAAGCATGTTATGCTTACGGATTAGTAATGTTCGCTTCTCACCAAAGTGAGAACAAGAACATCGGCCTACAACTATTAAACAAAACGTTCCCACAAGTGACGGAGTCGGTAATTGGGGTAAGAAATGAGGTTTTTAGATTGTTACGGGACTGTTGGACATTACGTAACCCTCGTCCCTTTGACGACGTTACAACACGCTGTCTTATCAACGGCCATAACGGTTATGTTCCACAAGACCAAGGATGGGAAGTAGTCCTAGTAAAACCAGAATGCATGACTTGTTTCTGGACGTATGAATTACGTGTCTTTATTGCCTTTGCTGAACGACTTGTGTACTAGCTAGAATTATCTTCACAACTATCTTGTATCAAAGTTATTGTGTGCTATATTTCATGCTTTATGTAAAATAAGCGGTATTGTAAGTTTGTAAAATATTGTATAAAAGTTTGAACGCGAAATATTATTATAATCAGTTTTTCATATAGAATTGTAGTAGTTGAATTGTATATTAGCTACTAAGTATGAACTTAACGGGTAGGTACTACCCGAATTCAAACTTATAAAACGCTAATATGAAGAAAAAGCTTTTATAAATGAGTTCATATTATTCTACGAAATACTATTAACTACTCTTAATATTCTGTATGATTAACTTGTTCCATTTGACTATTTTGAAGGAAATGGCACCGACTACTCGACACACCGTGAATATGAATGAAGAGGAATTCCGTACTTTTCTAGCTTCAAACATAGCCGTAGTACAGGCTGCGCTACATACCAACAATAACCTTGGATCTAGCAGTACAGGAAATCGTGTAGGATGCACCTACAAAGAATTCACTGCCTGCAAACCTTTAGAATTTCATGGAACCGAAGGACCGATCGAATTGAAATGGTGGACCGAGAAGGTCGAATCGGTGTTTGCCATAAGTAAGTGTACTGAAGAGGACAAAGTAAAGTACGCTACGCATACCTTCACAGGTTCTGCGTTAACATGGTGGAATACCTATCTAGAGCAAGTGGGACAAGACGATGCGTACGCACTACCGTGGTCAGCATTCAAGCACTTGATGAACGAGAAGTACCGTCCCAGAACAGAGGTCAATAAGCTCAAGACAGAACTTAGAGGGTTACGAACCCAAGGATTTGATATTACCACGTACGAAAGACGATTCACAGAATTGTGCCTATTGTGTCCAGGAGCATTCGAAGATGAGGAAGAGAAGATCGACGCGTTTGTGAAAGGATTACCGAAAAGAATCCAAGAAGATATAAGTTCACACGAGCCCGCCTCCATACAATAGGCATGTAGAATGGCTCACAAACTAGTGAACCAGATTGAAGAAAGAATTAAAGAACAGACTGCTGAAGAGGCCAATGTGAAGCAAGTCAAAAGAAAGTGGGAGGAAAACGGTGATAAGAATCACCAATACAACAACAACAGCAATTACAACAATAATCGCAACAATTATCCCAACAATCGCAACATCAATTGCAACTACAACAAACTGCCCAACAACAACAACAACAACAACAACAACAACAACAACAACAGCAACTACAACAATCATCCCAACAACAATAATAACCGCAACAACAACAATCAGAAGCAGCTATGCCAAAGGTGTGAAAAGTATCTTTCGGGGTTCTGCACCAAATTTTGCAACAAGTGTAAAAGAAATGGTCATAGCGCGGCGAAGTGTGAGGTCTACAGACCAGGGGTTAATAGAACGAAAGGAACAAATGGTTTCGGAACGAGTAATGGCGGAGCAAGTAGTGTCGGAGCAAGTTATGCCAATGTAGTTTGTTATAAATGTGGAAAACCGGGCCACATTATTAGAAATTGCCCGAACCAGGAGAACACGAATGGACAAGGCCGCGGAAGAGTTTTCAATATTAATGCGGTAGAGGCACAAGAAGACCCGGAGCTTGTTACGGGTACGTTTCTTATTGACAATAAATATGCTTAGGTTTTATTTGATTTGGATGCGGATAGAAGCTATATGAGTAGAGATTTTTGTGCTAAATTAAGTTGTCTATTGACGCCTTTGGATAGTAAATTTTTACTCGAATTAGCAAATGGTAAATTAATTTCAGCAGATAATATATGTCGGAATCGAGAAATTAAACTGGTTAGTGAAACATTTAAGATTGATTTGATACCAGTAGAGTTAGGAAGTTTTGATGTGATAATCGGTATGGACCGGCTGAAAGAAGTGAAAGCAGAGATCGTTTGTTACAAAAATGCAATTCACATTATACGAGAAAAAGGAAAACCCTTAATGGTGTACGGAGAAAAGGGCAACACGAAGCTACATCTTATTAGTAATTTGAAGGCACAAAAACTAATAAGAAAAGGTTGCTATGCTGTTCTAGCACACGTCGAGAAAGTACAAACTGAAGAAAAGAGCATCAATGATGTTCCCATTGCAAAAGAATTTCCCGATGTATTTTCGAAAGAATTACCGGGATTACCCCCACATCGATCTGTTGAATTTCAAATAGATCTTGTACCAGGAGCTGCACCAATAGCTCGTGCTCCTTACAGACTCGCACCCAGCGAGATGAAAGAACTGCAAAGCCAATTACAAGAACTTTTAGAGCGTGGTTTCATTCGACCAAGCACATCACCGTGGGGAGCTCCTGTTTTGTTTGTCAAGAAGAAAGATGGTACATTCAGGTTGTGTATCGACTACCGAGAGTTGAACAAACTTACCATCAAGAACCGCTACCCACTACCGAGAATCGATGACTTATTTGATCAACTACAAGGCTCGTCTGTTTATTCAAAGATTGACTTACGTTCTGGGTATCATCAAATGCGGGTGAAAGAAGATGATATTCCAAAGACTGCTTTCAGAACACGTTACGGTCATTACGAGTTTATGGTCATGCCATTTGGTTTAATGATAATGCTAAAAACGAACATATATTTCATAGCATTATTCCTCAAGAAAGACAAGCTTTTAGTTGCAATTGTTCTATTTACAAGTGATATTCGTTTAAATAATAAAAGGTGAAGACAAAACACAGATTCGACGAATTGAAGACGCAAACGACCAAAAAGCTCAAAAGTACAAAAGACAATCAAAAAGGTTCCAATTATTGATAAGAAACGTCTCGAAATTACAAAAGTACAAGATTCAAAACGCAAAGTACAAAATATAAAATTGTACGCAAGGACGTTCGAAAATCCGGAACCGGGACCAGAGTCAACTCTCAACGCTCGACGCAACGGACTAAAAATTACAAGTTAACTATGTATATAAATATAATATAATATATAATTAATTATATTAATTATATATATATATTATATATATATATTATAAACCGTCGGCAGAGAAAGACTCCAAGGGTGTGAGCTGTAAATACATCCTCCGCGAGTCGCGGAGTTTGAAGAGGATTTTACCGCGAGTCGCGGAGCCCCAAATTTGAAAACTGCCTATAAAGCCAACCGAATTCTGATCAAAAACCATCATCTTTTTCTTCTCTTATCATACGTAAAATTTATATATATATATATAATTTATATTTTAATTTTAATTTTAATTCTAATAATAAGGGTATGTTAGCGAATATTGTAAGGGTGTAAGTCGAAATTCTGTCCGTGTAACGCTACGCTATTTTTAATCATTGTAAGTTATGTTCAACCTTTTTACATTAATGTCTCGTAGCTAAGTTATTATTATGCTTATTTAAAACGAAGTAATCATGATGTTGGGCTAATTACTAAAATTGGGTAATTGGGCTTTGTACCATAATTGGGGTTTGGACAAAAGAACGACACTTGTGGAAATTAGACTATGGGCTATTAATGGGCTTTATATTTGTTTAACTAAATGAAAGTTTGTTAATGTTAATATAAAGATTTACAATTGGGCGTCCCTATAAATTACCATATACACTCGATCGGACACGATGGGCGGGGTATTTATATGTACGAATAATCGTTCATTTAACCGGACACGGGAATGGATTAATAGCCACTAGAATAATTAAAACAGGGGTGAAATTACATTCAAGGGTAATTGGTGTAATTGTTAACAAAGTAGTAAAACCTTGGTTTACACGCAGTCGATAACCTGGTGTATTCATTAAACAAAGTATTAAAACCTTGTTACAATTCGAATCCCTAATTAGTTGGAATATTTAACTTCGGGTATAATAATAATTTGATGAGGACACTCGCACTTTATATTTATGACTGATGTACTGTTATGGACAAAATCCAGACGGACATATTAAATAATCCAGGACAAAGGACAATTAACCCATGGGCATAAAACTAAAATCAACACGTCAAACATCATGATTACGGAAGTTTAAATAAGCATAATTCTTTTATTTCATATTTAATTTCCTTTATTTTATATTTAATTGTACTTCTAATTATCGCACTTTTATTTATTGTTATTTAATCGCACTTTTAATTATCGTACTTTTTAATTATCGCAAGTTTATTTTATCGCACTTTTATTATTCGCAATTTCATTATCATTATTTACTTTACGCTTTAATTTAAGTCTTGTATTTATTTAATATTTAATATTTGGTTTTAACTGCGACTAAAGTCTTAAAATCGACAAACCGGTCATTAAACGGTAAAAACCCCCCTTTATAATAATAATATTACTTATATATATATTTGTATTTTTATAAAAGTAAACTAATATAGCGTTGAGCTTTGTTTAAAGATTTCCCTGTGGAACGAACCGGACTTACTAAAAACTACACTACTGTACGATTAGGTACACTGCCTATAAGTGTTGTAGCAAGGTTTAAGTATATCCATTCTATAAATAAATAAATATCTTGTGTAAAATTGTATCGTATTTAATAGTATTTCCTGCTAAAATTTAATAGTATTTTATACCCCTCTGCTTTGACATCAAGTATTTTTGGCGCCGCTGCCGGGGACAATCTTAAACGCCGGAAGCGCAACGCTAATATATATATAAAAAAAAAAAGATTTTTAGTTAACTTTTATTAAAATTCGTTTTTGTAAAAATACGTTTTAATTATTTAAAAATATAAAAAGAAAAACAAAAATATAAGCATTTTTAAGATTTTGTTAAATATTTAAGTTTTATAAGTTTCTTTATTTTTATTTTAATTTATAAAAATATAACTTTTATTAAATATCTTTTATATATAGAAAAAACAGAAAAAAAAAATAAATAAATAAAGAAAAAAAACGCGTCGAATATTCAAACTTGTCAGCTGAATTCTGGAACCCCGCGAGTCGCGGGGTTTGATGCTTTAATTGCCACGACTTGCGGAGATTTTCTGACAGGCGACAAAAAACCCTAAACCAGCATTAATTACGGATTATTAATTATTATTTTTATTATTAACCCTAATTAATATTATAATTAAGTTTTATTTTAATTTAAGTTTTATTTAATTTATATTTTAGTTTAAATAAGTTTAATTAAATTGTAAAATTAGTAGTTTTATTAAATAAATAATATAAAAATAATATTTTTATAAAAATTGTACTTTTTACAACTTTTTGTATATTTTTATATTTTGTCCCTTTTTAATCGTTGTAGCGTAATATTTGTATTTTTAGCTCATAATTAATTTTAAACTTAGTTTTTGCCATAGTCATTTTTACTCCTATATTTTTAGGCTTTGCCGTAGAATTCCTTAAGTGCTTTTTCTTTAGACTAAGATTTAGGTGCTTTAGAATTTTGCGACGCCTTTTTAAGTTTTAGTTTCTTTTTAAGTTATTTCCATTTGGGATTTAGTTTTTCTTGTAAGTTTTAATATTTTTAGACCTTTTACTATGTATCAATTATCATTCCAATTAGTAATTTCAATTTGCGATTATAATTTTAAGTTAGTTGTAGTAATAAGGTTAGGTTAGTCAAGTATTTTTAAGTTTTTATAAGTTTCTTTTATTTTTCCGTCACCTTTTATTTTTCAACCATTTTTTTCTTTTTCAACCTTTTTCGACGAACTCTTTTTCTCTCTTATTTCTCGCCATTCTAGTTTTTAGGACTTAGAATTTTTTCTACTTCTTATCTAAATTTCTTAAAATTACGAAAATTTATTTTAAGTGGTTAAATTAATAGACATCAAAATTTTCTGGTTCGTAGTAATAGTTGGATTTGTACGTGGACCGGGTTATTGGAGCCAAACAGTCCTCAATTATATTGAGACCAAACGAATCCTGCCCCTCTGCTGCATCTTTTGGCTATTCGAAACGTGGGCAAAATCAGAAAAGTCTATTGATTGGATAACTTATTATAATTTTTCTTTCCTTTTAAAAACTAATAGGATATTCAGTGAATGCACCGAGCAAGACGTTCACCACATTTTGTACGTTCACCACCTGTAACTAGATCAAGACATTTAGCAAATATAACCGCCGTTGATTTTTCTTTAGAATCGTCATCCAGTAGACCAAGTACTTCAGTTCAAATTTCCGATAATCCATTTTTTGAACCCGACCTCACAATTGAGAATCCGGAGAATATTCAGGAACGGTTCGTAGATCCTGAACCATTAAACTTTCCTCCGGAACCACCAATCATTCAAACAGAGATTGTTGAGGAACGAACCATTAAATCAGAATCATCTAGTGATACCGATTCAACAAATTCAATTATGGAGAATCTGGAACCTTTAAGTATGGAAGACCGAATGAGAGCTAAACGCACTGGTCAAGGTCACGCAATTACTCATCCAGACATTAATGTGCCAGATTATGAAATCAAAGGACAAATTCTACACATGGTGACTAATCAATGCCAATTTAGTGGTGCGCCTAAGGAAGATCCAAATGAACATCTACGTACCTTTAATAGGATCTGCACACTATTTAAAATCCGAGAAGTGGAGGATGAACAGATATATCTCATGTTATTTCCCTGGACTTTAAAGGGAGAAGCCAAAGATTGGTTGGAATCGTTACCTGAAGGGGCGATCGATACATGGGACGTTTTAATTGACAAATTTCTTAAACAATTCTTTCCTGCATCTAAAGCCGTAAGACTTCAAGCAGAAATTGTTACGTTCACACAGAAGCCAAATGAAACTCTATATGAGGCGTGGACAAGATATGGAAAGTTGTTAAGAGGATGTCCGCAACATGGTTTAGACACCTGTCAAATAGTACAAATATTCTACCAAGGATGCGACATCACTACAAGAAAAGACATAGATATAGCAGCTGGTGGTTCTATTATGAAGAAAACCGAAACTGATGCTTACAAAATTATTGATAACACTGCTTCCCACTCACATGAGTGGCACCAAGAAAAAGATATCATTAGATCATCTAAAGCAGCTAGAGCCGATTCTAGCCATGACTTAGATTCCATTTCCGCAAAGATAGATGCTGTAGAGAGACGAATGGAAAAGATGACTAAAGATATTCACTCAATACGAATTAGTTGTGAGCAGTGTGGAGGACCACATTTGACAAAAGATTGTCTCAGTATTGAATTAACAATGGAACAAAGAGAGAATATTTCATACATAAACCAAAGGCCTGGAAATAATTATCAGAATAATTATCAACCGCCAAGACCGATTTACAATCAAAACCAGAATTATAACCGAAATATTCCATACAACAACCAACAAGGTCCTAGCAATCAACAAGTATCCAATAATACTTACAATCAGCAAAGACCTAATTTTCAAAACAAACCACCACAACAAACCGATGATAAAAAGCCGAATTTAGAAGATATGATGACGAAGCTAGTTGAAACTCAAACGCAGTTTTTCACATCTCAAAAACAAACTAATGAACAAAATGCTCAAGCATTTAGAAATCAACAAGCTTCTATTCAAAATCTGGAACAAGAAGTAAGTAACCTAGCAAGGTTAATAGGTGAAAGAAAACCGGGAAGTTTACCGAGCGATACAAACGCTAACCCCCGAAATGAAACATCTAAAGTCATTACCACAAGAAGTGGTACAACACTTAAACCACCTGAAATACCTGTAACTTCTGATGAAACTATTCCTACTCCACAAGAACCGCAACCTGATCAAGATAAGAAAAAAGAACCGGTAGTTGAAAAAGTTAATGAAAATAACACAGTTAAGGATAAACCTTATGTTAAACCATACCAACCACCACTTCCTTACCCGAGTAAAATGAAGAAAGAGAAACTTGAAGCCGAGCAATCCAAATTCTTGGATATGTTTAAACAGATAAATGTAAATCTTCCTTTCATTGATGTGATTTCAGGAATGCCAAGATATGCTAAATTCTTGAAAGATCTAATCTCAAATAGAACGAAAATGGAAGAACTCTCGGCTGTTACTATGAATGCTAATTGTTCAGCAGTGCTGTTGAATAAGATACCAGAAAAACTATCTGATCCAGGAAGTTTCACAATTCCATGTTTTCTGGGTAGTCTTAGTTCAATAGAAGCATTGGCAGACTTAGGTGCTAGTATAAATCTAATGCCGTATTCACTATACGCTAAACTAGACCTTGGAGAATTGAAACCAACTAGAATAAGCATACAACTAGCCGATAGATCAATAAAATATCCTAGAGGGATAATGGAGAACATGCTAGTTAAAGTTGGTACTTTAGTATTTTCAGTAGATTTTGTTGTTTTAGACATGGAAGAAGATTCTCAAGTTCCTCTCATATTAGGAAGACCATTCTTAAACACGGCTAAAGCAATGATAGACGTGTTCGGTAAGAAACTGACCCTAAGTATAGAGGATGAGAGTGTTACCTTTTCAGTGGATAGAGCCATGCAACAACCACAATCTGCAGATGATACATGTTATTATATTCAAACTATAGATGCACATGCAGAATTATTAGAAGAATTTCCAGAATTACAAGGAACAGGAGAATGTTCTTTAGGAGAAGGTAATGAACCAATTGATGAAGCTGAAATGTTAGCTACACTAATAGCTAATGGATATGAACCAACAACAGAAGAAATTCAAATGCTAAAAGAAGAAGACAGATATCGATATAAATCATCGATAGAAGAACCTCCGAAATTAGAGTTAAAGCCACTTCCAAACCATTTGGAATACGCTTATTTACATGGTGAATCTGAATTACCTGTAATAATATCGTCTTCTCTTACTGAAAATGAGAAATCACAACTCATTTCTGTGTTGAAAGCTCATAAACCAGCCATTGCATGGAAGATTCATGATATTAAAGGAATAAGTCCTTCGTATTGCACACATAAAATCCTTATGGAAGAAGGTCATAAAACGTATGTGCAACGCCAACGAAGACTAAATCCTAATATGCAAGATGTAGTTAAGAAAGAGATTATTAAACTGCTAGATGCAGGTTTGATATATCCAATTTCTGATAGTCCATGGGTATGCCCAGTTCAATGCGTACCTAAGAAGGGTGGCATGACTGTCATTACAAATGAGAAAAATGAGCTTATTCCTACTAGGACTGTAACAGGATGGCGTGTATGTATTGATTATAGAAAATTAAATGACGCCACCAGAAAAGATCACTTTCCCTTACCTTTTATAGATCAAATGTTGGAAAGATTAGCCGGAAATAGTTACTATTGTTTTCTAGATGGATTTTTCCGGATATTTTCAAATTCCAATAGCACCCGAGGACCAAGAGAAAACCACATTCACGTGCCCTTATGGTACTTTTGCTTACAAACGCATGCCATTTGGACTTTGCAACGCCCCTGCAACCTTTCAAAGGTGTATGATGGCGATTTTTCACGACATGATAGAAGAATGCATGGAAGTATTCATGGATGACTTTTCAGTCTTCGGTGATACATTTAAATCATGTCTAGTTAATCTGGAACGAATGCTAATTAGATGCGAAAAATCAAATCTAGTACTTAATTGGGAGAAATGCCATTTCATGGTTAAAGAAGGCATCGTTCTTGGACATAAAATTTCAAAAGAAGGAATTGAAGTGGATAGAGCTAAAGTAGATGTAATTGCTAAACTTCCACATCCCACCAATGTTAGAGGAGTTAGGAGTTTTCTAGGGCATGCCGGTTTTTACCGACGTTTCATAAAAGATTTTTCTAAAATTGCCACTCCTATGAATAAACTCCTAGAAAAGGATGCTCCATTCATCTTTTCAGATGAGTGTATTAAATCTTTTAATATTCTTAAAGAGAAACTCACTAATGCACCGATCATGATAACACCAAATTGGAATCTACCATTTGAACTAATGTGCGATGCAAGTGATTTTGCAATGGGAGCCGTTTTAGGACAAAGGATTGAAAAACGATTTCAACCTATATATTATGCTAGTAAGACGTTACAAGGAGCACAAACGAACTATACAACTACTGAAAAAGAACTCCTTGCTATTGTCTTTGCTTTTGACAAATTTCGATCATATCTCGTTCTAGCAAAAACGGTGGTCTATACCGACCATTCTGCTCTTAGATACCTATTTTCAAAACAAGATGCTAAACCAAGATTAATCCGTTGGATCTTACTCTTACAAGAGTTTGATATTGAAATCCGAGATAAAAGAGGAGCAGAAAATCTCGCCGCTGATCATCTTTCTCGTCTTGAAAATCCCGAATTAGAAGTTCTAAATGAATCGGCCATACAAGACAACTTTCCTGATGAATATCTATTGAAGATAGATTATAAAGAAATCCCATGGTTTGCAGACTATGCAAACTACTTAGTTTGTGGATTCCTTGAAAAAGGATTATCGTACCAAAGACGAAAGAAATTCTTCAGTGATATAAAACACTATTTCTGGGAAGATCCACATCTGTTTAAAAGTTGTCCCGATGGAATAATACACCGATGTGTATTTGGAGATGAAGCTAGTAAAATTTTAAACCATTGTCACACAGGACCAACAGGAGGGCATTATGGGCCTCAACTAACAGCAAGAAAAGTTTATGAAGCTGGATTCTATTGGCCTACAATTTACAAAGACGCACACCTTCTTTGCAAATCCTGTGATGCATGTCAAAGGACCGGAAAAATAAGTCAACGTGATGAAATGCCACAAAATGTCATCCAAGTATGTGAAGTATTTGACATTTGGGGTATTGACTTTATGGGTCCATTTCCAAAATCTCATAATAATCTATATATACTCGTAGCCATTGATTATGTATCTAAATGGGCAGAAGCACAAGCTCTCCCAACTAACGATGCACGAGTTGTAGTCAACTTTTTAAAACGTCTTTTTGCAAGGTTTGGAACACCGAAAGCTTTAATAAGTGATCGGGGTACTCATTTCTGTAATAATCAACTTGAGAAAGTTCTTAAAAGATATGGAGTAACTCATAAAATCTCCACCGCATATCATCCACAAACAAGTGGACAAGTTGAAAATACCAACCGAGCTTTAAAACGTATTCTAGAGAAAACCGTAGGATCAAATCCGAAGGAATGGTCCATTAAATTGGAGGATGCACTCTGGGCTTTTAGAACAGCCTACAAAACTCCAATTGGAACCACACCTTTTAGACTTGTTTATGGAAAAGCATGTCATCTTCCAGTAGAAATTGAACACAAAGCATTTTGGGCTTTGAAGACATGTAATCTTGATTTACATGAAGCCGGACGTCTACGATTAAGTCAACTAAATGAATTAGAAGAATTAAGACATGAAGCATACGAAAATTCGTTAATCTATAAAGAAAGAACGAAGAAATGGCATGATAAAAGAATCAGAAGTTCAAAAGAATTTAAAGAAGGAGACAGAGTTCTTCTTTTCAATTCACGATTCAAGTTATTTCCTGGAAAATTGAAATCAAGATGGTCTGGACCATTCATAGTCAAAAGAGTTTTCCCATACGGAATGATAGAATTAATAAATTCAAATGGGATTGAATTTAAAGTTAATGGTCACAGAGTTAAACATTACATACATGGTCCGATGGAAGTCGACAACGAAGTTAATCACAATTTCGACACCACAGCTAACTAAGTGTGGGGAGAATCAAGTCTTTAAAGGATAATATGTATTTCTGTTAGAGTTAGATTGTCTGTTTTCGTGTAGTTCTCGAAAATGGAACCCGAATGGTCTTTCCCTAGCAGACCCTAAAGAACTAGTCTTCTCCCCCCATTCTGAATTTTTATTTTTTTTAGGTTTTTACAAAATGAAGACTGCCTGTGAACTAAACCATGGTCTAATGCTACACGCTTTGATCACTAAACGTAATAATGACATACTACCGAGTGAAATAGTATCAGTAATCAGAGAAAGAATGGACGGAGTTAGAAAAGAATCCAGATGCGAAGATAATAAGTTACAATTTGGTAAAGGAAAATCAAAATCCGCAGCGAAAAGAAGAGCACGACACCTAGAAAGATGTCACAAATGCGGAAAATGGTCACATGGAGGTAAATGTTCAAATAATCAAACCTATTCAAATACCGAATTTGTTACTTTATGCAGAGACGGACCGTTCATATGTTTAGAAGAAAAGATACTGAATGCTCGAGGTTATGCCTATGTAGCCATGGAAAACCAATTAAACCGACTATCTTATGAATGGGATAGATCATATAACTAAGAAATCTATTTCACAGGTATGTCTGTACAGTTTTTATTTTTATTTTTATTTTTAACCTTTTGATAATAAACGCTAATTTGTTCGCTAAAAAGTATTAAATTGGTATTAAATAAAATTAGGTTTGGCGACCGAAATTATTGATATCATTCAAAAATTTATTACATCACTGCAAAATTTAACGTTTATTCTTAAGGTATAAATATCTTTAATCAATCAAACCAAAATATTTCAAAAATTCGTCATGAGTTAAATTAGGTCTTGGAACCGAAATTACTTTACCGAAAAGAGGGGCGCATATTTTTGATAATATTTGATTGATTAAAGTGGGATAAAAAGACAAAAAGATTTTTAATTTTATTTTTACCATGTTTTTAAAATTAATATTTAAATCTTAAATTAATATTGTAAACTTTGTAAAAACAATATATTTAAAATTGTAAATATTTGAAAAATTAATATAAGTTTGGTATGAATTTATAATATGAATTTTTAAAAAATTAAGTTTGGTGTGAATTTTTAATTTTTAAAATATGAATTTTTAATTTTATGCATTTCAAATTTTAAGTTTGGTGTGATTTTTTAATATTAATTTTGAATTTAATATTTAAGTTGTGTGAATTTAAAAACAAAAATTTACTTTATCTCATTAAGTTAAGAATATGATTTTTAAAATTCGTCGTAAGTTGAAGACTAGGTCTTTGAACCGAAATTGCTTTACCCAAGGGAGGGACGAGAACTTTTATTATCATTATTTTTAATCTTATTGAATTAAAGTATGCCAAAAACATTTAAAAAACCCAAAAATCTTAGCTTTTAAAACAATTGCTACAAAAAGACAAAATTTTAAAATTTTGTCGAAGGACGGACTAGGACATCGATCCGAAACGACCTCGTCCTAAATAACAAGGGAAACAAAATTTTAAAATTAATTACTTAATTGTTTTCATAAGTTAATGATTATAAAAAAAAAAAAAAAAATATACCAAACTCCGCGAGTCGCGGAGTTTGGAGGGTAAATCCCCGCGACTCGCGGAGGAGTCGGATTACAGAAAAAAATAAAGAGCTGCAACAGCTCAGTTTCAACCCCAAAACAGAAAAACTGCTGCGAAAAACCCCGAAAAACCACCCAAAAACACCCCAAAAATCACAATTTTTAACCGTTAATCACCAAATCTTTTGCTAAAATCATGTTGAGAAGGATGCTATCTAAGAATTACTCAAGAAAAACGGTAAATTTTTACACCTAAACACCATTTAATCCAAAATTTGGTGTTCTTGAGCAAATTTTTCCCCAATTTGATTTTGATGCTTTTTAGTGTAATTAAGCTTAAATTGTTTATGTATTATGCTTGTATAACCTAGATCGATGCTGTTTAACATGATTAGAAGCCTTAAACTTAAAATTTTGAGTAATCTAGGGTTTGTGTTCTTGAGCAAATTTGGGGCTTTTTGATATAAACAGGTTATGGCCGATTTTTGTCATGAATTGTTGCTAAATTGAGTAGTGTAACATGTCTAGGTAGTTAAATGATCCAAACTTTGAGCCTAAACATGATTTTGAGAATTAAAGTGGACTTTTTCAAGTCTAAAATTCATGAACTTGATTTTTGAAAGATAATGCCATTTGAGACTTGTTTAATTGCTAGTAATGATTATTTTGACATGTTATTTGAGTTGAATGCTTATGAACTTGGCGAACATTTTCGTATATGCTTATTTGAAAAAGTGTAGATTTGATAAAAATGTGAAAATGAGCTTAAGTTTGATATAAATTGATAATGTCATTGTAATTATTTTGATTGATGATTTTGCTGACACTAATGCATATTTGGATGCACAAAATTTGTGTTTGATGTGTTTTGCAGAATGAAAGGGGTGAATCTTCATCCCAAGCCCGCAATGCTCCTGCTGAGAATTTGGAACAACAGGAGGTGGATAACTACTACAAGCAGGATATACCTCATCCAGTCATGACCTTTTCTGATATGCACTTGGAAGAGTTGCACCCGAACCTGAGATTTGACAGACTTTGGATAGATTATCCAAAATATCAACGGGTTTTGCATACTCTTCATTCTAAGGTTGTTGAGGTACCGAGGGTCATAGAATGGGGACCCTTAGAAGCTGTATAATTGGCCGGGCCAATTAGGGAATTACTTGTACAGAGGTATGGTAATTCTTCTTTTAATGACTGGGTATGTTTATTCACCATACGTAGACCTGTATATAAAGTATGGTGTGAAGAATTGTTATGTAGTATAGAGTTGAATGATCGGGTAGCTAGTTTAACCGATCGTTCTTTTATTAGATTTTTGTTAGGCGGTTCGATGCGCCACATGTCTTTACTGGACATGGCTCAGGCTTTACGTATATATACGCCCGAGGAGTTAGCGTCTGCCGATTGTAGAGGATTGATACTAAACGGTAGAAAGATAGATGAGAATTTTGATACACACGGTGTGTGGAGTCAAATGACAAGTCATCACCGTTTCAAAGGGGGAAATTACTCTTATTTGGATATAGATAGAGCCGAATTAAGAGTGATACATAGGTTTTTAGCTAATTCGATTACACAAAGGGGTAAAAACAAGGAAAAAGTAAATGAACAGGATTTGTTTTACCATATGTGTATTCGAGACCCACAGAGCGCTGTAAGTATACCATATTGTGTGGGTTATTATTTATCAGCTATGGTTCGGGGGATGCGACCACATAGCATAATAGGAGGTGGTATTTTTATTACTTTGATTGGTGAATATCTCGGTGTGGATATAAGTCGGGGAGGATTATTAGTAGAAGAACCGGAACCCCGCGATACTATAGGTTTAAATGTATACCATGGTGCGAAAGTTTTGAAGAGGCGAAATAACGCCGCAGTACGATACCATGGTAGACATCCACAGGTGGAGAGAAACCAACAACAAGGTAATGTAGGAGGGGGGAATGAGATGCAAGAAATGCATAGGTTTATAGCTTCTCAGGAATACGAAAATGCTAGACAGAGAGCATTTGAAGATTGGCAAGTTCATCAGAACCAGATCATAGCTCATTGCCAACATATAGGTAGAAACTATATTCCTACACCGAAACCCATCTTCCCTCCTTGGTCTATAGAGATGCAGCCACCATATCCTACGTATGACCCTGCCGAAGCATTCTATAGCACTTACGGTTATGCCTGGAACCCCTATTGGTACCAATATCATCCTTAGTTTACTTATTATTTTTTTTTATTTTGTAATTTGTAATTATTGATACGTTTAATACTTTTGTTAATATTGTAATCATTTTTATAATTATCTAACTTTTATTCTTAGATTTTAATAATTTTTTGAATGTGGGGTAATATACCAAACTTTAAAAAAAAATATGTATATATGTTTGCAGTTTATCTTATGTACACAACAGGGTAAAACAACGCATTTTCAAAGACTGGCATTAAGTTCAGCAAAAGCAACTAATTTTGACGACAAGATGCAAAATATATGTGAAATAACAACAAGATGGAATGAACAAATGATGTGCACCATTTATCATTCAGCAAACAAACGCCAATATATTTGGAAACTTTGGTAAAATTTAGTCATTTTCACACAAATCACCCTCAATAATTTAAATTGTTACTGATTTTTTGCAAATGAGGGCATTGCAAGATCTTAAGTGTGGGAAGGGGTTAAATTCTTTCGGATTTTAAAATTTTTTACTTTATACACTTGGTTACCATTAAAAATACTAGTAAAGCAGTAGTTGTATTAGAATCTAGTGCTCTCTGATAAAAAAGAACAGCCCTAGTCTTATATACTGACTACCCAATTCTAGTAAAATTTTCAAAATTTTCAATTAAATGAATTCAAAATCATGTTTATACATATTTATGAACGATAAAACTAGGTTTTAACACCGAAATTATTGTTACCTCGGAAAGGACATAAATTAAGAAACAAACTAAAATGTCAAAATTCATTTAAAATGGAATAGAGGACGATAAAAAGAAAAATAAAAAGCCAAGTGTGGGAAAATTTACCAAGTTATTTTAAACATATGTCACATATATCTGTAACAAATAACTGAAAATACTTTTGCTTTGGACTAAACTAAACTGTTTTACCCAATGAAAGAAAAGAAGAGATGGATCTACACGATGAATCAATTCCATCATTAAAAGGAAGTAAAGTCTTCCGAAAAAGACACGCGCTTCTTGATTTAGGTCATGAAGTTGTCGTTCAGACCAGCTGTAGGTTGACAAAAAATCTAGAAAAGTCATCACTAAAATCAGCAGGAAATCCACGGACCTCAGCATTAAACAGGGTCGCCAAGTGGTCAGATTTATCCTAACCATGAGAAGGATTTATCTCGTACAATGGGGGGGGCACCATGCAAATTAGCTGGATGAGACTAATGAATCAGATCCCCAGAAAGGATAATCTCCTTAAAGATTAAAAATCAGCTTTTAAGACTGATATTACTCAATCCTAGAGATTGACCTTAAAGATTGAGAATTACAAACTCATGGAATTCGATGATATCTAAACTCGAGCTTAAACGAGAAAATATTTTGATCAAAATTACAAACCGATTTGTTTTCTGAAAACCCTATTTTCAATGCGTTCATTACCATTGAACGTAAAATCCTAGGAATTCACCTGGAATTCATTAGGTCACCTGAACTAAATCGGGTGTCAACCGTAAGAACGGTGGTTGCATAGTGGTCAAAGACAGGACCTTGTGCCATACCGAAAAATTATAAGGGTGAGCTTTACTATTGCTCCTACCAAGGATAGTAATTGCGTCCGACACGTTATAGACCATAATCAAAAGCATGTCACGGGACATTACCTTAACAGTTGCTTGTTCAACGCTTTCCTTTACAACCGGACGGTAGTTTGCCGAAAGGTAATATACGGAACAAGTAAACTGGACGTGTTGCTTTCCAAATACAAGGTTAGCAAGTGGGTGACACAAAACAGCAAGTTTTGAGCTAAAATTTTCAATTCTGAAACCCACCAAACCCACAAAAATATTTTGCAAACACCGGTAAAGGGTTATCCCGGAAAACTTATCTAGGGTAAAAACTAGATTTAATTTTCAAAAGATCAAATGTTTTCATAAAGATCCAATTTCCTTAATGGATCTAAATTTTTATAGTCATGTGGGACTGTAAACCATATCGTTACTATCATTGTTTATACCACCTTATAGAAATCACTGATGTATAAAGTGTGAAGAATAAAGAAGTGATTCTAGTATTTCAAGACAATATTGCTTGAGGACAAGCAACGCTCAAGTGTGGGAATATTTGATAATGCTAAAAACGAACATATATTTCATAGCATTATTCCTCAAGAAAGACAAGCTTTTAGTTGCAATTGTTCTATTTACAAGTGATATTCGTTTAAATAATAAAAGGTGAAGACAAAAGACAGATTCGACGAATTGAAGACGCAAACGACCAAAAAGCTCAAAAGTACAAAAGACAATCAAAAAGGTTCCAATTATTGATAAGAAACGTCTCGAAATTACAAAAGTACAAGATTCAAAACGCAAAGTACAAAATATAAAATTGTACGCAAGGACGTTCGAAAATCCGGAACCGGGACCAGAGTCAACTCTCAACGCTCGACGCAACGGACTAAAAATTACAAGTTAACTATGTATATAAATATAATATAATATATAATTAATTATATTAATTATATATATATTATATATATATATATTATAAACCGTCGGCAGAGAAAGACTCCAAGGGTGTGAGCTGTAAATACATCCTCCGCGAGTCGCGGAGTTTGAAGAGGATTTTACCGCGAGTCGCGGAGCCCCAAATTTGAAAACTGCCTATAAAGCCAACCGAATTCTGATCAAAAACCATCATCTTTTTCTTCTCTTATCATACGTAAAATTTTTATATATATATATATATAATTTATATTTAAATTTTAATTTTAATTCTAATAATAAGGGTATGTTAGCGAATATTGTAAGGGTGTAAGTCGAAATTCTGTCCGTGTAACGCTACGCTATTTTTAATCATTTTAAGTTATGTTCAACCTTTTTACATTAATGTCTCGTAGCTAAGTTATTATTATGCTTATTTAAAACGAAGTAATCATGATGTTGGGCTAATTACTAAAATTGGGTAATTGGGCTTTGTACCATAATTGGGGTTTGGACAAAAGAACGACACTTGTGGAAATTAGACTATGGGCTATTAATGGGCTTTATATTTGTTTAACTAAATGAAAGTTTGTTAATGTTAATATAAAGATTTACAATTGGGCGTCCCTATAAATTACCATATACACTCGATCGGACACGATGGGCGGGGTATTTATATGTACGAATAATCGTTCATTTAACCGGACACGGGAATGGATTAATAGCCACTAGAATAATTAAAACAGGGGTGAAATTACATTCAAGGGTAATTGGTGTAATTGTTAACAAAGTAGTAAAACCTTGGTTTACACGCAGTCGATAACCTGGTGTATTCATTAAACAAAGTATTAAAACCTTGTTACAATTCGAATCCCCAATTAGTTGGAATATTTAACTTCGGGTATAATAATAATTTGATGAGGACACTCGCACTTTATATTTATGACTGATGGACTGTTATGGACAAAAACCAGACGGACATATTAAATAATCCAGGACAAAGGACAATTAACCCATGGGCATAAAACTAAAATCAACACGTCAAACATCATGATTACGGAAGTTTAAATAAGCATAATTCTTTTATTTCATATTTAATTTCCTTTATTTTATATTTAATTGCACTTCTAATTATCGCACTTTTATTTATTGTTATTTAATCGCACTTTTAATTATCGTACTTTTTAATTATCGCAAGTTTATTTTATCGCACTTTTATTATTCGCAATTTCATTATCGTTATTTACTTTACGCTTTAATTTAAGTCTTGTATTTATTTAATATTTTATATTTGGTTTTAACTGCGACTAAAGTCTTAAAATCGACAAACCGGTCATTAAACGGTAAAAACCCCCCTTTATAATAATAATATTACTTATATATATATTTGTATTTTTATAAAAGTAAACTAATATAGCGTTGAGCTTTGTTTAAAGATTTCCCTGTGGAACGAACCGGACTTACTAAAAACTACACTACTGTACGATTAGGTACACTGCCTATAAGTGTTGTAGCAAGGTTTAAGTATATCCATTCTATAAATAAATAAATATCTTGTGTAAAATTGTATCGTATTTAATAGTATTTCCTGCTAAAATTTAATAGTATTTTATACCCCTCTGCTTTGACATCATTTAACTAATGCACCAGCTGTGTTCATGGACCTTATGAACCGAGTGTGTGGACCATACCTTGACAAGTTTGTCATTGTTTTCATTGATGACATACTTATTTACTCAAAGAATGACCAAGAACACGGTGAACATTTGAGAAAGGTGTTAGAAGTATTGAGGAAGGAAGAATTGTACGCTAAGTTTTCAAAGTGTGCATTTTGGTTGGAAGAAGTTCAATTCCTCGGTCACATAGTGAACAAAGAAGGTATTAAGGTGGATCCGGCAAAGATAGAAACTGTTGAAAAGTGGGAAACCCCGAAAACTCCGAAACACATACGCCAGTTTTTAGGACTAGCTGGTTACTACAGAAGGTTCATCCAAGACTTTTCCAGAATAGCAAAACCCTTGACTGCATTAACACATAAAGGGAAGAAATTTGAATGGAATGATGAACAAGAGAAAGCGTTTCAGTTATTGAAGAAAAAGCTAACTACAGCACCTATATTTTCATTGCCTGAAGGGAATGATGATTTTGTGATTTATTGTGACTCATCAAAGCAAGGTCTCGGTTGTGTATTAATGCAACGAACGAAGGTGATTGCTTATGCATCTAGACAATTGAAGATTCACGAACAAAATTATATGACGCATGATTTGGAATTAGGCGCGGTTGTTTTTGCATTAAAGACTTGGAGGCACTACTTATATGGGGTCAAAAGTATTATATATACCGACCACAAAAGTCTTCAACACATATTTAATCAGAAACAACTGCATATGAGGCAGCGTAGGTGGATTGAATTGTTGAATGATTACGACTTTGAGATTCGTTACCACCCGGGAAAGGCAAATGTGATAGCCGATGCCTTGAGCAGGAAGGACAGAGAACCCATTCGAGTAAAATCTATGAATATAATGATTCATAATAACCTTACTACTCAAATAAAGGAGGCGCAACAAGGAGTTTTAAAAGAGGGAAATTTAAAGGATGAAATACCCAAGGGATCGGAGAAGCATCTTAATATTCGGGAAGACGGAACCCGGTATAGGGCTGAAAGGATTTGGGTACCAAAATTTGGAGATATGAGAGAAATGGTACTTAGAGAAGCTCATATAACTAGATACTCAATACATCCTGGAACGGGGAAGATGTACAAGGATCTCAAGAAACATTTTTGGTGGCCGGGTATGAAACCCGATGTTGCTAAATATGTAGGAGAATGTTTGACGTGTTCTAAGGTCAAAGCTGAGCATCAGAAACCATCAGGTCTACTTCAACAACCCGAAATCCCGGAATGGAAATGGGAAAACATTACCATGGATTTCATCACTAAATTGCCAAGGACTGCAAGTGGTTTTGATACTATTTGGGTAATAGTTGATCGTCTCACCAAATCAGCACACTTCCTGCCAATAAGAGAAGATGACAAGATGGAGAAGTTAGCACGAATGTATTTGAAGGAAGTCGTCTCCAGACATGGAATACCAATCTCTATTATCTCTGATAGGGATGGTAGATTTATTTCAAGATTCTGGCAGACATTACAGCAAGCATTAGGAACTCATCTAGACATGAGTACTGCCTATCATCCACAAACTGATGGGCAGAGCGAAAGGACGATACAAATGCTTGAAGACATGCTACGAGCATGTGTTATTGATTTCGGAAACAGTTGGGATCGACATCTACTGTTAGCAGAATTTTCCTACAACAACAGCTACCATTCAAGCATTGAGATGGCGCCGTTTGAAGCACTTTATGGTAGAAAGTGCAGGTCTCCGATTTGTTGGAGTGAAGTGGGGGATAGAAAATTTACGGGTCCGGAGATTATACAAGAAACTACCGAGAAGATCATCCAAATTCAACAACGGTTGAAAACCGCCCAAAGTCGACAAAAGAGCTACGCTGACATTAAAAGAAAAGATATAGAATTTGAAATTGGAGAGATGGTCATGCTTAAAGTTGCACCTTGGAAAGGCGTTGTTCGATTTGGTAAACGAGGAAAATTAAATCCAAGGTATATTGGACCATTCAAGATTATTGATCGTGTCGGACCAGTAGCTTACCGACTTGAGTTACCTCAACAACTCGCGGCTGTACATAACACTTTCCACGTCTCGAATTTGAAGAAATGTTTTGCTAAAGAAGATCTCACTATTCCGTTAGATGAAATCCAAATCAACGAAAAACTTCAATTCATCGAAGAACCCGTCGAAATAATGGATCGTGAGGTTAAAAGACTTAAGCAAAACAAGATACCAATTGTTAAGGTTCGATGGAATGATCGTAGAGGACCCGAGTTCACCTGGGAGCGTGAAGATCAGATGAAGAAGAAATACCCGCATCTATTTCCAGAAGATTCGTCAACACCTTCAACAGCTTAAAATTTCGGGACGAAATTTATTTAACGGGTAGGTACTGTAGTGACCCGAACTTTACCATGTTTATATATATTAATTGAGATTGATATATACATGATTAAATGTTTCCAACATGTTAAGCAATCAAACTTGTTAAGACTTGATTAATTGAAATATGTTTCATATAGACAATTGACCACCCAAGTTGACCGGCGATTCACGAACGTTAAAACTTGTAAAAACGACATGACGATATATATATGGATATACATATGGTTAACATGAGATTATGATAAGTAAGTATCTCCATAAGTATATTAACAATGAGTTATATACATATAAACGAGACTACTAACTTAAGGATTTCGAAACGAGACATATATGTAACAATTATCGTTGTAACGACATTTAAATGTATATATATCATATTAAGATATATTAATATATCATAATATCATGATAATATAATAATTTAACATCTCATTAGATATAATAAACAATGGGTTAACAACATTAATTGAGATCGTTAACTTAAAGGTTTCAAAACAACACTTACATGTAACGACTAACGATGACTTAACGACTCAGTTAAAATGTATATACATGTAGTGTATTTAGATGTATTAAAATACTTTTGGAAGACTTCAAGACATATATCAAAACACTCATACTTAACGAAAATGGTTACAGTTACTTTCCCATTCTTTTCTTTCATCAAGAATTCTAGTCGTATTCTTACCCGTATTATACACAGCTTCAAAACGTACTTACTATGGGTATATACCAATAGAAACTAGCATGGGATTCCACTCTTGATTATGTCATGTATGACTAATCAATTTTAACTTCTACCATGAGCTAGTCAACTTACTAGAACTCCTTTTAACCCCACTCACCACTCACCAATTACCACTCATCATTCACTCCATTTCACTTCCAATTTTCTTTTTAATTCTCTCTCAACACACACACACACACTATTATGAATGTATTTTTCCAGTAGTTAATCATCATCTTCATCAAAAATCACTTCAAGAATCAAGCTATAATCATCATAGGAATAACACTTCAAGAACACTTCAAAAATCCCTTCAAGTTTACTAATTTACTTCCAAGCTTTCTAATCCATTCCAAGTAATCATCTAAGATCAAGAAACCTTTGTTATATACAGTAGGTTATCTTTCTTATTCAAGGTAATATTCATATTCAAACTTTGATTCAATTTCTATAACTATAAACTATCTTAATTCGAGTAAAAATCTTACTTGAACTTGTTTTTGTGTCATGATCCTACTTCAAGAACTTTCAAGCCATCCAAGATCCTTTGAAGCTAGATCATTTCTTGTCACTTCCAGTAGGTTTACCTACTAAACTTGAGGTAGTAATTATGTTCATAACATCATTCGATTCATATATATAAAATTATCTTATTCGAAGGTTTAAACTCGTAATCACTAGAACATAGTTTAGTTAATTCTAAACTTGTTCGCAAACAAAAGTTAATCCTTCTAACTTGACTTTTAAAATTAACTAAACACATGTTCTATATCTATATGATATGCTAACTTAATGATTTAAAACCTGGAAACACGAAAAACACCGTAAAACCGGATTTACGCCGTCGTAGTAACACCGCGGGCTGTTTTGGGTTAGTTAATTAAAAACTATGATAAACTTTGATTTAAAAGTTGTTATTCTGAAAAAATGATTTTTATTATGAACATGAAACTATATCCAAAAATTATGGTTAAACTCAAAGTGGAAGTATGTTTTCTAAAATGGTCATCTAGACGTCGTTCTTTCGACTGAAATGACTACCTTTACAAAAATGACTTGTAACTTATTTTTCCGACTATAAACCTATACTTTTTCTGTTTAGATTCATATAATAGAGTTCAATATGAAACCATAGCAATTTGATTCACTCAAAACGGATTTAAAATGAAGAAGTTATGGGTAAAACAAGATTGGATAATTTTTCTCATTTTAGCTACGTGAAAATTGGTAACAAATCTATTCCAACCATAACTTAATCAACTTGTATTGTATATTATGTAATCTTGAGATACCATAGACACGTATACAATGTTTCGACCTATCATGTCAACACATCTATATATATTTCGGAACAACCATAGACACTCTATATGTGAATGTTGGAGTTAGTTATACAGGGTTGAGGTTGATTCCAAAATATATATAGTTTGAGTTATGATCAATACTGAGATACGTATACACTGGGTTATGGATTGATTCAAGATAATATTTATCGATTTATTTCTGTACATCTAACTGTGGACAACTAGTTGTAGGTTACTAACGAGGACAGCTGACTTAATAAACTTAAAACATCAAAATATATTAAAAGTGTTGTAAATATATTTTGAACATACTTTAATATATATGTATATATTGTTATAGGTTCGTGAATCAACAGTGGCCAAGTCTTACTTCTCGACGAAGTAAAAATCTGTGAAAGTGAGTTATAGTCCCACTTTTAAAATCTAATATTTTTGGGATGAGAATACATGCAGGTTTTATAAATGATTTACAAAATAGACACAAGTACGTGAAACTACTTTCTATGGTTGAATTATCGAAATCGAATATGCCCTTTTTATTAAGTCTGGTAATCTAAGAATTAGGGAACAGACACCCTAATTGACGCGAATCCTAAAGATAGATCTATTGGGCCTAACAAACCCCATCCAAAGTATCGGATGCTTTAGTACTTCGAAATTTATATCATATCCGAAGGGTGTCCCGGAATGATGGGGATATTCTTATATATGCATCTTGTTAATGTCGGTTACCAGGTGTTCACCATATGAATGATTTTTATCTTTATGTATGAGATGTATATTGAAATATGAAATCTTGTGGTCTATTGTTACAATTTGATATATATAGGTTAAACCTATAACTCACCAACATTTTTGTTGACGTTTAAAGCATGTTTATTCTCAGGTGAATACTAAGAGCTTCCGCTGTTGCATACTAAAATAAGGACAAGATTTGGAGTCCATGTTTGTATGATACTGTGTAAAAACTGCATTCAAGAAACTGATTTCGATGTAACATATTTGTATTGTAAACCATTATGTAATGGTCGTGTGTAAACAGGATATTTTAGATTATCATTATTTGATAATCTACGTAAAGCTTTTTAAACCTTTATTTATGAAATAAAGGTTATGGTTTGTTTTAAAAATGAATGCAGTCTTTGAAAAACGTCTCATATAGAGGTCAAAACCTCGCAACGAAATCAATTAATATGGAACGTTTTTAATCAATAAGAACGGGACATTTCAGCAACGAAATCAATTAATATGGAACGTTTTTAATCAATAAGAACGGGACATTTCAGTTGGTATCCGAGCGTTGGTCTTAGAGAACCAGAAAATTTGCATTAGTGTGTCTTATCGAGTTTGTTAGGATGCATTAGTGAGTCTGGACTTCGACCGTGTTTTCTTTAAAAATGATTGCTTAACATTTTTGTTGGAAACTATATATTATTAACATGTATATATTATGTGATATATTAATCTCTTAACATGTTTGATATTGTGTGATAGATGTCTACCTCTAGCACAAATCTCATTGACTCACCTAATAATAATGAAGAGTCGAATATATATTGGACTGATTCACAAGTTCCCCAAGAGGAACCGGAAGAAGAATCAGAACTGGAAGAGGAGGAACCAGAGGAGGAAATAGAACCGGTGGGGGAAATAATAAAACGGTTAAGTAAAAGAAAATCCTCAACCAACCGACCAAGGTTAATTATGGTCAATGGTGTTTCCGCCAAGGAAGCAAAATATTGGGAGGATTACCAATTCTTCGATGAATCGGATTCCGACGAGAATTTCGATGATGTTATAGAAATTACCCCAACTGAATTTAAAAAGGCAAAAGAAAATAATAAGGGAAAGGGCATAAAAATAGAGAAATCTAATTCCAACCCCGACGAACTTTATATGTATCGTCAACCCCCGAAGTCCTTAAATTGTAACAATGACCCGGGAACCTCTAAACCACCAGGTTTTTCTAAACCGTTGTGGAAAACGACAGCTAGTATTAGGAGAACATCATATATCCCTAGAAACTTGGCAAAACGAACCAAAACCGAAGAAGAAGAAACGAGCGAGTTAGAATAAGATAGATGTATTCGTGTGGTGTAATATATGTAATATAGTGTGCTTATGCTTTATGATATATATAAAAATTGCTTGTATTAATAAGTATTTTTTTATGAATCTAACTCTTGTCTATTTTACAGTTTAAAAACACAAAATGGATAGACAACCCAATATTTTAAGAGACCTACCCGGAGACATGATTGATGAAATCTTGTCTAGAGTCGGTCAGAATTCCTCGGCACAACTATTTAAGGCGAGATCAGTTTGTAAGACATTCGAAGAACGTTCCAAGAATGCCTTGGTTTATAAAAGGCTTTCGTTCGAAAGATGGGGGATATCACATTGGGAAATCCATAAGTTACGATGTGTTTACTTTGACGCATATATTGCGGGGAACCCAAATGCTATTTTACGCAACGGGTAAAGAAATTATTTTGACTCAATATATCCAAATATAGGACTTCGTGATTTAGAAAAAGCGGCTAACATGCAACATAAAGAAGCATGTTATGCTTACGGGTTAGTAATGTTCGCTTCTCACCAAAGTGAGAACAAGAACATCGGGCTACAACTATTAAACAAAACGTTCCCACAAGTGACGGAGTCGGTAATTGGGGTAAGAAATGAGGTTTTTAGGTTATTACGAGACTGTTGGTCATTACGTAACCCTCGCCCCTTTGACGACGTTACAACACGCTGTCTTATCAACGGCCATAACGGTTATGTTCCACAAGACTAAGGATGGGAAGTAGTCCTAGTAAAACCAGAATGCACGACTTGTTTCTGGACGTATGAATTACGTTTCTTTATTGCCTTTGCTGAACGACTTGTGTACTAGCTAGAATTATCTTCACAACTATCTTGTATAAAAGTTATTGTGTGCTATATTTCATGCTTTATGTAAAATAAGCGGTATTGTAAGTTTGTAAAATATTGTATAAAAGTTTGAACGCGAAATATTATTATAATCAGTTTTTCATATAGAATTGTAGTAGTTGATTTGTATATTAGCTACTAAGTATGAACTTAACGGGTAGGTACTACCCGAATTTAAACTTATAAAACGCTAATATGAAGAAAAAGCTTTTATAAATGAGTTCATATTATGCTACGAAATACTATTAACTACTCTTAATATTCTGTATGATTAACTTGTTCCATTTGACTATTTTGAAGGAAATGGCACCGACTACTCGACACACCGTGAATATGAATGAAGAGGAATTCCGTACTTTTCTAGCTTCAAACATAGCCGCAGTATAGGCTGTGCTACATACCAACAATAACCTTGAATCTAGCAGTACAGGAAATCGTGTAGGATGCACCTACAAAGAATTCACTGCCTGCAAACCTTTGGAATTTGATGGAACCGAAGGACCGATCGGATTGAAACGGTGGACCGAGAAGGTCAAATCGGTGTTTGCCATAAGTAAGTGTACCGAAGAGGACAAATTGAAGTACGCTACGCATACCTTCACAGGTTCTGCGTTAACATGGTGGAATACCTATCTAGAGCAAGTGGGACAAGATGATGCGTACGCACTACCGTGGTCAGCATTCAAGCACTTGATGAACGAGAAGTACCGTCCCAGAACTGAGGTCAATAACCTCAAGACAGAACTTAGAGGGTTACGAACCCAAGGATTTGATATTACCACGTACGAAAGACGATTCACAGAATTGTGCCTATTGTGTCCGGGAGCATTCGAAGATGAGGAAGAGAAGATCGACGCGTTTGTGAAAGGATTACCGGAAAGACTCCAAGAAGATATAAGTTCACATGAGCCCGCCTCCATACAACAGGCATGTAGAATGGCTCACAAACTAGTGAACTAGATTGAGGAAAGAATTAAAGAACAGACGGCTGAAGAGGCCAATGTGAAGCAAGTCAAAAGAAAGTGGGAGGAAAACGGTAATAAGAATCACCAATACAACAACAACAGCAATTACAATAATAATCGCAACATTTATCCCAACAATCGCAACATCAATCGCAACTACAACAAACGGCCCAACAACAACAACAACAACAACAACAACAACAATAACAACAACAATAGCAACTACAACAATCATCCCAACAACAATAACAACCGCAACAACAACAACAATCAGAAGCAGCTATGCCAAAGGTGTGAAAAGTATCACTCGGGGTTCTGCACCAAATTTTGCAACAAGTGTAAAAGAAATGGTCATAGCGCGGCGAAGTGTGAGGTCTACGGACCAGGGGTTAACAGAACGAAAGGAACAAATGGTGTCAGAACGAGTAATAGCGGAGCAAGTGGTGTCAGAGCAAGTTATGCCAATGTAGTTTGTTATAAATGTGGAAAACCAGGCCACATTATTAGAAATTGCCCGAACCAGGAGAACACGAATGGACAAGGCCGCGAAAGAGTTTTCAATATTAATGCGGCAGAGGCACAGGAAGACCCGGAGCTTGTTACGGGTACGTTTCTTATTGACAATAAATCTGCTTACGTTTTATTTGATTCGGGTGCGAATAGAAGCTATATGAGTAGAGATTTTTGTGCTAAATTAAGTTGTCCATTGACGCCGTTGGATAGTAAATTTTTACTCGAATTAGCAAACGGTAAATTAATTTCAGCAGATAATATATGCCGGAATCGAGAAATTAAACTGGGTAGCGAAATATTTAAGATTGATTTGATAACAGTAGAGTTAGGGAGTTTTGATGTAATAGTTGGCATGGACTGGCTGAAGAAGGAGAAAGCAGAGATCGTATGTTATAAAAATGCAATTCGCATTGTACGAGAAGAAGGAGAACCCTTAATGGTGTACGGAGAAAAAGGCAACATGAAGCTACATCTTATTAGTAATTTGAAGGCACAAAAACTAATAAGAAAAGGTTGCTATGCTGTTCTAGCACACGTCGAGAAAGTACAAACTGAAGAAAAGAGCATCAATGATGTTCCCGTCGCAAAAGAATTTCCCGATGTATTTCCGAAAGAATTACCGGGACTACCTCCACATCGATCTGTTGAATTTCAAATAGATCTTGTACCAGAAGCTGCACCAATAGCTCATGCTCCTTACAGACTCGCACCCAGAGAGATGAAAGAACTGCAAAGCCAACTGCAAGAACTATTAGAATGTGGTTTCATTCGACCAAGCACATCACCATGGGGAGCTCCTGTTTTGTTTATCAAGAAGAAGGATGGTACATTTAGGTTGTGTATTGACTACAGAGAGTTGAACAAACTTACCATCAAAAATCGTTATCCACTGCCGAGAATTGACGACTTATTTGATCAACTACAAGGCTCGTCGGTTTATTCGAAGATCGATTTACGTTCTGGATATCATCAAATGCGAGTAAAGGAGGATGATATTCCAAAAACTACTTTTAGGACGCGTTATGGTCATTACGAGTTTATGGTTATGCCGTTTGGATTGACTAACGCACCAGCTGTGTTCATGGACCTTATGAACTGAGTGTGTGGGCCATATCTTGACAAGTTTGTCAATGTTTTCATCGATGACATACTTATTTGCTCAAAGAATGATCAAGAGCATGAAGAACATTTGAGAAAAGTACTAGAAGTATTGAGGAAAGAAAAACTGTACGCTAAGTTTTCAAAGTGTGCATTTTGGTTGGAAGAAGTTTAATTCCTCGGTCACATAGTGAACAAAGAAGGTATCCAGGTGGACCCGGCAAAGATCGAAACCGTTGAAAAGTGGGAAACCCCAAAAACTCCGAAGCATATACCTCAATTTTTAGGATTGGCTGGTTACTACAGAAGATTCATCCAAGATTTCTCCAAAATAGCAAAACCCTTGACTGCATTAACGCATAAAGGGAAGAAATTTGAATGGAAGGATGAACAAGAGAAGGCGTTTCAATTATTGAAGAAAAAGCTAACTACGGCACCTATATTGTCATTGCCTGAAGGGAATGATGATTTTGTGATTTATTGTGACGCATCAAAGCAAGGTCTTGGTTGTGTATTAATGCAACGGACGAAGGTGATTGCTTATGCGTCTAGACAATTGAAGATTCACGAGCAAAATTATACGACGCATGATTTGGAATTAGGCGCGGTTGTTTTTGCATTAAAGACTTGGAGGCACTACTTATATGGGGTCAAAAGTATTATATATATCGACCACAAAAGTCTTCAACACATTTAATCAGAAACAACTGAATAT
Organism: Rutidosis leptorrhynchoides; assembly: GCF_046630445.1. Lineage (NCBI taxonomy): Eukaryota > Viridiplantae > Streptophyta > Magnoliopsida > Asterales > Asteraceae > Rutidosis > Rutidosis leptorrhynchoides. The sequence goes on from NC_092341.1 coordinate 110,739,111, forward strand.
GAGGCAGTGTAGGTGGATTGAATTGTTGAATGATTACGACTTTGAGATTCGTTACCACCCGGGGAAGGCAAATGTGGTAGCCGACGCCTTGAGCAGAAAGGACAGAGAACCCATTCGAGTAAAATCTATGAATATAATGATTCACACTAACCTTACTACTCAAATAAAGGAGGCGCAACAAGGAGTTTTAAAAGAGGGAAATTTAAAGGATGAAATACCCAAAGGATCGGAGAAGCATCTTAATATTTGGGAAGACGGAACCCGGTATAGGGCTGAAAGAATTTGGGTACCAAAATTTGGAGATATGAGAGAAATGGTACTTAGAGAAGCTCATAAAACCAGATACTCAATACATCCTGGAACGGGGAAGATGTACAAGGATCTTAAGAAACATTTGTCAAGGCCCTACTTTTTCCGTTATCTTTTTCCGTTAATTATTTAACGACCGTTAACTGTTAGTGTGCCACGTCATTTCTATGACCTATATTATTATTTTTGTAATAATATATATATAATAATTATTATGTGTTATATGAATATATGTATTCATATTTTATTTTGTACGTTCCTACGTCTCGCGGATTTCCATCCGGCGAATCCTTTCGGTTTTTAAACCAACGGTCGAGCTTTCGGGATTTTTAAATCCTAAATATTTAAATATGATATTTTATGATCATATTATTAATAGGTGTATTTATATTTATTTTTCGTCGCACGTTTGTTATCTTTCCGAAATTTTAATCGCGTAAGCGTGTTTTCGCGTTTCGGGATTCGTTCGGGCTTTCGGGCCATCAGGAATTGCACGTTTTTGAATAATGGACAAGTTGGCCCACTAAGGGGCCCACCCCCATTCAAAATCGGCCGAATATGGGAGGGGGGTGTATCCCTTTGCTTCTCATTTTTGTTTCACATAATTTTAATTCACAAAAATTCCCTAAACCTAACTTGCACTTTTTCTCCTCTCCTCTCCCTCTTGTGGCCGTCGCCTACCACCACCATTATCATCATCTTCATTAATTTTCAAGCTTGGATCAAGAGATAGCTAGCATAAACGTGTTCCTCTCTTCGTTCTCTACGCGATTATATTCTTTGATTCTCGATTTGGGTATAAACCCTAACCCTAGAACTTTTCATTTTTATTTATATTTCTGTATTTTGAGTTTATATTATTAGTATGATGTATATTAGTTGTTGTAATGTTGTTTGGATGCGTAGAATTACTCGTTTGCATATGTTTTCGGTTTGTAAATTTTGGACAGCAGTTTGATTCGTGTTTTCTGACTTTGTAACTGATATGAATGTTAAAATAAAGTACATAAATGAGTTCCTCTCATCAAGACATTAATTTTAGACTCCGGATTCATGTCGTTTCGATTCCCGGAGCCCTATATATGCTTAATTTGATTTTTGTTAAAGATTGAAAGGTGTTCTTGGCATGAACAAGGTTGGGTCCGACTTTGTGACCATCCTTGGTGTCTTTAGGGTGTTTCATTTGGTTAGGACTGATGGTGGGATGAATTTTCATGTTCGGGTCACCTAAATCCGAGCCACGGTTCACCCGTTGTGCCCGAATTACTGTTTTGAGTAAATTGATTTTCCCAAGTGTTGTCATGGCTGATGTCCACGACTTAGGGACTGTTCTTGGAGTGTTCTTGAGTTCATATTTGTGTTGGGTGGTTTGAGTAGGTGAAGTTGCATATGTGGCTTGCCCGAAACCGACACTCGGGGCTCAAGATACGACCCGATGAACTTTTAAACTTAAAATACTTATGGTTAATGATTTAACTTATGATAAAAATTATGGATTTCATTATTAATAAATTATTTTAGATAAAAGAAGTAATTATTATTATTTAAGACTTATGATATAAATATTTACTATATCATTTAATTATTAATTATAATTTAATTAACATTTTAATTAAACTTATGATTAAAAATACTTTTATTATTAAAGGAAAATACTTATGATAAGTATTAACTTTATTTTTGAGAAATTATTATAAGACTTTTAATAAAGAATAAATTATTATTTAATTATTATAAGACTTAATTATTATTTAATTATGATTTAATTATTAAATACTTATGATTTAATAATTTTAATTAGAAACTTATGATATAATTAATAATTCATTATTAATTTATAATACTTATGATATGATTTAAAGATTATTATTATTAATAATATTTATAATATGATTAATATTTAATTAATTAATTAAATACTTATGTTATACTAATTATAACATTTCAACTTATATTAACTTTAATAATTCATTTTATTTAATTAAACTTATGTTAAGACATTATTATACACTTTTGACTTTAAATAACATTATAACCTATGTTATTATTATAATTTACACTTTTCAAATTAATGTTGACTATGTTTGACCAATGTTGACTTTTGAGTTGACTTTTAGTTGACTTTGACTTTCAGTTGACTTCTGTTGACTTTCTAAATAAGGAAACTTTCCTAACTTCAAAACTTTCTAAAAATAGAAATTTCTAAATTTGGAAACTTTCCAAAAATAGAAACTTTCCTAAAATAGAAACTTTCCAAAAATAGAAACTTTCCTAAAATAGAAAACTTTCCAAAAATGGAAACCTGCTAAAAATAGAAACTTTCTAAAAACAGAAAGTGTGTCCTTATGCTGTTCCAATCAAACCGATGCTTGCTGAGTAATGTTCTATGTCTACTTGCAACATGTACAATAGCTATCATACTAAGACTTGACCTAAGTTAGTTATTTATTTCGACCTGCTTTATTTATAGGTCGGCGTTGTGATCTTTCTTGATCACTTTACTTTACTTGCTGTTCGCTTGTTTGTGAGATTTCTTCAGTTGCTATTTAAGGTGAGTTATAGTCCCGTTTTTACATACTTTTCAAAGTATACTTTTTGGGATGTGATTACATGCATATTTTTATTTACGGTTAGACACAAGTAACAGTTAAATTTAATTATTCATTGTGAGTTGGACAAAAATATTCCCTAGTCTGGTAACTGTAATCATTGGTTTCTACCGGTGAACGCGAATCCTACGGATAGATCTATCGGGTTTGACAACCCCATTTCGAGCTAGTCGCGCTAGCAATTTATAATCGGAATGTTTAGTACTTCGTAATTTGTTGTAGATACACTGTCCAAGTGTATATTTTTATTGTGTTTGGCAAGGGTAAATAAAGGGTTAAGTGGTTACCAGGTGGCTCATTGATAATGGAATAATGTTTAATGTTTTCTAACATTTCTAAATCTTGTGGTCTAAAGTTTACTTAATTATTTAAACCTATAATTCACTCAACCTTTGTGTTGACAGTTTACTTGCATGTTTTCACAGGTACTTGAGTTATTTGATGCTTCCGCTGTCGTTAGAAGAGTCTGCATGCATTTGGGCAGATTTTATGAAACTATTTATGAAACTTAAGTTTGCATTCTATTTTGGATAATTTAAATTGTGGGTTTGTTGGCAATGTTTTGTGTCAACTTTTGGTTCATTACTATGGTTGGTTGATTTTAAACTACTTAATTGGGTTTGTTTCCTTTTTGGGCAACATTTTGAAATAAAAGAATGCAACTTTGTTTATTTAATTCATTTAAGTCCGATCAAGCTATGGGACCAACTGACGGATCCGTTAAGTGTTTTGACGGGGTCGTCACATGTGGTATCAAAGCTCTGGTAGTAGGGAGCTAGGCGGTCTTAATGTGGTCAACCCGTGGTTATTAGGGTGCATTAGAGTCTAGTCTACAGCCCGACCTTTTTGCTATAGCATTATTATGCATTTCATTTCGTATAAGTTATATTATTAGCTTTCATATCTTTTTAGTATGTGGTTTGCGGTTTTGCTGTTTGCGGATGTCGACTTCGAGCGATAACTCTGTTGCTGCTCCTGCTCCACCGTCTCCTGCTAGACGTCGTGCTAATCAACCAGAGATCGATGATCCTGTTCATTACTATTTTTCTACCATTACTCATATGAACCGGGCTTATAATGAGGTGACACGTATTAACGCCCTTAGTGATTGTTTGCGCACTTTGCCACATAATGAAGTTATGGACGAGATCCGTGCCGACATGGGTAACTTTATCACTTTCAAGCATAGGGTTGAGGATGGGAACCGCAAGCGTGATCGTGAAGTTAATGCTAAGTTCGAGGCTCTCGAGAGCACTGTTCGTGTGTTGAAGGAAGAGTTGGAAGTTGTGAAAGGGAAGTTGCGTAAGTATGAGGATCCTCCCGAGACTCATGCTGGACCAGCTTATCACACCCGCTCTAAGCGAATGTGATGTGATTATTCATATTGATTATCTATTTCATCAGACTTAATGTCCTTTTTATACATACATTTGGGTTATGTACGGCGTTTTGCCGAGGATTTTATTAAGATTTTGTTATGGGATATTTTTTTCATTATGTATGGATGGTTATTTTTATGACATCTATTATCATTATCATGTTTTATTTCTGATATTATGGCTCTTGGCATGTTATATTATGCGTAATATATGTTCATGTATGTTAGGTGCTATGTATGTTGTATGATGTTATCATAAAATATGTATGCATGTGATGGTTATTTCTATAACAATCATAACTGTCATGTTATTACTCATAGTGTTAGTTGACTAATATCTTAATGGTTAGTCTTTTCGTGTTTTGATCTATTCCTTTATGACACTAGTATTATTCTTGGTACTAACGGATGTGTTATTCTATTTTGAAGATCATGCCTCCAAGAGAGTCCACTGAAGCGCGTATGCAACGCCTGATCAATGAAGGAATTGCTGCTGCTATGGCAGCAAATGCTAATGTTAACGCCAATGTGAACAACAACGTGGGATGCTCCCACAAGACTTTTATGGCAGGTCGACCCCAAGAATTCAGTGGTACGGAAGGACCAATAGGGCTTACTCGTTGGTTCGAGAAAATCGAATCTATTTTCAGGGTCAGTCGGGTCCGTGAAGAGGACAAAGTTAGTTTCGCTGGTTGCACTCTCAAGGATAGTGCCTTGACATGGTGGAACAATCTGGTTAGTAGTTTGGGAAGCGATGTAGCTTATGGTTTGGCCTGGAATGATTTTAAGGAAAGATTGATCACCCGCTATAGACCTCGGGGTGAGCTTAAGAAGCTAGAGGTTGAGCTCAAGAATTTGAAAATGCATGGCACCGAGTTAGATGCCTATGAACGAAGGTTTTTCGAGTTAACTTTGCTGTGTCCTAGGGTTTATGCGGATGAGGACCGCAAAATTGAGGCTTACATTGATGGTTTGTCTGAGAAGATTGAACACGGGGTTGAGTCCAGTGAACCCCAGACTATTGAGGCAGCTATGTCTATGGCCCACAAACTTAATGACAAGGTGTTGAGAAGAAGCAAGACTACAGTTGTTGAAAGTAGTGAGGAGGTTGTCAAGAAGGCTGATAATGGGAAACGAAAGTGGGATAACAACCGCAATCAAAACCAGGGTCAGCAGAAGAAACAGGATACCTCAGGTGCTAATAACAGAAATCAGCGTGTGTGTCCTCGTTGCTATAAAGCTCATGATGGTTACTGCACAGTTACTTGTAAGAGGTGCTCTAAGCAAGGGCACATTGCTAAAGATTGTACAGTGCTTTTGCCGGGGTCTGCTACTCCCGCGACTGGTGGTAATAATAATAATGTTGGTAGTAGAGGTGGTAACGGTAACGGTAATGGGAAATCGAATAATGGAGGTAATCCAAGGGTTTGTTATGAGTGTGGGAAGCCGGGGCATTTCCGAGATGCTTGTCCCAACAAGAAGACTGCAGAGACTGCACGCGGCCGAGCGTTCAACATTAATGCTAAGGATGCGGAGGAAGATCCTAAGCTTGTTACTGGTACGTTCTTAGTCAACGATTTATCAGTTTATGTGTTATTTGATTCAGGGGCTGATTTAAGTTTCGTGTCGAGTAAATTAAGTCCGAGAATCAAAACGCCGTTAACTCTCTTAGACAATACTTATGTTGTTGAAGTAGCTAATGGTAAGGAACTTACTGCTAAGACTGTACATCGTAAATGTAACATTAATTTGGGTGGTAGGGATTTTGACATAGATTTGATACCGATTGAACTTGGTAGTTTTGATGTTGTTATTGGTATGGATTGGTTGTCTGCGAACCGTGCCGAGATCGTCTGTTATGATAAGGCTATTCGTGTTACTGATGTTATTGGAGAGCCACTGATGGTCTATGGAGATAAGAAATGCGCGCAGTTAAACCTTATTAGCTGTATGAAAGTTCGTAAACATCTCCGTAAGGGCTGTCATGCTATTCTTGCTCATGTTGTTGATTCTAGTAAAGAAGTAAAGAACGTTGATGACGTTCATATTTTTAGGGATTTTTCCGAAGTGTTTCCCGATGACTTACCTGGCCTTCCGCCGAACGCGCGGTAGAATTTCAGATTGATCTTGTTCCCGGTGCTGCTCCTGTAGCACGTGCTCCTTATCGTCTTGCGCCTTCTGAACTTCAAGAATTGTCGAGCCAACTCCGTGAGTTGTTAGACAAAGGCTTTATTCGTCCGAGTTCGTCCCCTTGGGGAGCTCCTGTTCTGTTTGTTAAAAAGAAGGATGGTTCTTTTCATTTATGTATTGATTATCGTGAGTTGAATAAACTTACTATTAAAAATCGTTATCCTCTTCCGAGAATTGATTATCTGTTCGATCAGCTTCAGGGTTCTTCTGTTTATTCAAAAATTGATCTTCTGGCTATCATCAGTTGCGTGTTAAAGAATCTGATGTTTCAAAAACTGCTTTTCGCACCCGTTACGGTCATTTTGAGTTTCTTGTTATGCCGTTCGGATTGACAAATGCACCTGCTGTGTTCATGGACCTCATGAACCGTGTGTGTAGACCCTATCTGGACAAGTTCGTTATAGTTTTCATCGATGACATTCTCATCTATTCTAAGAGTGATGGAGAGCACGAAGAACACTTGAGGTTAGTGCTTGATTTGTTAAAGAAAGAAGAGTTGTACGCTAAGTTTTCTAAGTGTGCATTTTGGTTAAAAGAAGTTCAGTTCCTTGGTCACATTGTTAGCAAACAAGGAATACAAGTTGATCCTGCTAAAATTGAGGCGATTGAAAAGTGGGAAACTCCGAAAACTCCTACTCAAATTCGTCAGTTCTTAGGATTGGCAGGTTACTATCGAAGGTTCATCCAGGATTTCTCTCGTATAGCGAAACCTCTGACTGCTTTAACGCATAAGGGGAAAAAGTATGAGTGGAAGGATGAACAGGAGAATGCTTTTCAGATTTTGAAGAAGAAACTGACTACCGCTCCGATATTGTCTCTACCGGAGGGTAATGATGATTTTGTTGTTTATTGCGATGCATCACGACAAGGCTATGGTTGCGTTTTGATGCAACGAAAGAAGGTTATTGCGTATGCGTCACGTCAGTTGAAGGTTCACGAACAGAACTATACAACTCATGATTTAGAGTTGGGGGCTGTTATTTTTGCACTGAAGATTTGGAGACACTATCTTTTAGGTGTTAAGAGTACTGTGTACACCGATCATAAGAGTCTTCAACATATTCTCGATCAAAAACATTTGAACATGAGACAACGAAGATGGATTGAGACGTTGAATGATTATGATTGTGACCTTTTGTATCATCCGGGTAAAGCCAATGTTGTGGCTGATGCTTTGAGTTGTAAAGAAAGGGCTGAACCACGAAGGGTTAGAGCTTTGAATATGACAGTTAGATCAAACCTCGTTAGGCAGATTCTTGAGGCACAACAAGAAGCCTTAAAGGAGGAGAATTTCGTGAAAGAGAATGTATCCAAAGTAGCTAAGAAGTTTGAAGTTCGAGCTGATGGAACTAGATACTTTGCGGGACGTCTTTGGGTTCCGAAGTTTGGAGGTCTTCGACAGTTGATTTTAGATGAGGCTCATAAGTCTAGATACTCTATTCATCCTGGTTCAGGGAAGATGTATCAGGATCTTAAGGAGCTGTATTGGTGGCATTATTTGAAGGGTGACATAGCTATGTATGTGTCTAAGTGTTTGACCTGTTCTAAGGTCAAAGCTGAACATCAAAAACCGTCCGGATTGTTGGTACAACCAGAAATTCCCGAGTGGAAGTGGGAAGGTATCACTATGGATTTTATCACTAAGTTACCAAGAGTTTCGGGTGGTTATGATGCGATTTGGGTGATTGTAGATCGACTCACTAAGTCGGCTCACTTTTTTCCGATTAGGGAAACCGATTCCATGGAGAAACTCACCCGTTTGTATTTGAAAGAGATTGCTTCGAGGCATGGTGTTCCCGTTTCTATTATTTCCGACAGAGATAGTCGATTTGTATCGAGATTTTGGCAATCGTTGCAAGAAGCCTTGGGCACTAGATTGGATATGAGCACCGCTTATCATCCTCAAACGGATGGTCAAAGTGAGAGGACCATTCAGACATTAGAAGATATGTTGCGAGCTTGTGTGATTGATTTTGGGAATAGGTGGGATAAGTATTTGCCGTTAGCTGAGTTTTCTTATAACAACAGTTATCACGCAAGTATTAAAGCCGCACCGTTTGAAGCTTTGTACGGTAGGAAATGTAGGTCTCCTATTTGTTGGAATGAGGTTGGGGATGCTCAACTTACAGGTCCGGAGATTATTCACGAGACTACAGAGAAGATTGTTCAAATTAAAGAAAGGTTAAGAACTGCTAGAAGTCGACAAAAGAGTTATGCCGATAAGGGAAGGAAGGATGTTGAATTTCAAGTTGGTGATCATGTTATGTTAAAGGTTTCGCCTTGGAAGGGTGTTATTCGTTTTGGTAAAAGAGGGAAGTTAAGTCCTCGTTTCGTGGGACCGTTTGAGATCATTGAAAGAGTTGGACCGGTGGCTTATCGTTTGAAATTGCCACAAGAACTCAGTGTTGTTCACGATGTTTTCCATATTTCGAACTTAAAGAAGTGTTTGGCTGAATTTGATCAGACTATTCCTTTGGAGGAACTTCAAGTTGACAAGCAATTGCATTTTATTGAGGAGCCAGTTGAGATCATGGACCGAGAGGTTAAGACTCTTAAACAGAGCATAATTCCTATTGTTCGGGTCCGATGGAACGCTAGACGCGGTCCCGAGTTTACTTGGGAGCGTGAAGATCAAATGAAGCAGAAGTACCCGCATTTGTTCTCAGATGCCGAGTCAACCCCTGCGCCTGCTTAAATTTCGGGACGAAATTTCCGTAACGGGAAGGTACTGTCACGACCCTACTTTTTCCGTTATCTTTTTCCGTTAATTATTTAACGTCCGTTAACTGTTAGTGTGCCACGTCATTTCTATGACCTATATTATTATTTTTGTAATAATAATATATAATAATTATTATGTGTTATATGAATATATGTATTCATATTTTATTTTGTACGTTCCTACGTCTCGCGGATTTCCATCCGGCGAATCCTTTCGGTTTTTAAACCAACGGTCGAGCTTTCGGGATTTTTAAATTCTAAATATTTAAATATGATATTTTATGATCATATTATTCATAGGTGTATTTATATTTATTTTTCGTCGCGCGTTTGTTATCTTTCCGAAATTTTAATCGCGTAAGCGTGTTTTCGCGTTTCGGGATTCGTTCGGGCTTTCGGGCCATCAGGAATTGCACGTTTTTCAATAATGGACAAGTTGGCCCACTAAGGGGCCCACCCCCATTCAAAATCGGCCGAATATGGGAGGGGGGTGTATCCCTTTGCTTCTCATTTTTGTTTCACATAATTTTAATTCACAAAAATTCCATAAACCTAACTTGCACTTTTTCTCCTCTCCTCTCCCTCTTGTGGCCATCGCCTACCACCACCATTATCATCATCTTCATTAATTTTCAAGCTTGGATCAAGAGATAGCTAGCATAAACGTGTTCCTCTCTTCGTTCTCTACGCGATTATATTCTTTGATTCTCGATTTGGGTATAAACCCTAACCCTAGAACTTTTCATTTTTATTTATATTTCTGTATTTTGAGTTTATATTATTAGTATGATGTATATTAGTTGTTGTAATGTTGTTTAGATGCGTAGAATTACTCGTTTGCATATGTTTTCAGTTTGTAAATTTTGGACAGCAGTTTGATTCGTGTTTTCTGACTTTTTAACTGATATGAATGTTAAAATAAAGTACATAAATGAGTTCCTCTCATCAAGACATTAATTTTAGACTCCGGATTCATGTCGTTTCGATTCCCGGAGCCCTAGATATGCTTAATTTGATTTTTGTTAAAGATTGAAAGGTGTTCTTGGCATGAACAAGGTTGGGTCCGACTTTGTGACCATCCTTGGTGTCTTTAGGGTGTGTCATTTGGTTAGGACTGATGGTGGGACGAATTTTCATGTTCGGGTCACCTAAATCCGAGCCACGGTTCACCCGTTGTGCCCGAATTACTGTTTTGAGTAAATTGATTTTCCCAAGTGTTGTCATGGCTGATGTCCACGACTTAGGGACTGTTCTTGGAGTGTTCTTGAGTTCATATTTGTGTTGGGTGGTTTGAGTAGGTGAAGTTACATATGTGGCTTGCCCGAAACCGACACCCGGGGCTCAAGATACGACCCGATGAACTTTTAAACTTAAAATACTTATGGTTAATGATTTAACTTATGATAAAAATTATGGATTTCATTATTAATAAATTACTTTAGATAAAAGAAGTAATTATTATTATTTAAGACTTATGATATAAATATTTACTATATCATTTAATTATTAATTATAATTTAATTAACATTTTAATTAAACTTATGATTAATAATACTTTTATTATTAAAGGAAAATACTTATGATAAGTATTAACTTTATTTTTGAGAAATTATTATAAGACTTTTAATATAGAATAAATTATTATTTAATTATTATAAGACTTAATTATTATTTAATTATGATTTAATTATTAAATACTTATGATTTAATAATTTTAATTAGAAACTTATGATATAATTAATAATTCATTATTAATTTATAATACTTATGATATGATTTAAAGATTATTATTATTAATAATATTTATAATATGATTAATATTTAATTAATTAATTAAATACTTATGTTATACTAATTATAACATTTCAACTTATATTAACTTTAATAATTCATTTTATTTAATTAAACTTATGTTAAGACATTATTATACACTTTTGACTTTAAATAACATTATAACCTATGTTATTATTATAATTTACACTTTTCAAATTAATGTTGACTATGTTTGACCAATGTTGACTTTTGAGTTGACTTTCGGTTGACTTTGACTTTCAGTTGACTTCTTTTGACTTTCTAAATAAGGAAACTTTCCTAACTTCAAAACTTTCTAAAAATAGAAATTTCTAAATTTGGAAACTTTCCAAAAATAGAAACTTTCCTAAAATAGAAACTTTCCAAAAATAGAAACTTTCCTAAAATAGAAAACTTTCCAAAAATGGAAACCTGCTAAAAATAGAAACTTTCTAAAAACAGAAAGTGTGTCCTTATGCTGTTCCAATCAAACCGATGCTTGCTGAGTAATGTTCTATGTCTACTTGCAACATGTACAATAGCTATCATACTAAGACTTGACCTAAGTTAGTTATTTATTTCGACCTGCTTTATTTATAGGTCGGCGTTGTGATCTTTCTTGATCACTTTACTTTACTTGCTGTTCGCTTGTTTGTGAGATTTCTTCAGTTGCTATTTAAGGTGAGTTATAGTCCCGTTTTTACATACTTTTCAAAGTATACTTTTTGGGATGTGATTACATGCATATTTTTATTTACGGTTAGACACAAGTAACAGTTAAATTTAATTATTCATTATGAGTTGGACAAAAATATTCCCTAGTCTGGTAACTGTAATCATTGGTTTCTACCGGTGAACGCGAATCCTACGGATAGATCTATCGGGTTTGACAACCCCATTTCGAGCTAGTCGCGCTAGCAATTTATAATCGGAATGTTTAGTACTTCGTAATTTGTTGTAGATACACTGTCCAAGTGTATATTTTTATTGTGTTTGGCAAGGGTAAATAAAGGGTTAAGTGGTTACCAGGTGGCTCATTGATAATGGAATAATGTTTAATGTTTTCTAACATTTCTAAATCTTGTGGTCTAAAGTTTACTTAATTATTTAAACCTATAATTCACTCAACCTTTGTGTTGACAGTTTACTTGCATGTTTTCACAGGTACTTGAGTTATTTGATGCTTCCGCTGTCGTTAGAAGAGTCTGCATGCATTTGGGCAGATTTTATGAAACTATTTATGAAACTTAAGTTTGCATTCTATTTTGGATAATTTAAATTGTGGGTTTGTTGGCAATGTTTTGTGTCAACTTTTGGTTCATTACTATGGTTGGTTGATTTTAAACTACTTAATTGGGTTTGTTTCCTTTTTGGGCAACATTTTGAAATAAAAGAATGCAACTTTGTTTATTTAATTCATTTAAGTCTGATCAAGCTATGGGACCAACTGACGGATCCGTTAAGTGTTTTGACGGGGTCGTCACAACATTTTTGGTGGCCAGGTATGAAAGCCGATATTGCTAAATATGTAGGAGAATATTTGACGTGTTCTAAGGTCAAAGCTGAACATCAGAAACCATCAGGTCTACTACAACAACCTGAAATCTCGGAATGGAAATGGGAAAACATTACCATGGATTTCATTACTAAATTGCCAAGGACTGCAAGTGGTTATGATACTATTTTGGTAATAGTTGATCGTCTCACCAAGTCAGCACACTTCCTGCCAATAAGAGAAGATGACAAGATGGAGAAGTTAGCACGACTGTATTTGAAGGAAGTCGTCTCCAGACATGGAATACCAATCTCTATTATCTCTGATAGGGATGGCAGATTTATTTCAAGATTCTGGCAGACATTACAGCAAGCATTGGGAACTCGTTTAGACATGAGTACTACCTATCATCCACAAACTGATGGGCAGAGCGAAAGGATGATACAAACGCTTGAAGACATGCTACGAGCTTGTGTTATTGATTTCGGAAACAGTTGGGATCGACATCTACCGTTAGCAGAATTTTCCTACAACAACAGCTACCATTCAAGCATTGAGATGACGCTGTTTGAAGCACTTTATGGTAGAAAGTGCAGGTTTCCGATTTGTTGGAGTGAAGTGGGGGATAGACAGATTACGGGTCCGGAGATAATACAAGAAACTACCGAGAAAATCATCTAAATTCAACAAAGATTGAAAATCGCCCAGAGTCGACAAAAGAGCTACGCGGACAATAAAAGAAAAGATATAGAGTTTAAAATTGGAGAAATGGTCATGCTTAAGGTTTCACCTTGGAAAGGCGTTGTTCGATTTGGTAAACGGGGGAAACTAAATCCAAGGTACATTGGACCATTCAAGATTATAGATCGTGTCGGACCAGTAGCTTACCAACTGGAGCTACCTCAACAACTCGCGGCTGTACATAACACTTTCCACGTCTCAAATTTGAAGAAATGTTTTGCTAAAGAAGATCTCACTATTCCATTGGACGAAATCCAAATCAATGAAAAACTTCAATTCATTGAAGAACCCGTCGAAATAATGGATCGTGAGGTTAAGAGACTTAAACAAAACAAGATACCGATTGTTAAGGTTCGATGGAATGCTCGTAGAGGACCCGAGTTCACCTGGGAGCGTGAAGATCATATGAAGAAGAAATACCCGCATTTATTTCCAGAAGATACGTCAACACCTCCAACTGCTTAAAATTTTGGGACGAAATTTATTTAACGGGTAGGTACTGTAGTGACCCGAACTTTTCCATGTTTATATATATATATTAAATGAAATTGTTATTTACATGATTAAGTGTTTCCAACATGTTAAGCAATCAAACTTGTTAAGACTTGATTAATTGAAATAGGTTTCATATAGACAGTTGATCACCCATGTTGACCGGTGATTCACGAACGTTAAAACTTGTAAAAACTATACGATGACATATATATGGTTATATATATAGTTAATAGGATTTTATTATAAGTATGTATCTCATTAGGTATTTTAACAATGAGTTATATACATAAAAATGAGACTATTAATTTAAGAAACTCGAAAACGATATATATAACGATTATCGTTATAACAACGTCTTACTAGGTACATATGAATCATATTAAGATATTGATACACTTGGTTAATTATGTTAAATGATAAGTAAATATATTATTAAGTGTATTAACAATGAAATACATATGTAAAAATAAGACTACTAACTTAATGATTTCGAAACGAGACATATATGTAACGATTATCGTTGTAACGACATTTAACTGTATATACATCATACTAAGATATATTATATATCATAATATCATGATAATATAACAATTTAACATCTCATTTGTTATAATAAACAATGGGTTAACAACATTCAACAAGATCGTTAACCTAAAGGTTTCAAAACAACATTTACATGTAACGACTAACGATGACTTAACGACTCAGTTAAAATGTATATACATGTAGTGTTTTAATATGTATTCATACACTTTTGAAAGACTTCAAGACACTTATCAAAATAATTCTACTTAACAAAAATGCTTACAATTACATCCTCGTTCAGTTTCATCAACAATTCTACTCGTATGCACCCGTATTCGTACTCGTACAATACACAGCTTTTAGATGTATGTACTATTGGTATATACACTCCAATGATCAGCTCTTAGCAGCCCATGTGAGTCACCTAACACATGTGGGAACCATCATTTGGCAACTAGCATGAAATATCTCATAAAATTACAAAAATATGAGTAATCATTCATGACTTATTTACATGAAAACAAAATTACATATCCTTTATATCTAATCCATACACCAATGACCAAAAACACCTACAAAAACTTTCATTCTTCAATTTTCTTCATCTAATTGATCTCTCTCAAGTTCTATCTTCAAGTTCTAAGTGTTCTTCATAAATTCCAAAAGTTCTAGTTTCATAAAATCAAGAATACTTCCAAGATTGCAAGTTTACTTCCAAGTTTTCTAAATCCATTCCAAGTAATCATCCAAGATCAAGAAACCTTTGTTACTTACAGTAGGTTATCTTTCTAATACAAAGG
Source organism: Rutidosis leptorrhynchoides (assembly GCF_046630445.1). NCBI lineage: Eukaryota > Viridiplantae > Streptophyta > Magnoliopsida > Asterales > Asteraceae > Rutidosis > Rutidosis leptorrhynchoides. The sequence continues at coordinate 110,754,168 of NC_092341.1, forward strand.
TAATAATCATATTCAAACTTTAATTCAATTTCTATAACTATAACAATCTTATTTCGAGTGGAAATCTTACTTGAAATTGTTTTCGTGTCATGATTCTGCTTCAAGAACTTTCAAGCCATCCAAGGATCCTTTGAAGCTAGATCAATTTTTCTCATTTCCAGTAGGTTTATCCAAGGAACTTGAGGTAGTAATGATGTTCATAACATCATTCGATTCATACATATAAAGCTATCTTATTCGAAGGTTTAAACTTGTAATCACTAGAACATAGTTTAGTTAATTCTAAACTTGTTCGCAAATAAAAGTTAATCCTTCTAACTTGACTTTTAAAATCAACTAAACACATATTCTATATCTATATGATATTCTAACTTAATGATTTAAAACCTGGAAACACGAAAAATACCGTAAAACCGGATTTACGCCGTCGTAGTAACACCGCGGGCTGTTTTGGGTTAGTTAATTAAAAACTATGATAAACTTTGATTTAAAAGTTGTTATTCTGAGAAAATGATTTTTATTATGAACATGAAACTATATCTAAAAATTATGGTTAAACTCAAAGTGGAAGTATGTTTTCTAAAATGGTCATCTAGACGTCGTTCTTTCGACTGAAATGACTACCTTTACAAAAACGACTTGTAACTTATTTTTCCGACTATAAACCTATACTTTTTCTATTTAGATTCATAAAATAGAGTTCAATATGAAACCATTGCAATTTGATTCACTCAAAACGGATTTAAAATGAAGAAGTTATGGGTAAAACAAGATTGGATAATTTTTCTCATTTTAGCTACGTGAAAATTGGTAACAAATCTATTCCAACCATAACTTAATCAACTTGTATTGTATATTATGTAATCTTGATATACCATAGACACGTATACGATGTTTTAACCTATCATGTCGACACATCTATATATATTTCGGAACAACCATAGACACTCTATATGTGAATGTTGGAGTTAGCTATACAGGGTTGAGGTTGATTCCAAAATATATATAGTTTGAGTTGTGATCAATACTGAGATACGTATACACTGGGTCGTGGATTGATTCAAGATAATATTTATCAATTTATTTCTATACATCTAACTGTGGACAACTAGTTGTAGGTTACTAACGAGGACAGCTGACTTAATAAACTTAAAACATCAAAATATATTAAAAGTGTTGTAAATATATTTTGAACATACTTTGATATATATGTATATATTGTTATAGGTTCGTGAATCAACCAGTGGCCAAGTCTTACTTCCCGACGAAGTAAAAATCTGTGAAAGTGAGTTATTGTCCCACTTTTAAAATCTAATATTTTTGGGATGAGAATACATGCAGGTTTTATAAATGACTTACAAAATAGACACAAGTACGTGAAACTACATTCTATGGTTGAATTATCGAAATCGAATATGCCCCTTTTTATTAAGTCTGGTAATCTAAGAATTAGGGAACAGACACCCTAATTGACGCGAATCCTAAAGATAGATCTATTGGGCCTAACAAACCCCATCCAAAGTACCGGATGCTTTAGTACTTCGAAATTTATATCATATCCGAAGGGTGTCCCGGAATGATGGGGATATTCTTATATATGCATCTTGTTAATGTCGGTTACCAGGTGTTCACCATATGAATGATTTTTATTTCTATGTATGGGATGTGTATTGAAATATGAAATCTTGTGGTCTATTGTTACGATTTGATATATATAGGTTAAACCTATAACTCACCAACATTTTTGTTAACGTTTAAAGCATGTTTATTCTCAGGTGAATACTAAGAAGTTGACGTTTAAAGCATGTTTATTCTCAGGTGAATACTAAGAACTTCCGCTGTTGCATACTAAAATAAGGACAAGATTTGGAGTCCATGTTTGTATGATATTGTGTAAAAACTGCATTCAAGAAACTGATTTCGATGTAACATATTTGTATTGTAAACCATTATGTAATGGTCATGTGTAAACAGGATATTTTAGATTATCATTATTTGATAATCTACGCAAAGCTTTTTAAACCTTTATTTATGAAATAAAGGTTATGGTTTGTTTTAAAAATGAATGCAGTCTTTGAAAAACATCTCATATAGAGGTCAAAACCTCGCAACGAAATCAATTAATATGGAACGTTTTTAATCAATAAGAATGGGACATTTCATTCTTCAGGTTTGAAACATGAAAGGTGTTGTGAATCTTTTCTAATTGTGGAGGTAGCTCAAGTCGATTGGCCACCGGCCCAATGCGTTTTTCAATTTTGAATGGCCCAATGTATCTTGGGCTCAATTTCTCCCGTTTTCCAAAACGAATAACACCTTTCCAAGGTGATACCTTAAGCATAACCATATCACCTTCCTCAAACTCTAAAGGTTTTCTTCTAACATCTGCATAGCTCTTTTGTCGACTCCGGGCTGTTTTCAATCGTTGTTGAATCTGAAAGATTTTATCGGTGGTTTCTTGGATAATTTCCGGACCTGTAATCTATTTATCCCCCACATCACTCCAACAAATCGGAGACCTACACTTCCTACTATAAAGTGCCTTGAATGGTGCCGCCTCAATACTAGAATGATAGCTGTTGTTGTAGGAAAACTCAGCTAACGGTAGATGTCGATCCCAACTGCTTCCAAAATCAATAACACATGCTCGTAGCATGTCTTCGAGTGTCTGAATCATCCTTTCACTCTGCCCATCAATTTATGGATGATAGGCAGTACTTAAATCTAGACGAGTTCCCAACGCTTCGTGTAATGCCTGCCAGAATCTGGAAGTAAATCTGCTATCACGATCTGAGATAATAGAGATTGGTATACCATGTCTAGAAACAACTTCTTTCAGGTATAATCGTGCTAATTTCTCTATACCATCCTTTTTTTTTATTGGCAGAAAGTGTGCTGACTTAGTAAGACGATCGACTATTACCCAAATCATATCATAACCACCTGCGGTTCTTGGTAACTTAGCAATGAAATCCATGGTAATGTTTTCCCATTTCCATTCTGGGATTTCAGGTTGTTGGAGTAGGCCGATGGTTTCTGCTGTTCAGCTTTGACTTTAGAACAAGTCAAACATGCTCCTACATATGTGGCTATATCGGCCTTTGTAACACCCTAGGCAAATCCCACATCGTCCATAGACATGACTGATCATGGGATTATAAGGTAATACTCACGCTTAAATGACACAACGCATTTTGGGACCACAGGCAGAGCAGATGTGTGACTACGCTGCAATTAAGCGTGCTCAGGCGAGAGCACTACCAAGATGGGTGACCTCCTGGGAAAGTTCTTCTCGTGTGTGGTCGCCAAGAAAAAGACGTGCGCCTGCGGGCAATGCGGATAATATTGTGTTCATGTTAAGCTGGGGTGTTACAGAATGGTATCAGAGCCACTCATGTGCCGTTGGGGGTGGTGGGGAAAACCTCATCGAGGACGATGAGTCCTTGAGGGGGGTAAATGTAACACCCTAGGCAAATCCCACATCGTCCATAGACATGAGTGATCATGGGATTATAAGGTAATACACACGCTTAAATGACACAATGCGTTTTAGGACCACATGTAGAGCAGATGTGTGACTATGCTGCAGTTAAGCGTGCTCGGGCGAGAGCACTACCAGGATGGGTGACCTCCTGGGAAAGTGCTTCTCGTGTGTGGTCGCCAAGAAAAAGACGTGCGCCTGCGGGCAAAGCGGACAATATTGTGTTCCTGTTAAGCTAAGGTGTTACAGCCTTCATTCCTGGCCACCAAAAGTTTCTCTTGAGGTCTTGGTACATTTTCCCTGCTCTGAGATGTATTGAATATCTGGTTTTATGTGCTTCATCTAGTACCACTTTCCTCAAATCTCCATTCTTTGGTACCCAAATTCTTTCAGCTAAATACCTGGTTCCGTCTTCTCGAATATTAAGCTGTTTTTCTAATCCTTTGGGTATTTCCCTTCCAAAAATTCCTTCCTTCAAAACCTCCTGTTGTGCCTCTTTTATTCGAGTAGTAAGACTAGTATGAATAATCATGTTCATAGCTTTTACTCGAATAGGTTCTCTTTCCTTTCGACTCAAGGCATCGGCTACCACATTCGCTTTCCCTGGGTGGTAACGGATTTCACAATCATAATCATTTAGCAGCTCAACCCATCTACGCTGCCTCATGTTTAGTTGCTTTTGATTTAAAATATGTTGAAGACTTTTGTGGTCGGTGTATACGATAAACTTGACCCCATATAGATAATGTCTCCACATCTTTAATGCAAAAACAACGGCGCCCAATTCCAGATCATGTGTGGTGTAGTTTTGTTCATGAATTTTGAGTTGTCGAGAAGCATATGCAATCACCTTCTTTCGTTGCATAAGAACACACCCAAAACCCATTCTTGATGCGTCGCAGTAAATAATAAAATCTTCCATTCCATCAGGTAACGATAAAATAGGTGTCGTAGTCAACTTCTTTTTCAACAATTGGAAGGCACCCTCTTGTTCGGAAGTCCATTCATACTTCTTCCCCTTATGTGTCAAGGCAGTTAAAGGTTTGGCTACTCGAGAAAAATCTTGAATAAATCTCCTATAATAACCGGCTAAACCCAAAAATTGACGTATTTGCCTTGGAGTTTTTGGGGTTTCCTAATTTTTGATGGCTTCGATCTTGGCGGGATCAACTTTGATTCCATTACTACTGACTACGTGGCCAAGAAATTGTACTTCATTTAACCAAAAAGCGCACTTAGAGTTCGAATAGATAAGAATGTCATCAATAACGACAATAACAAGCTTATCTAAATATGGACTACAAACTCGGTGCATGAGATCCATGAAAACTGCGGGTGCATTGGTTAGACCGAATGGCATAACCATGAATTCGTAATGGCCATAACGAGTTCTGAAGGCTGTTTTTGGTATATCGGCTTCTTTAACCCTCAGTTTATGATAACCCGACCTTAAGTCGATTTTGGAGTATACGATCGAAACTTGGAGTTGATCAAATAGATCGTCGATTCGGGGTAAAGGGTATCGGTTTTTTATGGTTACTTTGTTCAGCTCACGGTAATCGATACACATGCGAAAAGACCCATCTTTCTTTTTAACGAACAAAATTGGAGCTCCCCATGGTGACGTACTCGATCGGATAAAACCACGTTCTAATAATTCTTGTAGCTGACTTTGTAATTCTTTCATTTCGGTGGGCGCAAGTCTATATGGAGCACGAGCTATTGGTGCGGCTCCTTGTACAAGATCTATTTGGAATTCAATGGATCGGTGTGGAGGTAGTCCCGGTAATTCGTCCGGAAACACCTCAGGAAATTCTCTTGCAACGGGAACGTCATCGATTTTCTTTTCTTCTTTTTCAACCTTCTCGACGTGTGCTAGTACGGCATAGCAACCTTTTCTTATTAGTTTGCGCACCTTCAAACTACTAATAAGATTTAATTTGGCATTACCCCTTTCTCCGTACACCATTAAGGGTAATCCGTCTTCTCTCAGAATGCGAATCTCCAATAATTACGTCGAAGCTTCCCAATTCCACCGGTATTAAATCAATTGCAAACGTTTCGCTAACTAAACTAATTTTTTGATTTCGGAAAATTTTATCAACCTTAATTAGTTTACCGTTTGCTACTTCAACTATACACTTTTTATCCAAAGGCGTTAACAGGCAATTTATTTTGGCACAAAATTCTCTAATCATATAACTTCTATCGGCACCCGAATCAAATAAAAGATAAGCAGGTGTATTGTTGATAAGAAACGTACCTGTAACAAGCTCCGGGTCTTCCTGTGCTTTCTCCCCATTAATGTTGAAGGCTCTCCCACGGCCTTGCCTATTTTCATTCCTGCACTGGTTTATGGTATGGCCCGGTTTTCCACATCCATAGCAAACAACGCCGTTATTATTTGTTCCGGCATTATTTACTCCTTTGTTTCTATTTGGTCTGTAGACTTCACACTTTGCCGCAATATGGCCATTCTTATTACACTTGGTACATAATTCTCTACAAAACCATTCCGGATGAAATGTATCACACCTGAGGCATATAGTCCTTTGCTTTTTGTAGTTATTGTTGTTGCTGTTGTTGTTGTTGTTGTTGTTGTTGTTGTTGTTGTTGTTAGGGTTATGGTTGTTGAGACGTTTGTTGTTGTTATTGTTGTGATTGGGATTGTTGTTTTCGTTATTATTATTGGGATGGTTGTTGCGGTTATTGTTGCGGTTGTTGTTGTGATTATTGTTGTTGTTGGGGTGGTTGCGATTGTTGTTGTAATTGTTGTTTTGATTGTTGTTGTTGTACTGGTGACCCTGATCACCGCTTTCCTCCCACTTTCTTTTCCCCTGTTTCATTATGGCCTCCTCGGCCGCTTCTTTCTTTATCCTTCCTGTAATTTGGCCTATCAATTTGTGGGCTATACTGCTCGCTTTCTGCATTGTTGTAGGGTCGTTAACACCTACATGCTCTTGGATTCGTTCCGGCAACCCTTTTATGAATGCTTCAATTTTTGATTCTTCGTCCTCAAATGCTCCAGGACACATTAAAGCCAGTTCATTGAAACGTCGCTTGTAGGTATCTAACCCTTGGGTTGTCAGTGCTTTAAGCTCTGCCTTGAGCTTGTTGATTTCGGTTCTGGGACGGTACTCTTCCAGCAGACCATGGAAGTGCGTAGGCGGTATTCTGTCCTACATAATCCATGTAGGTATTCCACCATGTCAAAGCAGTTCCCCTGAAAGTATGTGTGGCATACTTAACTTTATCCTCTTCTGCGCAGTTGCTGATTGCGAACACAGCTTCAACCTTCTCTGTCCACCGCTTTAGTCCAACGGGTCCTTCGATTCCTTCAAACTCATTGGGTTTGCAGGCCATAAAAGCTCTGTAGGAACATCCTATCTGGTTGCCATTGTTTCCTCCACTGATGGAACCCGATTGGTTATTGTTGTTCATTGCATTCACCACTGCAGCCACATTTGCAGCGAAAGCTTGAAGTTCTTCTGTGTTCAATTGTTGTTGTCTAGTAGCTGGAGGAGCCATTTCCTTCAAAAATAGCCGAATGAGTTAATCATATAGAATTTTTAGAAGTAGCCAAAAAGTATTTTGTAGCTTAATATGAACTTATTATTATAAAATCCTTTTCTTCATATTAGCGTTTTATAACTGTAATAATGTTCATACTTAGCAGCTAACACACAAATTAACTACTAAAATTCTAATATGAAAAACTATGGTAAGTCATTACGTTACTACGTAATAATAAGTTGTAATAATAATAATAAACCTTCCATGCTTATTCTTATTATTATACAATCATAAAGAAAATTACATTGCGGATTTTCTTACAAACTTAAACACACAATATAATACATATTTCACAATGCATGGAATATAGGATAGCTGCTGATGGTTCAAGAACGGCGAGATTTCTTAGATGTTGACGTTGTTTCTTTCTCGGCCAAACGTTTGGATTTTCGTTTGGATAGTTCTTTTTCCAATTCCTCCCAATTGGTTCTTTCGGCTAATTGTTTGGGAGCAAAACCAACAGTCGTTATACGAGCGTTCATTTTATAAACTGGTCTCTTAGGTGGTTCAGGTGGATGATCACAAACATTTTGGGTCATAATAGATTCATCGGGTTTGGGATCGGGTATAACAGCCAAAGATTTTCCCAAATCACGTTGTGGTTCGGTAATTTCCACAACTTCTTCAGGATCCTCTTTTTCGGGTTCTTCTTCGGGATCTTCTTCTGGATCCTCTTCTGGATCCTCTTCTGGAACCTCTACTGGAAATTGTGAATCTTCCCAATTTTCCCAACAATTTTCCACTTTAATGGTAGCACCAAAAGTTAACTTTTCCGTTGGTTCATAAGTTGTATGCTTTGACTCAGCCTCCGAATCACTTGATAAGTAAATGAAATCTGAATCACCAGAGATGCTTATATGATCGGATGAAGTCATCTATCACATAATAGCAGGTACGTTAAGAGAATGATATATCTTATAATATTTATATGTTAATAATCTTATGTTTCCAACAATTATATTAAGCAATCATTTTTAAAACAATTACGGTCGAAGTCCAGACTCACTAATGCATCAAAAATCAGTTAGACACACTAATGAAAAATTTTCTGATTCTCTAAGACCAACGCTCGGATACCAACTGAAATGCCCCGTTCATATTAATTTTAAACGTTTCATATTAATTCGTTTCTTTGCGAGGTTTTGACCTCTATATGAGACGTTTTTCAAATCTTGCATTCATTTTTAAAAACAATCATAACCTTTATTATTGAATAAAAGTCTTAATGACATAATTTAGATTGTCTATCAAAGACAATCTCCTCAAATAAATAAGTTTTTACACAACCCATTACAATATGATCAAATATATTACAACAAATACTCCGAATGCAAGTTTAAACAATATAAACAATTATGCCGACTCCAAATCTTGACCTTGGGTGGCATACGACAGCGGAAGCGTTTTTAATATTCACCTGAGAATAAACATGCTTAAAACGTCAACAAAAATGTTGGTGAGTCATAGGTTTAATTTCTATATAATAATCATAATATTTAATAAGCCACAAGATTTCATTTAATTAAATGCACAGGATCATTACAACTGCAAATATCATTCATACGATGAGTCGCCTGGTAATCGACCTTAACATAGAGCGCTTAAGATATCTGGCATCATACATTCCACTATTCAAATGTATGACAAGGACCCTTCGAAGTACTAAAGCATTTCCACTATTTGAAAATGGGGGTGGTTGGTGCCCGTAGATCTACCTTTAGGATTCGCGTCAATTAGTGTTTTTCACTAATTCTTAGGTTACCAAGCATAATAATAATAAGTACAGATATCCGGTATAACAAAATAATCGTAGAATGTAGTTCCATGAACTTGTGCTTATTTTGTAAAACATTTATAAATTTTGCATGTATTCTCATCCCAAAATAATTTAGATAGTAAAAATGGGACTATAACTCACTTGTGATGATTTCCGAATAGATGGTGGTAAGACTTAGCCTTTGACAAATTCACGAACCTAATAATAATATTCTTGTGTCAAGATATATATATATATATATATATATATATATATATATATATATATATATATATATATATATATATATATATATATATATATATATAATATTCCATACTTATGATACTTGTGATAATTTTAATTGTCCATTGTTAGTAGTCCAACGTTCGTAGTCCAATAGTCCAACAGTATGAATATATATATATAAATATAAATGCGTATATTGTGTTAGAATTCACTAACACTATAATATATTGTCTTAATATAATAAGACACATAATATGTATATTGTCTGAAGCAATCCGCGACCCATTGTATACATGTCTTAGGCTCGATCACAACTCAAAATATATAATATTTTAGAATCCACTTCGACCCACAGCTAACTTGAAATTACTGCCAATGGTGTCTTATAGTTCGTTCCAATAATATATATAGAAGAAATCAAAATTATATGTCAAAACGCTGTATACGGATCCACGGTGATCAAGTCATATATATATATGGTGCCTTACGATCTTTATTAAGACTATAATATATTGTCGTAGAACTTAATCACGACTATTATAAATTGTATTTCCATAAGTTCGGGAACAAGACATGTATAAATACATGTAGGATACAAGGTAAGTTAGCTAGGATAAGGTTAGCATCCATTTTAATAAATCATGTCCGTAGCTAAAAATTAAGAAAAATATCCAATTTTGTTTTACCCATAATTTCTTCGTTACAAATCCGTTTTGAGTGATTCGAGTTGCCATGGTTTTGTATCAAACTCAACATTATTAATTTTAACAGAAAAAGTATAGGTTTATAGTCGAAAATACAGCTTAGGTGTCAAATAAGAGAAGATAGTCATATCCGTCGTAAGAACGACATCTTGATGACCCTTTTTAAAAAAAACATACTTCCACTTAGAGTTTAACCATGGATTTTGGATATATTTCATATCCATATAAAATAAGATTTTTCACCAAAGGAAATCTTTTAATTCAAAGTTTAATATAGGTTTTTAAAATTAAACCCAAAACAGCCCCCGTTCGACTAAGACGTCGTATATTCGATTTTAAGGTGTTCTTCATGTTTACAAGTTTTATATCCTTATATTAGCTTGACATACTGTCATAATACATGTGTTGAAGTATTTTAAAATTCAATTTAGAAGGATTAAGTTTGTTTACGAACAAGTTTAGAATCAACTAAACTATGTTCTAGTTGTTGTACGTTATAAACTCATAATAAGATAGCTATATGAATATGAATCGAATAAGATTATGAATAAGGTGACTACCTTAAATCAATTGAACAAAGTTGCTGAGATAGAAGTGATGTTCTTGATCTTGGAAGAGTTGTTGGCTTGGTTTAAAAAAAATTGGAAGTAATCTTCTTGATTTTGATGGTGTTCTTGAAGTGTTCTTGGAATGGTTTTCTTATAATGATTTAAGCTTGATTCTTGGAATGGTTTATGAAATATATGATGAAAGGTTACTGAATTGGAAGTGTTCTTTGAGTAGTGTGTGTTTTGAGATAAATGGAATGAAGATTAAAATGAAGTGAGGTGTTTATATATACACATGTATAGATATAGATATAGATATGTGATGTGTATGTTTTTGTTTCTTGAATTTTAGTCATACAAGAGGTTAAATGCTTTATCTCCACATGTTTTCTACTGATTGAGGGTGGCTAAGGAGGGTATTTTTTAGTATTTCTTATTGGTATATACTCATAGTAATTAAGTATAGAAGCTGGGTATGATACAGGTATAAATACCGAATGAATACGAATAGAATTCTTGATGGAATTGAATGAGAATATAAGTATAGCTATCTTTGTTGAGTATAAGTATGTTAGTATATATGTTTAAGTCCTTCATAAGTGTATTAATACATATTAATACAATACATATACATATATTTTAATTTAGAAGTTACTACAACGTTAATCGTTATATATATGTATATAGTCTTGAAGTCTTTAAGTTAGTAGTCTCATTTTATATATATAACTCTTTGTTAATATATTTAATGAGATACTTAAATATCATTTTAACATGTCATAAATATATATATCCAAATATATATTATATTTAATGATTATCACCAATTATGACGTTCGTGAATCGTCATACAGACTGGGTGGTCAAACATTTGCATAAAATCCATTTCAAATATATATATCTTGACAAGTTTGATTTCTTAACATGTTGGAAACATTTAATTATGTAAATATTAATCTTATATATAGCGGAAAAATCCGGGTCGTTACATTTAGTCCCTCAAGTTTGTTGTCGGGTGCGGGAATTAACCGAACGAATTATTTTGAATTACACAAGAGTACGGGAGACGTTATAATCCGATAACGAAAATATTAAGAATGTTAGCTAATGGAGGATACGAATCTAGATACGAAGGATATTATTAAAATAAAAAGACGGGTGTTAAAATAATTTAACGAAAAAATGCGGGATGTTACATTACCCACACCTTAAAGAAATTTTGTCCCAAAATTTAGTGGGAAGTAATAGTCGATGTCTCTTACTCAGGACCTTGTGTTGTCCAATCAACGAATAAGTGAAGATACGTCCTTAGGCATTTCCACGAATCTGGATAGTCGGGGTTTTACGTTGTACTAAGGCTTGGTTCTACGATCCACAATTTCAACCGGTCTTTCTATAAAGAGGAGTTTGTCAATGATAGTAAGTTTATCTAGAATGGTAGCATGTTCCTATTCCGCAGGACACGTCTCTAAGTTTGTTACATGGAACGTAGGGTAAACGGAAACTGAATTGAGTCGGAAGTTCTAAACGGTAGGAAGCGATTCCAATACACCCCAAGATTTCAAAAGAATCAATACTGCGGATATAACTTTCCTCGATTTCCCGAAACGGATTTCACCTTTCCAAGGTGCGGTTTTTCAATATTACACGGTTACTGACTTGGAATTCGGAAGGTTTACGTCCAACATTGGCATAGTCCTTTTGGCGACTACGGGCTGTCTTGAGCCCTTCTCGAACTTGAACTATCTCAACAGTTGTTTCTTGAATAAGTTCGGATCCTGTGATTTGCTTGTCACCTACTTCGGTCCATCGAATAGGAGAACGACATTTGACGTTATATAAAGTTTCAAAAAGTGCGCGTTAACACGCGAGTGGTAACTACTGTTGTAAGAGGATCAACTAAAGGCGACAATACAAGTTTTTAACATGTCTTTCCAAGATGTAAGTCATTCGTTTGCTTGGTTCATCGGTTTGTGGATGATACGCGGTACTCATGTTTAAACGTGTTCCTAAGGCTTTTTGTAAACTAGATGTGTAACGAGTATTTCGATCCAGGATAATTGATAAATGTACACCGGGTTGGAATAGAATCCTTTAAGATATGTTTAAACAAGTTAGTTAGGGATCAAAAGCGTTTGTTGGCACAAGTTTCTTATCGGCTACCGAAAACGTTTGTCAGGGATATTCACCCTTGTGGCGAGCACTAGTAATACGTGAAGAGTGTCTCTCTCCATTGAGAAATTATATAAAAGATTTCCTTATATGGAAGTACGAGCGAAAAGATAGGAGTGAATTGAGAACTTAGAATAGGATGAGTTTTATACCTTGAGGTAGCCATATCGCGCATCTAGTGGTCAAATGTTGAGACTTGGTAGGAAACGAGATAGTACACATAGTTGTATTTGTAGAGACCCGTCCTAATTCATCCGGACGAAGTCCATATCGATTATAAACGATTCACAACAGTTAATTACATCGCGAGGTACTTGACCTTTATATGATACATTTTACAAACATTGCATTCGTTTTTGAAAAGACAATCTTTCATTACATCTAAGGTTAACGACATGCATACCATTTCATAATATATCTTACTATAATTGACTTAATAATAATCTTGATGAACTCAATGACTCGAATGCAACGTCTTTTGAAATATGTCAAGAATGACTCCAATTAATATCTTTAAGATGAGCAAGAGCACAGCGGAATTTAAAGTGTCAACCAAAAGGTTGGTGAGTTCATTAGTTTATCATAAACAAACATTTCATAATTGTAATAGACCAGAAGATTTCATATTTCCAATTCTCATAAATAAACGTCCCATGCATAGAGACAAAAATATCATTCATATGGATTGAACACCTGGTAACCGACATTAACAATATGCATATAAGAATATCCCCTATCATTCCGGGACACCCTTCGAATATGATATAAATTTCAAAGTACTAAAGCATCCGGTACTTTGGATGGGGTTTGTTAGGCCCAATAGATCTATCTTTAGGATTCGCATCAATTCGGGTGTCTGTTCCCTAATTCTTAGATTACCAGACTTAATAAAAAAGGGCATATTCGATTTCGATAATTCAAATATAGAATGTAGTTTCACGTACTTGTGTCTATTTTGTAAATCATTTATAAACTTGAGCATGTATTCTCAGCCCAAAAATATAAAGGGTAAAAAGACAAATGAAACTCACCATACTGTATTTTGTAGTAAAAATACATATAACATCAGTGAACAAGTGCAAGGTTGGCCTTGGATTCACGAACCTAAATTTATTATATATATTTATATGTTGGTCAATATTTGTCTAATAAATTAGGTTAAGTCATCGTGTACCACCATCCTAATGCTCGAGACTAATATGCAAAAGTTAACAAAAGTCAATTTGACTCAAAAAGGATTTCCAAAATTTATACATGATTATTATATAGTTTAAATATCGTCGTTTTATATTTTAAATATTTTTAAAAGATTTATTAGAGTAAAATAGTATAATTCATTTATTAATAAATAAAACTTTATATAAAAATATACTTTTATATATCTTAGATAATAAAATTTATAAAGTTCATTGAATATCATAAAATGTTATGATATGTTTTATTAAGGTAATTATATTATTTGTATTACATTTTTATTTGATAAAATAACATCGATAATAATAATAAGTAAAAGTTGTATTATTTTGTATTAATAATTATTATTATTTTACTAAAAATAATAAAAGTATTTATATTTACGAAAATGGTATTATAACAATATGATAATTCTTATTAATAATGAAATTTTATATTAACAATGATATTCCTATTAAAAATAATAATTTTTGTAAAGATGATATTTTTAATATTAATAATAATACTTTTAATAATAATAGTGATAAAAATGATAATTTTATCTAAATCAATATCTTTAAATTTCATCATGATACTCATACTCATTATTTCCTAGACAATTTGTTAATAGCTTTTAAATCGTCTTTTATATTGCGTTCATTTTAATGATAATAATAGTAATAATAATAATTAAGTGTTACTAATATTATAATAATACTAATAATGATAAATGTTATGATAATGATAATACTAATATCTATTTTAAATGATAATAATAATAACAATACTAATTATAACTTTAACGATAATAACGATAGTAATAATAATAAAAATAGCAATTTTTAATGATAATACTTTTTATAGATAATGATAATAATAATAATAATAATAATTATAATAATAATAATAATAATAATAATAATAATAATAATAATAATAATAATAATAATAATAATAATAATAATAATAATAATAATAATAATAATAATAATAATTAAATAAAAACTAGAACGACGATAATAATGACGATAATAATAATCATTTTTATTAATAATACAAAAATTCATTTGACGATAAGTTCTAATCCATCCGTCAAAACCATTTGGTATCTAAAGGAAAAGTTCTTAATTTTTCGCTAGCTTTCCAAGGACATGCATATCTTATACCTTATTTCAACCGCATATGTAACTAATTCAGGATTCAACATAATCTATCTAAGGGAAATATCAAAAGTACAAGCATGCATAATCCTATTTTCTCGAGCACTAGTCAGGGATACACTATTAATATGTAAAAATTAATTTACTAGTACTCACGTATCAATATTGAGATTCAATATTGCAGAAAAGGTACGTAGACGCAACGGAGATGGTAAACACTGGTTTGACCTCACGAGCATAACCCTCGAACATTACCCATAATCTCCAAAGCTATAACCCATAATTTCCTTAGCTCTATCCCACTCATAAAAACCCATTTTTGGAAAACATGCGAGCAGAACCTCGTCGTAGTATTTTATGTAATACACTAATAATATCGCTCTTAATTATACTAATAATAATAAAATTAATATTACTAATAATAATAATAATTTTATAAAATAAATATATATATACGGAGTACTTAGATAGACAGAGAGATAGGAAATGAAAAACTGATTCACAATTCGCGAAAAAAAATCGAACTTTAAAGCAATTTCACTCTCACCTAACCACCATGCAATCGCATGGAGTTTGTGAGCTACAACCATGCGATTTCATGGTCACTCCCAACAGCTCCAATTCATTTTACAACATGGGCGGCCATCATTTTTTTTAATATTATATATTTAATATATTTAATTTTTATAATTAATTATATATTATATTATATTTATGTTTATGGTAAAAATGTAATTTTTACTCAAATGACACGGACGTTGTCACTCGACTCATGTACCACTTTCGGTTTTTCAAGCGCACTTTCGTACGTTTAGAAAACTAGCCTTTTACGTTACGCGACGTGTACTCTTATTAATAATTTGACTTACTCATCAATAATTTATCTTATAAAAAATGTAACTTATAAAATTGAGCGTTGTGGTCATTTACTTCTATAAATTAGTGACTCGTTATTTATCAAAATATATTATTTTAAATCAGGACGTTTTATGACTAAATTAATATATATATATATATATATATATATATATATATATATATATATATATATATATATATATATATATATATATATATATATATATATATATATATATATATATATATATATATATATATATATATATATATATATTTTCATTTTAAAATATAATCTTGTACATATCATGAGTAATGGAAAAATATTTATGTAATGATATAATATTTAATTACATCTCAAAGTTCGTTTTAAATTTCATTTGGAAAATAATATAACACGTATTGTTTATAATTTAAAACTTAATTTGGCGTAATCTATTTATGCGCCAACATTTATCAAATGTCCTAGATGACATATCTAAATATCAATTTAATCAAGTGTTACCTAATTTGAAACTATGTATGTATCTCCAATATTTGTAAACACGTTTTAAATACACGTTGTAAGTTATCTACAATCAATATTTCATCTCACATTATTCAATCACAGATATCTTAAATATTCGAGTTCTATTATATTGTAAAGCATTTTCGCACATTGGAAAAATAGATTTAATCAAGTATTATGAAATTCAATTCTCCACTAAACTTTGTCTAATCCTCAATAATAACACTTTTGTTCTTAATTGTGAGTCATTTTACTAAATTTCTGAATACCGTTAAAAAGTAAGGGTTTCCTAATTCAAAGTGGACCTCATAACAGAGACTCGTAATCATAATTCAATGTATCTGATAATTTAATCATTTGATATTATCTTTTAATTTCGTCGATAAACTTACATCGAACAAATACGTTCATGTAAAGTATTATTCATTCAATACCTTAATAGCATTTCTAAGTTCATAAAATAGATCTCATAGCTTATATTCATATCAACTAATCCGTTCAATGTTTTATTAATATTTCTCAATTTAAAAATCACACATATGTATATGTATATATATTTGTTTACACATAATTGTTCGTGAATCGTCAGGCATGGTCAAAGGGTAATTGATTACATGAATATAGATTTCAAAACTTTTGAGACTCAGCATTACAGATTTTGCTTATCGTGTCAGAAACATATAAAGATTAAAGTTTAAATTTGATCAAAAATTCCTGAGTCATCACAGTACCTACCCGTTAAAGAAATTTCGTCCCGAAATTTGATCGAGGTTGTCATGGTTAACCATAAAAATTGTTTTCATGACGAATATGAGTTGGTAAATAGAATTTTATCCTTATTGAGTAATATGGATAAAATAATTCGTTCTTGTGAAGAGCACGAATGAAGCTATCACTTAAGAGTGAAAATAAATAAATATATGTTTGACTTAACCGGTGTCGTAGTCAAGATGGTTTTCTGGAATTCAAGGAATTTAAAGAAAATCTTTGTAATAACATTTGGTTCTTCGGCGATTAAGGAAATTAGGATCTTCTTGGATTAAATGCAATAATCTTTTTCGATTGTTTTGTCGGACATTTCCTTATAAATCCACCCTCTTCGTTTCCTTATTCTCACATCTCCCATCTTCCATACTTTCTTCTTTAATTCATACTTTGAAGCATTCATCAATATGCTCCATCCCATTCTAATCCTTGATATACTCCTAACCTTCATATCTGTCATTCTTCTCTTTCATCTACCACCGGAAGATTCTATTTTCTTTTACTATACTCTTGGGTTTATAGTGTTTCTAGTTCTCCCGTTTCTTTATATCGCTATATGCATCGATATATACGGTTTATAATTTCTGGGTGGTTGTTGGTTTTTATATCTTTCCTTATATTTCGAATCTCTTTGCCTTTATATTCTCCTCTCGATCTCTAGTAAAGCAAGTAATGGTCCAGAATTCGTAAGTATGAATTTTGAAATGAATATAGTTAATATTCTAAGAAGGGAATCGTAATGGCACAATCTTGATTTGTTAAATTATTAGAATATCCCGGAAAAGACCGAATCATCAACAAAAACATTTTCTTGATATGTTTAGAGATTAGATAGAATGTAAGAGTCGTGTAAATGGTATATGATGACGATATGTTCTGTGAATCATCACGTTCCATTAGAAACTCAGCATGAATTACTGTAATATAATCACGTTGATCAAGTGTCATTATATTATACTAACTCATGCTTCAGTTCCCAACACTACTTCAAAAACATTCATATTCGATTTTTTTTCTTTTTAGAATTTAGAAACTGACACAATTTCTTTTACGTTGCATATATTACGGAGAGATAGATGATTTTAGATAAGAATAGTTGTGATAATATCTCCAAAAATATGGAGAATATGTATAATGGGAGATACGAAGATATCTTATAATATTTAAGATAAGATGATGATGAAGAATATTGTCTGTGAAGGTTTAGAATAAGAAGTAAGGTGTTTGCTAATGATTTCAGCAGACACTGAATCATTTGGATCCTTTGAAGGTAGGTTCAGTCTTTGTGATTTATCCACAGCCTCTTCCATACTTTGCTCAATCCGTTTTCCAGTTCCAAACCTTCTCTTTTTTTTTCTGAGCTTTACCAACACACTATTCTTTATCATCGAACTTTTGACTATTAGGGTCGTTTACAGTTTTTGCTGCTTCATCAGCATTTCGAGAACTGGTTCGCAGTTCAGGGTGTTTTTCAGAAACTTCACATTCGAAATCCGTAAGTCTTGGAGGTAGACGTTATATGTATAACTGTTGGCGTGGAAACGCTACGAAATTTTCAAAATACTGATTGCTAATTCCCAATAATTGGTACGTCAGTTTTTGTTACAAGATGCAGGTGAATATACGATCGAGTTTTAACGAACAAATGTAATGGTTTTTCTGAGAGACTTAAACCATCGAGTAATGAAGTTATTGATAACCTTATTGCTAATGAAAGGTTCCCCAGTAACGATGGCGGAAAGGCAACATATCTATCGAGGTTATAATAAGATTGGTCTGACTGAAAAGTCGAAGTTGACTTGCTGGAGCTGTGACAAAACTGGCTACTTTGAAAAAGAATCGTAAAGTTATTTTTGCTAATAAATGATATGACGTTGGTACGTGTTAAACTATGACTTTAGTTTCGAGAGTTTTTCAGGTACAAGACTGCGGGTAACGTGTGGTTGGATCATCATCTCGAGTGTCTTTAGGAATTTTTGAAGAGTTTTAAATGCAGGTTGTCATTGTCAATATCCAAATGATGAAATCGTCATGAATCTCGAATGATTTCTCATATTCTTCTGAGTGTTACGAATAGAAGTGATGTTCTATCACAGTTTTGAATTCAAAGTATGGATTTGCTAGATGTAGGAATTCTAAGAGTGATGTCTTCTGTTAAATCTTGACTTGGATTTTGATTTGTCAAAATCAGAATATGTACTCAAATTTGGATGAGAATAGTTGTTTTAGTTTCTATGAAAGGATGTATATTGTTGTGAAAGTAGTGAATATAGTTGGTGACTGCTGAATCGGATTCGAAGATTGTAATATATTAATTGTGAATTTATATATCTCTCGGGTATTACCTACCCGTTAAAAAAAATTTCACAAATAATCTTTTGTACAAGAGAATTTTTAATTACAATCTTTATGAAAATATACTTACATATATATTTTCTTCAGATGTAAATCATGGATTTAATGAGTTAATATGATATTAGTCTCATTTGCTTTTCGATTTGAGCTAGAATAAGTAATTTCCAAAACTATTAGGGACCACATATTCTTCGTAGAATATTAATGAAGTTATGGATCAATACTTCGTTATTTGGTTGGTGCCTGAGGTTGGTGTTCGTGGAACTCTTGTGAACTTCTCAGGGTACAAATGATGTTGTTTGAAAAGTTTCGAGTACATCGATGATGAAAGTATAAAAATCAAACATATATTTAAATAATACACTTGATTTATTATGAAATAAAATTCATTGAGTTGAAGCAGAGATTGTGGTTAACAATGATTGAGTTGCTAACGAAAAATGTACATCGTAGCATATTAATAATATGAATTAACCGGATAGTTAAGTTCCATACATAATAGCTTAGTACAGATAGATTTATTATGGTTTAAAATTTTATATATAGGATATAAATTCTTCGGAGGAACTGAGTTAATGATTCATAACTCATTGATACAATATACGCGTTGTATGATTCGTAATGATTTCCACAGTGATTCTTGAACTGGCGAAGCTTGTGACGTTAGAGGTGCTGATGATTCTAACGATGTTGACAGCACTGACTGTGTTGGTGAGGCTAAGGGTACTGTTGATGATGTTGATAAAACAAGTCTAGCTTGTACTTTACGCACCATTCTTGTCAGGGTTTCTACTCTTTGTCCACTCATCTGATTTATGGTTAGGGCTGAAATAGATAATCTCTAAGACTTTAGAGATTACATAATCACCACAAAATGTTTCTCCGATGAAGTTATGAATCATTACTTCATCGTTTGTTGTTATTGATACTCCTTGGTATCTATGGTGCGTGTAAGGTTGATATCAGAAGTACAGATTGTGATGTTGAGGCGTGTGATGCGGTTGTGATTGTTGGTGGTGGTAATGATACTGTTGATGTTGATGATGGTGAAACCGTTGATGCCTGTGATGCTACTGGTGCTTAGGGTATTGAGGCTTGCGATGTTGATATTACTGGCGGCATTGATTATGCTGCTGGTGCTGCTGATGGTGTTTGTAACCTTCGCACTATATTCTCCAAAGCCACTACCCGAGCGCGAAGCTCGTTGACTTCTTCTATTACACCGGGGTGATTGTCGGTTGGGACGAGCGGATAAATAAAATCTAGAATTTGATGTAATATATAATCGTGACGAGATACTCTGGAAATGAGAGAGAAAATGGTTTCTCGAACAGGTTCGCCGGTAAGTGCTTCAGGTTCATCGTCAAGAGGGCAATTTGGTGGATGGAAGGGATCACCTTCTTCTTGTCTCCAATGATTGAGGAGGCTACGAACCCATACCCATTTCATCCAGAATAGATGATGACTGATTGGTTGATGCATTCCGGTTACACTGCTTTCAGAGCTTGAGTGGAATTCCATGTCAGAATCCGAGGGACTTGAACTAGTGGCGAGTTCCATTTCATGTAATTGAATAAAGGATTTTTCGATATGAGATGATTTTCGGATATCGGATGGTATTCTAATTATATAGAATATCCATATATATAGGACGAAAGATCTCGTAGATTACGGAGGAATTTACGAAATATGACAGGCAAAGTTTACATTAACAGATACGCGAAGATATGAATTAGTAGATACGCTAAGATGTGAATTTTATCCATACACTATCTATGCAATGAATGCAGTAAGATGTGTTTAGACTAAGAATGATAAGCAGGTAATTTCCTAAGGATGATAAGCAGATGATTTTTGACACCAATGATAAGCAAATCTTTTGACATGCAGACACGGTCGAAGTCCAGACTCACTAATGCATCCTAACGACTTATCAGTTAGACACACTAATGCAGACCTGGTTCGCTAAGACCACCGCTCTGATACCAACTGTAGAGACCCGTCCTAATCCATCCGGACGAAGTCTATATCGATTATAAATGATTCACAATAGTTAATTACATCGCGAGGTACTTGACCTCTATATGATACATTTTACAAACATTACATTCGTTTTTGAAAAGACAATCTTTCATTACATCTAAGGTTGACGACATGCATACCATTTCATAATATATCTTACTATAATGTAACACCCCGTTTTCACCGTACATGACTTATAGGTGTAAAGTGTGCGTACGACTAGTTTACGGATGGTTCAAGGCGTACTCGCATGTTGAAGTTAGTACGCGAGAAAAATGAATCAGGGAAAGCAGAGTGTCGTGGCGCGACAAATGGAGCCGCGGCGCGGCGTTTCGAAAGAATCCTGATCAGAAGCTTGATATAAAGTGATCCCAGACCTAGTTATAGGTCACGGCGCAACGAATTAGGTCGCGGCGCGGCATACAGTGCGAACTGGCACCGGATTCTTGTAATTTTAAATGAAGTTCAAGGGCAATTTGGTCATTTCACGTTTGAGCAAGATTTGAGGCTTTAACCTCTTCCACTCATTTCATTTTCCTAATTTCATTTTCCTTTTCATTTCATTTTCCTCTCAAAAACTCAAACACCCATTTGATTTCAAAGGGATTTTTGGAAAGGAAGGAGCGGGATTTGATCTTTGGCGTAGTTTACTAGTTTGTTCTCCTCGTTCTTGGCTACATGGTGATACTAGTGGTAAGCTCTAACTCCAAATTTCATTTTCGTGTTCATCATTCAAATTTGAGGCTTTTGATTGTATGATTCATAGATGGAACCCATTTAGTTGTTAATTGGAGATTAACACCAAGATTCGGGTTTATAAGTGTTAAAGGCGGGTTTTGGGTTGGTTAATGATTTAACCATGTTTAAGACTTGTAAATGGTGTACAATCACTAGCATTAGTGATTAGTGGTGTTTTGGAGACTTTTAGGGTTTTCGTGGATGACTAATTTTGACTAGAGTCAAAATTAGGGATTGTTGAGGATTATGACCCGAATGTTGATTTAATAAGGTTTGTAAACTTAAAATGGATTAAGTTGAAGTATAAAACCAAGTTAAACATGTTTTGGTGTCAAAACTTGTAAATGGTGAGATTTTGACCTTATGGGTCAAAATTTAGGGTTTATGGGCGATTTTGAGAACGATAAGTGTATAAAACTTGTGTTCGGGTTTAATTGGCATATTAGGACCATTATCACTTGTGTTAGTGATTATTGGTTAGTTTGGGTGCGGTTTGTCCTTGGAAGTGCATTTGGGTCGAAATTGCACTAAGTGTCGAATTGGGTTGGTTTGTAGATCCAATCTAAGTGTGTTGTTGAATTTGTGATAATGGATTAGGTACTTTCCATTGACGAGTTGCGGATTACTTGGAAGAATTTCTTTAAGGCGACAATGTGAGTGTTAATATCCTATATGCATATGTATGTGTAGGATGGGTGCGGGTCGGGTGAAGTGATTCTCGGCTATAGAGCTCACTTCACATATAGGTGGATTTGATGGACTTTTGTATGAGTCCAATTGGCACGTTTGTGCGTTTTGGTTGACCACCTTTGGCGAGGTACACGCTTGTGTGTACGTTATCACACGTGGTTGTGATTTAGATGTTATAACCCCAATGGCGAAGGGTTGATATTGTTGTGAAGTGGATGACCCCGATGTGGTGGATTTTATAATCCCGTGACCGTGGGTTTTGATGTTGAGAAGTGAATCGCGTGTAGTTCGGATTCACGATGACTCGTGTAGTTCGGTCATCTTATTGAGGTAGTAATCTCGTGTGGTTTCAGATTACTAAGGCTCGTGTAGTTCGGCCAACCTCGATGTTGTGAAGTTAGTAATCTCGTGTGGGTTCGGATTACTAAGGCTCGTGTAGTTCGGCTAATCTTGATTGTGGCGTTTGGTATTCGGTAATGGGTTAAGGGGTTAACCTTATTCGTTTTATATTGTTATATATATTAATGTAATGTTGTGTTGTAGCTAACCCTCCGGGTGTAGCTTATTGGCGTTGTTCACATCGTCGTTGGTGAACTTATACTTTGTTGATATCTTTAGCTTGTTGCTTAGAGATCGTACGGTATGCTTAGTGTAGTTGCCTTATACATGGATGCTTCGGTATGCGGTATTTGATATTTGTGTGGCGTGTCCATTTTATACATATATATGTTTGTAGTATATTATCATTCACTAAGCGTTAGCTTACCCTCTCATTGTTGATATTTTTATAGGTTCGCATGCTTGGCGGCTCGGGTAAGCTTGGGGATTAGAGATCTTGGCTAGGTTGCTTAGAAGATCTTGCTTTTGTATTCGATTAGGATTTGGGTAGCGTAGTCCCAAATCACCATGCTCGGTTTTGGTTGGAAACTAAACTAGTCGGGTCGTGTATGTCCGTTTGGACAATTAATCAATGTATTAAATGTTTTAAGGTTTATTAAACCTTCTATTGTATTAAAGATGTTTATGGAAACACAATTGGGACCTAAAGTGTTATTTAAAGCGTATTAAAAGGAAAAAAAATTATGGTCCGGTTTTAATACGGGTTGGGTTGTTTCAAGTGGTATCAGAGCATGGTCTAAGGGATTTAGGCGACTTGAGATAGGTGCCTAGACTTAGACTTTGTGTGTGCTTATTTGTTGCGGGACTTGTAGGTGAACGGGTCAGAACGGGTTATAGTTAGTGCCTTGTTTGTAGGTGGACTAACTAGGATTTTTTTGGCTTGTGTTGTGATGTTATTCCCTTGCGTGTGTTTATATCGCGTGGAATCGTCGTTGTGTTGGTTATATCATCGAGCGAGGCGGTCGTTTTACTAACGAGTTGAGACGATGTGTGTGCGTAATAAGGACTTGCAAGCCTTATTACGGGTGCAAATCGTGTCTAACAAGTGATGTACGACGAGTGTTGAGCAAGATGGGGTGGTGTTATGCATGTTGTTTTATACGTTCGTGATCTAATTGCTTTGCATTCCTTAGAATGGCAACGGGAAATGGGATCGAGACGAACGACGTGGAGTTTAACTCTAGAGTTGCGGCCGCCGTTGCGGAGCAAATGAGTGCGTTTCGAGAAGAAATGGATAGGAAGTATTCCGAATTTCGGGGTAGTAGTGAAATGGAGCGTTGTCTTAAGAGCTTCATGAGGACTAAACCCCCGATGTATGACGGGAAACCGGATCCTTTGGTAAACACAACTTGGATCTCGGATATCGAAGGGTGTTTTCGTACTATTGAATGCCCTCCTGAGAAGAAGACGAGACTCGCTACTAGTTTGTTGGGGGGTAGGGCAAAGGATTGGTTCGATGGTAAGATTGATCTTGTCAGTGGTGAACCGTTTATGGCGTTATCGTGGGACAGTTTTAAGAAGGAATTCTTCGAGGAGTTTCGGACTTCAGCCGATTTGTCGAAAATGCATAATGAGTTGCGAAATTTGCAACAGGGTTCTATGGATTTGAATACTCTCAAGACGACCTTTATGGCAAAGGCTCGTTTTTGCCCGGAGTATTTGGGGAATGATAATTTGTTTATGCAAGATTTCTATCGAACCTTGAATGATGACTTGAAGAGTAAGATTAGCCGGGGTCACGTGAAATCGTTTGCGGAATTATTCGCCGTGGCTAGAGGTTTCGAGTCGTATACGCGATCAAAGATTGGTGAACCTTCAAGTGAGAGAAGGGTTATTTCGTATGGTGCTCCGAGTAAGAGGACTAAGGGTCCGAGTGTGAGCACGGGTGGTACGCGGACGGGTATACCGGATTCTAGTGCATCTAGATGTTACAATTATGGCATGAGGGGTCACAAGTCTTGGGAATGTTCGGTACCAAAGGGCGATGGTATGGTGTGTTTCAATTGCCAAGAAGAAGGACATCGTAAGTCGGAATGTCCCAAGTTAGCGGGGACGGGTGCGACAAGGAGACGTTAAGGTACATATCGTTTTAATAAATATTCCCTTTGATTATTTATTAAGTGCCGTTTGAATTTGAGTTGATTAAATGCCTTGTGTTGTTCATATTGTTATTATGGGTGACATTCCTAATGGAAGTACCCAATGGTGACGTTGATTGTCAGGCGAAGGGCGTAAGACTTGGTGCCACCAAGCATTCCTTAGTATCTGGGAAATGTTTCTACCAAGCCATGGAAATGGGTTTTGGTGTTCGGTTGTTAAGCGCGTGTTCGTTTTTGTGTGGAGGTCGATGAACCGTGAGGTTCGACGGGTGGGCTGAAAACCTTGAGATCGAGTGTTTTGAATCTCGATGTATGTTGGTAATGGAGTATATAAGACGCGACATTAGGTGCCACTTTTATACCTACTAGCGTGGTGTTCGACTCCGATTGTGTTGTGGTTACATTGTACTTAGGGTACCGGAGTGAAACCCTTAGGTACATGAGTGACTAGGTGGAAATTGACAAACTAGAGCAATTGGAAGATTGCGAGGGTGTGGTTTGTGTAATCGTGGTACACTTTTTGTTCGAAGTGTTTAAGGATTGATTGAAATCCTTCGTGTGCTCAAGGCTGGAGCAAGATATGGTGATGGGTCGTGTGAGCCCAATCGTTTGCAAAGTCTACCTTTGGTAGCATTGTACGATTGTACGAGGTGCGGATATGGGACGTAGTTCCAAGTGGGAGAGTTACACTCCCGCACGTGGAAGTTTTAGTGTGAGATTTCGGATGATGCTTTTGGTAGATCCGGAAAATGTTGTTGAGACCTGGTTTTGGTCGATTTATGGTAGATTACAATTTCGGATAAATTGTACTTATGGTTTGGATTTGAATTATCACCGAGGTGGTAATGCGGTAAATCTCGTTGAGAGATAATGGACGTGTTTGGTGAGCAAGGTAAAATCCTTCGGTTAAGGGAGGTGTGTGTCGGATTCTCTTCTAGAGAATTATTGTTTTGTGCCTATGTTCGATATAGGTGGTTCTTGCTCGAGTGTGTGAATGGTTAGTGGTATCCATTAGGATTCACTATGGCATAGCAGAGCGCGATGTTACGCTACTCGTCGTTCGAGGCCAAAAGGGCGTTGATTGATGAAGCATGACTTTCGGAGTCCGCTGACTTCATCATGAGCGAGGTGTTATATCGGTGAAGCATGACCGTTGACGGGGTCTGCTGACTTCATCATGGGAGTATGCGATTGGTGGAGCATGACCTTCGGGGTCCACTAACTTCATCATGAGCGAGGTGTTATATCGGTGAAGCATGACCGTTGACGAGGTCCGCTGACTTCATCCGGTGTTGAGATTGGTGAAGCATGATCTTCGGGTCCGCTGACTTTATCATGGTAGTAGATCGCGTGTGGTTTTGGATTCACGATGACGCGTGTGGTTTCGGTCATCTTATTGTGGAAGTGAGTCGTGTGTAGTTCGGATTCACAAATGACTCGTGTGGTTTCGGTCATTGTATTGAGGAGTGAGTCTCGTGTAGTTTGGATTCACAAATGACTCGTGTAGTTCGGTCATTCCTCCGGGATAGTGACTCTCGTGTAGTTCGGATTCACTAAGGCGCGTGTAGTTCGGCCAATCCCGATTGTTGTTGTGGTGAAGGTAGTGAGTCGCGTGTAGTTCGGATTCACTAAGGCGCGTGTGTTTTCGGCCAGCCTTCGTGTTGCGTGATCTATTGGTTGTTTGATACACCAATGGTGGGGTCGTAAGGACCGTGTTGTGTGAACTATCGGTTGTTTTATACGCCGATGGTGGGGTCGTGAGGACCGTGTTGTCTGATTAGTGATGCGATAGCCGTGTTTCGCTCACATGTTGCTACGGGTGTGACGATAGTCGATTTTGTACACCTTGGGATTTGCGTTTCCATAGTCATTTTGGGCGCTATCGGTTTTAAACGTTGAATTATGATGTTATGGTAGTTGCGTATTGGTTGTGTTGCGCACTACAATGGATGGTTAGTGATTTGGTGTTATCCGTAAGGATTCGTTTGGTTCGGTCTTCATCGTTTCGGGTTGTTGACCTTAGGTTTAGACTTGGTTGCTTTTAGCATTGTACTTGGTAATGGTACGCTAGAGGGTTGATATCTCGGTTCGAGATTGGTTGAGTATTTCCCGATGTGAGGGATTGAGCAAGTTTTAGTGCTCGGATTGTGGAATTGATAAATCGCGGTGACGATTTAGTTGTCGAAGGCAATTCATTGGGAAGAATTGTTTAGGAAAGTCGGTTGGGACTTATGTTTGAGGACCGTGAAGTGTGGTCCGTTTGGTTAAGTGACGAGGATCATGAGGACGTGATCGAATCTAAGTGGGGGAGAGTTGTAACACCCTGTTTTCCCCGTACATGACTTATAGGTGTAAATTGTGCGTACGACTAGTTTACGGATGGTTCAAGGCGTACTCGCATGTTGAAGTTAGTATGCGAGAAAAATGAATAAGGGAAAGCAGAGTGTCGCGGCGCGACAAATGGAGCCGCGGCGCGGCGTTTCGAAAGAATCCAGATCAGAAGCTTGATATAAAATGATCCCAGACCTAGTTATAGGTCGCGGCGCGACGAATTAGGCCGCGACGCGGCATACAGTTCGAACTGGCACCGGATTCTTGTAATTTTAAATGAAGTTCAAGGGCAATTTGGTCATTTCACATTTGAGCCAGATTTGAGGCTTAACCTCATCCACTCATTTCATTTTCCTAATTTCATTTTCCTCTCAAAAACTCAAACACCCATTTGATTTCAAAGGGATTTTTGGAAAGGAAGAAGCGGGATTTGATCTTTGGTGTAGTTGACTAGTTTGTTCTCCTCGTTCTTGGCTACACGGTGATACTAGTGGTAAGCTCTAAATCCGAATTTCATTTTCGTGTTCATCATTCAAATTTGAGCTTTTTGATTGTATGATTCATAGATGGAACCCATTTAGTTGTTAATTGGAGATTAACACCAAGATTCGGGTTTATAAGTGTTAAAGACGGGTTTTGGGTTGGTTAATGATTTAACCATGTTTAAGACTTGTAAATGGTGTACAATCACTAGCATTAGTGATTATTGGTGTTTTGGAGACTTTTAGGGTTTTCGTGGTTGACTAATTTTGACTAGAGTCAAAATTAGGGTTTGTTGAAGATTATGACCCGAATGTTGATTTTATAAGGTTTGTAAACTTAAAATGGATTAAGTTGAAGTATAAAACCGAGTTAAACTTGTTTTGGTGTCAAAACTTGTAAATGGTGAGATTTTGACCTTATGGGTCAAAATTTAGGGTTTATGGGCGATTTTGAGAACGATAAGTGTATAACACTTGTGTTCGGGTTTAATTGGCATATTAGGACCATTATCACTTATGTTAGTGATTATTGGTTAGTTTGGGCGCGGTATGTCCTTGGAATTGCATTTGGGTCGAAATTGCACTAAGTGTCGAATTGGGTTGGTTTGTAGATCCAATCTAAGTGTGTTGTTGAATTTGTGATAATGGATTAGGTACTTTCCATTGACGAGTTGCGGATTACTTGGAAGCATTTCTTCAAGGCGACAAGGTGAGTGTTAATATCCTATATGCATATGTATGTGTAGGATGGGTGCGGGTCGGGTGAAGTGATTCTCGGCTATAGAGTTCACTTCACATATAGGTGGATTTGATGGACTTTTGTATGAGTCCAATTGGCATGTTTGTGCGTTTTGGTTGACCACCTTTGGCGAGGTACACTCTTGTGTGTACGTTATCACACGTGGTTGTGATTTGGATGTTATAATCCCAATGGCGAAGGGTTGATATTGTAGTGAAGTGGATGACCCTGATGTGGTGGATTTTATAATCCCGTGACCGTGGGTTTTGATGTTGAGAAGTGAATCGCGTGTAGTTCGGATTCACGATGACTCGTGTAGTTCGGTCATCTTATTGAGGTAGTAATCTCGTGTGGTTTCGGATTACTAAGGCTCGTGTAGTTCGGCCAACCTCGATGTTGTGAAGTTAGTAATCTCGTGTGGGTTCGGATTACTAAGGCTCGTGTAGTTCGGCCAATCTTCGTTGTGGCGTTTGGTATTCGGTAATGGGTTAAGGGGTTAACCTTATTCGTTTTATATTGTTATATATATTAATGTAATGTTGTGTTGTAGCTAACCCTCCGGGTGTAGCTTATTGGCGTTGTTCACATCGTCGTTGGTGAACTTATACTTTGTTGATATCTTTAGCTTGTTGTTTAGAGATCGTACGGTATGCTTAGTGTAGTTGCCTTATACATGGATGCTTCAGTATGCGGTATTTGATATTTGTGTGGCGTGTCCATTTTATACATATATATGTATGTAGTATATTATCATTCACTAAGCGTTAGCTTACCCTCTAATTGTTGATATTTTTATAGGTTCGCATGCTTGGCGGCTCGGGTAAGCTTGGGGATTAGAGATCTTGGCTAGGTTGCTTAGAAGATCTTGCTTTTGTATTCGATTAGGATTTGGGTAGCGTAGTCCCAAATCACCATGCTCGGTTTTGGTTGGAAACTAAACTAGTCGGGTCGTGTATGTCCGTTTGGACAATTAATCAATGTATTAAATGTTTTAAGGTTTATTAAACCATCTATTGTATTAAAGATGTTTATGGAAACACAATTGGGACCTAAAGTTTTATTTAAAGCTTATTAAAATGAAAAAAAAATTATGGGCCGATTTTAATACGGGTTGGGTTGTTTCATATAATTGACTTAATAATAATCTTGATGAACTCAACGACTCGAATGCAACGTATTTTGAAGTATGTCATGAATGACTCCAATTAATATCTTTAAGATGAGCAAGAGCACAGCGGAAGATTTATTTCATACCTAAGAATAAACATGCTTTAAAGTGTCAACCAAAAGGTTGGTGAGTTCATTAGTTTATCATAAACAAACATTTCATAATTGTAATAGACCACAAGATTTCATATTTCCAATTCTCATAAATAAATGTCCCATGCATAGAGACAAAAATATCATTCATATGGATTGAACACCTGGTAACCGACATTAACAATATGCATATAAGAATATCCCCTATCATTCCGGGACACCCTTCGAATATGATATAAATTTCGAAGTACTAAAGCATCCGGTACTTTGGATGGGGTTTGTTAGGCCCAATAGATCTATCTTTAGGATTCGCGTCAATTCGGGTGTCTGTTCCCTAATTCTTAGATTACCAGACTTAATAAAAAGGGGCATATTCGATTTCGATAATTCAACCATAGAATGTAGTTTCACGTACTTGTGTCTATTTTGTAAATCATTTATAAAACTTGCGCATGTATTCTCAGCCCAAAAATATAGAGGGTAAAAAGGTAAATGAAACTCACCATACTGTATTTTGTAGTAAAAATACATATAACATCAGTAAACAAGTGCAAGGTTGGCCTTGGATTCACGAACCTAAATTTATTATATATATTTATATGTTGGTCAATATTTGTCTAATAAACTAGGTTAAGTCATCGTGTACCACCATCCTAATGCTCGAGACTAATATGCAAAAGTTAACAAAAGTCAATTTGACTCAAAAAGGATTTCCAAAATTTATACATGATTATTATATAGTTTAAATATCGTCGTTTTATATTTTAAATATTTTTAAAAGATTTATTAGAGTAAAATAGTATAATTCATTTATTAATAAATAAAACTTTATATAAAAATATACTTTTATATATCTTAGATAATAAAATTTATAAAGTTCATTGAATATCATAAAATGTTATGATAGGTTATATTAAGGTAATTATATTATTTGTATTACATTTTTATTTGATAAAATAACATCGATAATAATAATAAGTAAAAGTTGTATTATTTTGTATTAATAATTATTATTATTTTACTAAAAATAATAAAAATATTTATATTTATGAAAATGGTATTATAACAATATGATAATTCTTATTAATAATGAAATTTTATATTAACAATGATATTCCTATTAAAAATAATAATTTTTGTAAAGATGATATTTTTAATATTAATAATAATACTTTTAATAATAATAGTGATAAAAATGATAATTTTATCTAAATCAATATCTTTAAATTTCATCATGATACTCATACTCATTATTTCCTAGTCAATTTGTTAATAGCTTTTAAATCGTCTTTTATATTGCGTTCATTTTAATGATAATAATAGTAATAATAATAATAATAATTAAGTGTTACTAATATTATAATAATACTAATAATGATAAATGTTATGATAATGATAATACTAATATCTATTTTAAATGATAATAATAATAACAATACTAATTATAACTGTAACGATAATAACGATAGTAATAATAATAAAAATAGTACTCCCTCCGTCCCAGATTAATTGTCCCCAGACAAAAAACACACAGTTTTAGGAAATCCCACTAACTTTATTTCTCCACCAATGAAATATCTTCTCTCTCCAGATCCACCAATGAAATATCTCCTTTCCTTTCTATTTATGGAAGTAGACAATTAATTTGGGACATCCCAAAATGAAATACTGGACAATAATTTAGGGACGGAGGGAGTAATTTTTATTGATAATACTTTTTATAGATAATGATAATAATAATAATAATAATAATAATAATAATAATAATAATAATAATAATAATTAAATAAAAACTAGAACGACGATAATAACGACGATAATAATAATCATTTTTAATAATAATACAAAAATTCATTTGACGATAACTTCTAATCCATCCGTCAAAACCATTTGGTATCTAAAGGAAAAGTTCTTAATTTTTCGCTAGCTTTTCAAGGACATGCATATCTTATACCTTATTTCAACCGCATATGTAACTAATTCAGGATTCAACATAATCTATCTAAGGGCAATATCAAAAGTTCAAGCATGCATAATCCTATTTTCTCGAGCACTAGTCAGGGATACACTATTAATATGTAAAAATTAATTTACGAGTACTCACGTATCAATATTGAGATTCAATATTGTAGGAAAGGTACGTAGACGCAACGGAGATGGTAAACACTAGTTTGACCTCACGAGCATAACCCACAAACATTACCCATAATCTCCAAAGCTATAACCCATAATTTCTTTAGCTCTATCCCACTCAAAAAAACCCATTTTTGGAAAACATGTGAGCAGAACCTTGTCGTAGTATTTTATGTAATACACTAATTATATCGCTCCTAATTATACTAATAATAATAAAATTAATATTACTAATAATAATAATAATTTTATAAAATAAATATATATATACGGAGTACTTAGATAGACAGAGAGATAGGAAATGAAAAACTGATTCACAATTCGCGAAAAAAAATTGAACTTTAATGCAATTTCACTCTCACCTAACCACCATGCAATCGCATGGAGTTTGTGAGCTACAACCATGCGATTGCATGGTCACTCCCAACAGCTCCAATTCATTTTACAACATGGGCGGCCATCATTTTTTTTAATATTATATATTTAATATATTTAATTTTTATAATTAATTATATATTATATTATATTTATGTTTATGGTAAAAATGTAATTTTTACTCAAATGACACGGACGTTGTCACTCGACTCATGTACCACTTTCGGTTTTTCGAGCGCACTTTCGTACGTTTAGAAAACTAGCCTTTTACGTAACGCGACGTGTACTCTTATTAATAATTTGACTTACTCATCAATAATTTATCTTATAAAAAATGTAACTTATAAAATTGAGCGTTGTGATCATTTACTTCTATAAATTAGTGACTCGTTATTTATCAAAATATATTATTTTAAATCAGGACGTTTTATGACTAAATTAATATATATATATATATATATATATATATATATATATATATATATATATATATATATATATATATATATATATATATATATATATATATATATATATATATATATATATATTCATTTTAAAATATAATCTTGTACATATCATGAGTAATGGAAAAATATTTATGTAATGATATAATATTTAATTACATCTCAAAGTTCGTTTTAAATTTCGTTTGGAAAATAATATAACACGTATTGTTTATAATTTAAAACTTAATTTGGCGTAATCTATTTATGCGCCAACATTTATCAAATGTCCTAGATGACATATCTAAATATCAATTTAATCAAGTGTTAAATAATTTGAAACTATGTATGTATCTCCAATATTTGTAAACACGTTTTAAATACACGTTGTAAGTTATCTACAATCAATATTTCATCTCATATTATTCAATCACATATATCTTAAATATTCGAGTTCTATTATATTGTAAAGCGTTTTCGTACATTTGAAAAATAGATTTAATCAAGTATTATGAAATTCAATTCTCCACTAACCTTTGTCTAATCCTCAATAATAACACTTTTGTTCTTACATGTGAGTCATTTTACTAAATTTCTGAATACCGTTAAAAAGTAAGGGTTTCCTAATTCAAAGTGGACCTCATAATAGAGACTCGTAATCATAATTCAATGTATCTGATAATTCAATCATTTGATATTATCTTTTAATTTCGTCGATAAACTTACATCGAACAAATATGTTCATGTAAAGTATTATGCATTCAATACCTTAATAGCATTTCTAAGTTCATAAAATAGATCTCATAGCTTATATTCATATCAACTAATCCATTCAATGTTTTATTATTATTTCTCAATTTAAAAATCACATATATGTATATGTATATATATTTATTTACACATAATTGTTCGTGAATCGTCAGGCATGGTCAAAGGGTAATTGATTACATGAATATAGATTTCAAAACTTTTGAGACTCAGCATTACAGATTTTGCTTATCATGTCAGAAACTTATAAAGATTAAAGTTTAAATTTGATCGGAAATTCCCGGGTCATAACACTATTGTTCGGGGTTGAGTAGTAGATGGCCAATTATCAGAAGCATAAGGACGATAAGTCAAGGAAGAAAGAGGTATCCTTGGATTGTGTGTTATCTTGGGTCCTAGTAATATGAAACGGTAATAGTGAAAAAGAAGAGTTATGTAACGTGGCACGTGATGACGAGGAGATTGATGGGGTCCATACATAAGTGTTCCAATTTTTCAGGCATAATAACGAATTTCGGATTCCTTGATTTCGAGTCAAGAGGGTATGCCTTTTAGGCGTCCACGTAGAAAGATTTCCATATTGTGCTACACGAATTTAGCTAGTAAGGTTGGTGTGAAAAATCACATTCAAAGTTCAGACACAGAGAGGTTTAATTCTTTCCTCAGTGAGTTAACGGGGTTAAAGGACGAGCAACACGAAAAAAGTCGGAAATGAATCTGTGGTAATGACTGGCGAGTTCTAAGATTTTACGAATACAAGTCAGAGTCGTGAGGGTTTCCCGATTACGTGGGGTTTCAATTTTTGCAAGGTTTACTTCAATACCTGGACTACTAACAACGTGGTTTAGGAAATTGACTTCGTTTACCCAAATTCACACTTGGAGAATTTGGCGTAGAGTTGCTCTTTTCTCAAGAGTTCGAGTGTATGACGGAGATGTTGTTCGATTTTCTTCCTTATTGTTGAATAGATTTAGACATCATCTATAAACACGATAACAGATTTGTATAGATACGTTTGCATACGCAGTTCAGGAGGTCTATGAATACAGACGGAGCCTTGGATAAACTGAACGGTTACTAAAAGAAATTCATAACTATCGCAACGAGTTCGGAAAGCGGTTTTGGAGACATCTTCTCCCTTAACCCCCATTTGATGATAACCGGAATGGAGGTCAACTTGGAATACACACATGATCCTTGCAATTGACCAAGAGGTCATCGGTATGGGGAAGAGGATATCGGTTCTCGACCGGAAATTACTTAGTTCACAATAATCTATACAAAATTGTAGGGAAACATTTCTTCTTAACGAATAGGTTTTGAGCTCCCTAGTTCTATAGGTATCAAGTCAAAATTTAAATTATTCACCCAATAAGTTTAACGTACACCCTCCGATAAAATTTATCGGTACGCATTAGTTTTCCGTTGGTCACTTGAATGGCCTAAGTAATATCTAGGGGGAGTGGTGGAGTGCAAAGGTAGGCTCCAACGCCTTGGATACAAATCTAACGACCCGCCAAAATCGCTATTGACGCGGTACGTTATCTACGGTCCCACAGCGAGGTTTCGACCTCTATATGATACGTTTTGATAAAACATTGCATTCATTTTTTTTTTTTAAAACATACTTTCTATACATAGAAAGTTTACCAAAATATAGACATATCCCAAATATATATGACAACTTATACAAAATGACTAAATCATCAATTTATTTAATAACAGATTATAACAATAATATTTGAATGCAATGTCTTTTTGAAAATATGCATAAAAGACTCCATGCAGCACCTTGAGCAAATAGCAAGCAGACAGCGGAAGCACTTTTGAAAAACCTGAGAATAAACATGCTAAAAGTGTCAACCAAAAGGTTGGTGAGTTCATAGGTTTATCATAACAATAGTTATCAATAGTTTCAATAGACCACAAGATTTCCGTTTATAAATATATGTACACTCGCAAGTGCATAAAAGTATTCTATAAGTTGTAGGCACCCGGTAACAAGCCTTAACATTCATGTTTTACCCTCTGAAGTACACCAGATCAGGTGTGTTTAAAATAACCTCGAAGTACTAAAGCATCCCATAGTCAGGATGGGGTTTGTCAGACCCAATAGATCTATCTTTAGGATTCGCGCCTACCGTACATAGACAAGTAGTTTAATGTTACCAAGCTAAGGGTATATTTCTGGTTTAAACTCACATAGAATTAGTTTCAGTACTTGTGCCTATTTCGTAAAACATTTATAAAACAGCGCATGTATTCTCAGCCCAAAAATATATATTGCAAAAGCAATTAAAAAGGAAGCAAATGAAACTCACCTGATAACTTCTGAAATAAATCACAGAGATGTGACCGAATATCGGAAAGCACGTAACCGTAGACCTCAACCTAAAGAACATATGTTGGTCAATAAGTGTCTAATAAGCTAGGTCAGTTCATAGGGTAAGTATAGTCCTATTGCTCAAGTCCGACTCATAAATTTAGCAAAATTTAGCAAAAGTCAACAAAAGTCAAAGTAAGTCAAATGTAAGTCAAACGCAAGTCAAACACATTCAACATGGTTAACACAAGTCAACAACCACATAAAATTACACAAGTTGGTCAAGTAGTCAAACATAGGTCAAACTTAAGTTATTCATTTTTACTTAGAAAAATTTATATTATTTACATATATGTATTTTTTAGTATTTTGCAGCTGATTCCGGGTCCTAC
Organism: Rutidosis leptorrhynchoides; assembly: GCF_046630445.1. Classification (NCBI taxonomy): domain Eukaryota; kingdom Viridiplantae; phylum Streptophyta; class Magnoliopsida; order Asterales; family Asteraceae; genus Rutidosis; species Rutidosis leptorrhynchoides. The sequence continues at coordinate 110,790,667 of NC_092341.1, forward strand.
CAAATTTGATATAATACCTTAGGTCGTGACCATTGGAAATTATGTCATCCCACCTTTCTATAGACAGTTTATTTGATAAAAACGGAGTTACGGTTTTAAAGTTATGACCTCGCGAAAACAGTCTCCCGAAACATAAAATGCTGATAAAATTTTTGTTAAGTGTTCAAAATCAGCAACGATTGCCCATTTTCTCGCTTGTTTTATACCTGTTTAGACTCAACAAAATTATACAAATAATATATTGTTTTAAAGTTTGTCGCAAATACTTTCAATACCAAATAATAGTTTTTATCTAAACTTAACTGATTTCAACTTGCGAGTCCTCAAAGTAGGCCCGAGAGTCATTTTGACAATTTTGTTAAAATACTAAAATTTTCGGTTGACGATCCAAATTTGAATCCGGCTGACCTGACTTAACCAAATTTTTATCACAGCTCAAAAACGACATTTTAGATGTGTTGGTGATTTTCGTTTTCCAAAATTATGCATATGGGTCAATTTATGCACGTTTGATCCGAATGAGTCATAAAACTTTCTTTAAACCAAATTTGACCCAAACTCATTTTTAAAGCACCAAAACTTGCAAACATACTTAAATCAATATACGGGATGTGTTACATACCTTTGGTTCTCAAAATTTCGCATATGGGTCAAAGTAGGCTCGTATGACCCAAATGGATCATAAACACCCATTTTGACCAAAACATGCCACAACTTATTTTTTAAACACCACAACCTTTAAACTTACTTAAATCGACGTTTGGGAATTTTCTACACTGATCGTTACCCATTTTGACCCATTAAACCCATTTGGTCAAACAAAGTCAATTGCACATAATATTTAGCTTAAATAATGTAGTCAACTTCCAGAATTTTTATAAAAATAAGTACAGGTCCGTTTGACTTAAAATACACGCCAAAATCTCCGTAACTCAAAGTCCTAAAACATATCCAGAGATCAGACTCTAAGTCATAATAGAAAAATCGCAGCAGTCTCAAATGCGCCCGACAGTTTTTCAAAAAATTTTTAGCGCGCGCCAGTTTTGTAAATTCTGCCATTTATTCTACAAAAATGAAAACGACGAACGGCCAATTGGAGATGGCTACAAACATCTCAAATAATCACTGGTAAATAAATCTAAGCAATTCATATAGCCAATTCGTACAGTTTTACAAAATACTACGGACTTCCTGATTTGGATAGAATTTAGACATGTTGTTTTGTAACACATATAACGCATAGCAAACAACGGTTTCAGAAGCTAACATACAAATGACATATGTTCAACAACATGTAAATAACCACATATCAGAAGCACAAGTCCTATGTCCATCCACAAATCAAGTTATGTCATTCGCTGCAAATTTTTTTTGGATAGATTCAATTTGTTTCAGGAGGTCATATTCGAACGCATATAACCGAACATCTAGGAACAATTAGCATGCATACTCTACATGAAAAGTGAAGTACTAATCATATAATTTTCAAAAATCCTCAGCTCATAATCCAGAAATCAATTTAAATGGCGTTTTTCATCTGTTTAAAACGTTGATCAACAAAAGTCGGGTCTAATAATCAATTAAGCATAACGGGAGTTTTAAAAATCCAATTAACATGATATCCGAGTCTATCTTGAGTGTTTTTCACTTGTATTTTCAACCATGTAACATACATAAACCAATTCATCACCAATCAATACCAGTTTTCAGATTAATGCATAAAACACAACGATAATTCAATTGATCATAACTTGAGTTATACATAGCGAAAATATGCGATTCAAAAGAGCAAACTTATTAATTTTTCACAAGGATTTCATTTATAATTATTTCATAAACTGAAAATATCATGTTCATATCAGTAGCATATTATTCAAAAACGTGATCATTCATAAAAACGAGTTAAAACTTCAATTAAGCATAACATGAGCATACGGTAACGAAAATTCGAAATTCCAAAGCCCAAACTTATTAGTTTTTCAAGAGGATTCTGATTATCTCATAATATTATACATTTAACAAGTTTAAGTTTCTGACCTCACACAAAACAAATTCGTGATTCATCAAAAAGTCATCAAACGATCAAATTAACGAATACTATCATGCATACATACAAGGACTTGAGCACTAGACACTATATCTACCCTAAAATGTAACAAAAACATGAAAACCCAAAAATTAGAGTTTTTGAAACTTACCCTAATCAAGAAATTATTGGTATAGATGTGTAGAGCTCTTCGAGAGGAGTCCGAATATGTAAACGATTTTATGATCAAGTGATTATTGAAGGTGTTCTTGAGGATGAAAGATTGATGATGATGATGAATAGTAATGAGTGTTCTTGATAAGAGAATAAGATAGATACGTATGTGTGTTTGTTTGGTGAAATGAATCTAGATCAGAAATTTAAGTAGAAAAGGGAAGTCACGGTTTAAACTGTAGTAGTCACGGGTAGTTATAAGATATCACGGGTGTAATAATTTGATAAACACGGGTATTATATCTATTTGCAATTATAATTATAGATGTCACAATTTTTAACTGTATAGTCACGGGTTCTATTAAATTCTTATCCGTTATCTAAAACCCAATATATTTTACTTTAATATGATTTACTTAATTGATTTATTTTGTATTTAAAAAAAATACATTTATATATTGTTCAAAACCTTTTAGAATCTTGACGTTATACTTAGTTGATGTGTTTCATAAAATACTTATTTATTATATTTTTAAATTAGATACTGAAAACATGAATGTTTAAACTAATTTTCTCGCGTTTAGTTTAAGAATATCCTAATTAATACAGTTGATTTTCAAAACTCAATTATTATATAACATAATAACTATTAAAATTAATAATCATACGTTTTGTTGTCTTAAAATATATTTTTCTCATTTTCACTAACCGTAGTGTTTTAAAAAAATAAAATATAACCAATATTAATAATAGTATATTTAAAAAAAATACATACAAAATTGTAAGTTTTAATCAACGGTTGTTAAGTTCTCAACAAAAAGTTAACGGAAAAAGTCGGGTTATTACATTACCTACCCCTTAAAGAAAATTTCGTCCCGAAATTTTAGTTGGTGTGATTAAACGGTGTTTAAGAAACAAGTGAGGATAGAAATGTTCGTCTTGACGTAGAAAGATCGAGCATCTTGTAGGTAAAACGAGATCATAGTCTTTTGATACGAATACCTTTGAATAAACTGCTCGGAGTGTAAGTGTGATATGACAGAGATGAGAAGGAAATTACGGGTGACTCGAATGATGTCACATATAGAGTCTCGGTATATTCAGATGTCAGCAAAAAAAATAAAGGATTTATGTAACATGGTACGTGGTGAAAGTAAAGTTGATCAAGCATTACCACCATCACGTTCCATTAAAACTTCCACATGACTTACCGTAATATAACCACGTTGATCAAGCGTCATTATATTACACTAACTCATGCTTCCATTCCAACATTACTCGAAAATATTTATGGATATAAAACAAGTGTCGTTTTCCAAAATTTATAAATCAAAATGATTTCAAAAAGGGGTGCACTAAAAATAGTACGAGAATATAATATTTAATTAATTTAATAATATTGAAAGGGTAATGACATAAGAATGTCTTTGAAACTATTGAGAATCTTCGTGAGTCGGATAAGACTTCTTCCAATTTACAATTCGAGATGTCAAGAGTTTCTGAATCGAAGCATATAAGCACATAATATAACACATATGATATCTATAAAAATATATAAGTAATAACTCATGTAGGAATGTCAAAAATTTCGAAAGTCCTGAATGACGCTTCCTGGTTTTTCAATGACCGGGGTGTTGAAAATGAACTCGTTTGAGCATGAGAAGGCTTGTAATCAAAGGGAGAAATACTTTCTCACCGATAGTAATAATAATATTATATTAATATCAGAATATGCACATAATCACATATAAGTGTAACGATACGGTTCTAGACTAGATCACTAATGTATCCTAACGGTCTAGGTCAGACACATTAATGCACCTAATTCCCTAGAACCAACGCTTTGATACCATCTCTAACGACCCGCCAAAATCGCTATTGACGCGGTACGTTATCTACGGTCCCACAGCGAGGTTTCGACCTCTATATGATACGTTTTGATAAAACATTGCATTCATTTTTTTAAAAAAAAACATACTTTCTATACATAGAAAGTTTACCAAAATATAGACATATCCCAAATATATATGACAACTTATATAAAATGACTAAATCATCAATTTATTTAATAACAGATTATAACAATAATATTTGAATGCAATGTCTTTTTGAAAATATGGCATAAAAGACTCCATGCAGCACCTTGAGCAAATAGCAAGCAGACAGCGGAAGCACTTTTGAAAAACTTGAGAATAAACATGCTAAAAGTGTCAACCAAAAGGTTGGTGAGTTCATAGGTTTATCATAACAATAGTTATCAATAGTTTCAATAGACCACAAGATTTCCGTTTATAAATATATGTACACTCGCAAGTGCATAAAAGTATTCTATAAGTTGTAGGCACCCGGTAACAAGCCTTAACATTCATGTTTTACCCTCTGAAGTACACCAGATCAGGTGTGTTTAAAATAACCTCGAAGTACTAAAGCATCCCATAGTCAGGATGGGGTTTGTCAGACCCAATAGATCTATCTTTAGGATTCGCGCCTACCGTACATGGACAAGTAGTTTAATGTTACCAAGCTAAGGGTATATTTTTGGTTTAAACCCACATAGAATTAGTTTCAGTACTTGTACCTATTTCGTAAAACATTTATAAAACAGCGCATGTATTCTCAGCCCAAAAATATATATTGCAAAAGCAATTAAAAAGGAAGCAAATGAAACTCACCTGATAACTTCTGAAATAAATCACAGAGATGTGACCGAATATCGGAAAACACGTAACCGTAGACCTCAACCTAGAGAACATATGTTGGTCAATAAGTGTCTAATAAGCTAGGTCGGTTCATAGGGTAAGTATAGTCATATTGCTCAAGTCCGACTCATAAATTTAGCAAAATTTAGCAAAAGTCAACAAAAGTCAAAGTAAGTCAAATGTAAGTCAAACGCAAGTCAAACACAGTCAACATGGTTAACACAAGTTAACAACCACATAAAATTACACAAGTTGGTCAAGTAGTCAAACATAGGTCAAACTTAAGTTATTCATTTTTACTTAGAAAAATTTATATTATTTACATATATGTATTTTTTAGTATTTTGCAGCTGATTCCGGGTCCTACCAAATTTGATATAATACCTTAGGTCGTGACCATTGGAAATTATGTCATCTCACCTTTCTATAGACAGTTTATTTGACAAAAATGGAGTTACGGTTTTAAAGTTATGACCTCGCGAAAACAGTCTCCCGAAACATAAAATGCTGATAAAATTTTTGTTAAAGTGTTCAAAATCAGCAACGATTGCCCATTTTCTCGCTTGTTTTATACCTGTTTAGACTCAACAAAATTATACAAATAATATATTGCTTTAAAGTTTGTCGCAAATACTTTCAATACCAAATAATAGTTTTTATCTAAACTTAACTGATTTCAACTAGCGAGTCCTCAAAGTAGGCCCGAGAGTCATTTTGACAATTTTGTTAAAATACTAAAATTTTCGTTTGACGATCCAAATTTGAATCCGGCTGACCTGACTTAACCAAATTTTTATCACATCTCAAAAATGACATTTTAGATGTGTTGGTGATTTTCGTTTTCCAAAATTATGCATATGGGTCAATTTATGCACGTTTGATCCGAATGAGTCATAAAACTTTCTTTAAACCAAATTTGACCCAAACTCATTTTTAAAGCACCAAAACTTGCAAACATACTTAAATCAATATACGGGATGTGTTACATACCTTTGGTTCTCAAAATTTCGCATATGGGTCAAAGTAGGCTCGTATGACCCAAATGGATCATAAACACCCATTTTGACCAAAACATGCCACAAATTATTTTTTAAACACCACAACCTTTAAACTTACTTAAATCGACGTTTGGGAATTTTCTACACTGATCGTTACCCATTTTGACCCATTAAACCCATTTGGTCAAACAAAGTCAATTGCACATAATATTTAGCTTAAATAATGTAGTCAACTTCCAGAATTTTTATAAAAATAAGTACAGGTCCGTTTGACTTAAAATACATGCCAAAATCTCCGTAACTCAAAGTCCTAAAACATATCCAGAGATCAGACTCTAAGTCATAACAGAAAAATCGCAGCAGTCTCAAATGCGCCCGACAGTTTTTCAAAAAATTTTCAGCGCGCGCCAGTTTTGTAAATTCTGCCATTTATTCTAGAAAAATGAAAACGACGAACGGCCAATTGGAGATGGCCACAAACATCTCAAATAATCACTGGTAAATAAATCTAATCAATTCATATAGCCAATTCGTACAGTTTTACAAAATACTACGGACTTCCTGATTTGGATAGAATTTAGACATGTTGTTTTGTAACACATATAACGCATAGCAAACAACGGTTTCAGAAGCTAACATACAAATGACATATGTGCAACAACATGTAAAGAACCACATACCAGAAGCACAAGTCCTAAGTCCATTCACAAATCAAGTTATGTCATTCACTGCAAAAAATTTTTGGATAGATTCAATTTGTTTCAGGAGGTCATATTCGAACGCATATAACCGAACATCTAGGAACAATTAGCATGCATACTCTACATGAAAAGTAAAGTACTAATCATATAATTTTCAAAAATCCTCAGCTCATAATCCAGAAATCAATTTAAATGGCATTTTTCATCTGTTTAAAACGTTGATCAACAAAAGTCGGGTCTAATAATCAATTAAGCATAACGGGAGTTTTAAAAATCCAATTAACATGAAATCTGAGTCTATCTTGAGTGTTTTTCACTTGTCTTTTCAACCATGTAACATACATAAATTAATTCATCACCAATCAATACCAGTTTTCAGATTAATGCATAAAACACAACGATAATTCAATTGATCATAACTTGAGTTATACATAGCGAAAATATGCGATTCAAAAGAGCAAACTTATTAATTTTTCACATGGATTTCATTTATAATTATTTCATAAACTGAAAATATCATGTTCATATTAGTAGCATATTATTCAAAAACGTGATCATTCATAAAAACGAGTTAAAACTTCAATAAAGCATAACATGAGCATACGGTAACGAAAATTCGAAATTCCAAAGCCCAAACTTATTAGTTTTTCAAGAGGATTCTGATTATCTCATAATATTATACATTCAACAAGTTTAAGTTTCTGACCTCACACAAAACAAATTCGTGATTCATCAAAAAGTCATCAAACGATCAAATTAACGAATACTATCTTGCATACATACAAGGACTTGAGCACTAGACACTATATCTACCCTAAAATGTAACAAAAACATGAAAACCCAAAAATTAGAGTTTTTGAAACTTACCCTAATCAAGAAATTATTGGTATAGATGTGTAGAGCTCTTCGAGAGGAGTCCGAATATGTAAACGATTTTATGATCAAGTGATTATTGAAGGTGTTCTTGAGGATGAAAGATTGATGATGATGATGAATAGTAATGGGTGTTCTTGATAAGAGAATAAGATAGATACGTATGTGTGTTTGTTTGGTGAAATGAATCTAGATCAGAAATATAAGTAGAAAAGGGAAGTCACGGTTTAAACTGTAGTAGTCACGGGTAGTTATAAGATATCACGGGTGTAATAATTTGATAAACACGGGTATTATATCTATTTGCAATTATAATTATAGATGTCACAATTTTTAACTGTATGGTCACGGGTTCTATTAAATTCTTATCCGTTATCTAAAACCCAATGTATTTTACTTTAATATGATTTACTTAATTGATTTATTTTGTATTTAAAAAAAATACATTTATATATTGTTCAAAAACTTTTAGAATCTTGACGTTATACTTAGTTGATGTGTTTCATAAAATACTTATTTATTATATTTTTAAATTAGATACTGAAAACATGAATGTTTAAACTAATTTTCTCGCGTTTAGTTTAAGAATATCCTAATTAATACAGTTGATTTTCAAAACTCAATTATTATATAACATAATAACTATTAAAATTAATAATCATACGTTTTGTTGTCTTAAAATATATTTTTCTCGTTTTCACTAACCGTAGTGTTTTAAAAAAGTAAAATATAACCAATATTAATAATATTATATTTAAAAAAATACATACAAAATTGTAAGTTTTAAGCAACGGTTGTTAAGTTCTCAACAAAAAGTTAACGGAAAAAGTCGGGTTATTACAACAAAACATTTTATCGGCACCCGAATTGAATAAATAAATATGAAACATAAGAGTTGTTGAGAAGAAACGTACCCGTAACTAGTTCATTGTCATCTCGGGCATCCTAGGTGTTAAGGTTGAAAGCTCATTCGCGTACATTGGTGTTTGCTTTCTTCTTTGGACATGCATTCTTAAAATGACCCAGTTGGCCACATTCGAAACAAGCACCCCTTCTGCGTGCACTGGGCACCTTTTTAGCGACGGGGGCGGCACCTTTACAACCATGGGCCACATGGCCACTTCTTTGACACTTGTTGCAAAATGGTCGAGTTCCGGCATAACTTTTCCTGCCGCCGGGGGTGAAAGGCTTCTTGGTGGAGTCGTGGTGGTTGTGGTTGCTTGATGGAGAGGCTTCTCATTTTCTTTTGTTGTTATCCGGTTGGTCCTCGGTCGTTTGTGCCGGCACTTTAATTTCGTCCACCGTTTTTATAAATCGGCGGGCTATCATCACAGCCTCGTGTAGGTCGGCGGGTCTTGATGGCATTACCCCGTGTGGAATGCTCTTAGGGAGGCCATCCATGTAAAATTTAACTCCTTGGGGCCCGGGGGCCATGAGGTTTGGACAAATTGAGGGTAGTTCGACAAACCGTTGATTATAAGCTTCGAGGTCATTTCGGGCCATTTTTAAATCTCTCGGCCCCTGTTCGAGCCTTCGAGTCTCGTTGCGCGGGAAGTATTCGGTGATCATTCTTTCTCCTAATTCGGTCCATGAGAGTGTAAGGGCTTCATCGATTCCCACGGATTGTACATACGTGTTCCACCATGAGAGAGCAATACCGGTGAAAGTGAGGGTGGAAAACTTGACCTTATCTTGGTCCCAACAGCCGCTTATTCTAAAAACGGATTCCGTTTGTTCAAACCATCGGGTGAGAGTAACCGGTCCCCCGGTCCCATCAAAAGTGGGAGGGTTGTACTTCATGAAGTTTTTGTAGGAGCACCCCTCGTTTGAATTACCAGCCCCATGATTGTTGTTGTTGTTGTTGGAGAAGTGACCAGCCACAGCCTCTCCCATGGCGGTGCCTATCATTCGTTGAAGAGCTTGTTCGAGAGTTTCGGGAGGAGTATTGTGTTGACCTTGGTGAGCCATTGTTCCTTCATGTCACAAGAATATCGTTGATTAGTATTCTCAATAATACTAATCGTGATATGGAATAAAGATGAAAAGAAAATTTTCCTTGACCCGTCTCAAATTCTTTATGTCATAATGTCAGAACGTCCATATGAGTCACCGTAATATAATCCCGGAAATTATATTACCCTAATTCATATGTGCATTCAACATTATTTCACAAAGTTAAGGTGACGTGTCAATCAAATTAAATAATCGTGAGATTAAGATAGGATAAGAGTTAGGTATGAATAAAAGAGTTCGAGTATAAATGCACAAGTAGTCAAGTATGTAGTGACCCGAACTTTTTCATGTTTATATATATTAATTGAGATTGATATTTACATGATTAAATGTTTCCAACATGTTAAGCAATCAAACTTGTTAAGACTTGATTAATTGAAATATGTTTCATATAGACAATTGACCACCCAAGTTGACCGGTGATTCACGAACGTTAAAACTTGTAAAAACTATATGATGACATATATATGGATATATATATAGTTAACATGATACTATGATAAGTAAACATATCATTAAGTATATTAACAATGAACTACATATGTAAAAACAAGACTACTAACTTAATGATTTTTAAACGAGACATATATGTAATGATTATCGTTGTAAAGACATTTAATGTATATATATCATATTAAGAGATATTCATACATGATAATATCATGATAATATAATAATTTAAAATCTCATTTGATATTATAAACATTGGGTTAACAACATTTAACAAGATCGTTAACCTAAAGGTTTCAAAACAACACTTACATGTAACGACTAACGACGACTTAATGACTCAGTTAAAATGTATATACATGTAGTGTTTTAATATGTATTTATACACTTTTGAAAGACTTCAATACACTTATCAAAATACTTCTACTTAACAAAAATGCTTACAATTACATCCTCATTCAGTTTCATCAACAATTCTACTCGTATGCACCCGTATTCGTACTCGTACAATACACAGCTTTTAGATGTATGTACTATTGGTATATACACTCCAATGATTAGCTCTTAGCAGCCCATGTGAGTCACCTAACACATGTGGGAACCATCATTTGGCAACTAGCATGAAATATCTCATAAAATTACAAAAATATGAGTAATCATTCATGACTTATTTACATGAAAACAAAATTACATATCCTTTATATCTAATCCATACAACAACGACCAAAAACACCTACAAACACTTTCATTCTTCAATTTTCTTCATCTAATTGATCTCTCTCAAGTTCTATCTTCAAGTTCTAAGTGTTCTTCATATATTCTACAAGTTCTAGTTACATAAAATCAAGAATACTTTCAAGTTGCTAGCTCACTTCCAATCTTGTAAGGTGATCATCCAACCTCAAGAAATCTTTGTTTCTTACAGTATTTTATCATTCTAATATAAGGTAATAATCATATTCAAACTTTGGTTCAATTTCTATAACTATAACAATCTTATTTCAAGTGATGATCTTACTTGAACTTGTTTTCGTGTCATGATTCTGCTTCAAGAACTTCGAGCCATCCAAGGATCCGTTGAAGCTAGATCCATTTTTTTCTTTTCCAGTAGGTTTATCCAAGGAACTTAAGGTAGTAATGATGTTCATAACATCATTCGATTCATATATATAAAGCTATCTTATTCGAAGGTTTTAAACTTGTAATCACTAGAACATAGTTTAGTTATTTCTAAACTTGTTCACAAACAAAAGTTAATCCTTCTAACTTGACTTTTAAAATCAACTAAACACATTTTCTATATCTATATGATATGCTAACTTAATGATTTAAAACCTGGAAACACGAAAAACACCGTAAAACCGGATTTACGCCGTCATAGTAACACCGCGGGCTGTTTTGGGTTAGTTAATTAAAAACTATGATAAACTTTGATTTAAAAGTTGTTATTCTTAGAAAATGATTTTTATTATGAACATGAAACTATATCCAAAAATTATGGTTAAATTCAAAGTGGAAGTATGTTTTCTAAAATGGTCATCTAGACGTCGTTCTTTCGACTGAAATGACTACCTTTACAAAAACGACTTGTAACTTATTTTTCCGACTATAAACCTATACTTTTTCTGTTTAGATTCATAAAATAGAGTTCAATATGAAACCATAGCAATTTGATTCACTCAAAACGGATTTAAAATGAAGAAGTCATGGGTAAAACAAGATTGGATAATTTTTCTCATTTTAGCTACGTGAAAATTGGTAACAAATCTATTCCAACCATAACTTAATCAACTTGTATTGTATATTATGTAATCTTGAGATACCATAGACACGTATACAATGTTTTGACCTATCATGTCGACACATCTATATATATTTCAGAACAACCATAGACACTCTATATGTGAATGTTGGAGTTAGCTATACAGGGTTGAGGTTGATTCCAAAATATATATAGTTTGAGTTGTGATCAATACAGAGATACGTATACACTGGGTCGTGGATTGATTCAAGATAATATTTATCGATTTATTTCTGTACATCTAACTGTGGACAACTAGTTGTAGGTTACTAACGAGGACAGCTGACTTAATAAACTTAAAACATCAAAATATATTAAAAGTGTTGTAAATATATTTTGAACATACTTTGATATATATGTATATATTGTTATAGGTTGGTGAATCAACCAGTGGCCAAGTCTTACTTCCCGACGAAGTAAAAATCTGTGAAAGTGAGTTATAGTCCCACTTTTAAAATCTAATATTTTTGGGATGAGAATACATGCAGGTTTTATAAATGATTTACAAAATAGACACAAGTACGTGAAACTACATTCTATGGTTGAATTATCGAAATCGAATATGCCCCTTTTTATTAAGTCTGGTAATCTAAGAATTAGGGAACAGACACCCTAATTGACGCGAATCCTAAAGATAGATCTATTGGGCCTAACAAACCCCATCCAAAGTACCGGATGCTTTAGTACTTCGAAATTTATATCATATCCGAAGGGTGTCCCGGAATGATGGGGATATTCTTATATATGCATCTTGTTAATGTCGGTTACCAGGTGTTCACCATATGAATGATTTTTTTCTCTATGTATGGGATGTGTATTGAAATATGAAATCTTGTGGTCTATTATTATGATTTGATATATATAGGTTAAACCTATAACTCACCAACATTTTTGTTGACGTTTTAAGCATGTTTATTCTCAAGTGATTATTAAGAGCTTCCGCGGTCGCATACTTAAATTAGGACGAGATTTGGAGTCCATGCTTGTATGATATTATGTAAAAACTGCATTCAAGAAATTTATTTTGTTGTAACATATTTGTATTGTAAACCATTATGTAATGGTCGTGTGTAAACAGGATATTTTAGATTATCATTATTTGATAATCTACGTAAAGCTTTCTAAACCTTTATTGATGAAATAAAGGTTATGGTTTGTTTTAAAATGAATGCAGTCTTTGAAAAACGTCTCATATAGAGGTCAAAACCTCGCAACGAAATCAATTAATATCGAACATTTTTAATCAATAAGAACGGGACATTTCAGTTGGTATCCGAGCGTTGGTCTTAGAGAACCAGAATTCTGCATTAGTGTGTCTTATCGAGTTTGTTAGGATGCATTAGTGAATCTGGACTTCGACCGTGTTTACTTGAAAAATGATTGCTTAACAAATTTTGTTGGAAACTATATATTTTTAACATGTGAATATTATGTGATATATTAATCTCTTAACGCGTTTGATATTATGTGATAGATGTCTACCTCTAGAACAAGTCCCATTGACTCACCTAATAATAATGAAGAGTCAAATATAAATTGGAATGATTCGTGGACTGATTCACAAGTTCCCGAAGAGGAACCGGAAGAAGAGTCGGAACCGGAAGAAGAATCGGAACCGGATGAAGAATCGGAACCGGATGAAGAAATATAACCGGTGGGGGAAATAATAAAACGGTTAAGTAAAAGAAAATCCTCAACCAACCGACCAAGGTTAATTATGGTCAATGGTGTTTCCGCCAAGGAAGCAAAATATTGGGAGGATTACCAATTCTCTGATGAATCGGATTCCGACGAGAATTTCGATGATGTTATAGAAATTACCCCAACTGAATTTAAAAAGGCAAAAGAAAATAATAAGGGAAAGGGCATAAAAATAGAGAAATCTAATTTCAACCCCGATGAACTTTATATGTATCGTCAACCCCCGAAGTCCTTAAGTTGTAACAATGACCCGGAAACCTCTAAACCACCAGGTTTTTCTAAACCAATGTGGAAAACGACGGCTCGTATTAGGGGAACGTCATATATCCCTAGAAACTTGGCAAAACGATCCAAAACCGAAGAAGAAGAAGAAACAAGCGAGTCGGAATAAGATAGTTGTATTCGTGTGGTGTAATATATGTAATATAGTGTGCTTATGCTTTATGAGATATGTAAAAATTGCTTGTATTAATAAGTATTTTTTTTATGAATCTAACTCTTGTCTATTTTACAGTATAAAAACACAAAATGGATAGACAACCCAATATTTTAAGAGACCTACCCGGAGACATGATTGATGAAATCTTGTCTAGAGTCGGTCAGAATTCTTCGGCACAACTATTTAAGGCGAGATCAGTTTGTAAGACATTCGAAGAACGTTCCAAGAATGCCTTGGTTTATAAAAGGCTTTCGTTCGAAAGATGGGGGATATCACATTGGGAAATCCATAAGTTACGATGTGTTTACTTTGACGCATATATTGCGGGGAACCCAAATGCTATTTTACGCAATGGGTTAAGAAATTATTTTAACTCAATATATCCGAATATTGGACTTCGTGATTTAGAAAAAGCGGCTAACATGCAACATAAAGAAGCATGTTATGCTTACGGATTAGTAATGTTCGCTTCTCACCAAAGTGAGAACAAGAACATCGGGCTACAACTATTAAACAAAACGTTCCCACAAGTGACGGAGTCGGTAATTGGGGTAAGAAATGAGGTTTTTAGATTGTTACGGGACTGTTGGACAATACGTAACCCTCGTCCCTTTGACGACGTTACAACACGCTGTCTTATCAACGGCCATAACGGTTATGTTCCACAAGACCAAGGATGGGAAGTAATCCTAGTAAAACCAGAATGCATGAATTATTTCTGGACGTATGAATTACGTGTCTTTATTGCCTTTGCTGAACGACTTGTGTACTAGCTAGAATTATCTTCACAACCATCTTGTATCAAATTTATTGTGTGCTATATTTCATGCTATATGTAAAATAAGCGGTATTGTAAGTTTGTAAAATATTGTATAAAAGTTTGAACGTGAAATATTATTATAATCAGTTTTTCATATAGAATTGTAGTAGTTGAATTGTATATTAGCTACTAAGTATGAACTTAACGGGTAGGTACTACCCGAATTTAAACTTATAAAATGCGTTTGTGTCCGGGAGCATTTAAAGATGAGGAAGAGAAGATCGACGCGTTTGTGAAAGGATTACCAGAAAGAATCCAAGAAGATATAAGTTCACACGAGCCCGCCTCCATACAACAGGCATGTAGAATGGCTCACAAACTAGTGAACCAGATTGAAGAAAGAATTAAAGAACATACTGCTGAAGAGGCCAATGTGAAGCAAGTCAAAAGAAAGTGGGAGGAAAACGGTGATAAGAATCACCAATACAACAACAACAGCAATTACAACAATAATCGCAATAATTATCCCAACAATCGCAACATCAATCGCAACTACAACAAACGGCCCAACAACAACAACAACAACAACAACAACAACAACAACAACAACAACAACAACAACAACAACAACAACAACAACAACAACAACAACAACAACAACAACAACAACAACAACAATAACAACAACAACAACAGCAACTACAACAATCATCCCAACAACAATAATAACCGCAACAACAACAACAATCAGAAGCAGCTATGCCAAAGGTGTGAAAAGTATCACTCGGGGTTCTGCACCAAATTTTGCAACAAGTGTAAAAGAAATGGTCATAGCGCGGCAAAGTGTGAGGTCTACGGACCAGGGGTTAATAGAACGAAAGGAACAAATTGTGTCGGAAGGAGTAATGGCGGAGCAAGTAGTGTCGAAGCAAGTTATGCCAATGTAGTTTGTTATAAATGTGGAAAACCGGGCCACATTATTAGAAATTGCCCGACCCAGGAGAACACGAATGGACAAGGTCGCGGAAGAGTTTTCAATATTAATGCGGCAGAGGCACAGGAAGACCCGGAGCTTGTTACGGGTACGTTTCTTATTGACAATAAATCTGCTTACGTTTTATTTGATTCGGGTGCGGATAGAATCTATATGAGTAGAGATTTTTGTGCTAAATTATGTTGTCCATTGACGCCTTTGGATAGTAAATTTTTACTCGAATTAGCAAATGGTAAATTAATTTCAGCAGATAATATATGTCGGAATCGAGTAATTAAACTGGTTAGCGAAACATTTAAGATTGATTTGATACCAGTAGAGTTAGGGAGTTTTGATGTGATAATCGGTATGGACTGGTTGAAAGAAGTGAAAGCAGAGATCGTTTGTTACAAAAATGCAATTCGCATTATACGAGAAAAAGGAAAACCCTTAATGGTGTACGGAGAAAAGGGCAACACGAAGCTACATCTTATTAGTAATTTGAAGGCACAAAAACTAATAAGAAAAGGTTGCTATGCTGTTCTAGCACACGTCGAGAAAGTACAAACTGAAGAAAAGAGCATCAATGATGTTCCCATTGCAAAAGAATTTCCCGATGTATTTTCGAAAGAATTACCGGGATTACCCCCACATCGATCCGTTGAATTTCAAATAAATCTTGTACCAGGAGCTGCACCAATAGCTCGTGCTCCTTACAGACTCGCACCCAGCGAGATGAAAGAACTGCAAAGCCAATTACAAGAACTTTTAGAGCGTAGTTTCATTCGACCAAGCACATCACCGTGGGGAGCTCCTGTTTTGTTTGTCAAGAAGAAAGATGGTACATTCAGGTTGTGTATCGACTACTGAGAGTTGAACAAACTTACCATCAAGAACCGCTACCCACTACCGAGAATCGATGACTTATTTGATCAACTACAAGGCTCGTCTGTTTATTCAAAGATTGACTTACGTTCCGGGTATCATCAAATGCGGGTGAAAGAAGATGATATTCCAAAGACTGCTTTCAGAACACGTTACGGTCATTACGAGTTTATGGTCATGCCGTTTGGTTTAACTAATGCACCAGTTGTGTTCATGGACCTTATGAACCGAGTGTGTGGACCATACCTTGACAAGTTTGTCATTGTTTTCATTGATGACATACTTATTTACTCAAAGAATGACCCAGAACACGGTGAACATTTGAGAAAGGTGTTAGAAGTATTGAGGAAGGAAGAATTGTACGCTAAATTTTCAAAGTGTGCATTTTGGTTGGAAGAAGTTCAATTCCTCGGTCACATAGTGAACAAAGAAGGTATTAAGGTGGATCCGGCAAAGATAGAAACTGTTGAAAAGTGGGAAACTCCGAAAACTCCGAAACACATACGCCAGTTTTTAGGACTAGCTGGTTACTACAGAAGGTTCATCCAAGACTTTTCCAAAATAGCAAAACCCTTGACTGCATTAACGCATAAAGGGAAGAAATTTGAATGGAATGATGAACAAGAGAAAGCGTTTCAGTTATTGAAGAAAAAGCTAACTACGGCACCTATATTGTCATTGCCTGAAGGGAATGATGATTTTGTGATTTAATGTGACGCATCAAAGCAAGGTCTCGGTTGTGTATTAATGCAACGAACGAAGGTGATTGCTTATGCGTCTAGACAATTGAAGATTCACGAACAAAATTATACGACGCATGATTTGGAATTAGGCGCGGTTGTTTTTGCATTAAAGACTTGGAGGCACTACTTATATGGGGTCAAAAGTATTATATATACCGACCACAAAAGTCTTCAACACATATTTAATCAGAAACAACTGAATATGAGGCAGCGTAGGTGGATTGAATTATTGAATGATTACGACTTTGAGATTCGCTACCACCCGGGGAAGGCAAATGTGGTAGCCGATGCCTTGAGCAGGAAGGACAGATAACACATTCGAGTAAAATCTATGAATATAATGATTCATAATAACCTTACTACTCAAATAAAGGAGGCGCAACAAGGAGTTTTAAAAGAGGGAAATTTAAAGGATGAAATACCCAAAGGATCGGAGAAGCATCTTAATATTCAGTAAGACGAAACCCGGTATAGGGCTGAAAGGATTTGGGTACCAAAATTTGGAGATATGAGAGAAATGGTACTTAGAGAAGCTCATAAAACCAGATACTCAATACATCCTGGAACGGGGAAGATGTACAAGGATCTCAAGAAACATTTTTGGTGGCCGGGTATGAAAGCCGATGTTGCTAAATACGTAGGAGAATGTTTGACGTGTTCTAAGGTCAAAGCTGAGCATCAGAAACCATCAGGTCTACTTCAACAACCCGAAATCCCAGAATGGCAATGGGAAAACATTACCATGGATTTCATCACTAAATTGCCAAGGACTGCAAGTGGTTTTGATACTATTTGGGTAATAGTTGATCGTCTCACCAAATCAGCACACTTTCTGCCAATAAGAGAAGATGACAAGATGGAGAAGTTAGCACGACTGTATTTGAAGGAAGTCATCTCTAGACATGGAATACCAATCACTATTATCTCTGATAAGAATGGCAGATTTATTTCAAGATTATGGCAGACATTACAGCAAGCATTAGGAACTCGTCTAGACATGAGTACTGCCTATCATCCACAAACTGATGGGCAGAGTGAAAGGACGATACAAACGCTTGAAGACATGCTACGAGCATGTGTTATTGATTTCGGAAACAGTTGGGATCGACATCTACCGTTAGCAGAATTTTCCTACAACAACAGCTACCATTCAAGCATTGAGATGGCGCCGTTTGAAGCACTTTATGGTAGAAAGTGCAGGTCTCCGATTTGTTGGAGTGAAGTGGGGGATAGACAGATTACGGGTCCGGAGATTATACAAGAAACTACCGAGAAGATCATCCAAATTCAACAACGGTTGAAAACCGCCCAAAGGCGACAAAAGAGCTACGCTGACATTAAAAGAAAAGATATAGAATTTGAAATTGGAGAGATGGTCATGCTTAAAGTTGCACATTGGAAAGGCGTTGTTCGATTTGGTAAACGAGGGAAATTAAATCCAAGGTATATTGGACCATTCAAGATTATTGATCGTGTCGGACCAGTAGCTTACCGACTTGAGTTACCTCAACAACTCGCGGCTGTACATAACACTTTCCACGTCTCGAATTTGAAGAAATGTTTTGCTAAAGAAGATCTCACTATTCCGTTAGATGAAATCCAATCAACGAAAAACTTCAATTCATCGAAGAACCCGTCGAAATAATGGATCGTGAGGTTAAAAGACTTAAGCAAAATAAGATACCAATTGTTAAGGTTCGATGGAATGCTCGTAGAGGACCTAAGTTCACCTGGGAGCATGAATATTAGATGAAGAAGAAATACCCGCATCTATTTCCAGAAGTTTCGTCAACACCTTCAACAGCTTAAAATTTCGGGACGAAATTTATTTAACGGGTAGGTACTGTAGTGACCCGAACTTTTCCATGTTTATATATATTAATTGAGATTGATATTTACATGATTAAATGTTTCCAACATGTTAAGCAATCAAACTTGTTAAGACTTGATTAATTGAAATATGTATCATATAGACAATTGACCACCCAAGTTGACCGGTGATTCGCGAACGTTAAAACTTGTAAAAACTATATGATGACATATATATGGATATATATATATATATAGTTAACATGATACTATGATACATAAACATATCGTTAAGTATATTAACAATGAACTACATATGTAAAAACAAGACTACTAACTTAATGATTTTTAAACGAGACATATATGTAACGATTATCGTTGTAAAGACATTTAATGTATATATATCATATTAAGAGATATTCATACATGATAATATCATGATAATATAATAATTTAAAATCTCATTTGATATTATAAACATTGGGTTAACAACATTTAACAAGATCGTTAACCTAAAGGTTTCAAAACAACACTTACATGTAACGACTAACGATGACTTAACGACTCAGTTAAAATGTATATACATGTAGTGTTTTAATATGTATTTATACACTATTGAAAGACTTCAATACACTTATCAAAATACTTCTACTTAACAAAAATGCTTACAATTACATTCTCGTTCAGTTTCATCAACAATTCTACTCGTATGCACCCGTATTCGTACTCGTACAACACACAGCTTTTAGATGTATGTACTATTGGTATATACACTCCAATGATTAGCTTTTAGCAGCCCATGTGAGTCACCTAACACATGTGGGAACCATCATTTGACAACTAGCATGAAATATCTCATAAAATTACAAAAATATGAGTAATCATTCATGACTTATTTACATGAAAACAAAATTACATATCCTTTATATCTAATCCATACACTGATGTGGTAGCGGAGTGGTATAAAATAGTTATTAATTTGAGCAGAAAATACTATTAAATATGATACAATTTTACACAAGATATTTATTTATTTAGAGAACGGATATACTTAAACCTTGCTACAACACTTATAGGCAGTGTACCTAATCGTACAGTAGTGTAGTTTTTAGTAAGTCCGGTTCGTTCCACAGGGAATCTTTTTAAACAAAGCTTAACGCTATATTAGTTTACTTTTATAAATATACAAATATATATATATATAAGTAATATTATTATTATAAAGGGGGTTTTTACCGTTTAATGACCGGTTTGTTGATTTTAAAACTTTAGTCGCAGTTAAAACCAAATGTAAAATATTAAAAATGAATACAAGACTTAAATTAAAGCATAAAGTAAATAACGATAATGAAATTGCGAATAATAAAAGTGCGATAAAATAAACTTGCGATAATTAAAAAGTACGATAATTAAAAGTGCAATTAAATACAATAACAATAAAAATGCGATAATTAGAAGTGCAATTAAATATAAAATAAAGGAAATTAAATATGAAATAAAAGAATTATGCTTATTTAAACTTCCGTAATCATGATGTTTGACGTGTTGATTTTAGTTTTATGCCCATGGGTTAATTGTCCTTTGTCCTGGATTATTTAATATGTCCGTCTGGTTTTTGTCCATAACAGTCCATCAGTCATAAATATAAAGTGCGAGTGTCCTCGTCAAATTATTCTTATACCCGAAGTTAAATATTCCAACTAATTGGGGACTTAAACTGTAACAAGATTTTAATACTTTGTTTAATAATTACACCAGGATGTCGATTGAGTGTAACCCAAGGTTTTAATATTTTGTTATCAATTATACCAAGTGTCCTTGTACATAATTTCACCCCTGTTTTAATTATTCTAGTGGCTATTAATCCATTCCCGTGTCCGGTTAGATGAACGATTATTCGTACATATAAATACCCCGCCCATCGTCTCCGATTGAGTGTATATGGTAATTTATAGGGACGCCCAATTGTAAATCTTTATATTAACATTAACAAACTATCATTTAGTTAAACAAATATAAAGCCCATTAATAGCCCATAGTCTAATTTCCACAAGTGTCGTTCTTTTGTCCAAACCCCAATTATGGTACAAAGCCCAATTACCCAATTTTAGTAATTAGCCCAACATCATGATTACTTCGTTTTAAATAAGCATAATAATAACTTAGCTACGAGACATTAATGTAAAAAGGTTGAACATAACTTACAATGATTAAAAATAGCGTAGCGTTACACGGACAGAATTTCGACTTACACCCTTACAACATTCGCTAACATACCCTTATTATTAGAATTATAATTAAAATTAAAATATAAATTATAAATATATATATATATTTTACGTATGAGGAGAAGAAGAAAAAGATGATGATTTGCGATCAGAATTCGGTTGCTTTTATAGGGATTTTTGACTTTTGGGGCTCCGCGACTCGCGGCATTTTTGCCTTCAAACTCCGCGAGTCGCGGAGTTTGAAATTACAGCTCACATCAGTTTGGAGTCTTTCTTGCCGACGGTTTTTATTATTTATTATAATATATAAATAATTATAAGAATTATTTAAATATTATATTATATTTATGTGCATAGTTGACTTGTAATTTTTAGTCCGTTGCGTCGAGCGTTGAGAGTTGACTCTGGTCCCGGTTCCAAATTTTCGAAAGTCCTTGCGTACAATTTAATATCTTGTACTTTGCGTTTTGAATCTTGTACTCTTGTAATTTCGAGACGTTTATTATCAATAATTGGAACCTCTTTGATTGTTTTTTGTACTTTTGAGCTTTTTGGTCGTTTGTGTCTTCAATTCGTCGAATCTGTCTTTTGTCTTCACCTTTTATTATTTAAACGAATATCACTTGTAAATAGAACAATTGCAACTAAAAGCTTGTCTTTCTTGAGGAATAATGCTATGAAATATATGTTTGTTTTTAGCATTATCAAATATTCCCACACTTAAGCGTTGCTTGTCCTCAAGCAATATCGTCTTGAAATACTAGAATCACTTCTTTATTCTTCACACTTTGTACATCAGTGATGTTCTATACGGTGATATAAACAATGGTAGTAACGATATGGTTTACAGTCCCACATGACTATAAAAATTTAGATCCATTAAGGAAATTGGATCTTTATGAAAACATTTGATCTTTTGAAAATTAAATCTAGTTTTTAACCTAGATAAGTTTTCCGGAATAACCCTTTACCGGTGTTTGCAAAATATTTTTGTGGGTTTGGTGGGTTTCAGTTTTGAAAATTTTAGCTCAAAACTTATGGTTTTGTGTCACCCACTTGCTAACCTTGTATTTGGAAAGCAACACGTCCAGTTCACTTGTCCCGTATATTACCTTTCGGTAAACTACCGTCCGGTTTGTAAAGGAAAGCGTTGAACAAGCAACTGTTAAGGCAATGTCCCCTGACATGCTTTTAATTATGGTCTATAACGTGTCGTACGCAATTACTATCCTTGGTAGGAGCAATAGTAAAGCTCACCCTTATAATTTTTCGGTATGGCACAAGGTCCTGTCGTTGACCATTATGCAACCACCATTCTTACGGTTGACACCCGTTTTAGTTCAGGTGACCTAATGAATTCCAGGTGAATTCCTAGGATTTTACGGTCAATGGTAATGAACGCATTGAAAATAGGGTTTTCGGAAAACAAATCGGTTTGTAATTTTGATCAAAATATTTTCTCGTTCAAGCTCGAGTTTAGATATCATTGAATTCCATGAGTTTGAATTCTCAATCTTTAAGGTCAATCTCTAGGATTGAGTAATATCAGTCTTAAAAGCTGATTTTTAATCTTTAAGGAGATTATCCTTTCTGGGGATCTGATTCATTAGTCTTATCCAGCTAATTTGCATGGTGCCCCCCATTGTACGAGATAAATCCTTCTCATGGTTAGGATAAATCTGACCACTTGGCGACCCTGTTTAATGTTGAGGTCCGTGGATTTCCTGCTGATTTTAGTGATGACTTTTCTAGATTTTTCGTCAACCTACAGCTGGTCTGGACGACAACTTCATGACCTAAATCAAGAAGCGCGTTTCTTTTTCGGAAGACTTTACTTCCTTTTAATGATGGAATTGATTCATCGTGTAGATCCATCTCTTCTTTTCTTTCATCGGGTAAAACAGTTTAGTTTAGTCCAAAGCAAAAGTATTTTCAGTATTTGTTACAGATATATGTGACATATGTTTAAGATAACTTGGTAAATTTTCCCACACTTGGCTTTTATTTTCCTTTTTATCGTCCTCTATTCCATTTTAAATGAATTTTAACATTTTGGTTTGTTTCTCAATTTATGTCCTTTCCGAGGTAACAATAATTTCGGTGTTAAAACCTAGTTTTATCGTTCATAAATATGTATAAACATGATTTTGAGTTCATTTAATTGAAAATTTTGAAAAATTTTACTAGAATTGGGTAGTCAGTATATAAGACTAGGGCTGTTCTTTATTATCAGAGAGCACTAGATTCTAATACAACTACTGCTTTACTAGTATTTTTAATGGTAACCAAGTAAAAAATTTTAAAATCCGAAAGAATTTAACCCCTTCCCACACTTAAGATCTTGCAATGCCCTCATTTGCAAGAAATCAGGAATAATTTAAATTATTGAGGGTGATTTGTGTGAAAATGATTAAATTTTTACTAAAGTTTCCAAATATATTGGCGTTTGTTTGCTGAATGATAAATGGTGCACATCATTTGTTCATTCCGTCTTGTTGTTATTTCACATATATTTTGCATCTTGTCGTCAAAATTAGTTGCTTTTGCTGAACTTAATGCCAGTCTTTGAAAATGCGTTGTTTTACCCTGTTGTGTACATAAGATAAACTGCAAACATATATACATATTTTTGAAGTTTGGTATATTACCCCACATTCAAAAATTATTAAAATCTAAGAATAAAAGTTAGACAATTATAAAAATGATTACAATATTAACAAAAGTATTAAACGTATCAATCATTACAAATTACAAAATAAAAAAAAATTAAGTATACTAGGGATGATACTGGTACCAATAGGGGTTCCAGGCATAACCATAGGTGCTATAGAATGCTTCGGCAGGGTTATACGTAGGATATGGTGGTTGCATCTCTATAGACCAGGGAGGGAAGATGGGTTTCGGTGTAGGAATATAGTTTCTACCTATATGTTGGCAATGAGCTATGATTTGGTTCTGATGAACTTGCCAATCTTCAAATGCTCTCTGTCTAGCATTTTCGTATTCCTGAGAAGCTATAAACCTTTGCATTTCTTGCATCTCATTCCCCCCTCCTACATTACCTTGCTGTTGGTTTCTCTCAACCTGTGGATGTCTACCATGGTATGGTACTGCGGCGTTATTTCGCCTTTTCAAAACTTTCGCACCATGGTATACATTTAAACCTATAGTATCGCGGGGTTCTGGTTCTTCTACTAATAATCCCCCCCGACTTATATCCACACCGATATATTCACCAATCAAAGTAATAAAAATACCACCTCCTATTATGCTATACGGTCGCATCCCCCGAACCATAGCTGATAAATAATAACCCACACAATACGGTATACTTACAGCGCTTTGTGGGTCTCGAATACACATATGGTAAAACAAATCCTGTTCATTTACCTTTTCCTTGTTTTTACCCCTTTGTGTAATCGAATTAGCTAAAAACCTATGAATCACTCTTAATTCGGCTCTATCTATATCTAAATAAGAGTAATTTCCCCCTTTGAAACGGTGGTGGCTTGTCATTTGACTCCACACACCGTGTGTATCAAAATTTTCATCTATCTTTCTACCATTTAGTATCAACCCTCTACAATCGGCAGATGCTAACTCCTCAGGCGTATATATATGTAAAGCCTGAGCCATGTCCAGTAAAGACATGTGGCGCATCGAACCGCCTAACAAAAATCTAATAAAAGAACGATCGGTTAAACTAGCTACCCGATCATTCAACTCTATACTACATAAAAATTCTTCACACCGTACTTTATATACAGGTCTACGTATGGTGAATAAATGTACCCAGTCATTAAAAGTAGAATTACCATACCTCTGTACAAGTAATTCTCTAATTGGCCCGGCCAATTCTACAGCTTCTAAGGGTCCCCATTCTATGACCCTCGGTACCTCAACAACCTTAGAATGAAGAGTATGCAAACCCCTTTGGTATTTTGGATAATCTATCCAAAGTCTGTCAGATCTCAGGTTCGGGTGCAACTCTTCCAAGTGCATATCAGAAAAGGTCATGACTGGATGAGGTATATCCTGCTTGTAGTAGTTATCCACCTCCTGTTGTTCCACATTCTCAGCAGGAGCATTGCGGGCTTGGGATGAAGATTCACCCCTTTCAGTCTGCAAAACACATCAAACACAATTTTTGTGCATCCAAATATGCATTAGTGTCAGCAAAATCATCAATCAAAATAATCACAATGACATGATCAATTTATATCAAACTTAAGCTCATTTTCACATTTTCATCAAATCTACACTTTTTCAAATAAGCATATACGAAAATGTTCGCCAAGTTCATAAGCATTTAACTCAAATAACATGTCAAAATAATCATTACTAGCAATTAAACAAGTTTCAAACGGCATTATCTTTCAAAAATCAAGTTCATGAATTTTAGACTTGAAAAAGTCCACTTTAATTCTCAAAATCATGTTTAGGCTCAAAGTTTGGATCATTTAACTACCTAGACATGTTACACTACTTAATTTAGCAACAATTCATGACAAAAATCGGCCATAACCTGTTTATATCAAAAAGCCCCAAATTTGCTCAAGAACACAAACCCTAGATTACTCAAAATTTTAAGTTTAAGGCTTCTAATCATGTTAAATAGCATCAATCTAGGTTATACAAGCATAATACAAAAACAATTTAATCATAATTACACTAAAAAGCATCAAAATCAAATTGGGAAAAAAAATTGCTCAAGAACACCAAATTTCGGATTAAATGGTGTTTAGGTGTAGAAATTTACCGTTTTTCTTGAGTTTTTCCTAGATAGCATCCTTCTCAACATGATTTTAGTAAAAAATTTGGTGATTAACGGTTAAAAATTGTGATTTTGGGGTGTATTTTTCGGGTTTTTCGTGCAGTATGTTCGCAGTATGTTTTTGTTTTGGGGTTGGGACTGATCTGTTCCAGCTCTTTATTTTTTTTCTGATTTTTCATCCCTCCGCGACTCGCGGTGAATAACCCTTCAAACTCCGCGAGTCGCGAAGTTTGATATATATATTTTTTTTATAATCATTAACTTATAAAACAATTAAGTACTTAATTTTAAAATTTTGTTTCCCTTGTTATTTAGGACGAGGTCGTTTTGGATCGATGTCCTAGTCCGTCCCTCGACAAAATTTTAAAATTTGTCTTTTTGTAGCGATTGTTTTAAAAGCTAAGATTTTTGGGTTTTTTTAATGTTTTTTGCATACTTTAAATCAATAAGATTAAAAATAATGATAATAAAAGTTCTCGTCCCTCCCTTGGGTAAAGCAATTTCGGTTCAAAGACCTAGTCTTCAACTTACGACGAATTTTAAAAATCATATTTTTAACTTAATGAGATAAAGTAAATTTTTGTTTTTAAATTCACACAATTTAAATATAAAATTCCAAATTAATATTAAAAATTCACACCAAACTTACAATTTAAAATGCATAACATTAAAAATTCATATTTTAATAATTAAAAATTCACACCAAACTTAATTTAAAAATTCATATTATAAATTCACACCAAACTTATATTAATTTTTCAAATATTTACAATTTTAAAAATATTGTTTTTACAAAGTTTACAATATTAATTTAAGATTTAAATATTAATTTTAAAAACATGAAAAAAAAATAAAATTAAAAATCTTTTTGGCTTTTTAACCCACTTTAATCAATCAAATATTATCAAAAATATGCGCCCCTCTTTTCGGTAAAGTAATTTCGGTTCCAAGACCTAATTTAACTCATGACGAATTTTTGAAATATTTTGAGTTGATTGATTAAAGATATTTATACCTTAAGAATAAACGTTAAATTTCGCAGTGATGTAATAAATTTTTGAATGATATCAATAATTTCGGTCGCCAAACCTAATTTTATTTAATACCAATTTAATACTTTTTAGCGAACAAATTAGCGTTTATTATCAAAAGGTTAAAAATAAAAATAAAAATAAAAACTGTACAGACATACCTGTGAAATAGATTTCTTAGTTATATGATCTATCCCATTCATAAGATAGTCTGTTTAATTGGTTTTCCATGGCTACATAGGCGTAACCTCGAGCATTCAGTGTCTTTTCTTCTAAACATATGAACGGTCCGTCTCTGCATAAAGTAACAAATTCAGTGTTTGAATAGGTTTGATTATTTGAACATTTACCTCCATGTGACCATTTTCCGCATTTGTGACATCGTTCTAGGTGTCGTGCTCTTCTTTTCGCTGCGGATTTTGATTTTCCTTTACCAAATTGTAACTTATTATCTTCGCATCTGGATTCTTTTCTAACTCCGTCCATTCTTTCTCTGATTACTGATACTAATTCACTCGGTAGTATGTCATTATTACGTTTAGTAATCAAAGTGTGTAGCATTAGACCATGGTTTAGTT
Source organism: Rutidosis leptorrhynchoides (assembly GCF_046630445.1). Lineage (NCBI taxonomy): Eukaryota > Viridiplantae > Streptophyta > Magnoliopsida > Asterales > Asteraceae > Rutidosis > Rutidosis leptorrhynchoides. The sequence goes on from NC_092341.1 coordinate 110,818,323, forward strand.
CACAGGCAGTCTTCATTTCGTAAAAACCTAAAAAAAATAAAAATTCAGAATGGGGGGAGAAGACTAGTTCTTTAGGGTCTGCTAGGGAAAGACCATTCGGGTTCCATTTTCGAGAACTACATAAAAACAGACAATCTAACTCTAACAGAAATACATATTATTCTTTAAAGACTTGATTCTCCCCACACTTAGTTAGCTGTGGTGTCGAAATTGTGATTAACTTCGTTGTCGACTTCCATCGGACCATGTATGTAATGTTTAACTCTGTGACCATTAACTTTAAATTCAATCCCATTTGAATTTATTAATTCTATCGTTCCGTATGGGAAAACTCTTTTGACTATGAATGGTCCAGACCATCTTGATTTCAATTTTCCAGGAAATAGCTTGAATCGTGAATTGAAAAGAAGAACTCTGTCTCCTTCTTTAAATTCTTTTGAACTTCTGATTCTTTTATCATGCCATTTCTTCGTTCTTTCTTTATAGATTAACGAATTTTCGTATGCTTCATTTCTTATTTCTTCTAATTCTTTTAGTTGACTTAATCGTAGACGTCCGGCTTCATGTAAATCAAGATTACATGTCTTCAAAGCCCAAAATGCTTTGTGTTCAATTTCTACTGGAAGATGACATGCTTTTCCATAAACAAGTCTAAAAGGTGTGGTTCCAATTGGAGTTTTGTAGGCTGTTCTAAAAGCCCAGAGTGCATCCTCCAATTTAATGGACCATTCCTTCGGATTTGATCCTACGATTTTCTCTAGAATACGTTTTAAAGCTCGGTTGGTATTTTCAACTTGTCCACTTGTTTGTGGATGATATGCGGTGGAGATTTTATGAGTTACTCCATATCTTTTAAGAACTTTCTCAAGTTGATTATTACAGAAATGAGTACCCCGATCACTTATTAAAGCTTTCGGTGTTCCAAACCTTGCAAAAAGACGTTTTAAAAAGTTGACTACAACTCGTGCATCGTTAGTTGAGAGAGCTTGTGCTTCCGCCCATTTAGATACATAATCAATGGCTACGAGTATATATAGATTATTATGAGATTTTGGAAATGGACCCATAAAGTCAATACCCCAAATGTCAAATACTTCACATACTTGGATGACATTTTGTGGCATTTCATCACGTTGACTTATTTTTCCGGCCCTTTGACAAGCATCACAGGATTTGCAAAGAAGGTGTGCGTCTTTGTAAATTGTAGGCCAATAGAATCCAGCATCATAAACTTTTCTTGTTGTTAGTTGAGGCCCATAATGCCCTCCTGTTGGTCCTGTGTGACAATGGTTTAATATTTTACTAGCTTCATCTCCAAATACACATCGGCGTATTATTCCATCGGGACAACTTTTAAACAGATGTGGATCTTCTCAAAAATAGTGTTTTATATCACTGAAGAATTTCTTTCGTTTTTGGTACGATAATCCTTTTTCAAGGAATCCACAAACCAAATAGTTTGCATAGTCTGCAAACCATGGGGTTTCTTTATAATCTATTTTCAATAGATATTCATCAGGAAAGTTGTCTTGTATGGCCGATTCATTTAGAACTTCTAACTCAGGATTTTCAAGATGAGAAAGATGATCAGCGGCGAGATTTTCTGCTCCTCTTTTATCTCGGATTTCAATATCAAATTCTTGTAAGAGTAAGATCCAACGGATTAATCTTGGTTTAGTATCTTGTTTCGAAAATAGGTATCTAAGAGCAGAACGGTCGGTATAGACCACCGTTTTTGCTAGAACGAGATATGATCGAAATTTGTCAAAAGCAAAGACAATAGCAAGGAGTTCTTTTTCAGTAGTTGTATAGTTCGTTTGTGCTCCTTGTAATGTCTTACTAGCATAATATATAGGTTGAAATCGTTTTTCAATCCTTTGTCCTAAAACGGCTCCCATTGCAAAATCACTTGCATCGCACATTAGTTCAAATGGTAGATTCCAATTTGGTGTTATCATGATCGGCGCATTAGTGAGTTTCTCTTTAAGAATATTAAAAGATTTGATACACTCATCTGAAAAGATGAATGGCGCATCCTTTTCTAGGAGTTTATTCATAGGAGTGGCAATTTTAGAAAAATCTTTTATGAAACGTCGGTAAAAACCGGCATGCCCTAGAAAACTCCTAACTCCTCTAACATTGGTGGGATGTGGAAGTTTAGCAATTACATCTACTTTAGCTCTATCCACTTCAATTCCTTCTTTTGAAATTTTATGTCCAAGAACGATGCCTTCTTTAACCATGAAATGGCATTTCTCCCAATTAAGTACTAGATTGGATTGTTCGCATCTAAGAAGCATTCGTTCCAGATTAACTAGACATGATTCAAATGTATCACCGAAGACTGAAAAGTCATCCATGAAAACTTCCATGCATTCTTCTATCATGTCATGAAAAATCGCCATCATACACCTTTGAAAGGTTGCAGGGGCGTTACAAAGTCCAAATGGCATGCGTTTGTAAGCAAAAGTACCATAAGGGCACGTGAATGTGGTTTTCTCTTGATCTTCGGGTGCTATTGGAATTTGAAAATATCCGGAAAATCCATCTAGAAAACAATAGTAACTATTTTCGGCTAATCTTTCCAACATTTGATCTATGAAAGGTAAGGGAAAGTGATCTTTTCTAGTGGCGTCATTTAATTTTCTATAATCAATACATACACGCCATCCTGTTACAGTCCTAGTAGGAATAAGCTCATTTTTCTCATTTGTAATGACAGTCATGCCACCCTTCTTAGGCACGCATTGAACTGGGCTTACCCATGGACTATCAGAGATTGGATAAATTAAACCTGCATCTAGCAGTTTAATAATCTCTTTCTTAACTACATCTTGCATATTAGGATTTAGTCTTCGTTGGCGTTGCACATACGTTTTATGACCTTCTTCCATAAGGATTTTATGTGTGCAATACGAAGGACTTATTCCTTTAATATCATGAATCTTCCATGCAATGGCTGGTTTATGAGCTTTCAACACAGAAATGAGTTGTGATTTCTCATTTTCAGTAAGAGAAGACGATATTATTACACGTAATTCAGATTCACCATGTAAATAAGCGTATTCCAAATGGTTTGGAAGTGGCTTTAACTCTAATTTCGGAGATTCTTCTATCGATGATTTATATCGATATTTGTCTTCTTCTTTTAGCATTTGAATTTCTTCTGTTGTTGGTTCATATCCATTAGCTATAAGTGTAGCTAACATTTCAGCTTCATCAATTGGTTCATTACCTTCTCCTAAAGAACATTCTCCTGTTCCTTGTAATTCTGGAAATTCTTCTAATAATTCTGCATGTGCATCTATAGTTTGAATATAATAACATGTATCATCTGCAGATTGTGGTTGTTGCATTGCTCTATCAACTGAAAAGGTAACACTCTCATCCTCTATACTTAGGGTCAGTTTCTTACCGAACACGTCTATCATTGCTTTAGCCGTGTTTAAGAATGGTCTTCCTAATATGAGAGGAACTTGAGAATCTTCTTCCATGTCCAGAACAACAAAATCTACTGGAAATACTAAAGTACCAACTTTAACTAACATGTTCTCCATTATCCCTCTAGGATATTTTATTGATCTATCGGCTAGTTGTATGCTTATTCTGGTTGGTTTTAATTCTCCAAGGTCTAGTTTAGCGTATAGTGAATACGGCATTAAATTTATACTAGCACCTAAGTCTGCCAATGCTTCTATTGAACTAAGACTACCCAGAAAACATGGAATTGTGAAACTTCCTGGATCAGATAGTTTTTCTGGTATCTTATTCAACAGCACTGCTGAACAATTAGCATTCATAGTAACAGCCGAGAGTTCTTCCATTTTCTTTCTATTTGAGATTAGATCTTTCAAGAATTTAGCATATCTAGGCATTCCTGAAATCACATCAATGAAAGGAAGATTTACATTTATCTGTTTAAACATATCCAAGAATTTGGATTGCTCGGCTTCAAGTTTTTCTTTCTTCATTTTACTCGGGTAAGGAAGTGGTGGTTGGTATAGTTTAACATAAGGTTTAGCCTTAGCTGTGTTATCTTCATTAACCTTTTCAACTACCGGTTCTTTTTCCTTATCTTGATCAGGTTGTGGTTCTTGTGGAGTAGGAATGGCTTCATCAGAAGTTACAGGTATTTCAGGTGGTTTAAGTGTTGTACCACTTCTTGTGGTAATGGCTTTAGCTGTTTCATTCCGAGGGTTAGCATTTGTATCACTAGGTAGACTTCCCGGTTTTCTTTCACCTATTAACCTTGCTAGGTTACTTACTTCTTGTTCCAGATTTTGAATAGAAGCTTGTTGATTTCTAAATGCTTGAGCATTTTGTTCATTGGTTTGTTTTTGAGATGTGAAAAACTGCGTTTGAGTTTCAACTAGCTTCGTCATCATATCTTCTAAATTCGGCTTTTTATCATCGGTTTGTTGTGGTGGTTTGTTTTGAAAATTTGGTCTTTGCTGATTGTAAGTATTATTGGATACTTGTTGATTGCTAGGACCTTGTTGGTTGTTGTATGGAATATTTCGGTTATAATTCTGGTTTTGATTGTAAATCGGTCTTGGCGGTTGATAATTATTCTAATAATTATTTCCAGGCCTTTGGTTTATGTATGAAATATTCTCTCTTTGTTCCATTGTTAATTCAATACTGAGACAATCTTTTGTCAAATGTGGTCCTCCACACTGCTCACAACTAATTCGTATTGAGTGAATATCCTTAGTCATCTTTTCCATTCGTCTTTCCACAGCATCTATCTTTGCGGAAATGGAATCTAAGTCATGGCTAGAATCGGCTCTAGCTGCTTTAGATGATCTAATGATATCTTTTTCTTGGTGCCACTCATGTGAGTGGGAAGTAGTGTTATCAATAATTTTGTAAGCATCAGTTTCGGTTTTCTTCATAATAGAACCACCAGCTGCTATATCTATGTCTTTCCTTGTAGTGATGTCGCATCCTTGGTAGAATATTTGTACTATTTGACAGGTGTCTAAACCATGTTGCGGACATCCTCTTAACAACTTTCCATATCTTGTCCATGCCTCATATAGAGTTTCATTTGGCTTCTGTGTAAACGTAACAATTTCTGCTTGAAGTCTTACGGCTTTAGATACAGGAAAGAATTGTTTAAGAAATTTGTCAACTAAAACATCCCATGTATCGATCGCCCCTTCAGGTAACGATTCCAACCAATCTTTGGCTTCTCCCTTTAAAGTCCAGGGAAATAACATGAGATATATCTGTTCATCCTCCACTTCTCGGATTTTAAATAGTGTGCAGATCCTATTAAAGGTACGTAGATGTTCATTTGGATCTTCCTTCGGCGCACCACTAAATTGGCATTGATTAGTCACCATGTGTAGAATTTGTCCTTTGATTTCATAATCTGGCGCATTAATGTCTGGATGAGTAATTGCGCGACCTTGGCCAGTGCGTTTAGCTCTCATTCGGTCTTCCATACTTAAAGGTTCCAGATTCTCCATAATTGAATTTGTTGAATCGGAATCACTAGAGGATTCTGATTTAATGGTTCGTTCCTCAACAATCTCTGTTTGAATGATTGGTGGTTCCGGAGGAAAGTTTAGTGGTTCAGGATCTACGAACCGTTCCTGAATATTCTCCGGATTCTCAATTGTGAGGTCAGGTTCAAAAAATGGATTATCGGAAATTTGAACTGAAGTACTTGGTTGACTGGATGACGATTCTAAAGAAAAATCAACGGCGGTTATATTTGCTAAATGTCTTGATCTAGTTACAGGTGGTGAACGTACAAAAGGTGGTGATCGTCTTGCTCGGTGCATTCACTGAATATCCTATTAGTTTTAAAAAGGAAAGAAAAATTATAATAAGTTATCCAATCAATAGACTTTTCTGATTTTGCCCACGTTTCGAATAGCCAAAAGATGCAGCAGAGGGGCAGGATTCGTTTGGTCTCAATATAATTGAGGACTGTTTGGCTCCAATAACCCGGTCCACGTACAAATCCAACTATTACTACGAACCAGAAAATTTTGATGTCTATTAATTTAACCACTTAAAATAAATTTTCGTAATTTTAAGAAATTTAGATAAGAAGTAGAATAAAAATCTATGTCCTAAAACTAGAATAGCGAGAAATAAGAAAGAAAAAGAGTTCGTCGGAAAAAGGTTGAAAAAGAAAAATGGTTGAAAAATAAAAGGTGACGGAAAAATAAAAGAAACTTATAAAACTTAAAAATACTTGACTAACCTAACCTTATTACTACAACTAACTTAAAATTATAATCGTAAATTGAAATTACTAATTGGAATGATAATTGATACATAGGTAAAAGGTGTCTAAAAATATTAAAGTTTACAGGAAAAACTATATCCCAAATGGAAATATCTTAAAAAGAAACTAAAACTTAAAAAGGTGTCGCAAAATTCTAAAGCACCTAAATCTTAGTCTAAAGAAAAAGCACTTAAGGGATTCTACGGCAAAGCCTAAAAATCTAGAAGTAAAAATAACTATGGCAAAAAAAAAAACTAAGTTTAAAACTAAATATGAGCTAAAAATACAAAAGTTACGCTAAAACGATTAAAAAGGGACAAAATATAAAAATATACAAAAAGTTGTAAAAATTACAATTTTTATAAAAATATTATTTTTATATTATTTTATAAAAGTATTAATTTAAATATATAAATAAAACTAATTAAAACTTAATATAACTAAATAATTAAAATTAAATATTAATTTAATTAAAACCTAAATCTTTAATTAATTAATAATAATAATTATTACTCCGTAATAAATGCAGTTAGGGTTTCTGGCAGGCGTGTCAGAAAAAGCTCCGCGAGTCGCGGTATTTCAAACATCAAACCCCGCGAGTCGCGGGGTTCCAAAATTCAACCCTGGAACAGGAAATTTACGCGTTTTTTTTTCTTTTCTTTTTTTATGTTTTCTAATTTTTTGTTTTAATATAAATAAAAGATATTTAAATAAAACTTATATTTTTATAAACTAAAATAAAAATAAAGAAACTTATAAAACTTTTAACAAACTCTTAAAAATATATAAATTTTTTGTTTTTCTTTTTATATTTTCGAATATTCAAAACGTATTTTTACAAAAGCGAATTTTAATAAAAGTAAACAAAAAATCTTTTTTATTTTATTTTATATATTAGCGTTGCGCTTCCGGTGTTTAAGAGTGTCCCCGGCAGCGGCGCCAAAAATACTTGATGTGGTAGCGGAGTGGTATAAAATAGTTATTAATTTGAGCAGAAAATACTATTAAATACGATACAATTTTACACAAGATATTTATTTATTTAGAGAACGGATATACTTAAACCTTGCTACAATACTTATAGGCAGTGTACCTAATCGTACAGTAGTGTAGTTTTTAGTAAGTCCGGTTCGTTCCACAGGGAATCTTTTTAAATAAAGCTTAACGCTATATTAGTTTACTTTTATAAAAATACAAATATATATATATATAAGTAATATTATTATTATAAAGGGGGGTTTTTACCGTTTAATGACCGGTTTGTCGATTTTAAAACTTTAGTCGCAGTTAAAACCAAATGTAAAATATTAAAAATGAATACAAGACTTAAATTAAAGCATAAAGTAAATAACGATAATGAAATTGCGAATAATAAAAGTGCGATAAAATAAACTTGCGATAATTAAAAAGTACGATAATTAAAAGTGCAATTAAATACAATAACAATAAAAATGCGATAATTAGAAGTGCAATTAAATATAAAATAAAGGAAATTAAATATGAAATAAAAGAATTATGCTTATTTAAACTTCCGTAATCATGATGTTTGACGTGTTAATTTTAGTTTTATGCCCATGGGTTAATTGTCCTTTGTCCTGGATTATTTAATATGTCCGTCTGGTTTTTGTCCATAACAGTCCATCAGTCATAAATATAAAGTGCGAGTGTCCTCGTCAAATTATTCTTATACCTGAAATTAAATATTCTAACTAATTGGGGACTTAAACTGTAACAAGATTTTAATACTTTGTTTAATAATTACACCAGGATGTCGACTGAGTGTAACCCAAGGTTTTAATATTTTGTTATCAATTATACCAAGTGTCCTTGTACATAATTTCACCCCTGTTTTAATTATTCTAGTGGCTATTAATCCATTCCCGTGTCCGGTTAGATGAACGATTATTCGTACATATAAATACCCCGCCCATCGTGTCCGATTGAGTGTATATGGTAATTTATAGGGACGCCCAATTGTAAATCTTTATATTAACATTAACAAACTATCATTTAGTTAAACAAATATAAAGCCCATTAATAGCCCATAGTCTAATTTCCACAAGTGTCGTTCTTTTGTCCAAACCCCAATTATGGTACAAAGCCCAATTACCCAATTTTAGTAATTAGCCCAACATCATGATTACTTCGTTTTAAATAAGCATAATAATAACTTAGCTACGAGACATTAATGTAAAAAGGTTGAACATAACTTACAATGATTAAAAATAGCGTAGCGTTACACGGACAGAATTTCGACTTACACCCTTACAACATTCGCTAACATACCCTTATTATTAGAATTATAATTAAAATTAAAATATAAATTATAAATATATATATATATTTTACGTATGAGGAGAAGAAGAAAAAGATGATGATTTGCGATCAGAATTCGGTTGCTTTTATAGGGATTTTTGACTTTTGGGGCTCCGCGACTCGCGGCATTTTTAACTTCAAACTCCGCGAGTCGCGGAGTTTGAAATTACAGCTCACATCAGTTTGGAGTCTTTCTTGCCGACGGTTTTTATTATTTATTATAATATATAAATAATTATAAGAATTATTTAAATATTATATTATATTTATGTGCATAGTTGACTTGTAATTTTTAGTCCGTTGCATCGAGCGTTGAGAGTTGACTCTGGTCCCGGTTCCGAATTTTCGAACGTCCTTGCGTACAATTTAATATCTTGTACTTTACGTTTTGATTCTTGTACTCTTGTAATTTCGAGACGTTTCTTATCAATAATTGGAACCTCTTTGATTGTTTTTTGTACTTTTGAGCTTTTTGGTCGTTTGCGTCTTCAATTCGTCGAATCTGTCTTTTGTCTTCACCTTTTATTATTTAAACAAATATCACTTGTAAATAGAACAATTGCAACTAAAAGCTTGTCTTTCTTGAGGAATAATGCTATGAAATATATGTTCGTTTTTAGCATTATCATACACCAACAACCAAAAACACCTACAAACACTTTCATTCTTCAATTTTCTTCATCTAATTGATCTCTCTCAAGTTCTATCTTCAAGTTCTAAGTGTTCTTCATATATTCTACAAGTTCTAGTTACATAAAATCAAGAATACTTTCAAGTTGCTAGCTCACTTCCAATCTTGTAAGGTGATCATCCAACCTCAAGAAATCTTTGTTTCTTACAGTAGGTTATCATTCTAATACAAGGTAATAATCATATTCAAACATTGGTTCAATTTCTATAACTATAACAATCTTATTTCAAGTGATGATCTTACTTGAACTTCTTTTCCTGTCATGATTCTGCTTCAAGAACTTCGAGCCATCCAAGGATCCGTTGAAGCTAGATCCATTTTTCTCTTTTCCAGTAGGTTTATCCAAGGAACTTAAGGTAGTAATGATGTTCATAACATCATTCGATTCATATATATAAAGCTATCTTATTCGAATGTTTAAACTTGTAATCACTAGAACATAGTTTAGTTAATTCTAAACTTGTTCGCAAACAAAAGTTAATCCTTCTAACTTGACTTTTAAAATCAACTAAACACATGTTCTATATCTATATGATATGCTAACTTAATGATTTAAAACCTGGAAACACGAAAAACACCGTAAAACCGGATTTACGCCGTCGTAGTAACACCGCGGGCTGTTTTGGGTTAGTTAATTAAAAACTATGATAAAATTTGATTTAAAAGTTGTTATTCTGAGAAAATGATTTTTATTATGAACATGAAACTATATCCAAAAATTATGGTTAAACTCAAAGTGGAAGTATGTTTTCTAAAATGGTCATCTAGACGTCGTTCTTTCGACTGAAATGACTACCTTTACAAAAACAACTTGTAACTTATTTTTCCGACTATAAACCTATACTTTTTCTGTTTAGATTCATAAAATAGAGTTCAATATGAAACCATAGCAATTTGATTCACTCAAAACGGATTTAAAATGAAGAAGTTATGGGTAAAACAAGATTGGATAATTTTTCTCATTTTAGCTACGTGAAAATTGGTAACAAATCTATTTCAACCATAACTTAATCAACTTGTATTGTATATTATGTAATCTTGAGATACCATAGACACGTATACAATGTTTCGACCTATCATGTCGACACATCTATATATATTTCGGAACAACCATAGACACTCTATATGTGAATGTTGGAGTTAGCTATACAGGGTTGAGGTTGATTACAAAATATATATAGTTTGAGTTGTGATCAATACTGAGATACATATACACTGGGTCGTGAATTGATTCAAGATAATATTTATCGATTTATTTTTGTACATCTAACTGTGGACAACTAGTTGTAGGTTACTAACGAGGACAGCTGACTTAATAAACTTAAAACATCAAAATATATTAAAAATGTTGTAAATATATTTTGAACATACTTTGATATATATGTATATATTGTTATAGGTTCGTGAATCAACCAGTGGCCAAGTCTTACTTCCCGACGAAGTAAAAATCTGTGAAAGTGAGTTATAGTCCCACTTTTAAAATCTAATATTTTTGGGATGAGAATACATGCAGGTTTTATAAATGATTTACAAAATAGACAAAAGTACGTGAAACTACATTCTATGGTTGAATTATCGAAATCGAATATGCCCCTTTTTATTAAGTCTGGTAATCTAAGAATTAGGGAACAGACACCCTAATTGACGCGAATCCTAAAGATAGATCTATTGGGCCTAACAAACCCCATCCAAAGTACCGGATGCTTTAGTACTTCGAAATTTATATCATATTCGAAGGGTGTCCCGGAATGATGGGGATATTCTTATATATGCATCTTGTTAATGTCGGTTACCAGGTGTTCGCCAAATGAATGATTTTTATCTCTATGTATGGGATATGTATTGAAATATGAAATCTTGTGGTCTATTATTATGATTTGATATATATAGGTTAAACCTATAACTCACCAACATTTTTGTTGACGTTTTAAGCATGTTTATTCTCAGGTGATTATTAAAAGCTTCCGCTGTCGCATACTTAAATAAGGACGAGATTTGGAGTCCATGCTTGTATGATATTGTGTAAAAACTGCATTCAAGAAACTTATTTTGTTGTAACATATTTGTATTGTAAACCATTATGTAATGGTCGTGTGTAAACAGGATATTTTAGATTATCATTATTTGATAATCTACGTAAAGCTTTTTAAACCTTTATTGATGAAATAAAGGTTATGGTTTGTTTTAAAATGAATGCAGTCTTTGAAAAACGTCTCATATAGAGGTCAAAACCTCGCAACGAAATCAATTAATATGGAACGTTTTTAATCAATAAGAACGGGACATTTCAAAGTAATTCCTACTTCAAGTCTATATGCCGGTTGTAGTCTAGATTCACTAATGTACCCTATGACTCGGGGTCGACACCAATGAACTCTAAATCCCTACAACCAACGCTCTGATACCATCTGTAGGGACCCGACAAAATCGTCATTGACGGCGCCGACTACTTAGGTCCCGTTACGTGGTCATAAGTCTTTAAAATAACGTTTGACCAAAATATGTCGCCTTCATTTCAAAAGTAAAGGTTGTTTCCAAGTTTACAAGAATTGTTCAACCAAAAGTTATGTTACAAAGTTATAAGTACAAGTGAAACCTATGTGACACAATTTTAAATAAAGTCAAAAGACGCTCCATGTATGCACATATACTCGACATCCAATGTAAGTATCAAAATAATGAGCAGAAGCATGTATCACATATCGTTCAAAGACCTGAGAAAAACATAGAAATCTGTCAATGAAAACGTTGGTTAAATCATAGGTTTAAGTAAGTAAGTGAGTAAAAAGGTAAGTTGAACCACAAGATTTGCAACATTGATATAATAGTAATACATTCTAAAAGTTAATATTCACGAGCACCCAATTATCAAGGCTTAACATTCCATCCATAGAACCCCATCACAATAGTGTTAGAACATACACTGTTTCTCGAAAATATATTTCATTCGTAGACGGTAGCGAACCGTCTGAATGAGGGTTTGTCAAACCCATATGGATCCATACAACATAAGTTCTCGCTTACACCCGGCAAGTGTAACTAATGATAATCGAATTGAGGATTTTGTTCTAAACTCGTATGTAGAATGTTTGTTTTCCTGTACTTGTGTTCACTTAGTAAAAAGAAACGTTTATGTTTTCTCATCCCAAATGTAAGGTTAAAAGAGTAAAAATGGGACTATGTTCTCGCCTTGAGTGCAAGAGTAAAAAGATACTTCAACAAGTAACGTGCAAAGAACAAACGCTAGTCTTGACCTAAACAAGTAAGTTGTATCAATAACGGTAAACACGATTGGTCAAAGTTGTTCAATTAGTCCTATGGCTCGTTACGACTCGATTATGTAGCATGTGAATCAAATTGTCAAGTTTCATGCAAGATACAAGTATAGAAACAAGTTAGAAAGGTTGCATAAGTATTCGGTTAAGTTTGACTAAAAGTCAAACTTGGTCGGGTCAAAGTCAACGAAAAAGTCAACACATTCGGGTCGGGTCTCGAACTATTTTTCTGAGGTTTTTAATCATATATGAGCATATTAGAACAAGTTACATGTGAATCGGAGGTGCGTAACATAGCAAACATTTTTCGTAAAAAGGCAAATCAAAACAGTCACTGACAGTTCATCTGGACGGCGTCCAGATTTGCTGGATGGCGTCCAGCATTGAAGGACTGGACGACGTCTAGCATTGAAGGACTGGATGGCGTCCAAGAATCTGGACGGCGTCCAAATCAGTATGCAGCTCCTGTTTTGCTGCAACACATAAATGCACGAACCAAAACTCAAACAGTCCCAATTTATGACCCGCAAACAACCAAAACATGTATCTTATATCATCGGAAAGGTATTTTGACGAGGAAAATAACTAAGCATGTTTCATCAATCAATCTATCACTTACAATAACCAAAACTGCCTTGAATGCTCATCCTTAATTGTATCCAAGTTTATAAATCTCATTTCATGATTCGGGCAACCAATTTACATGTATGATATGCCGTTTCGAAGGTAATGAAACATACATTACAACTAAACACTTATTAATAACATTTCATGGCATTAAAAGCATCAAAAGTCCATTTTAAGAGCTATTAAACCCTAACCAAAACTCACAAAATCAATATTCATGTGTTTGAAGTTTTCTTAATCAATCTATACCTCAAAACGAAGCTAGTGATACTAGTAACACAATTAAAACATGAACTTTAACAATTTAACAACATTAACTCATCCAAAATCGAAGATTAAGCACACCCATTTCAATTGTTCATACTAGTTACTCAAAACAACAAATCGAGCAAGTAAATCATATATTCATTCTAGAGACGAGCCATAGACACTAACTAACACCATTTCAAGTCGAAAACACGAATTTAGAGAAATCTAGTGTTTTTAGAAACCTTACCCCAAGTAGTGAAATTGGTACCAAATCGAAGAGGATGAAGAGAGGATCACAAAAATGTAATTTGTTTTGATGTTTGCTTCCTAGATCGAATTTAGATGATGATTTTGTGTTGAGAAGATTAGAGAGAAAAGTGGAAGTATGAAGATGGTGGTGGTGGTGAATGAATGGTGAGGAGGATACCTTGACTAGTTGACCTAGTCAAGAGTTTAGTCTCTTGGCAAGTTTAGTCCCTCAAGTTTGTTGTCGGGTGCGGGAATTAACCGAACGAAGTATTTTGAATTACACGAGAGTACGAGAGATGTTATAATCTGATAACGAAAATATTAAGAATGTTAGCTAACGGAGGATACGAATCTAGATACGAAGGATATTATTAAAATAAAAAGACGGGCGTTAAAATAATTTAACGGAAAAATGCGGGATGTTACAACCGTCAGGGTTTTCGTACTCAACTTGATATTCTTCAGTAGGTTGCGGGTTGGTACAATTAACACAAGCCTGAGCTTGGTTAACCTGCTGTGGCTCCGTCTTCAGTTCTCCGAGTTATTTAGCAAGAGATTCCATCTTATCCGTGAGGGATTTTATGGCCTCCGTTTGATTGTTAAGTGTAGAGAGTGGGGCAGATGATGAAGTTGTTTCACCACTGTTCCAGTCATGATGATGCATTGTCATGTTCTCGAGCAATTCCCATGCTTCATCTGCGGTTTGGTTCATCAGATTCCCTTTCACTGCTGCATCGATTGTCATCCTATGATTTACCGTAAGACCATTGTAGAAGGTACAGATTTGGGCTGACCGTTCTAGCTAGTGATTAGGGCATTTCTTCAGCAAGGTTTTGAATCGCTCCCATGCAGTGTAAAGAGATTCATCATAACTTTATTTGAAGTTAATGATGTCATTCTTCAGTTTGGTTTGTTTAGAAGGAGGGAAATATTTGGTTAGGAATTTAGTAGCCATCTCCGTCCATGACGTGATGGAATCTTTTTCCAGTCCTTCGAACCAAGTTTGAGCATGATGAGTGAGAGAATAGGGGAACAAGTATAGCCGGACTATATCTTGTCCTATCCCTGGCTGTTTGTAGGAGTTCGAAAGAGATATGAATTTATCAAGGTGATAATTAGGATCGTCATTCGGTAATCCATGAAACTGGCAGCTATTTTGAATGAGCTGGATGATGTGATGTTTTAATTCGAACGAGTATCCTTGAATCTCTGGAAATCTGATTGGTCCTCCTTGACCTTCAATCGAGGGTTTGGTGTTTTCTGCTAAAGTAACGCGTAACGCCATTTGATTTCTGATTCGTGTTCTTCCTTGCGTGCTTTAGAGATTATTGCATCTGGATCAGGTACGAATAACAATGGCCCTGGTCTAGATCGGGTTTGGGTCATACACTGGGTATGCCTTTTTGTTTTTAATTTTTCGCAAATAAGCTAAATTATAATAAGCTAAACTAATCTAATCTAATTCTAGGATAATCTAATTCTAAGGTAATCTAATCTAATTTAATCTAAGGTAGTTTAAAGTAATCTAAGGTAATCTAATTTAATTAACTAACTATCCTACGGTTGAATATGTTTTTGGTTCTGGCTACTGATTCCCTGGTATTTTGGTAACAGAGCTCCGCACGAACTATTCAACAAACCAAGTGGCCAGGCCGACTACGGAGATGCAGGATCCTTTTGGTCCCAATATAATTGGCGACTGTTCAAAAAATCCAATAACCAAGTCCGTGTATAATTGTCTTTCTTAGACACCACTAAATGCTTGTGAATAATTTTGATAGAGAGCAGTATTGCCTGACACCAGTTCCCCAGCAGCGGCGCCAAAAACTTAGTATCCTCCCGAGATATGGCCGAAATGGACGGTTTTTATTAGCGCGGTGTCGTCAGGCCGCGGCTTGCCAGGGTCAGCCACTCGTGGGAGGAAGGTACTTTTTTAAATTTATATTTAGCGGGGCCTAAATCTTACTACTCCTTATAAGTAAGGGAAGTATGACCTAGGGTCGTATTTTTAAGATATCAGTAGAATCGAACCTATATTTAAGCCTAAGATAGTTAGGGAGTAGTGAATATTTATTTTGGTTTTTCTAATTTATAAGACAGATAAAGTAAATGTGATAAAATTCGTAATTCAGATAAGGTTAAAGTGAGTGCATACTATGACTTCATCAGTTATTCTGCCGAGATTATGGAATGCTGGCTCATGAATAGGCAGAGGCCCTGTATTCATTACACTGGTCCTAAACGCCCCTGTCATAAGACATGTCACTGGGTACTGCGTTAGGCTTGAAGATTCTGAATAGACAGCAACGTCCCTTACCCCCGACGCCCGTACAGTCTGACTACAGGCATACACGTTCAGACGACTCATCCAACTGAGCGACTCGGTTGGGTGACGTATTAACATTCCAAAATGGTCTAAACTTTCTTAAGCATAATAGAATACATGGTTTACCATATCCCAGAGACGTGATGTGTTGCAATGCTTTCGTTAATGATTGGGAAAAAGTAGTTAGGCCCTTAAAAAGAGTTCAACCATAAAGAACACCATGACCAAGTCAAGCTGACTTCCATGAACATGTTCGGTTATCCTAACGGTCCAATCCTTTATGTGTCTAAACAAACAGTTCCTTAATTAACTAAGAATCCATCAAGCGGGGTGCAATGCTTGAGACCGCGTTATGGTGTAGTGTACTGGTCAACATTAACCGGGTTCCATGGCCTTACTTAGCAGAGGTACAGCTTACAACAACCGCTGTGCTTCAGCGTGCACGTACGAAGTTTATATGCTTGGTGACTACACTAGCATGGTCTAGGACCGACAATGTACTAAGGGTCTAGTCAGATGTTTCACTACGAAAGAGTCCTCAGTTGGAATCCAAAGCTCGATAGACTTACTACAACTGGTGTGCCTCGGTCGATCTTACGTTGTATCCGACAGACTTCTCTTACCAAGGGGTGACACATATAATGTACTCTGAATCGGGGTTCGCGACTTCCCAATAACAGAGCCTATAACTACGTTCTATTAGTTGGAAAAGCGATTGAGTTTAAAGCATAATCGGAAAGCATTTCAACAGCATACACAGACCATAATATTATTTCGGCATTATAACTGCTTACATCATAGCATACACTAAAGATAACTACTCACTAATCATGGCAACAATATCATAAAACATTATATAAGATAAAGGATAGAAGTACCAGTAGATTAAACGAGTTCCGAATACAAAAGTGACAACTTCAAGTGTGATGATCCTTCCAAATTCCTTTGGACGAATACATCATTCATCGATTTCACAGCGAGGTACTGACCTCTACATGATACGTTTTGTAAACATTGCATTCTTTTGAAAAGGCACACCATAATTGAATATCAAATTCCAAGGTTTTTGACGTTTGATGATTTCTACATATAGACAATCACCGTAATTAATAGTTTACAATACTACATCCGTTGATAATGCAGTCTAACTAAGATACATGGTGATGATTTTGTGAATGCAACGTTTTCTCGAATAAAGCATGTATGACTCCATGCACATAGCTTGTATCACATATAAGCAAACCGCGGAAGACTTCTAGGAACCTGAGAATAAACATGCTTAAAAGTGTCAACACAAAGGTTGGTGAGTTCATAGTATTAAAGTTGCGCATAATCTGTATATTAAAGTGGATCACAAGATTTCGGTTGTTTCATCCAGAAACGTTTATCAAATTATTCTACAAGATTGAGCACCCTGATTACTAAACTTTAACGTTATAATAAGTACCCCTGTTTTAACATACATGTAACCAACATGTACAATACACACAAACCAACGTGTTCTAACCTCAAATAGCATACATCTGTTTTATAGTTCAGGCTAGGGTTTCTATACCTGGAACAGACGGGGATGTCAAGCCCTATGGATCCATATATAACTACTCGCGCCCACCAGTTCTTATAACCGGCAGTTACTAGTTACCAAAGCTAAGGAATTTTCGGTTTAAACTCGGTGTAGAATATAGTATGTACTTGTATCCATTGTGTATAAAATAAAGTGCATGTATTCTCAGCCCAAAAATATAGATTGGAAAAGCAATTAAAAAGGGAGCAAATGAAACTCACCTTAGCAGCACATAAGGTCATTCACCGAAATGTGACCGAAACTCGGAATGCAAATTAACCGTAGATCTCAACCTAGAGAACATATGTTGGTCAATACATGCCTAACAAGCTAGGTCAGGTCATAGTGTATCACAATCCTAATGCTCGAGACCGACATGCAAAAGTTAACAAAGGTTATCTCAAAAGTCAACCTGACCCAATATGATCTTTAAATCTATACATGTTTATTAACATAGTATAAGTCTTGATAATTAAACGAACATCTCGTGAATCATTAATGCACTTTTGTAAGTGTATTATTGATTTATATAAAGATAAATATATGCGAGAGCCTACCACGGAAGATATCAAAAGATTGTATGAAGCTCACGAAGATATTCACGGTTTACCTGGAATGATGGAAAGTATAGATTGTATGCATTGGGCATGGGGAAGATGTCCCGTTGCATGGAAAGGTCAATTTACTCGAGGCGATCACAAAGTTCCAACTATTATGCTAGAAGCTGTAGCCTCATATGATAACTGGATTTGGCATGCTTTCTTTGGGGTTGCGGGTTCAAACAACGACTTAAACGTCTTGAACGCTAGTAATCTCTTCAACTCAATGCTTAATGAAGAAACAGAAGATATTCCTTTTACTGTAAATGGGGTTGAGTACAAAAGAGGATATTATCTAGCGGACGGTATATATCCCGGGTGGGTATCATTTGTTAAGGCGTTTTCAAGTGCAAATGATGAAAAACGTAAGTACTTTTCGAAGAAACAAGCAGCGGCACGCAAGGATGTTGAGAGGACTTTTGGTATTTTACAGGGGCGTTGGCATATACTACAACAACCAGCAAGGGCATATAGCGTCAATGTAATGAAACAAATGATGTATACGTGCATTATCTTACACAACATAATTGTTAAAGATAATGGTTTTGCTCTAACCGAAAATGATTGGGTTTACGAACCCGTTCATAATATGCAAACAACTTGGATCGAGAAGTGCGAATCTTACAGGAGGAGGACGAAAGAATTACGAGATAGGGAAGTGCATGAGGGCCTACGGTCGGATTTGGTTAAACATGTATGGGCTAATCATGAGACGTCGGAGTCAGAGACGGAGTCGGATTAAGTATTGTGTTTTTTATTAAGTAATGTATTTTTTTAATAAGTGTGTTTTTTTAATTTAGTATTTTTTTTTTTTTTAACTTAATGTAATTTTTTAATTAATGAAATTTAGTATTTCATTTGTTTTTATATTTTTAATATATAATTAAACTAAATAATATTATTAAAAGTATTAAAAATTAATTAAATAATGATTTAACACTGAACCATTTCCCCTATTTTGGCCACAGTGTTAAATTCAGTGTTAAATTTAACACTGAGATTTAACACCGAACGACTCCCTGTGCTCTAAGAATCTTGATGAACAAATCATGTTTGCGTGACGTCACTTGAAAATTCACGACTCCTGAAAGGAACATGAACTACAAATAACAACATCTTCAAAATCGTACTAGACTAGTAATTGGTCTTTTCTTCAATTTTGATACCTTTATCGCGGACTTGTAGATTATCAACACATTTTATAATCTTTAAAGAAAACCAAACATCAAGATATATAAGAACACAAATTATAATCATCAAAATTAGATCTTCGCTTTTACAACTTTTAATACTGCTTTTGGACCATAACTCAACGAGTATATTTTTTGGAGTGATACTAATAATAAAAAGGGGTATTCGAATTTAGAGTTTCTTTAACAACTGGCCTTTCGAATTTACAGAGAGCTGATACTGATACTAGCAACCATGAGCTTTGTAACTTGATGCTCTCATTACTCTCCTTTTATACTATATACTTCCCTTTCATTTTCTTTCTACCCATCAATGTGGGATTGTGGGATACTCTCCGAATCTCAAATTCTCAGAATTACATGCTTCCCATATTATTTTACTACATGTTTGATGGTTCCCATATGCTTCTAATTATTATTAATTATAAATTATACGAGTAAATTATAACTTCAATATCTACTAAATGTCACCAATTTTTTTGGTTGTTTAAGTAGTGCAGACTTTGCGTTTTTAGTCGTTTAAGTAGGGTAAAAGGTGAAACTTTGGAGGTGTAAAAGATGTAGAAAGCTTAACTTTTAGAGATAAAAGGTGTAACTTTTTAATTTATATAATAATCATTAAATAACTTTCACCCAATTTTTTTTACGAGATTTATGTTTTTTTTCGCTGCGAATTAGGTTTCTCCGTCATCACCATTCAACTCGGAATAATTTTACGAACAAAACGCAACTAATTATATTTGAAACGAAGCTTCTTTTTTTTAAGAAAAACATATTGGATAAATTATATAATATATATAGAGTTGTAATCACTTGGATCCATAAATTTGCTTGAAAACAAAGGGATCAATGAGAACGCGACATGTGGCGCGAAAATCACATGTGATTGAAAAAAAAAAATCCGAAATTTTTTTTTTGAAATTTTTTTTTTTGAAAATTTTTTTTTTCGAATTTTTTTTCCGAAATTTTTTTTTTCGAATTTTTTTTAAAAATCACATGTGATTGAAAATCATATGTGATTATGCATGTCAATCACATGTGATTGTAAACCCAATCACATGTGATTATGCATGGCAAATCCAATCACATGTGATTGTACAATTCAATCACATGTGATTGTGCAGGTAAATCACATGTGATTGTAAAAAAAAAAAATTTAAATTTTTTTTTTAAATTTTGAAAAAAAAATTAAAATATTTTTTTTTCAAAAAAAAATTTTTGAAATTTTTTTTCAATCACATGTGATTGTAAAAAAAAAATTAAATTTTTTTTTTTTTTTAATTTTGAAAAAAAAATTAAGTAAATAAATTTTTTTTTTTCAAAACAAAATTTTTGAATTTTTTTTTCAATCACATGTGATTTTCGCGACACATGTCGCGCTCTCATTGATCCCTTGAATCTCAACTTAATTTATGGATTCAAATGAATATTCCTCAATATATATATATATATATATATATATATATATATATATATATATATATATATATATATATATATATAACTAATTATATCAAATTGATGTGTAGCGCAAGTGGTAAGTTCATAAGTTTGTAATAATAAAACCCGGGTTTGAGTCTTAATGCCATTTTTCGCATTTTTTTCCAGTTTCCGCTCAACATTAATTTCATAAAAGACGTTAAAAGGTTTCACCGCAAAACGCATGCCGTTAGATATATTAGGTGCTGAACAACGTATATCCAAATTCAACCGCCGCAACGCGCGGTCAGTATTTTTTCTAGTTATTACTATTATATTATAACTAGTTTATAACCCATGATTTCGTGGGACATAAATATTGGTCTATTTGATTAGGGTTTAAGCTACTCAATAGCTATATATTTTTTTTTGTTCAAATGTAGATTATATAACTAAAAAATACTATTGTAGACTATATATATTTCAAGAGAATATGTTAATATAAACAAATAAAACTTGTTAACCTAAATGTCAATCAAAATTCAGCTTCATCTTTTTCCCAAACAAAACTTAAGAAAAACTCAAATCTAACAAATTGAGGCCGAAAGATGATTAAGATTCACTCATATAGCAGCGATTAACATTTTTTAGTCCACGTTATTCACTCCTGGCGTCGTCGCTAGTGGCGGTTGATTGACGGTGGGTATGAAGTCCACCGCCACCGTTGGATTCCATATCGAGATGGAGTTCTTGTAAAGTTGCCATTTTTGGTGTAAAACAGATTTGAGAAACTGTTTTTCATGTAATGAATTGGTGAAGATGGTGAGACCATGAATGCTTGAAAGCACTCTTGATAATATTTTTATTTGGTGTTTCTGTAACTAATAGTATTAGATAATAATAATAGTAATAATAAATAATAATGAATAATAGTGAATAAAAATAAAATCAGGAGATAGTCATGATTGGGAAGAGAGAAAGCTTGAAAAACTGATGAAGATGATGATGACTGGTTTAGCAGGTAGCAAGTTATCATTTGTATACATCGATACACCTACATTGGTATTTTTTGAGGTATATAACCTAAATTGGAACAAATAAAGAAGTATATGACTATTGAGTAACATAAACCCAAATGACTACCTTTTAATTGAATAATTTAGCTCTAAATGCTGAACTGTTCAGAATTCAGTGTGTTTGTTTGTAACATCTGAATCAAACAGATGCAGAACCATTCAACAATCTGCTCTTAACCATTCAAAACTGAAATATTTTATTAGCCATTCACCACATTCATTTACTTCATATCTTTCGTAAACTATATCCTGAATAATTTCAAATCATTATATTGTTTTATTAATAAGGGTTCTCACTCAATCTAGCTTTGTAATCTAACGGGTATTATTTAACCATCTCATTCTTATGTCAAAAAGCTTTGCTAATTATGTTTTTGTTATAATAGATATAATAAAAATAAATAATAAATAATAAATAATAAATAATAAAATAATAAATAATAAATAATAATAGAGATAGAGATAGAGATATAGAGATATAGAGATAGAGATAGAGATAGAGATAGAGATTGAATAAATTGAATAAATATAAATTAGAATTAGAATTATAATTATATCTATAATTATAAATTATAAATTATAAATTATAAATTAGTATTATAGTTATTTATTGTGTTAAACGTTATAGCTTTAGTTTATATTGATTATATTATTGTTATTTAAACGTTAAAAAAATAGAACCGGTAAAAATATAACCGGCAAAATCGAATTCTAGTCCCAAAAAAATCCGAAAAAATTCGATTCCGGAAAAAAATCCGAAAAAGATCCGATGTCGAGAACCGGAACCGGATCTGGATCCGGAACCAGTTCCGGAAAATCCAGACAAAAAAAATCCGTTTTTCTGTCCGGATCCGGTTTTTTTATCCGGTTTGTGCACCTCTAGCAGAAGGGGTTTCTGATTCTATGTCTCCTAGAAACAGACCAATTTCAGGTTAAGTGACAAATAAACAATAATTTTATTTACTGAATTAAGAGATATACAGAAACAAATCACTAAATGGAAAGTAAACAGACAATTCGTCTTTTAAAACCGAACTAAATTAATCCGAAATAACTAAATTGAATTTGAATTCGGTTTAGTTTTGGTGTTCAAATTTGAATTCGGTTAAGGTTTGGTTTTCAAATATAAATTCGGTTTCCATTTCCGTTTTTTATTTAACTTTTTCAAATTTGGTTTAACCGAAAATCAAATTAAGTTACAAAAATAATAAATAATGAATACACATGGACGAAGAACCAATTTTAAATTTATATGTTTCTCCGTATGAGTTATGATTTTTGGGTTTAATCCAAACCGAACCAAATTAAAATTATATTTTCAATTCAGTTTAGGTTTTGAATTTGAATTTGGTTTTAGTTTTAGTTTTCGTTTTCAATTTTGCCTTCAAAATGTTTGAAACCAAATAACACGATGAAACTTAAAATCGAACCGATAGACACACACCTGATGCAACATTTCTTTCTGATGAACACTTTTATCCAAGTTAATAAGTAAATATAATTTAGGAACTTGTTATCTTTGTAGAACACTGAAGCCAACATGTGATGTATATGAGGATCTTGATGAACAAATCATGTTTGGGTGACGTCACTAGCGAAAATTCATGACTCCTAAAAGGAACATGAGCTTAAAATAACAACAGCTTCAAAATCGTACTAGACTAGTAATTGGTCTTTTCTTCAATTTTGATACCTTTATTGCCAACTTGTAGAGTATCAATACATTTTATAATCTTGAAAGAAAAACGAACATCAAGATATATGACAACATAAATTATAATCATCAAAATTAGATCTTCGCTTTTACAACTTTTAGTACTGCTTTTGGACCATAACTCAACGAGTACTATCAGACTTGCACTACTATAATAGCGTCAAGTCTTTGACGGTCAACCATAGATTGAAAAGACACCGAGTATATTTTTTGGAGTGATACCAATAATACAAAGGGGTATTCGAATTTACAGTTTCTTTAACAACTGGCCTTTTTCGAATTTACACAGAGCTGATACTGATACTAGTAGCCATAGACTTTGTAACATAAAGCACTTAGATATGCTAGCGAAATCGACTAGTTACAATATGTTTTATTCAATGTCTTTCATGGCATCCTGCAAGCAACAATAATCAGTGGATAAAAGGCGATGAATTATTTAAGATTCGAGTTAGGAAACTCATGACCAAATGTCTAACCTTGGCTAACCGTGTGACGTAGGTTGCAGCCAGTGCTGTGGCTAGTAGTCCCACACCCAGTGTCAGTAGCTGATTAGTCCCCCCTGCTAAACCTAACTCAGATTCTTCTTGCTGCAAAAAAATAAAAATAAAAGGTAAGCACAGAAAAAACAAGAAAACAAAAACTGCATTCTATACGGTAGTTACAATTTGGTGTTGGAAAGCAAAGAGAATCTCACAATGATTGCTCGGCCAAATGCACCGGCGCTAACATAAGCCCATGTTCCAGGTAGCATCCCTAACCAACTGCATACAATCGTAGGTTTCTTTGAAATTAGTCCAAGTTATTAACACAAACCTCTGCCCGAAATACAAATACTACAATTTACTAGTTATGAACTATGCCATTTTCAGTGAAATAATGGGCAAAAAGATAATGTAGACACGAAAACCTTTTAGTGAATGGATTGGTGCAATATTGATAGGACCTCTAGTATAATACTTTTCTTAGCATGTGGGAAATAGTGGTGGTATCTAGAATTATTGGAAAATCCATCGTTATATCTATCAATCAACTTAAGATATAAAATAAAATTAATATAATTCAAAGATGTTCCATTTACGCGGTAACTTATGAATGGGTCAATGCTTGGAACATTACAACCCACATAAAATTTACAATCCATTTTGACCTATTAGTAGTGGCTAATCTAGGATCAAACTTAAAGGGGTCCCAAATTATTTTCCAAAACTAAATACATTTGTAGGGTATTTTAGTGGTTGTTTACCTAAACAAAATCATAAAACTATATGGGTCCTATAGTTAAATTTAGGGGTTGTTTAATTTTTACCAGAATATGCCTCAGTTTCCATTTGCCGAAGGGGTTTCGGATTATATGTCTCATAGAAACAGAGCAATTTTCAGATTAAGTGACAAATAAACATTAATTTTACTTACTGAATTAAGAAATGTACAGAAACAAATCATTAAGTTGAAAGTAAACAGGCCCTTAGTCTTTTCCAATACAATTTGAAGGGTATTTCGTAAAATAAAAATTTCAAACTAGTGTTATCACACGACACAAACATGTAGGATCGCCCCTGCCTATTACCCTATCCGTAATAGGAAGTACTAGAAATCAAACAAGGAATCATATGGATTAATTATTTAATATAAAGACTAACCTTCCCAAGACGTACGGGACAAACTTGACCGATGTAAGTCCGTAGAGGTAATTTCCAAGAGAAAACGGGAGCAATGGGCTCAAACGGAGAAGGGTAACAACTCTGAAACCATTTTCTCCAATCGCTTTATCAATTGCAAGAAATTTCTTGTTTCCTTCAACCATTTTAAGTATACGATCACGAGCAAAGTATCTAGCAATTAGAAACGCAACACTTGCCGCTACCTGTAGACAGATACAATATCACATTGACTATATTGTCTATACCAATAATTTTGTAAACATCCTGTTTAATAACTTACTGTCCCACTAAAAATAAAAAACTTACAGTCCCACTAATGGAAACAAGTATTGTGCCAGTGACCGAGCCAAATAGAAGACCAGCTGACATCGTCAACGGGATTGCGGGTATAGCAAGTACCTATAAAAAAACACTCATTATAATAGTATCAAAAACATTAATGTTCTTCATATTGATAAATATTACAGTATAAATATAAATAAATAACTACAAATGAAAACGGAGATGTTTGTAAATGATAACAGCATTCATGTTCTTCATTTGATAATAAATATAAACATTATTAATAGATAACTACACATGAAAACGGAGATGTTTATAAGCGATAACAGCACTGATACGCGTTACTAAATTCTCAAGTAAAAGAAAGATATCTTCTATGACCATAACTAAGATGCTTTGCTACTTACTTCCAGGCCAGCGTAGACTGCAACAAAAAGCGCATATCCAGCAGGGCCATATCCTGTTCAATGTTATAAAATTAGATGGGATAAAATACAATCCATGCTCAATTGATGCCTTAGTTAAATAGTTTCGCTTTTAGATGCGAAAATCAAAGTATTTGTGTCTTTATATCTTATTAATTACAAACATTGTTATTGCAGAGGATAAACGGATAAGGGTTTCCCTGTTTAGGCCACCCATAGACCATTTTCAGCCCTTTCCCTAACCACTCAAGATGTGCTGCTAGTGAGATTTGAACTTGATACTTCTTGTAAGGATATACAGAACCCCCAATGGGCTATCTTGGAATGGTTGCAATACTAAGTAATCAGTAAGATGTAAATACTTAATTTGTTACGGCTACGGGTGACTTTCAAACCGTTTGACCCATTTCATGTTTACCTATATTTTTTATAATTTTTCAAGTTTAACCCATATACAACACAAATTGACCAAATTCCACTCAAATGTGGCTTCTTCTTATCTTCTTGTATACATAACAAATAAGAAAAATATGTGCTAGCAAATTTGTAGCAACACATGCTCAACAAATGTCTTTGCATACCTGCAACTTCATTTTATTTCTAGTATCAAATTTTCAATTAATGATGAAATTTAAACAACTAGTGTGACTTATATCTTGGATTCTTGGTGTGCAAGTGCATACACACTAATATGATAGTAGTAAAACAAAAAGAATATTTTTCTTTTCATCTTTCTTGCTAAGCTAAATAATACAGTATATATCACTATAATTCATATACCCAAATATAATCAAACAACCTTAACCCACTAATTTCCCCAAGACTCCCAAATAAGACCCAAAATCAAGAATCATTAAAAATTGGGAATTTATGAAATACCTTCAATAAAGCTTGAAAATTGAATCAAGAAAGCATTAATCTGATCTCTATAGATATACCCAACAGACCCAAATCCACCAACAACACCTAAAAGCAATAAACCAGCAACAATTGTTCCTTTAATTGCAGTCTCATTTTCATCATCACCATTTCCATTTCCATTTCCATTACCACCACTATTATTATCATCTTTATTATTCAAATTCAAAAGTCTTCTAAAACTGCTTTGTGGGGGTGGGACATTAGTTTTAAGTGTTGGTTGTTTTTTGGTTTGTTTAAGTGAAGAACAAGGTGGGTTCAAGAAATGAAATCTTTTATTGAAAGGTTTCAAAGTAAAGAAACTATAACATAAAGAAGAAGAAGATGATGATGATGATGATGATGATGATGATGAATAAGAAAAATGGAAATTGGGTTTGTGAGATTGAGATGAGTTGAGGCATGGTGGCCTCAAAAGGATGCGCATTTTTAAGTACAGTTTCTGTTTGATTTCCTGTTTGTTGAGGATAAGAAAATAAAGATGATCTGTGCACTACTTATTTTATACGGTTTGTAGGCATTACAACATTTCCCCAGGTTTAGGCGTCACAAGTTTTTAACTTTGACCTACCTCATATTTTCTGGTCCTCAAATGCTGGTTATTTTAAGCACAACATACATAACTTAACTCCTTACTTATAACATAAAATTATTAAAAATTAATACTTTTATATAAAACTAGAAAGAGTTCGGACCGCGCGTTGCTGCGGTACGCATTTTGATATACATTGTTTGGTACCTGTTTGTAATATCAACGCTATTTACGTAAAAAAATTGCGTAAGTATCTTTACTACTTATTACATACATACATAATCTTGTACATTTGAAAATTTCTAAAACACGATATTTCCGAAATTAACGTTTTGTTGTACAAATTAATACCAAATACTGGCATTAATGATGCTTTATATTTTATCCAAAATGTTTTTCTTCGAAAAACCTTTGTTTCGAATATAATTAGTTGTGTTTTGTTCATAAAATTATTTCGAGTTGGACGGTGATGACGGAAAAACCTAACTCGCAGCGAAAAAATAAATATCCCGTTAAAAAATTGAGTGAGTTTATTTACAAATTATTATATTAAATTGAAAAGTTACATTTTAGCCCCTCTAATTACCTTTTATACTCCTTAGTATTTATAATTTTTACCCTTGAACTATTACATATATTACCCCTTAAGTATTTATCACTTGACATGTTCTTCCCTTGACAAAAACTACATTGCCCAAAATATGAAACGACCAAAAAAATGGTGGGTATTAGTAGATATTAAAATTGAATAAAGAGTAGGAAAATGCTAGTGACTGATCGTTAAAATGCATTAATAATTTGTACACGGTGTTACATTTGACTTTAATGTAACGATTATTGAATTGTACAATTTTTATGCACTTTAACGATGGCCTTACGGAGTGTCGTTAACATTTTTCCTTAAAAAAATATTTATGCTTTAAAATCAAAGTTAGTAGTAAAAAAATATTTATAATTTATAATTAATTCAACTAAGCTTGTAAACTTAAATAAAGTAAGATTAAATGTAACTTGAAGGGCATCATTTAACATTATATACCATGTAGTGTAAATGGATTAAATGTTAGCAAGTTCAAAAATTTGTGTGTTATATTCAAGATCAACTTAAATATGAATATTTTTAATTAATTAACATGTATTAATTGCATTTTAACTATCTATATACACTTAATTGAAAGTCTAAACTTTTTAATCAACAACAACCAAGCTCAATGTCACCTTTGTGGGGTATGAGAGAAGTGAGACCTATATAATTCTTCCTCTATCTTAAAATAGAAAGAAGTCATTTTCCACCCGTGAAACACTCAAAGAGTAGAGATGTGACGACCCGGGAATTTATGACTAAATTTAAATTTAATCTTTATATGTTTCCGACACGATAAGCAAAGTCTATAATGTTGAGTCTCGAAAACTTTGAAACTATGTTCATATATTCAATTACCATTCGACTTTTTCCGACGATTCACGAACCTTTAATTGTAAATAGAAATATATATATATATATATGTATATATATATATATATATATATATATATATATATATATATATAAAAATAACCATACAGGTAAATAAATATTTATTAAATATAATAATGAACTATTATGCGAATGTGATAGAAAACTTAACTTTGTTATTTAAAACTAGTTTATGTAAACATAGATAGTAGATTGAATATACAAAATTTGTCAATGTTAACAAAGTATTAAATGTTATACTCTAAGATTAATTGTTTCAATATATATATATAATATATTTATCTACTTGAAAATGGAAACTTAATTATATATATAATAGTTGAAATATTTATGTATTATCCATACATAATTAGTACTATATGTACATTGTTAAAAGGTATAAAATATATAATTTATATTATATAAATAGTTAATAAAAATAAATGTATATACAAGATATAAATTTTAAATGTTAAAATTTAATAATATCTGTTGCTATGATGAAACAACATATTATAGTATATATATATATATATATATATATATATATATATATATATATATATATATATATATATATATATATATATATAACAACATTAATATATGCATTAGATAATTAAAATGCAAATACAATTATATAATAATATACATGTAAAATGTATAAAGATCTAAATATTCAGTATATGTTCTTATATAAAATATGTTTTTTTTATTTATAAAATATAAGGTTAAGGTATTAAATTTAATTATAAACTGAACTATAGTTGTTAAGTAGTTTATTACTTTCATTATCATCATAAAAAAGTAAACATTTAATATTAATATTAATATCTGTATTATTAATACTACTAAATATAAAATATATAGATATTGGAATTTGATACATGTACTTCACTATATCTTTGTTACTACTAGTATTATTATTAGACATTATTATTACTATCATTATTAATATTATTGACATTATTATTATTATTAATGTTATTTATTAATAAAAACAATATTATTAATAATATATCTATAATTATTAATTAATGTAAATTATAAATGATAAAGAGATAAATAAATACGTGTAAAATATGTATATACCTCTAACAGTCTGTTATTTGTTTCTGTCTCCCTATTTTCGCTTGTGAACCAGTCGACATCCCTCCCTTTATATCAATCGATCGACTTATATTATTGATAAAAGAGGTTCCTTCGATTTTCCAGTATCTATATTAATTTTAATCATCTTCTATTTTATGTTTTAATTAATTTAAAAGGCCATGGAACTGACCTGTCCTTCTGTTCGTGTTTGGTATGTTCAATGAATCGAATTCGTGTGAGTTTTCAAAATCTATTAATGTGTTTATGTTATAAACCGTTTATATAAACTCTCTGTAAAATTGCAAGCCTCAATTTATCAAATTGATTATTAATTTCGAGGTCAAACGTTTAAAGTAAAAAGTCAAAAGATTTGTTCTTCGCGAAATTAGCTTTTGTTTTGATGTTTCAGATACAATTAAGGATACAGTTAGTTTTCAAAGGAGCTTTGCTATCAAATCTGTGAAGAAACCTTTGCCTAAAACTTTCACAAAATGGAAATCATTTTTTTTTCATATATATCAGCGGCAGCAGCAAGGCTGCTTTTGTTGTTGTTGTTGGTGTTTGTTGTTTGATTTAAGTAATTTATCTAATTTGAGTTATTTATAAACTTATTTCAAGTCCTAATCTTAATTAGTAACTCGTATTAAATTTATCCATAGGTGCTGGTCGATTGGAATGATGGGGAAGATGAAGAACACGAATTTAAACAAGAATGGGTTATAAATAACTGAGTACAGTTTAAAACAGATAAACTAGAATGGTCAGATGGTTAAGGGTGTTAGCGGTTAGCGGGAGGTCTAGGGTTCGAGACTGGTCTCAGCAATTCTTTTTGGGGAAAAGCTTAGAAGGTAGTTTTATTACCAAAGTAGTTGTTATTATTATTATTATTATTATTATTATTATTATTATTATTATTATTATTATTATTATTATTATTATTATTATTATTATTATTATTATTATTATCATTAATGTTGTTATTGATATTATTATTATTAGTTTTATAATTTATTAATGATATTATTACTAAATATTATTAGGATTATAATTATTATTATTATTACCATGATTACAAGTAAAATGAATACTATTGTTATTATTAGTAACATTATTAATGTATTTGTTATTATGAATTTTATCATTTAAGTATTAGTTATTATTAATAATATATTTATTAACGACTAATATAAGCATTTTCATTATTACTATGTAAACACAAATACTAAGATTAAAATTATTATCATTTTGTTATTAAGTAACACCATTATGTATTATTAATGTTATTATTAGTATATTAATATTAATTTGATATAAGTATTATTACGATTAGAATCATTATTATTAGTATTATGAACACAATACAAACTATTATTCCTATTATTAATATTAGTATTAGTATCATTTTAGACTTATTATTATTAACAAAAGTATTATATTTAGGATTACCTTTAGTAACAAAATTGTTATAATAATTATTAGTATGTATTATTATAAAAGTTATTATTTTCATTATCATTATTATTAATACTAGTATTATTAATTATCATTATTTTAATCACTACTAATATTATTTTAGTATTATTATAATTACTATTTTAACAAACAAATGAAATATATACATATAAAATATATCAACTAATATATACATATATATTTTATCATATAGAAACTTTAATATAAATTATTATTATTAACATGTTATAATAAAAGATAAACACTAGTAAATAAAATATGAAAATTTAATATATCTACATCTATATAATAAATAATTTAACAAGCATATTACTAATAATAATATATATATTTATTCAAGTACGATTATATATATTGATGAATACACAAATAATATAGGTTCGTGAATCCGAGACCAACCCTACACTTGTTTAATGTCGTCATATGTATTTTTACTACAAAATACAGTATGGTGAGTTTCATTTGATTCCCTTTTACTATTTATATTTTTGGGCTGAGAA
The DNA here is from genome assembly GCF_046630445.1 of Rutidosis leptorrhynchoides. Classification (NCBI taxonomy): domain Eukaryota; kingdom Viridiplantae; phylum Streptophyta; class Magnoliopsida; order Asterales; family Asteraceae; genus Rutidosis; species Rutidosis leptorrhynchoides. Next base: position 110,850,204 of record NC_092341.1, read on the forward strand.
TACATGCGCAATTTTTATAAATATTTTACGAAATAGACACAAGTAATCGAAACTGCATTATATGGTTGAATGATCGAAGCCGAATATGCCCCTTTTAGCTTGGTAGCCTAAGAATTAGGGAACATCACTAATTTTGAGAATTAGTGCACGCCTAATTGACGCGAATCCTAAAGATAGATCTATGGGCCCGACGAACCCCATCCAAAGTACCGGATGCTTTAGTACTTCGATGATGTTTTTTTATCATGTCCGAAGGATTTCCCGGAATGATAGGGGATATTCTTATATGCATCTTGTTAATGTCGGTTACCAGGTGTTTACCATATGAATGATTATTTTTGTCTCTATGCATGGAACGTATATTTATGAGAAATAAAAATCTTGTGGTCTATTAAAATGATAGAAATGATTATTTATGTTAAACTAATGAACTCACAACCTTTTGGTTGACACCTTAAAGAATGTTTATTCTCAGGTATGAAAGAAATCTTCCGCTGTGCATTTACTCAATTTAGAGATATTACTTGGAGTCATTCATGACATATTTCAAAAGACGTTGCATTCGAGTCGTTGAGTTCATCAAGATTATTATTAAGTCAATTATAGTTGGATATATTATGAAATGGTATGCATGCCGTCAACCTTCAATGTAAAGAAAGTTTGTCTTTTAAAAAGGAATGCAATGTTTGTAAAATGTATCATATAGAGGTCAAGTACCTCGCGATGTAATCAATTGTAATGTATTCGTCCAGATGGATTAGGACGGGTCCCTTCAGTTGGTATCAGAGCGGTGGTCTTAGCGAACCAGGTCTGCTCTAGTGTGTCTAACTGATAAGTCGTTAGGATGCATTAGTGAGTCTGGACTTCGACCGTGTCTGCATGTTAAAAGTTTTGCTTATCATTTTTGTCGAAAATTACCTGCTTATCATTCCTAGTCTAGACACATCTTACTGCATTGATTGCATGAATAGTGTATGGACAAATCCATATCTTAGTGTATCTGTTACCGTAGACTTTATCTGTCACGTTTCCTTAATTTCCTCCGTAATCTACGGGATCTTCTGTACTATATTAGATATTCTATATAATTAGAATATTATCCGATAACCGAAAATCATTTCATATCGAAAATCCTTTAACTGATCATAAGAGATGGATCCTACACCTAGCTTGGATTCCATTAGTCCCGGAAGCAATTTCGAGATGCGTATTGAAGTAGACTCCGAAGTCAATGAACCCGAAGTGTCTCCACCATTTAGCTATTTTTCTTTCTGGAGGAGATGGGGATGGGTCCGAGACTTACACACTCGATGGAGAAATGAAGAAGGCGAGCCCTACCGCGAACCAAACTTACCTCCTAACATCAGAGAAAACGATGTACTCACCTGTGAACCTATGCGTAACACTGTATTCACCATTCTTGCTAAAGTTTTCCACCTCGAAGGTCGCATTACTGCAATCTCAGAAAATATTCAACCTCTACTTTCGAATACCAATCGAAGGGGAATATTAGAAGAAGTTAGGGAATTTCGAATTGATAATCAAGATCTATCGAATCAGATGAGTGGATGGATAGAAATGATAGAGGGTAGGATAGAAACCCTGACAAGAATGGTGCGTGATCTACAAGCTATACTTACTACACCAACATCATCACCAACCTCAGCACCAACAACACTTGTAGCACCGACAGCAACAGTACCACCATCAGCAGCACCAGCAGCATAACCAGTACCAACAACAACAATATCATCACACGTGTCAACCTCGCAATCTGTACCTCAAGCATAATCATCGTTCTACGTATCATTCTAAATCAATTATCTTCGTTCTTCATGGCGATTAAGTAATCTCTAAATGTTTTAGAGATTATGTATTCTAGTTCTAATGGTAAACCAAATAAGTTTAATATCATATTAACTCAATGAATCCATGATTACATCTGAAGAAAATATATATGTATATATGTTTTCATAAAGATTGTAATTAAAAAAAATTCTTTCGTACAAAGTGTTAATTGTGAAAATATTTTAACGGGTAGGTAATACCCAAGGAATATTCAGATTTCATATTAATAAGTTACACTGTACATTCTTCGAAGCTGATTTAACAGTCGTTTACTATCCTACTTACATCCACCGATATACAAATCCGTTCACCACAGAATAACCATATTTATCCAATTTCATATTGGGATTTTGATTTATCAGAATCCAACAAGTGGCATAATGAAGAAAACATTTGACAAAATAAAATTTGTTAGAAACAAACAATTTAACTATGAGAAATTTTGTTAAGAATCCACGCTAACTGTTCCTAGCTAATTGTTCCTAGCTAACTGATTACATTTTATTTATCGCAATTTAATTATCGCAATTTACATTCTCGCAATTTTATTTATCGTCATTTAATTTCTGTTATTTACTTTACGCACTTTATTTATCGTCATTTAATTTCTGTTATTTATTTTTACGCACTTTAAATATCGGGACACGTATACAAGGTTTTGACATATCATATCGACGCATCTATATATATTATTTGGAATAAACATAGACACTCTATATGCAGTAATGCAGGAGTTAGCTATACAGGGTTGAGGTTGATTCTACAATAATATATATAGTTTGAGTTGTGATCGAGTCTGAGACATGTACACGGGTCACGATACGTATTAATTAATTCGAATATTATATATTAAATTATATATGAATTATTGGACTGTTGACTGTGGACTAATAACATTGAACAATTAAAATGAATTAAAATATTGATTATAACATATGAAACTAAACAATTCTTCAAGTTTGCCACTTGAGTTCATCTTAAACCTCGTTTGTATCTTGACAATTACAATCTGCGTTCAAACCTTTCGTGATTCTTGAAAACACCTCAATCGAGAGGATGAACCAACCGCACTTCATCTACGTAAGAAGAGATTGATGCATATAGTTATGCACTTGAAAACTCTCGGAACCTGAGTAAACGTTTAACACGTTTCTGTGATAGCTCCTTTGGCGTTGTTATTACCGAAAATAATTTTACAATCCCTCTCCAAATTAGCCAATTTCGTCACAGCTTCAGCAAACCAACTTCGACTCTTCGTTTGAAACAACCTTATTATAACTTTGATATATATGCGTGCTCTTTTATTGTTACCGGGGAACCTTTCATATTCCACCATGTTACCATCAGCGTTTAATCATCTAAAAACACAATTCTCTTGAAACCACTTCGGAATGATAACCAATGATTCAGATATCGTAGCATTAAATGCAGAGGAAACAGAAAAATTGTAGATGGTCTAAACGGTCAAAAGTTTGATGATAAAGAAGAGAGTGTTGGGAACGCTCGATAGAAAATTTGGTACTGAAAAACAGATTGAGCAAACCATGAAGGAGACCAAGGCCAAATACCAGGACCATACCATATATTCAAAGAATCTGGGTAATTCTGGATCCGATGAAACCTTCAACGAATATCTTGCTCCGTACTCATGTTAAAAATCTTGCGGAAAATCTTTCTTCATCAACCATCGAACTTAGAAATCCCAAAATATCATCATAAATATCTTCGATATTTCTGAGGATATTTTCATAACTCTTCTTGTCCGAAATTAGTTATCTCTTCTTGCTATCCGTATTACATCATAAAGGAAACCATTTTAGTTTCTAAATTTCTTTAAAATTCGAGTTTAAATTATGAATGACTTCTGGAGTAGTGTTGGAAATTAATGCATGAGTTAGTATAATATAATGACACTTGATCAACATAATTACATTACAGTAAGTCATGCTGAGTTTCTAATGGAACGTGATGATTCACAGATCATAACGTCATCATGTGCCATGTTACATAACTCTGTCATTCTGCTTAATTTCTGAACATATCAAGAAAGCATATTCTTGATATTTCTATCCTCAGTGATTTTGATAAATTTGAAAATCAAATTGTGCTATCACGTTCCTTCCTACTTAGAACATTATAATAATTCAAAACTCCATACTTACAAATTCTGGACCATTACTCGCTTTACTAGGAGTCGAGAGGAGAACAAAAAGGCAAAGAGCTCCAAAATATAAGAGAAAATATAAAGCCCAATATCAACATGGAGGTTACAAACCGTGAATATTAATATGAATAGCAATATAAAGGCACGGTATAATTAAGAATAGTATCACTCCAAGGTAATGGTGGAAATAAACAGATGTTTCTGGTGGAAGATTGAAAAGAAGGATGACAGAAATGATAATTAAGAAAATATCAAGGATTAGAACTAGATTAAGTATTTTCACAATCTTTTGGATGTATGAACTAAGAAAGAAAGTATAAGGATGGTGAGAATAATGGAACAGAAGAGTTTAATTTATAATGGAAATATCAGACAGAGTAATCGAGGCAGATCACCGTATTTAATTATAGAGATCTTAATTTCCTTATTCGCTGATGAATCAAATCTTTTAGATTTCGAAGATTTTCTCTAAATCCCTTAAATTTCGGAACTCAACCAAGACAACGTCAAAAGCTAAGACGCACCTTATTTTCTAAATACTACCATGACTAGTCAAAAGTTATGATGAAACTTGTCTTTCTTATTTCACTATTTAGTGATAGCCTCAATCGTAGGCTTCACCTAATCGAATCATTTTATCTATATTAGTCAATAATGATAAAACTCCTTTTATCAGCTCATAATTGTCATGAAAACATTTTTATTGTTAGCCATAACCACCACACTCAAATTTCGGGACGAAATTTCTTTAACGGGTAGGTACTGTGACGACCCGGGAATTTCCGACTAAATTTAAATTTAATCTTTATATGTTTCCGACACGATAAGCAAAGTCGATAATGTTGAGTCTCGAAAACTTTGAAACTATGTTCATGTATTCAATTACCATTCAACTTTTTCCGACGATTCACGAACCTTTAATTGTAAATAGAAATATATATATATATACAAATATATAACTATACATGTAAATAAATATTTATTAAATATAATAATGAACTATTATGCGAATCTGATAGAAAACTTAACTTTGTTATTTAAAACTGTTTATGTAAACATAGATAGTAGATTGAATATACATAATTTGTCAATGTTAACAAAGTATTAAATGTTATACTCTAAGATTAATTGTTTCAATATATATATATATATATATATATATATATAATATATTTATTTACTTGAAAATGAAAACTTAATTATATATATAATAGTTGAAATATTTATGTATTATCCATACATAATTAGTACTATATGTACATTGTTAAAAGGTATAAAATATATAATTTATATTATATAAATAGTTAATAAAAATAAATGTATATACAAGATATAAATTTTAAATGTTAAAATTTAATAATATCTGTTGCTATGATGAAACAACATACTATAGTGTATATATATATATATATATATATATATATATATATATATATATATATATATATATATATATATATATATATATATATATATATATATATATATATATATAAGAAACATTAATATATGCATTAGATAACTAAAATGAAAATACAATTATATAATAATATACATGTAAAATGTATAAAGATCCAAATATCCAGTATATGTTCTTATATAAAATATGTTTTTTTATATATAAAATATAAGGTTAAGGTATTAAATTTAATTACAAACTGAACTATAGTTGTTAAGTAGTTTATTAGTTTCATTATCATCATAAAAAAGTAAACATTTAATATTAATAATAATATCTGTATTATTAATACTACTAAATATAAAATATATAGATATTGGAATTTGATACATGTACTTCACTATATCTTTGTTACTACCAGTATTATTATTAGACATTATTATTACTATCATTATTAATATTATTGACATTATTATTATTAATGTTATTTATTAATAAAAACAATATTATTAATAATATATCTATAATTATTAATTAATGTAAATTATAAATGATAAAGAGATAAATAAATACGTGTAAAATATGTATATACCTCTAACAGTCTGTTATTTGTTTCTGTCTCCCTATTTTCGCTCGTGAACCAGTCGACATCCCTCCCTTTATATCAATCGATTGACTTATATTATTGATAAAAGAGGTTCCTTCGATTTTCCAGTATCTATATTAATTTTAATCATCTTCTATTATCCGTTTTAATTAATTTGAAAGGCCATGGAACTGACCTGTCCTTCTGTTCGTGTTTGGTATGTTCAATGAATCGAATTCGTGTGAGTTTTCAAAATCTATTAATGTGTTTATGTTATAAATCGTTTATATAAACTCTCTGTAAAATTGGAAGCCTCAATTTATCAAATTGATTATTAATTTTGAGGTCAAACGTTCAAAATAAAAAGTTAAAAGAATTGTTCTTCACGAAATTAGCTTTTGTTTTGATGTTTCAGATACAATTAAGGATACAGTTAGTTTTCAAAGGAGCTTTGCTATCAAATCTGTGAAGAAACCTTTGCCTAAAACTTTCACAAAATGGAAATCATTTTTTTTTTCATATATATCAGCGGCAGCAGCAAGGCTACTCTTTTTTTTCTTTTTTTTTTTGGTGTTTGTTGTTTGATTTAAGTAATTTATCCAATTTGAGTTATTTATAAACTTATTTCAAGTCCTAATCTTAATTAGTAACTCGTATTAAATTTATCCATGGGTGCTGGTCGATTGGAATGATGGGGAAGATGAAGAACACGAATTTAAACAAGAATGGGTTATAAATAACTGAGTACAGTTTAAAACAGATAAACTAGAATGGTCAGATGATTAAGGGTGTTAGCGGTTAGTGGGAGGTCTAGGGTTCGAGACTGGTCTCAGCCATTCTTTTTGGGGAAAAGCTTAGAAGGTAGTTTTATTACCAAAGTTATTATTATTATTATTATTATTATTATTATTATTATTATTATTATTATTATTATTATTATTATTATTATTATTATTATTATTATTATTATTATTATTATTATTATTATTATTATTATTATTATTATTATCATTATTATCATTAATGTTGTTATTGATATTATTATTATTATTATTAGTGTTATAATTTATTAATGATATTATTACTAGATAATATTAGGATTATAATTATTATTATTATTATTACCATGATTACAAGTAAAATGAATACTATTGTTATTATTAGTAACATTATTAATGTATTTGTTATTATGAATTTTATCATTTAAGTATTAGTTATTATTAATAATATATTTATTAACGACTAATATAAGCATTATCATTATTACTATGTAAACACAAATACTAAGATTAAAATTATTATCATTTTGTTATTAAGTAACACAATTATGTATTATTAATATTATTATTAGTATATTAATATTGATTTGATATAAGTATTATTACGATTAGAATCATTATTATTAGTATTATGAACACAATACAAACTATTATTCCTATTATTAATATTAGTATTAGTATCATTTTAGACTTATTATTATTAACAAAAGTATTATATTTAGGATTACCTTTAGTAACAAAATTGTTATAATAATTATTAGTATGTATTATTATAAAAGTTATTATTTTCATTATCATTATTATTAATACTAGTATTATTAATTATCATTATTTTAATCACTACTAATATTATTTTGGTATTATTATAATTATTATTATTATTTTAACAAACAAATGAAATATATACATATAAAATATATCAACTAATATATACATATATATTTTATCATATAGAAACTTTAATATAAATTATTATTATTAACATGTTATAATAAAAGATAAACACTAGTAAATAAAATATGAAAATTTAATATATCTACATCTATATAATAAATAATTTAACAAGCATATTACTAATAATAATATATATATTTATTCAACTACGATTATATATATTGATGAATACACAAATAATATAGGTTCGTGAATCCGAGGCCAACCCTACACTTGTTCAATGTCGTCATATGTATTTTTACTACAAAATACAGTATGGTGAGTTTCATTTGATTCCCTTTTACTCTTTATATTTTTAGGCTAAGAATACATGCACAATTTTTATAAATATTTTACGAAATAGACACAAGTAATCGAAACTGCATTATATGGTTGAATGATCGAAGCCGAATATGCCCCTTTTAGATTGGTAGCCTAAGAATTAGGGAACATCACTAATTTTGAGAATTAGTGCATGCCTAGTTGACGCGAATCCTAAAGATAGATCTATGGGCCCGACGAACCTCATCCAAAGTACCGGATGCTTTAGTACTTCGATGTTGTTTTTTATCATGTCCGAAGGATTTCTCGAAATGATAGGGGATATTCTTATATGCATCTTGTTAATGTCGGTTAACAGGTGTTCACCATATGAATGATTATTTTTGTCTCTATGCATGGGACGTATATTTATGAGAAATGAAAATCTTGTGGTCTATTAAAATGATAGAAATGATTATTTATGTTAAACTAATGAACTCACCAACCTTTTGGCTGACACTTTAAAGCATGTTTATTCTCAGGTATGAAAGAAATCTTCCGCTGTGCATTTGCTCAATTTAGAGATATTACTTGGAGTCATTCATGACATATTTCAAAAGACGTTGCATTCGAGTCGTTGAGTTCATCAAGATTATTATTAAGTCAATTATAGTTGGATATATTATGAAATGGTATGCATGCCGTCAACCTTCAATGTAAAGAAAGTTTGTCTTTTAAAAAGGAATGCAATGTTTGTAAAATGTATCATATAGAGGTCAAGTACCTCGCGATGTAATCAATTGTAATGTATTCGTCCAGATGGATTAGGACGGGTCCCTTCAAGAGAAAGTCTTCATTCTCTCTATTCGCCGGATAAAGAGATTGCTTCCTAGAGGACTTCCGGCCCAATACTTAGAAAAAATCAATAAAATAAATAAATTAAATAAAAAACAAAAATAAAAATTAATAATAAAAAAGACGCTCATGGAAATGGTAAAATCAAATTTCCATGGATTTTAGATCATGCCTGAAGTTTAATTTAGGCTCTAAGCGGCAGTCAAGGAGCAAAAAAATTGACGTTTGCTGTTGACTCATTAATTAGAGCTGCATAAAAAAAAAGTCAACCTTAAAGTGAAAGTGTTGTGTGGAGCTTAAGACATATCAAGAAATGTTACACTAAACGAACACAACACTAACCATAAATTACCACATACGAACAACATAACATACCTAGGCATACATATCTACTCACATAAACGTACATACGTACATACATAAATACGTACCTAGGCATACATTAAACATACATACATAGAATATACCTACGTACATACATACACACATACATACATGCACACATACATGCATGCATACATACATACAAACAAACATATGTACGTACGCATAGATACATAAACAAACAACACACACACACACACAACACACATAAACAACAATAACACACGCACGCGCGCGTGCGCGCACACACACACACATAAACATGCGTGCATACATACACATACATACTTGCATCCCCATACATACACATACCAATGCGGGATCATGGTAAAAAGCAAAGCACAAAAATACATAATTCACTCTGCATGAACATACATACATGCATAAACATACATAGATAGATCACATTAAAAGAAGACACAAACACACATACACACATACTATATATATATATATATATATATATATATATATATATATATATATATATATATATATATATATATATGTATATATATATATATATATATATATATATATATACAACGACAACTATAGTGACCCGAACTTTTCCATGTTTATTTATATTAAATGAAATTGTTATTTACATGATTAAATATTTCCAACATGTTAAGCAATCAAACTTGTTAAGACTTGATTAATTGAAATAGGTTTTATATAGACAATTGACCACCCAAGTTGATCGGTGATTCACGAACGTTAAAACTTGTAAAAACTATATGATATATATATATATATATATATATATATATATATATATATATATATATATATATATATATATATATATATATATATATATATATATATATATAACATGATATTATGATAAGTAAGTATCTCATTAGGTATCTTAACAATGAGTTATATAAATAAAATTGAGTTTATTGAATTAAGAAACTCGAAACGATATATATAACGATTATCGTTATAACAACGTTTTAGTAAATACATATGAATCATATTAAGATATTGATACACTATGTTTAATCATGATAAATGATAATTAAACATGTCATTAAGTGTATTAACAATGAACTACATATGTAAAAACAAGACTACTAACTTAAAGATTTCGAAACGAGACATATATGTAACGATTATCGTTGTAACAACATTTAACTGTATATATATCATACTAAGATATATTAATATATCATAATATCATGATAATGTAATAATTTAACATCTCTTTAGATATAATAAACAATGGGTTAACAACATTTAACAAGATTGTTAACCTAAAGGTTTCAAAACAACATTTACATGTAACGACTAACGATGACTTAACGACTCAGTTAAAATGTATATACATGTAGTGTTTTAATATGTATTCATACACTTTTGAAAGACTTCAAGACACTTATCAAAATACTTCTACTTAACAAAAATGCTTACAATTACATCCTCGTTCAGTTTCATCAACAATTCTACTCGTATGCACCCGTACTCGTACTCGTACAATACACAGCTTTTAGATGTATGTACTATTGGTATATACACTCCAATGATCAGCTCTTAGCATCCCATGTGAGTCACCTAACACATGTGGGAACCATCATTTGGCAACTAGCATGAAATATCTCATAAAATTACAAAAATATTAGTAATCATTCATGACTTATTTACATGTAAACAAAATTACACATCCTTTATATCTAATCCATATACCAACGACCAAAAACACCTACAAACACTTTCATTCTTCAATTTTCTTTATCTAATTGATCTCTCTCAAGTTCTATCTTCAAGTTCTAAGTGTTCTTCATAAATTCTATAAGTTCTAGTTTCATAAAATCAAGAATACTTCCAAGTTTGCTAGCTTACTTCCAATCTTGTAAAGTGATCATCCAACCTCAAGAAATCTTTTTTATTTACCGTAAGATATCTTTCTAATACAAGGTAATACTCATATTCAAACTTTGGTTCAATTTCTATAATTATAACAATCTTATTTCGAGTGATGATCTTACTTGAACTTGTTTTCGTGTCATGATTCTGCTTCAAGAACTTTCAAGCCATCCAAAGATCCTTTGAAGCTAGATCCATTTGTATCTTTTCCAGTAGGTTTATCCACAAAACTTGAGGTAGTAATGATATTCATAACATCATTCGATTCATACATATAAAGCTATCTTATTCGAAGGTTTGAACTTGAAATCACTAGAACATAGTTTAGTTAATTCTAAACTTGTTCGCAAACAAAAGTTAATCCTTCTAAATTGACTTTTAAAATCAACTAAACACATTTCCTATATCTATATGATATGCTAACTTAATGATTTAAAACCTAGAAACACGAAAAACACCGTAAAACCGGACATACGCCATCATAGTAATACCGCGGGCTGTTTTGGGTTTGATAATTAAAATATATGATAAACTTTGATTTAAAAGTTGTTCTTCTGCAAAAATAATTTTTCTTATGAACATGAAACTATATCCAAAATTCATGGTTAAACTCAAAGTGGAAGTATGTTTTTCAAAATGGTCATCAAGACGTCGTTCTTTCGACTGAAATGACTACCTCTTACAAAAACGACTTGTAACTTATATTTCTGACTATAAACCTATACTTTTTCTGTTTAGATTCATAAAATAGAGTTCAATATGAAACCATAGTAATTTGATTCACTCAAAACGGATTTAAAACGAAGAAGTTATGGGTAAAACAAGATTGGATATTTTTTGATTGTTGTAGCTACGGGAAATATTGTAACAATTCTATACAAATCATATCCTAGCTAACTTATAATGTATTATACATGTATTCTAATATATTATGTAATCTTGGGATACCATAGACACGTATGCAAATGTTTTGACATATCATATCGACCCATGTATATATATTATTTGGAACAACCATAGATACTATATATGCAGTAATGTTGGAGTTAGCTATACAGGGTTGAGGTTGATTCCAAAAATATATATACTTTGAGTTGTGATCTAGCCTGAGACTTGTATACACTGGGTCATGGATTGATTCAAGATAATATATATCGATTTATTTCTGTACATCTAATTGTGGACAACTAGTTGTAGGTTACTAACGAGGATAGCTGACTTAATAAACTTAAAACATTAAAACGTATTAAAAATGTTGTAAATATATTTTGAACATACTTTGATATATATGTACATATTTGTTATAGGTTCGTGAATCGACCAGTGGCCAAGTCTTACTTCCCGACGAAGTAAAAATCTGTGAAAGTGAGTTATAGTCCCACTTTTAAAAACTAATATTTTGGGATGAGAATACATGCAGTTTTATAAATGTTTTATGAAATAGACACAAGTAAATGAAACTACATTATATGGGTGAATGATCGAAGCCGAATATGCCCCTTTTGCTTGGTAACCTAAGAATTAGTAAACCGATCTACTAATTGACGCGAATCCTAAAGATAGATCTATTGGGCGTAACGAACCCCATCCAAAGTGTCGGATGCTTTAGTACTTCGATGTTGTTTTTATCATGTTCGAAGGATTTTCCGGAATGATAGGGGATATTCTTATATGCATCTTGTTAATGTCGGTTACCAGGTGTTCACCATATGAATGATTTTTATCTCTATGTATGGGATGTATGTTGAAATATGAAATCTTGTGGTCTATTATTATGATTTGATAATATATAGGTGAAACCTATAACTCACCAATATTTTTGTTGACGTTTTAAGCATGTTTATTCTCAGGTGATTATTAAGAGCTTCCGCTGTTGCATACTAAAATAAGGACAAGATTTGGAGTCCATGCTTGTATGATATTATGTAAAAACTGCATTCAAGAAACTTATTTTTGATGTAATATATTCTTATTGTAAACCATTATGTAATGGTCATGTGTAAATGGTATATTTTAGATTATCATTATTTGATAATCTACGTAATGCTTTTAAACCTTTATAGATAAAATAAAGGTTATGGTTGTTTTAAAAATGAATGCAGTCTTTGAAAAACGTCTCATATAGAGGTCAAAACCTCGCGACGAAATCAATTAATATGGAACGTTTATAATCAATATGAACGGGACATTTCAGTTGGTATCCGAGCATTGGTCTTAGAGAACCAGAAAATTGCATTAGTGTGTCTTACCGAGTTTGTTAGGATGCATTAGTGAGTCTGGACTTCGACCGTGTTTTTCTTCAAAAACGATTGCTTAACTTTTTTTTGTTGGAAACTATATATTATTAACATGTAAATATTATGTGATATATTAATCTCTTAACGTGTTTGATATTGTGTGATAGATGTCTACCTCTAGTACAAATCCCATTGATTCACCTAATAATAATGAAGAGTCGAATATATTTTGGGAAGATTCATAAATTCCCGAAGAGGAACCAGAAGAGGAGGAACCGGAAGAGGATGAACCCGAAGAAGAGGAACCAGAAGAGGAGGAATCAGAAGAGGAGGAACCAGAAGAAGAGGTTCCGGAGGATGAAATATTGATACCTATAGTAAATCGATTAAATAAAAGAAAATCCTCAACCAACGGACCAAAGTTAATAATGGTCAATGGTGTTTCCGCCGAAGAAGCAAAAATATTGGGAAGATTACCAATTTTCCGATGAATCGGATCCCGATGAGGATTCCGATGATGTTATAGAAATTACCTCGACCCATTTTAATAAAGCGAAAGAAAATAATAAGGGAAAAGGTATAAAAATAGAAAAACCCAATTCCAACCTCGATGAACTTTATATGTATCGACAACATCCGTATTTCCTAAAATGTAACAATGACTCGGGAACCTCTAAACCACCAGGTTTCTCTAAATCATTGTGGAAAATGACGGCTCGTATTAGAGGAACACCATATATTCCTAGAAAATTAGTAAAACGAACCAAGTCTGAAGAAGAAGAAACCAGTGATTCAGATTAGAGGGTTATAATCATGTTGTATATTATATGTATTGTAGTGTGCTTGTACTTTTATGTTCTATGAAAAAAATTGCTTGTATTGTTTGTTAATTATCTTTTATGAATCTAATCCTTGTCTATTTTACAGTATAAAAACAAAATGAACGTTAAGGGTAGACAACCGAATTTTTTAGAAGACCTACCAGAGGATATGATTGAGGAAATCTTGTCTAGAGTCGGTCAGAATTCATCAGCACATTTAGTTATGGCGAAATTAACTTGTCAAACATTTGAAAGACTTTCCAGAAATGCCTTAGTTTATAGAAGGCTTTCCTTTGATAGGTGGGGTATATCACATTGGGGAGACCGTAAGTTACGCCGTGTTTTCTTTAAAGCATTAAATACGGGGAACCCAAATGCAATTTTACGCTACGGGTTAAGAACCTATTTTGACTCAATATATCCCAACATAGGATTTCGTGAATTAGAAAGAGCTTCTAACATGCAACATAAAGAAGCATGTTATGCTTACGGGTTAGTGATGTTCGATTCTTACCAAAGTGAGAAAAAGAACATCGGACTGTAGCTTTTAAATAAGACCTTCCCACAAGTGACAGATTCAGTAGTTGGGGTGAGAAACAAGGTTTTTAGATTGTTACGGGGCTGTTGGGCATTACGAAACTCTCGTCCTTTTGACGACATTACAACATGCTGCCTAGCCAATGGTCATAACGGTTACTTTCCACAAAACCAAGGATGGGAAGTCGTCTTAGTAAAACCAGAATGCATGACTTGTTTCTGGACTTATGAATTACGTGTCTTTATTTCTTTTGCTGAACAACTTGCGTATTAACTAGGTTTATCTTCAAAAACTGTCCTGTATCAAAGTGTACTATATTTCATGTTATATGTAATATAGCGAAGTTGTAAGTTTGAAGAATATTTGTATGTGATATATTATTATAATCAGTTTTTCATATGGAATTGTAGTAGTTGAATTGTATATTAGCTATTAAGTATGAACTTAACGGGTAGGTAGTACCCGAATTTAAACTTATAAAACGCTAATATGAAGAAAAAGCTTTTATAAATGAGTTCATATTATGCTACGAAATACTATTGACTACTCTTAATATTCTGTATGATTAACTTGATTCAATTGGCTATTTTGAAGGAAATGGCACCAACTACTCGACACACCATGAATATGAGCGAAGAGGAATTTCGTACTTTTCTTGCTGCAAACATAGCCGCAATACAGGCTGCGCTACATACCAACAATAACTCTGAATCTAGCAATGCAACTAACGGCGCAAGAAATCGTGTAGGATGCTCCTACAAAGAATTCACTGCCTGCAAACCTTTGGAATTTGATGGAACCGAAGGACCAATTGGATTGAAACGGTGGACCGAGAAAGTCGAATCGGTGTTTGCCATAAGTAAGTGTACTGAAGAGGACAAAGTTAAGTACGCTACGCATACCTTCACAGGTACTGCGTTAACGTGGTGGAACACCTATCTTGAACAGGTAGGACAAAATGCTGCTTACGCACTACCGTGGTCGGCATTCATGCAATTGATGAACGAGCAGTACCGTCCTAGAAACGAAGTCAATAAACTCAAGGCAGAACTTAGAGAGTTACATACACAAGGGTTCGACGTTACCACATATGAACGACGATTCACAGAGTTGTGCCTATTGTGTCCGGGAGCATTCGAAGATGAAGAAGAGAAGATCGACGCGTTTGTAAAAGGGTTATCAGTAAGGATTCAAGAAGATGTGAGTTCACACGAGCCCGCTTCTATACAGAAGGCAAGACGAATGGCTCATAAACTCATAAATCAGATTGAGGGAAGAATTAAAGAGCAGGTGGCCGAAGAAGCCAACAAGAAACAACTCAAGAGGAAGTGGGAGGAAAACGGTGAGAAGAGTCACTAGTACAACAACAACAACAATTACAACCACAATCACAACAACTATCCCAACAACCGCAACAATAATCGCAACAATAACCGCAATCCTAACAATAACTACAACAAACATCCCAACAACAACAACAACTACAACAACCGTTTCAACAACAATAACAATCCCAACAACAACCTCAATAACAACAACGACAACAAAAACCAAAAACAGCCATGTCATAGGTGTGAAGAAAATCATCAGGGGTTTTGCACGACATTTTGCAACAGGTGTAAAAGAAATGGTCATAGCGCGACAAAGTTTGAGGTCTACGGACCAAAGTTTAACAGAACCAAAGGAACAAATAATGTCGAAACAAGTAATGCCGAAACGAATAGTGTCGGAGCAAGTAATACCAACCCCGTTTGTTATAAATGTGGAAAACCGGGCCATATTATTAGAAATTACCCGAATCAGGGGAATACTAATGGGCAGGGCCGTGAAAGAGTTTTCAATATTAATGTGGCAGAAGCACAGGAAGACCCGAAGCTTGTTACGGGTACGTTTCTTATTGATGATAAATCTGCTTATGTTTTATTTGATTCGGGTGCGGATAGAAGCTATATGAGTAGAGAATTTTGTGCTAAATTAAATTGCCCATTGACGCCTTTGGATAATAAATTTTTACTCGAATTAGCAAATGGTAAATTAATTTCAGCAGATAATATATGTCGGGATAGAGAAATTAAACTGGGTGATGAAACGTTTAAGATTGATTTAATACCAGTCGAGTTAGGGAGTTTTGATATAATAATTGGCATGGACTAGTTGAAGAAGGTGAGAGCAGAGGTCGTTTGTTACAAAAACACGATTCGCATTATGCGTGAAAAAGGAAAACCTTTAATGGTGTACGGAGAAAAGAACAACACGAAATTAAATCTTATTAGTAGTTTGAAGGCGCAAAAACTAATAAGAAAAGGTTGTTACGTCATTCTAGCACACATTGAGGAAGTTAAACCTGAAGAAAAGAACATCAGTTATGTTCCCGTCGCAAAAGAATTTCCCGATGTATTTCCGAAAGAATTACTGGGATTACCTCCACATCGATCCGTTGAATTTCAAATAGACCCTGTACCAAGAGCTGCACCAATAGCTCGTGCTCCATACAGACTCGCACCCAGCAAAATGAAAGAATTACAAAGTCAGTTACAGGAACTTTTAGAGCATGGTTTCATTCGACCAAGCACATCACCATGGGGAGCTCCTGTTTTGTTTGTCAAGAAGAAAGATGGTACATTCAGGTTGTGTATCGACTACCGAGAGTTGAACAAACTTACCATCAAGAACCTCTATCCACTACCGAGAATCGACGACTTATTTGATCAACTACAAGGCTCGTCTATTTATTCGAAGATTGATTTACGTTCTGGATATCATCAAATGCGGGTGAAGGAGGATGATATTCCAAAGACTGCTTTTAGGACACGTTACGATCATTACGAGTTTATGGTTATGCCGTTTGGATTGACTAACGCACCAGCTGTGTTCATGGACCTCATGAACCGAGTGTGTGGGCCATATCTTGACAAGTTTGTCATTGTTTTCATCGATGACATACTTATTTACTCGAAGAATGATTAAGAGCACGAAGAACACTTGAGAAAAGTGCTAGAGTTGCTGAGAAAAGAAAAACTGTACGCTAAGTTTTCAAAGTGTGCATTTTGGTTGGAAGAAGTTCAATTACTCGGTCATATAGTGAACAAAGAAGGTATTCAAGTGGATCCAGCAAAGATTGAAACCGTTGAAAAGTGGGAAACCTCGAAAACTCCAAAACACATACGCCAATTTTTAGGGCTAGCTGGTTATTACAGGAGATTCATCCAAGATTTTTCTAAAATAGCAAAACCCTTGACTGCGTTAACGCATAAAGGGAAAAAATTTGAATGGAAGGATGAACAAGAGAAAGCATTTCAGTTATTGAAGAAAAAGTTAACTACGGCACCTATATTGTCATTACCTAAAGGGAATGATGATTTTGTGATATATTGTGACGCCTCAAAGCAAGGTCTCGGTTATGTATTAATGCAACGAACGAAAGTAATTGCTTATGCGTCTAGACAATTGAAGATTCACGAACAGAATTATACGATGCATGATTTAGAATTAGGCGCAGTTGTTTTTGCATTAAAGACTTGGAGGCACTACTTATATGGGGTCAAAAGTATTATATATACCGACCACAAAAGTCTTCAACACATATTTAATCAGAAACAACTGAATATGAGGCAGCGTAGGTGGATTGTATTGTTGAATGATTACAACTTTGAGATTCGTTACCACCCGGGGAAGGCAAATGTGGTAGCCGACGCCTTGAGCAGAAAGGACAGAGAACCCATTCGTGTAAAATCTATGAATATAATGATTCACACTAACCTTACTACTCAAATAAAGGAGGCGCAACAAGGAGTTTTAAAAGAGGGAAACTTAAAGGATGAAATACCCAAAGGATCGGAGAAACATATTAATATTCGGGAAGACGGAACCCAGTATAAGGCTGAAAGAATTTGGGTACCAAAATTTGGAGATATAAGAGAAATGGTACTTAGAGAAGCTCATAAAACCAGATACTCAATACATCCTGGAATGGGGAAGATGTACAAGGATCTCAAGAAACATTTTTGGTGGCCAGGTATGAAAGCCGATGTTGCTAAATACGTAGGAGAATGTTTGACGTATTCTAAGGTTAAAGCTGAGTATCAGAAACCATCAGGTCTACTTCAACAACCCAAAACTCCGGAATGGAAATGGGAAAACATTACCATGGATTTCATCACTAAATTACCAAGGACTGCAAGTGGTTTTGATACTATTTGGGTAATAGTTGATCGTCTCACCAAATCAGCACACTTCTTGCCAATACGAGAAGATGACAAGATGAAGAAGTTAGCACGACTGTATTTGAAGGATGTCGTCTCTAGACATGGAATACCAATCTCTATTATCTCTGATAGGGATGGCAGATTTATTTCAAGATTCTGGCAGACATTACAGCAAGCATTAGGAACTCGTCTAGACATGAGTACTGCCTATCATCCACAAACTGATGGGCAGACCGAAAGGACGATACAAACGATTGAAGACATGCTACGAGCATGTGTTATTGATTTCGGAAACAGTTGGGATCGACATCTACCGTTAGCAGAATTTTCCTACAAAAACAGCTACCATTCAAGCATTGAGATGGCGCCATTTGAAGCACTTTATGGTAGAAAGTGCAGGTCTTCGATTTGTTGGAGTGAAGTGGGGAATAGACAGATTACGGGTCCGGAGATAATACAAGAAACTACCGAGAAGATCATCCAAATTCAGCAACGGTTGAAGACCGCCCAAAGTCGACAAAAGAGCTACGCTGACATTAAAAGAAAAGATATAGAATTTGAAATTGGAGAGATGGTCATGCTTAAAGTTTCACCTTGGAAAGGCGTTGTTCGATTTGGTAAATGAGGGAAATTAAATCCAAGGTATATTGGACCATTCAAGATTATTGATCGTGTCGGACCAGTAGCTTACCGACTTGAGTTACCTCAACAACTCGCGGCTGTATATAACACTTTTCATGTCTCTAATTTGAAGAAATGTTTTGCTAAAGAAGATCTCACTATTCCGTTAGACAAAATCCAAATCAACGAAAAATTTTAATTTATCGAAGAACCCGTCGAAATAATGGATCGTGAGGTTAAAAGACTTAAGCAAAACAAAATACCAATTGTTAAAATTCGATGGAATGCTTTTAGAGGACCCAAGTTCACCTGGGAATG
Organism: Rutidosis leptorrhynchoides; assembly: GCF_046630445.1. NCBI lineage: Eukaryota > Viridiplantae > Streptophyta > Magnoliopsida > Asterales > Asteraceae > Rutidosis > Rutidosis leptorrhynchoides. Next base: position 110,870,025 of record NC_092341.1, read on the forward strand.
GGGAGATCAGATGAAGAAGAAATACCCGCACTTATTTCCAGAAGATACGTCAACACCTCCAACTGCTTAAAATTTCGAGATGAAATTTATTTAACGGGTAGGTACTGTAGTGACCCAAACTTTTCCATGTTTATTTATATTAAATGAAATTGTTATTTACATGATTAAATGTTTCCAATATGTTAAGCAATCAAACTTGTTAAGACTTGATTAATTGAAATAGGTTTTATATAGACAATTGACCACCCAAGTTGACCGGTGATTCACGAACGTTAAAACTTGTAAAAACTATATGATGACATATATATGGATATATATATGTATATATATATATATATATATATATATATATATATATATATATATATATATATATATATATATATATATATATATATATATATATATATATATATAGTTAACATGATATTATGATAAGTAAGTATCTCATTAGGTATTTTAACAATGAGTTATATAAATAAAATTGAGTTTATTGAATTAAGAAACTCGAAACGATATATATAACGATTATCGTTATAACAACGTTTTACTAAATACATATGAATCATATTACGATATTGATACACTATGTTTAATCATGATAAATGATAAGTAAAGATGTCATTAAGTGTATTAACAATGAACTACATATGTAAAAACAAGACTACTAACTTAATGATTTCAAAACGAGACATATATGTAACGATTATGTAACAACATTTAACTGTATATATATCATACTAAGATATATTAATATATCATAATATCATTATAATGTAATAATTTAACATCTCTTTAGATATAATTAACAATGGGTTAACAACATTTAACAAGATCATTAACCTAAAGGTTTCAAAACAACATTTACATGTAACGACTAACGATGACTTAACGACTCAGTTAAAATGTATATACATGTAGTGTTTTAATATATATTCATACACTTTTTAAAGACTTCAAGACACTTATAAAAATACTTCTACTTAACAAAAATGCTTACAATTACATCCTCGTTCAGTTTCATCAACAATTCTACTCGTATGCACCGGTATTCGTACTCGTACAATACACAGCTTTTATATGTATGTACTATTGGTATATACACTCTAATGATTAGCTCTTAGCAGCCCATGTGAGTCACCTAACACATGTGGGAACCATCATTTGGCAACTAGCATGAAATATCTCATAAAATTACAAAAATATTAGTAATCATTCATGACTTATTTACATGTAAACAAAATTACACATCCTTTATATCTAATCCATATACCAACGACCAAAAACACCTACAAACACTTTCATTCTTCAATTTTCTTCATCTAATTGATCTCTCTCAAGTTATATCTTCAAGTTCTAAGTGTTCTTCATAAATTCTATAAGTTCTAGTTTCATAAAATCAAGAATACTTTCAAGTTTGCTAGCTTACTTCCAATCTTGTAAAGTGATCATCAAACCTCAAGAAATCTTTATTATTTACAGTAAGATATCTTTCTAATACAAGGTAATACTCATATTCAAACTTTGGTTCAATTCCTATAACTATAACAATCTTATTTCGAGTGATGATCTTACTTGAACTTGTTTTCGTGTCATGATTCTGCTTTAAGAACTTTCAAGCCATACAAGGATACTTTGAAGCTAGATCCATTTGTATATTTTCCAGTAGGTTTATCCACAAAACTTGAGGTAGTAATGATGTTCATAACATCATTCGATTCATACATATAAAGCTATCTTATTCGAAGGTTTAAACTTGAAATCACTAGAACATAGTTTAGTTAATTCTAAACTTGTTCGCAAACAAAAGTTAATCCTTCTAACTTGAATTTTAAAATCAAATAAACACATTTCCTATATCTATATGATATGCTAACTTAATGATTTAAAACCTGAAAACACGAAAAACACCGTAAAACCGGACATACGCCGTCATAGTAACACCGCGGGCTGTTTTGGGTTTGATAATTAAAAACTATGATAAACTTTGATTTAAAAGTTGTTCTTATGGGAAAATGATTTTTCTTATGAACATGAAACTATATCCAAAAGTCATGGTTAAACTCAAAGTGGAAGTATGTTTTTCAAAATGGTCATTAAGACGTCGTTCTTTCGACTGAAATGACTACCTCTTAAAAAAACGACTTGTAACTTATATTTCAGACTATAAACCTATACTTTTTTTATTTGGATTCATAAAATAGAGTTCAATATGAAACCATAGCAATTTGATTCACTCAAAACGGATTTAAAACGAAGAAGTTATGGGTAAAACAATATTGGATATTTTTTGATTGTTGTAGCTACGGGAAATATTGTAACAATTCTATACAAATCATATCCTAGCTAACTTATATTGTATTATACATGTATTCTAATATATTATGTAATCTTGGGATACCATAGACACGTATGCAAATGTTTTGACATATCATATCGACCCATGTATATATATTATTTGGAACAACCATAGACACTCTATATGCAGTAATGTTGGAGTTAGCTATACAGGGTTGAGGTTGATTCCAAAAATATATATACTTTAAGTTGTGATCTTGCCTGAGACGTGTATACACTGGGTCTTGGATTGATTCAAGATAATATATATCGATTTATTTCTGTACATCTAATTGTGGACAACTAGTTGTAGGTTACTAACGAGGACAGCTGACTTAATAAACTTAAAACATTAAAACGTATTAAAAATGTTGTAAATATATTTTGAACATACTTTGATATATATGTACATATTTGTTATAGGTTCGTGAATCGACCAGTGGCCAAGTCTTACTTCCCGACGAAGTAAAAATCTGTGAAAGTGAGTTATAGTCCCACTTTTAAAAACTAATATTTTGGGATGAGAATACATGCAGTTTTATAAATGTTTTACGAAATAGACATAAGTAAATGAAACTACATTATATGGGTGAATGATCGAAGCCGAATATGCCCCTTTTGCTTGGTAACCTAAGAATTAGTAAACCGATCTACTAATTGACCCGAATCCTAAAGATAGATCTATTGGGCATAACAAACCCCATCCAAAGTATCGGATGCTTTAGTACTTCGATGTTGTTTTTATCATGTCCGAAGGATTTCCTGGAATGATAGGGGATATTCTTATATGCATCTTGTTAATGTCAGTTACCAGGTGTTCACCATATGAATGATTTTTATCTCTATGTATGGGATGTATATTGAAATATGAAATCTTGTGGTCTACTATTATGATTTGATAATGTATAGGTTAAACCTATAACTCACCAACATTTTTGTCGACGTTTTAAGGATGTTTATTCTCAGGTGATTATTAAGAGCTTCCGCTGTTGCATACTAAAATAAGGACAAGATTTGGAGTCCATGCTTGTATGATATTTTGTAAAAACTGAATTCAAGAAACTTATTTTTGATGTAATATATTCTTATTGTAAACCATTATGTAATGGTCGTGTGTAAATGGTATATTTTAGATTATCATTATTTGATAATCTACGTAATGCTTTTAAACCTTTATAGTTAAAATAAAGGTTATGGTTGTTTTAAAAATGAATGCAGTCTTTGAAAAATATCTCATATAGAGGTCAAAACCTCGTGATGAAATCAATTAATATGGAACGTTTATAATCAATATGAACGGGACATTTCAACAACAAAACCCAATACCACATAAGTGGTGTATGAGGGAGGTGAGATGTAGATGTTGGTCCCTTGATTAACAACAGGAGTATTGTAGAGGGTGGGTGGAGGTGAATACAATTTCTCTTTAATTAACTTAACAGTTAAACACAATTTAGTATTCAAGCAAGTAAATTAAATAGAGTCAGAGGTAATTTTCAACAGTTATTCTTTATTGATAAAATCACAAAGAATTACAACTATCCTTGGTGGAATGATAGTTGGTTGATGCAGATTTACCAAGATTATAGCTATGAGGATGAATTAAAGCTATTACACGTTCTGGACTCTAAATAATAAAACCCACACTACTAGTTGTTACAATAGTGGATACAACAATTTATAGTAGTCTTTTTATCTGTGTAATTGTTCCATTGTCCACTGGTACATAGGATGTCTTTACTTGTGGGGATAACTGCATTAAAGAGCGTGCTCTCCTCTTTCCTCTTTGGTAGCTATTTGCAGGAACACCCCAATTCGGTTTGGCACCACTATTTGTTTAAACAAATAGAATGTTGTGTTCCCAAGGCATTGACAAAGTATAGCACATGTCTGCACATGCGTTAAACTTCTGCATTCCCACGTGGTCTTGTAAGGTCACTTGCCAGCCGCCGACGCGTGTCCTTTCCTGTTCAACTTTGTCTTTGACTTCTGTTAAATAGTACAATTGATGTAGACCACTCAGGAAACTACTATGCTTGTAATGGAGCATAGCTGTCTTGTGTAGTAAGCTGCATTCCAGCTATGCTGGTTCTTCATTGCTGAGTCACTTGATATTATTGAATTGCTGAGTATACATCCTGTGCTGATTGAAGAACACTGTCTACCTTGTGCTGGTAGACTAAGCAGTAAACTAAACACTCGACACAACAATATCTGCTATCTATACATAAACAAACTTTTGCTGGCTGCACATAACATTTTAGTGCAAATAAATTACAGTTTTGCCATAATTAAATCCTTAAATATTTTGGGGACTCAACAATCTCTCCCTATTTGATGATGACAAAACCTATGACATTAAGAGAAAACACTAAAGCCAGCACTAAGGGACCTAATAAAAATAGGCAGTAAATTTGTCCCTTTTAAGTTTGTTTTGGGATCTTTTGCTGAGTTATCTATATCTTATAACTTGATATGATTTTGAAGATAAACTCATTTCATTTTTATTACAATAGATTATATACAATAATTACAAAATATCATAATGAAATATGAAATAATCAAAAGATACAAATTGAGCACTAGAAGGCTATCTGTCTTTATCTTTGTCTTTATCTTGTTCATCTTCAGATAACTTTTCTTCTTTAACTTTGAGGGCTGCCCAGGCTTCAGGAAACAAGTAAAGCACTTCAGCAGGGTCTAATACTGGAATATAAGGAGGTAGAATGATGGGATCTCTTCTGTGTGTGCCTTCACCGGTAGATTTCTTACCTTTACGCTTTTGAGAAAGAACTTCTTCTACATTCACTACTGGTGCATTCCCATACTTTACTGCTTTGTTGAAGAGCTCTTGAAGTACAGGTTTCAGTGTATCTTTGATACCACTTTTACCTTTGCCAATAAAGTACTGCAGTATCTTCATCCATTCACTGAACCCTAATGTTCTTAGTTCAGTGTAGTCAATTCTTTCCTGAACATTACCTTCTCTACTGACAGAGAAAGCCCTTTTTGTGCCTTTGTGCACCTTGATGATCTTGGTTGGATTTGATCTTCTGGTTAGCACATCACCATATCTGCTCCTATAGTAATGATCAAATAATTCTATTGTACGTTCAGTTTCTATAGGAGTATCAGCAGGTGCTTTCTCAGCAGCTTCCAGTTTATCGAATGAATTATCCTGTTTTTTAACAATAGCTTTGGCTAACTTGAGGGACTCAGCCTCTTGCTTTCTATCAGCAGCCAACTTAGCTTCTTCTTCTTGAAGCCTTAGCCTCTTATCAAGTTCAGCATCAGCATCCTCCCTTCTTTGCCTTTCAACTTGTAGACTCAAAAGATAGTCATTGGAAGTGATGTTCAGGGATTTAGCTGTTTCAATCATCTTCCTGCCCTCAACAGTTTTAAGGGCATCACGATATTGCCTTAGATCCATATCCAGTTGTCGAGCCTCATGAAATTGAGCTTTCTCTTCATCAGTATGTAGCCTTTAACCACTGTTATTTAGATACACACTAATTTCAATGCCATAAGTCAAGGCAGTAATATAGAATAGCTGATCAAGTGGATGATGCAGCAATCTAACTTGGCGTATCCTTTCAGAAATAGCTGCTTGTCTTTACTCAAGCAATTCAGGTACAGTGATCTCCAGCCTGTAAGCCTCTCTTTCATCTGGATTCATCCTTCTTAGATCTCGCTCACCTCGTGGAACTGAATCATCTTCCCAAGTTGTTTGTTTATCATGACGTTTTGGGGAAGATGGAGGATACATGATTGATTATGCTATGCCAGAAGAACTTACTGAGTACTGATCAATACGTTCATCCTGTGTCCTGTTAAAATAAGCAAGAGTCAGGGCAGAGATAGGTGATTGAACAAATAGATGATCTCCTCTGCCCCAGACTATGAAATCAGTAGGATCAACAGTATCAGCATCTTGTTTAGCACCCAACTCAGCCACCTTAGCTGGGTCTTCAACACTTGTTACACCCAGCAGCACACTACTGGCTGGGTCTTCAATCATAGCACTCCTTTCTGTGTCTTCGGTACCAGCTGACTGATTAGTATCAGCTAGCACAGCTGCCGCAGTATCTTCATCAGCTGCCTCAAATAAGGGTCCTTTTCTTAGGGGCTGGTTGTCCCTAGGAGTAGATTTTACCATTTGTTTATCAATTTGCAAATATTCAGCTGATGGTTCTTGTGTTGATACTGGTTTTTGTGGAGGCAGATAGGGAACAATTGCTAAGTGCTCCCCCTCAGCTGATTCATCCTCATCAAGGTTGACGATGTTTGCTGGCTGTTGATGTTCAGCTGGCTGAGCAGAAGATGCTGGTTGAGAGGATTGACTGGTTTCTAATACTTCATCTAGCCATTTCATGAAAACATCAGCTCTAACCCCTCCTAACTCAGTAGAAGCTAAGTAATCTTTCATCCCTTCAGGAGTCGTCTTCTTAATCTGTATGCTCGCTCAGCATACAACTTTGCTTTCTTTCTATCATATTTCACCATGAACTTAGCATTTCTTTTCGATGCAGCCCTTTTGTGTTCAGCAATGCTGAGAAGTTCATCATGAATTTCACGCTTTTCAGGATTGAGGGATCGTACATGCTCAATTTTGTGTCATTTCAGAGCAGCAAATGCCTCAAATTTAGCGTTGAAAGCAGCATCTAGTTCCTGCTGTCTCTTCTGATGCCTCTCTAGTTTTCTTTTCATTTTTCGTTCAATAGTTTGAGAGACAGCAAAAGATTCAGCTAAAGCCAGTTTAGATACATCACTGGGCTTACTTCCAGAACCAATATCATCCACAGATGTGGCAGACACACTGGGTTGAGATTCACCAGCTACCTGGATACCTACTTCAGTATGAGCGTTGCTGGGCTTAGTGCCAGAACCTTGACCAGTGCCATCACCACCATCATTACCATCCCTCCTTTGCTGTTTTGGAGCCTTTTCATGCTCATGCTCCCCCTCAGAATGTTTTCTCTTTTTAGACCTCTTTTTAGACTTCTTCTCCCCCTTTTTGTCATCAGCAGGGGCAGAAGGAAGAGCAGGGGTGATAGTGCTCCAAATGAACATATAGTTAGTCGCAATATCATCTCAATATGTAAAGTTTTAGTTGTAATTATTCTATTTTTAAGTTGTAATCGTTTAAATAAATAAATGTGAAGACGAAGCACGAAGATTATAGAATTGAAGAAAAAGTGCCACTAAAGCTTGAAAAGTGCCACTAAAGCCATAGTGCACTCAAAATTGCCACTAAAAGTGAGTTAAAGTCTTGCGCGGATTTTGGGAGTTAAGGAAAATAATTTTTTGTGCAAATTATAAATTGCTAAACATAAAGTACAAGATATTAAAGCGTACGAAAAGGCGTTCAAAAATCCGGAACCGAGACATAAACCGAGCATCAACGCGCGAGTCAACGGAGCTAAAATTACAAGTCAACTATGCACAAGAATATAATATAATTATATAAAATTATATATATTATATTATATATTATATAAATCGAGCAGCCCACATTTTAAATGAAGGATGGATGCATGCCAGCCTGGCCATGCGATCGCATGGGAATAACAAAGGAAAGCCATGTGATCGCATGGCTCTCAAAGTATGGTCAGGTCTATAAATTGGCCAGAATTTTGACGAATGAAAAACACACCATATCAATCTCTCTCTCTCTCTCTGATATATATATATATATACACACACACACACACACACACATATATAAAATATAAATTAGTTTAGTTTTATATTAGATTAGTTTAGTTAATGTAACGGTTAATTACGGGTTTTAAAGTCGGAGTTCTGTCCGTGTAACACTGCGCGATTAATAATCATTGTAAGCTAAATTTTCCTTTTTCAATTATGTATCGTACTTAAGTTATTATTATGCTTATTTAAGTTGAAGTAATCGTTATGTTGGACTAAATATTAAGACGGGGTTATTGGGCTTTGGACCATAATTGGGGTTTGGACAAAAGACCGACACTTGTGGAAATTGGACTATGGGCTATTAATGGGCTTTATATTAACTAAATGATATCTCGTTAACTTAATATAGAGATTTACAAGTTGACGTATTTATAAATAGCCACATACGCTTGATCGGGTACGGTGGGCGGGATATTTATAAATATTAATAATTGTTCATTTGACCGGACACGGGGATGGATTAATAGTCAATGGACTTATTAAAACAGGGGTGGATTACATTCAAGGAAAATTGGTGTCATTGAATAAAGTATTAAAACCTTGGGTTACACGCAGTTGATAACCTGGTGTAATCATTAACAATGTATTAAAACCTTATTACAGTTTAAGTCCCCAATTAGTTGGAATATTTGACTTCGGGTATAAGGTTAATTTGGCGAAGACCCTCGCACTTTATAATTATGACCGATGGACTATTATGGACAAAACCAGATGGACATATCAAATAATCCAGGACAAAAAACAATTAACCCAGGGTAATAAATCAAAATCAAAACGTCAAACATCATGAGTACGGAAGTTTAAATAAGCATAATATATTTTATTTCATATTTCCTCGTACTTTTATTTATTGTTATTTTAATAATCGTTATTTATTTTATCGTTAGTTAAATATCGTCATTTACTTTACGCTTCGCTTAAAATATAAAATCGATAAACCAGTCATTAAACGGTAAAACCCCCTTTTATAATAATAATAATTGTAATATATATTTTTATATTTTGTACAAATATAGTTATATAAAAATATAGTGTAAAATAAGTCGTCTCCCTGTGGAACGAACCGGACTTACTAAAAACTATACTACTCTACGATTAGGTACACTACCTATAGTGTTGTAGCAGAGTTTAGGTATATCCCATTTGTAAATAAATAATTAAAACTTGTGTAATTTGTATCGTATTTCGTAATAAAAATAATAATATTTCGTACACCTCCGCTGCACACATCAAGGGGAGACCTGTGCATCAAGCTCACTATCTGATTCAGGAACTGAATAGGCAAAGTTGTTCCAGTCAGCATCAGCAGGAGATAGATGGGCACCAGGATCTACACCATATTGCCTGAGACATAGGTTTGAAGTTCTGACTTCATTCCTTGCAACATCCATGGCCATTTGATCAACAGTGGCCCTAACATCAGCTTGTAGGGCAGCCATTCGTTGCATAGTCTCCACCATTTGAACATAAGCAGAGGTAGGAACCATTGTGGCCATTTGCTGTTCCTGCGAATCCAATCTCTCTTCTAAAACCCTATTCTCCTCATTTAGAAAGAGAATCCTTCTATTAGCAGCATTAATTTCAGCTTGAAGACGGGAAATATGATCAGTGTATTCATTGTGAGAGATGATTCGCCTTTTTAGGTCCTCCTCTTCTTCATAGTGTTGGATAATGGCATCCACCGTAAGATTAGCAAAAGCACATACTTGTTTGAGTTGGGCTTCAATAGTGGAAGTTGTAACATCCCCAGCTGTGACGACCCGGAAAATTTCGACTTATTTTGAACCAAATTCTCGATAAGATTTAATGTTTCCGACACGATAAGCAAAGTGTGTAAAACTGAATCTCAATATTTTTGAACTACTTTCATATGTTCAATTACCCTTCGATTGTTCCCAACGATTCGCGAACAATTATATGTAAATAGATACATATATACACTATAACTTGAAAGCGTAACAAAGTATTAACTGTATGATACTGTACATTAAACTCATTGGTTTAAATATCTATTTGAATATTTATGATAAGTTGGAATATTAATTGTATGAATAACTTGTGACGTGTATTTGAAACGTGTTTATAAATATGGAGAATATATATTAACTTGGTTATAAAACATTTGATAATACTATTATATTAGTAAATAACGAGAAGATGATTTATTGAAGTAAATGACCAAAACACTCAAATGTATAAGTTATATTTCGAGTGATATAGTTTACGAATAATTTAAGTCTATATTTTGACAAAGGTACGAGTCACGAAACGAAAAGTGCAAGTTTTCTAAGCGTACGAAACAACGTTCGAAAAACCGGAACCGGGACATAAGTCGAGTGACGACGTACGACTTATCAGAACAAAAGTTACAAATCCACTACGCACGAGAATATAATATAATATATAATTAATTTATATAAATTATACATATTATATATAAATATAATAATATGTCGACGAACTACAAAACAAAGTAGATGTGAGCTGGATCTGGGGCTCATGCGATTGCATGGGTTCCCCTCACATTTCCCATGCGATCGCATGGATGCTGGGGACTAAAAACTTGTATAAAGCTCGATCAATTTTTGGCCGAAATCATTCACTCTTTCTCAATCTCACAATCTCTCTAATATAATATATATTATTATTATTATTATTATTATTATTATTATTATTATTATTATTATTATTATTATTATTATTATTATTATTATTATTATTATTATTATTATTATTATTATTATTATTATTATTATTATTATTATTATTATTATTATTATTATTAATCTTATAGTTAGGGGTATTATTATTAGTAGTATTATACATAAAATATTACGACGGGAGTATGCTCGAGCGATTTCAAAACAAGCTTTTTGAGCGGGATAGAGCTAAGGAAACTATGAGTTATAGCTATGGAGGTTATGGGTAATGTTCATGGGTATTGTTCGCAAGTCAAACCTAGTGTTTATCATCTCTGTTTATCATATTTTAAAGCTTTATAAAACTATAGTCTAATTATACAAGTATTGGGAAACCATGTGAAATGTTAAACTATTTTCAATTGCCATGATTATTCAAACTATAGTATAGATTTTAAAAGTCACTATTAATTCATGTTGACTTTTTGAAATGAGTTTTGATAACTTTTGTATGTCGATCTCGAGCATTAGGATTATGATACACTATGACCTGACCTAGCTTGATAGACATTTATTGACCAACATATATTCTCTTGGTTGAGATCTATGGTTACTTTGCATTTCGAGTTTCGGTCACATTTCGATGAATGAATTTATGTACTGATAAGGTGAGATTCATTTGCTCCCTTTTTAATTGCTTTTGCAATCTATATTTTTGGGCTGAGAATACATGCACTTTATTTTAAAAGTAATGGATACATGTACATACTAAATTCTACACTGAGTTTGAACCGAAAATCCCTTAGCTTTGGTAACTAGTAACTGTCGGTTATAAGAACTGGTGGGCGCGAGTAGTTGTATATGGATACATAGGGCTTGACATCCCCGTCTGTTCCAGGTATAGAAACCCTAGCCTGAACTATAAAACAGACATATACTATTTGAGGTTAGTACACATTGGATTGCGTGTATTGTACATGTTGGTTGCATGTATGTTAAAACAGGGGTATTTATAATAACGTTAAAACTTAGTTACCAGGGTGCTCAATCTTGTAGAATATTTTGATAAACGTTTCTGGATGAAACAACTGAAATCTTGTGATCCACCTTTATATACAGATTATGCGAAACATTAAAACTATGAACTCACCAACCTTTGTGTTGACACTTGTTAGTGATGTCAAAGCTAAGGTATACGAAATAGTTTATATTTTACTAGGAAAAACTATTAAATACGATACAATTTTACACAAGATATTTATTTATTTATAGAATGGATATACTTAAACCTTGCTACAACACTTATAGGCAGTGTACCTAATCGTACAGTAGTGTAGTTTTTAGTAAGTCCGGTTCGTTCCACAGGGAATCTTTTTTTTAAACAAAGCTCAACGCTATATTAGTTTACTTTTATAAAAATACAAATATATATATAAGTAATATTATTATTATAAAGGGGGGTTTTTACCGTTTAATGAGCGGTTTGTCGATTTTAAAACTTTAGTCGCAGTTAAAACCAAATGTAAAATATTAAAAATAAATACAAGACTTAAATTAAAGCATGAAGTAAATAACGATAAATGAAATTACGAATAATAAAAGTGCGATAAAATAAACTTGCGATAATTAAAAATTACGATAATTAAAAGTGCAATTAAATACAATAACAATAAAAATGCGATAATTAGAAGTGCAATTAAATATAAAATAAAGGAAATTAAATATGAAATAAAAGAATTATGCTTATTTAAATTTCCGTAATCATGATGTTTGACGTGTTGATTTTAGTTTTATGCCCATGGGTTAATTGTCCTTTGTCCTGGATTATTTAATATGTCCGTCTGGTTTTTGTCCATAACAGTCCATCAGTCATAAATATAAAGTGCGAGTGTCCTCGTCAAATTATCCTTATACCCGAAGTTAAATATTCCAACTAATTGGGGATTCGAATTGTAACAAGGTTTTAATACTTTGTTTAATGAATACACCAGGTTATCAACTGCGTGTAAACCAAGGTTTTACTACTTTGTTAGCAATTACACCAATTACCCTTAAATGTAATTTCACCCCTGTTTTAATTATTCTAGTGGCTATTAATCCATTCCCGTGTCCGGTTAAATGAACGATTATTCGTACATATAAATACCCCGCCCATCGTGTCCGATCGAGTGTATATGGTAATTTATAGGGACGCCCAATTGTAAATCTTTATATTAACATTAACAAACTTTCATTTAGTTAAACAAATATAAAGCCCATTAATAGCCCATAGTCTAATTTCCACAAGTGTCGTTCTTTTGTCCAAACCCCAATTATGGTACAAAGCCCAATTACCCAATTTTAGTAATTAGCCCAACATCATGATTACTTCGTTTTAAATAAGCATAATAATAACTTATCTACGAGACATTAATATAAAAAGGTTGAACATAACTTACAATGATTAAAAATAGCGTAGCGTTACACGGACATAATTTCGACTTACACCCTTACAATATTCGCTAACATACCCTTATTATTAGAATTATAATTAAAATTAAAATATAAATTATAAATATATATATATATATTTTACGTATGAGAAGAAGAAGAAAAAGATAGATATTTTGGTTCACCAAACTGCGAATTTATAGGAGATGTGGCCTGACTTTTCATGCCATGCGATTGCATGGACTTTCTTCTTCCTGGCCATGCGATCGCATGGCCAGCTGGGAGAGCTCACATGTTGCTTGTTTCCTTGTGCCGACGTTTTATAAATAATATAATATATTAAATAATTATAAGAATTATTTAAATATTATATTATATTTATGTGCATAGTTGACTTGTAATTTTTAGTCCGTTGCGTCGAGCATTGAGAGTTGACTCCGGTCCCGGTTCTGGATTTTCGAACGTCCTTGCGTACAATTTTATATTTTGTACTTTGCGTTTTGAATCTTGTACTCTTGTAATTTCGAGACGTTTCTTATCAATAATTGGAACCTCTTTGATTGTCTTTTGTACTTTTGAGATTTTTGGTCGTTTGCGTCTTCAATTCGTCGAATCTGTCTTTTGTCTTCACCTTTTATTATTTAAACGAATATCACTTGTAAATAGAATAATTGCAACTAAAAGCTTGTCTTTCTTGAGGAATAATGCTATGAAATATATGTTCGTTTTTAGCATTATCAAATATTCCCACACTTGAGCGTTGCTTGTCCTCAAGCAATATCGTCTTGAAATACTAAAATCACTTCTTTATTCTTCACACTTTGTACATCAGTGATTTCTATACGGCGGTATAAACAATGATAGTAGCGATAGAACCATGGTTAAAGGTGGGTGTGTCATCCATAGTTGCCTCGGGTTTAGGTCAACGACACTTGCAATCAAATAGCCGATTTACTTTCGGTTTCCAAAGCAAAGTGCACATTTGAAAGGCGGTTTACAGTCCCACATGACTATGAAAATGTAGATCCTTAAGGAAATTGGATCTTTATGAAAATATTTGATCTTTTGACAATTCAATCTAGCTTTTACCCTAGATAAGTTTTCCGGAATAACCCTTCACCGGTGTTTGCAAAATATTTTTGTGGTTTTGGTGGCTTTCAGATTTGAAAATTTTTAGCTCAAAACTTGCGGTTTTGTGTCACCCACTTGCTAACCTTGTATTTGGAAAGCAACACGTCCAGTTTACTTGTCCCGTATATTACCTTTCGATAAACTACCGTCCGGTTGTAAAGGAAAGCGTTGAACAAGCAACTGTTAAGGCAATGTTCCCTGACATGCTTTTAATTATGGTCTATAACGTGTCGGATGCAATTACTATCCTTGGTAGGAGCAATAGTAAAGCTCACCCTTATGATTTTTCGGTCTGGCACAAGGTCCTGTCTTTGACCACTATGCAACCACCGTTCTTACGGTTAACACCCGATTTGGTTCAGGTGACCTAATGAATTCCAGGTGAATTCCTAGGATTTTACGTTCAATGGTAATGAACGCATCGAAAATGGGTTTTCAGAAAACAAATCGGTTTTAATTTGATCAAAATATTTTCTCGTTCAAGCTCGAGTTTAGATATCATCGAATTCCATGAGTTTGTAATTCTCAATCTTTAAGGTCAATCTCTAAGATTGAGTAATATCAGTCTTAAAAGCTGATTTTTAATTTTTAAGGAGATTATCCTTTCTGGGGATCTGATTCATTAGTCTTGTCCAGCTAATTTGCATGGTGCACCCCCCATTGTACGAGATAAATCCTTCTCATGGTTAGGATAAATCTGACCACTTGGCGACCCTGTTTAATGCTGTGGTCCGTGGATTTCCTGCTGATTTTAGTGATGACTTTTCTAGATTTTTCGTCAACCTACAGCTGGTCTGGACGACAACTTCTTGACCTAAATCAAGAAGCGCGTGTATTTTTCGGAAGACTTTACTTCCTTTTAATGATGGAATTGATTCATCGTGTAGATCCATCTCTTCTTTTCTTTCATCGGGTAAAATGGTTTAGTTTAGTCCAAAGCAAAAGTATTTTCAGTTATTTGTTACAGATATATGTGACATATGTTTAAGATAACTTGGTAAATTTTCCCACACTTGGCTTTTATTTTCCTCTTTATCGTCCTCTATTCCATTTTAAATGAATTTCAACATTTTGGTTTGTTTCTCAATTTATGTCCTTTCCGAGGTAACAATAATTTCGGTGTTAACACCTAGTTTTATCGTTCATAAATATGTATAAACATGATTTTGAGTTCATTTAATTGAAAATTTTGAAAAATTTTACTAGAATTGGGTAGTCAGTATATAAGACTAGGGCTGTTCTTTATTATCAGAGAGCACTAGATTCTAATACAACTACTACGTTACTAGTATTTTTAATGGTAACCAAGTGTATAAAGTAAAAATTTTTAAAATCCGAAAGAATTTAACCCCTTCCCACACTTAAGATCTTGCAATGCCCTCATTTGCAAGAAATCAGTAACAATTTAAATTATTGAGGGTGATTTGTGTGAAAATGATTAAATTTTACCAAAGTTTCCAAATATATTGGCGTTTGTTTGCTGAATGATAAATGGTGCACATCATTTGTTCATTCCGTCTGTTGTGACATCACATTTATTTGTCATCTTGTCGTCAAAATTAGTAGCTTTTGCTGAACTTAATGCCAGTCTTTGAAAATGCGCTGTTTTACCCTGTTTTGAACAATCGGCAATATACATACATACAAGTATAATCATGCATGGCAATTTGAAATGGGACTTAATATCCCACTTTCAAATTCTAAATATGAAATATTAGTACACAATAATAATAAAATAATAAAAATTACACAAATTTATCCAATAACATAAGTTTAAACATAAAAAAAGTCAAAAGATAAAAACATAAAAATCATAAAAATAACCAATTGGAACTAAATCAGTCTGGATAGGGGTTCCAGTTCATCTCATCGGGTGGGTTCCATTGTTGGTTATAGGTGTTCTGATAGGCTTGTTCATAGTCATACCGGTTAAAGGGTGGTCGGATATCGGGGCTATGTGGCGGAAAATGAGCAGGTCGAGTAGGTACATAGTTATTTGGTACCTGATATGATAGCTGGCTCATGATTTGGTGCTGATGAACTAACCAGCTATCGTGTTGGCGTCGCCTATAATCCTCGTATACTCGCTCGGAGTTCCACTGCTCATACATACTATGTCTTGCCGCGTTCGTCATTGCTTCCTCAACTATACGAACGTGGACGTCAAGAATAGCATCTCGAAAGACATCCCTAATGTCTTCCGCCTCCTCCATTTCCTCGTCTGAGCCTCTCTCTACCTAAGGATGAGATCCCTCATAGGGTACTGCCTGGTTACGTCTACTTTTCAATACCTTAGCACCCACATAAACTTTCAATCCTAAGGGCTCAACCTGTTCTCTACAAATCTGTAATGGACCCCCTTGGTTCCTATCAACACCTAAATACTCTCCAATGAGAGTAACAAAAATACCTCCTCCTATTATACTCCCGTCCTGCATTCCCTCTACCATTTTAGATAAATAAAAAGCAACACAGTAAGGGATATTGACAAAGCTTCTAGGATCCCGAATACACTTTAGGTAGAATAAATCATATAAGGTAATTTTTTCTTTATTATGACCTCTTTGTGTAATCGAGTTGGCCAAAAATCTATGAATAATACGAAGCTCGGCTCTGTCAATATGTGTATAGGAGTGTCCTCCAAATGTGACATACGCCTCCAAATGGCGTCAGCGTCAGCGTCAAAGTTACTATCTACCCGTTCACCATAATGAATCAAGTTTGTACAATCGGGTAATAGCAACTCACCAGGAGTATATATCTGTAAGGCCCTGGCCATGTCCAGCATGGACATTCTGTACATCCTACCGCCAAGGATAAACCTAAGAAATCTTCTATCATCTATTCTAACTATATTTGTATCAAGTGATACAGTACTCATCAACTCAACACACCATTCCTTATATACAGGTCTACGAATGGTGAAAAGACGTTCCTAATCTGTAAAAGAAGAACTGCCATACCTTTGAACTAAAAGCTGTCTAACACGGTCAGCTAGATGGACCGTTTCCAAAGGGGCCCAATCAATTACCTTTGGCACCTCTACATTTTTTGTTACCAATTTGAATTTGTTCCTTTGATATGTCTCGTAATCTTTCCATCTTCTATCAAATCTCAGATTAGGATGTAGAGTGTGCTCAGGAATCGTTGGGAATTCTACTGGCGGCCTCATTGGGAATACTATGAATTCATCAACAAACTGTACCGGATCATAATAAGGTATGTGCTGATCAGGCTGTTGTTGTTCCTGTTGTGGTTCTTGTTCGTGTTGCATTTCTGGCTGTGGTTCTTGTGCTGGTCGTCTAGATGATGATGCTCCTGAACCTCCAGTATCGGCTCTCTGTAAAACACATTAAACACAAAAATTGTGCATCCAAATATGCATTAGTGTTAGCAAAATAACAACTCAAAACAATCACTATAACATGTTAAATCAAAATTAAACTTATACACATTTTCATAATTTTTCACAATTCTACACTTTTCAAATAAGCACATATGAAAATGTATACAAAATTCATAAGCATTTAACTCAAATAACATGTCAAAATATTCATTATTAATAATTAAACAAGTCTCAAATGGCAAATATATCAAATTAATCAAGTTCATGAATTTTGGACTTAAAAAGTCCACTTTAATCTCCAAAAATCATGTTTAGGATCATTGTTTGGATCATTTAACTATCTAAACATGTTACACTACTCAATTTAGCAATAATTCATGACAAAAATCGGCCATAACCTGTTTATATCAAAAAGCCCCAAATTGCTCAAGAACACAAACCCTAGATTTCTAAAAATTTTGAAGTTTTTGGCTTCAAATCATGTTAAATAGCATCAATCTAGGTTATACATGCATAAAATACTAACAATTTATCACTAATTACACTAGAAATTAACAAAATTGCATTAGGTAAAAAATTGGTAATTATCACAAAAACTAGGAATTTATAGAGTTTAGGGGTGTAATTTTTACCAATTTGCTGAGGAATGAGAATCTAGGCATGATTAGAGCAAGAAAAATGACGAATTACGGTGGAAAAATGGCGAAAATTGGTGAATTTTTGGGTGAGTTTCGTGAATGTGTGTGTGTTGTGGTGAGGAAGGCAGAACAGGCTGCTGTATGTATCAGGTCTGGACTTCAGCTCCATGCGATCGCATGGAGTTGAAGTGTAAAACCCATGCGATCGCATGGGGGTCCGGGTACAGTGTTTTCAGTTTTTTTTTTTTTTTTTTTTAAACTTATACTTTATAAAACTTATAATTATTTAAATTTTAAAAATTTAGTTTCCTTTAGGAGCGAGGGCGTTTCGGATCGTTGTCCTAGTCTGTCCCTCGACAAAATTTTAAAATTTGTCAAATCAAAGCGCTGTTTTTAAAAGTAAAGATTTTTGGGTTTTTTTTTTTTAATGTTTTTGGCATACTTTAATTCAATAAGATTAAAAATAATGATAATAAAAGTTTTCGTCCCTCCCTCGGGTAAAGCAATTTCGGTTTAAAGACCTAGTCTTCAACTTACGACGAATTTTAAAAATCATATTTTTAACTTAATGAGATAAAGTAAATTTTTATTTTTAAATTCACACAACTTAAATATAAAATTCAAAATTAATATTAAAAATTCACACCAAACTTAAAATTTGAAATGCATAAAATTAAAAATTCATATTTTAAAAATTAAAAATTCACACCAAACTTAATTTAAAAAATCAAATATTTACAATTTTAAAAATATTGTTTTTACAAAGTTTACAATATTAATTTAAGATTTAAATATTAATTTTAAAAACATGGTAAAAATAAAATTAAAAATCTTTTTGGCTTTTTATCCCACTTTAATCAATCAAATATTATCAAAAATATGCGCCCCTCTTTTCGGTAAAGTAATTTCAGTTCCAAGACCTAATTTAACTCATGACGAATTTTTGAAATATTTTGGGTTGATTGATTAAAGATATTTATACCTTAAGAATAAACGTTAAATTTCGCAGTGATGTAATAAATTTTTGAATGATATCAATAATTTTGGTCGCCAAACCTAATTTTATTCAATACCAATTTAATACTTTTTAGCGAACAAATTAGCGTTTATTATCAAAAGGTTAAAAATAAAAATAAAATAAAAACTGTACAGACATACCTGTGAAATAGATTTCTTAGTTATATGATCTATCCCATTCATAAGATAGTCGGTTTAATTGGTTTTCCATGGCTACATAGGCGTAACCTCGAGCATTCAGTGTCTTTTCTTCTAAACATATGAACGGTCCGTCTCTGCATAAAGTAACAAATTCGGTATTTGAATAGGTTTGATTATTTGAACATTTACCTCCATGTGACCATTTTCCGCATTTGTGACATCGTTCTAGGTGTCGTGCTCTTCTTTTTGCTGCGGATTTTGATTTTCCTTTACCAAATTGTAACTTATTATCTTCGTATCTGGATTCTTTTCTAACTCCGTCCATTCTTTCTCTGATTACTGATACTATTTCACTCGGTAGTATGTCATTATTACGTTTAGTGATCAAAGCGTTGAGCATTAGACCTTGGTTTAGTTCACAGGCAGTCTTCATTTTGTAAAAACCTAAAAAAAATAAAAATTCAGAATGGGGGGAGAAGACTAGTTCTTTAGGGTCTGCTAGGGAAAGACCATTTGGGTTCCATTTTCGAGAACTACACGAAAACAGACAATCTAACTCTAACAGAAATACATATTATCCTTTTAAAGACTTGATTCTCCCCACACTTAGTTAGCTGTGGTGTCGAAATTGTGATTAACTTCGTTGTCGACTTCCATCGGACCATGTATGTAATGTTTAACTCTGTGACCATTAACTTTAAATTCAATCCCATTTGAATTTATCAATTCTATCGTTCCGTATGGGAAAACTCTTTTGACTATGAATGGTCCAGACCATCTTGATTTCAATTTTCCAGGAAATAGCTTGAATCGTGAATTGAAAAGAAGAACTCTGTCTCCTTCTTTAAATTCTTTTGAACTTCTGATTCTTTTATCATGCCATTTCTTCGTTCTTTCTTTATAGATTAACGAATTATCGTATGCTTCATGTCTTAATTCTTCTAATTCGTTTAGTTGACTTAATCGTAGACGTCCGGCTTCATGTAAATCAAGATTACATGTCTTCAAAGCCCAAAATGCTTTGTGTTCAATTTCTACTGGAAGATGACATGCTTTTCCATAAACAAGTCTAAAAGGTGTGGTTCCAATTGGAGTTTTGTAGGCTGTTCTAAAAGCCCAGAGTGCATCCTCCAATTTAATGGACCATTCCTTCGGATTTGATCCTACGGTTTTCTCTAGAATACGTTTTATGGCTCGGTTGGTATTTTCAACTTGTCCACTTGTTTGTGGATGATATGCGGTGGAGATTTTATGAGTTACTCCATATCTTTTAAGAACTTTCTCAAGTTGATTATTACAGAAATGAGTACCCCGATCACTTATTAAAGCTTTCGGTGTTCCAAACCTTGCAAAAAGACGTTTTAAAAAGTTGACTACAACTCGTGCATCGTTAGTTGGGAGAGCTTGTGCTTCCGCCCATTTAGATACATAATCAATGGCTACGAGTATATATAGATTATTATGAGATTTTGGAAATGGACCCATAAAGTCAATACCCCAAATGTCAAATACTTCACATACTTGGATGACATTTTGTGGCATTTCATCACGTTGACTTATTTTTCCGGCCCTTTGACAAGCATCACAGGATTTGCAAAGAAGGTGTGCGTCTTTGTAAATTATAGGCCAATAGAATCCAGCTTCATAAACTTTTCTTGCTGTTAGTTGAGGCCCATAATGCCCTCCTGTTGGTCCTGTGTGACAATGGTTTAATATTTTACTAGCTTCATCTCCAAATACACATCGGCGTATTATTCCATCGGGACAACTTTTAAACAGATGTGGATCTTCCCAGAAATAGTGTTTTATATCACTAAAGAATTTCTTTCGTCTTTGGTACGATAATCCTTTTTCAAGGAATCCACAAACTAAGTAGTTTGCATAGTCTGCAAACCATGAGATTTCTTTATAATCCATCTTCAATAGATATTCATCAGGAAAGTTGTCTTGTATGGCTGATTCATTTAGAACTTCTAACTCAGGATTTTCAAGACGAGAAAGATGATCAGCGGCGAGATTTTCTGCTCCTCTTTTATCTCGGATTTCAATATCAAACTCTTGTAAGAGTAAGATCCAACGGATTAATCTTGGTTTAGCATCTTGTTTTGAAAATAGGTATCTAAGAGCAGAATGGTCGGTATAGACCACCGTTTTTGCTAGAACGAGATATGATCAAAATTTGTCAAAAGCAAAGACAATAGCAAGGAGTTCTTTTTCAGTAGTTGTATAGTTCGTTTGTGCTCCTTGTAACGTCTTACTAGCATAATATATAGGTTGAAATCGTTTTTCAATCCTTTGTCCTAAAACGGTTCCCATTGCAAAATCACTTGCATCGCACATTAGTTCAAATGGTAGATTCCAATTTGGTGTTATCATGATCGGCACATTAGTGAGTTTCTCTTTAAGAATATTAAAAGATTTGATACACTCATCTGAAAAGATGAATGGCGCATCCTTTTCTAGGAGTTTATTCATAGGAGTGGCAATTTTAGAAAAATCTTTTATGAAACGTCGGTAAAAACCGGCATGCCCTAGAAAACTCCTAACTCCTCTAACATTGGTGGGATGTGGAAGTTTAGCAATTACATCTACTTTAGCTCTATCCACTTCAATTCCTTCTTTTGAAATTTTATGTCCAAGAACGATGCCTTCTTTAACCATGAAATGGCATTTCTCCCAATTAAGTACTAGATTTGATTGTTCGCATCTAATTAGCATTCATTCCAGATTAACTAGACATGATTTAAATGTATCACCGAAGACTGAAAAGTCATCCATGAAAACTTCCATGCATTCTTCTATCATGTCGTGAAAAATCGCCATCATGCACCTTTGAAAGGTTGCAGGGGCGTTACAAAGTCCAAATGGCATGCGTTTGTAAGCAAAAGTACCATAAGGGCACGTGAATGTGGTTTTCTCTTGATCTTCGGGTGCTATTGGAATTTGAAAATATCCGGAAAATCCATCTAGAAAACAATAGTAACTATTTCCGGCTAATCTTTCCAACATTTGATCTATGAAAGGTAAGGGAAAGTGATCTTTTCTGGTGGCGTCATTTAATTTTCTATAATCAATACACACACGCCATCCTGTTACAGTCCTAGTAGGAATAAGCTCATTTTTCTCATTTGTAATGACAGTCATGCCACCCTTCTTAGGCACGCATTGAACTGGGCTTACCCATGGACTATCAGAGATTGGATAAATTAAACCTGCATCTAGCAGTTTAATAATCTCTTTCTTAACTACATCTTGCATATTAGGATTTAGTCTTCGTTGGCGTTGCACATACGTTTTATGACCTTCTTCCATAAGGATTTTATGTGTGCAATACGAAGGACTTATTCCTTTAATATCATGAATCTTCCATGCAATGGCTGGTTTATGAGCTTTCAACACAGAAATGAGTTGTGATTTCTCATTTTCAGTAAGAGAAGACGATATTATTACAGGTAATTCAGATTCACCATGTAAATAAGCGTATTCCAAATGGTTTGGAAGTGGCTTTAACTCTAATTTCGGGGGTTCTTCTATCGATGATTTGTATCGATATCTGTCTTCTTCTTTTAGCATTTGAATTTCTTCTGTTGTTGGTTCATATCCATTAGCTATAAGTGTAGCTAACATTTCAGCTTCATCAATTGGTTCATTACCTTCTCCTAAAGAGCATTCTCCTGTTCCTTGTAATTCTGGAAATTCTTCTAATAATTCTGCTTGTGCATCTATAGTTTGAATATAATAACATGTATCATCTGCAGATTGCGGTTGTTGCATTGCTCTATCAACTGAAAAGGTAACACTCTCATCCTCTATACTTAGGGTCAATTTCTTACCGAACACGTCTATCATTGCTTTAGCCGTGTTTAAAAATGGTCTTCCTAATATGAGAGGAACTTGAGAATCTTCTTCCATGTCCAGAACAACAAAATCTACTGGAAATACTAAAGTACCAACTTTAACTAGCATGTTCTCCATTATCCCTCTAGGATATTTTATTGATCTATCGGCTAGTTGTATGCTTATTCTGGTTGGTTTCAATTCTCCAAGGTCTAGTTTAGTGTATAGTGAATACGGCATTAGATTTATACTAGCACCTAAGTCTGCCAATGCTTCTATTGAACTAAGACTACCCAGAAAACATGGAATTGTGAAACTTCCTGGATCAGATAGTTTTTCTGGTATCTTATTCAACAGCACTGCTGAACAATTAGCATTCATAGTAACAGCCGAGAGTTCTTCCATTTTCTTTCTATTTGAGATTAGATCTTTCAAGAATTTAGCATATCTAGGCATTCCTGAAATCACATCAATGAAAGGAAGATTTACATTTATCTGTTTAAACATATCCAAGAATTTGGATTGCTCGGCTTCAAGTTTTTCTTTCTTCATTTTACTTGGGTAAGGAAGTGGTGGTTGGTATGGTTTAACATAAGGTTTATCCTTAACTGTGTTATCTTCATTAACCTTCTCAACTACCGGTTCTTTTTCCTTATCTTGATCAGGTTGTGGTTCTTGTGGAGTAGGAATAGCTTTATCAGAAATTACAGGTATTTCAGGTGGTTTAAGTGTTGTACCACTTCTTGTGGTAATGGCTTTAGCTGTTTCATTTCGGGGGTTAGCATTTGTATCACTAGGTAGACTTCCCGGTTTTCTTTCACCTATTAACCTTGCTAGGTTACTTACTTCTTGTTCCAGATTTTGAATAGAAGCTTGTTGATTTATAAATGCTTGAGCATTTTGTTCATTGGTTTGTTTCTGAGATGTGGTTTGAGTTTCAACTAGCTTTGTCATCATATCTTCTAAATTCGGCTTTTTATCATCGGTTTGTTGTGGTGGTTTGTTTTGAAAATTAGGTCTTTGCTGATTGTAATTGTTATTAGATACTTGTTGATTGGTAGGACCTTGTTGGTTGTTGTATGGAATATTTCGGTTATAATTCTGGTTTTGATTGTAAATCGGTCTTGGCGGTTGATAATTATTCTGATAATTATTTCCAGGCCTTTGGTTTATGTATGAAATATTCTCTCTTTGTTCCATTGTTAATTCAATACTGAGACAATCTTTTGTCAAATGTGGTCCTCCACACTGCTCATAACTAATTCGTATTGAGTGAATATCTTTAGTCATCTTTTCCATTCATCTCTCCACAGCATCTATCTTTGCGGAAATGGAATCTAAGTCATGGCTAGAATCGGCTCTAGCTGCTTTAGATGATCTAACGATGTCTTTTTCTTGGTGCCACTCATGTGAGTGGGAAGCAGTGTTATCAATAATTTTGTAAGCATCAGTTTCGGTTTTCTTCATAATAGAACCACCAGCTGCTATATCTATGTCTTTCCTTGTAGTGATGTCGCATCCTTGGTAGAATATTTGTACTATTTGACAGGTGTCTAAACCATGTTGCGGACATCCTCTTAACAACTTTCCATATCTTGTCCACGCCTCATATAGTGTTTCATTTGGTTTCTGTGTAAACGTAACAATTTCTGCTTGAAGTCTTACGGCTTTAGATGCAGGAAAGAATTGTTTAAGAAATTTGTCAACTAAAACATCCCATGTATCGATCGCCCCTTCAGGTAACGATTCCAACCAATCTTTGGCTTCTCCCTTTAAAGTCCAGGGAAATAACATGAGATATATCTGTTCATCCTCTACTTCTCGGATTTTAAATAGTGTGCAGATCCTATTAAAGGTACGTAGATGTTCATTTGGATCTTCCTTCGGCGCACCACTAAATTGGCATTGATTAGTCACCATGTGTAGAATTTGTCCTTTGATTTCATAATCTGGCGCATTAATGTCTGGATGAGTAATTGCGTGACCTTGGCCAGTGCTTTTAACTCTCATTCGGTCTTCCATACTTAAAGGTTCCAGATTCTCCATAATTGAATTTGTTGAATCGGAATCACTAGAGGATTCTGATTTAATGGTTCGTTCCTCAACAATCTCTGTTTGAATAATTGGTGGCTCCGGAGGAAAGTTTAATGGTACAGGATCTATGAACCGTTCCTGAATATTCTCCGGATTCTCAATTGTGAGGTTGGGTTCAAAAAATGGATTATCGGAAATTTGAACTGAAGTACTTGGTCTACTGGATGACGATTCTAAAGAAAAATCAACGGCGGTTATATTTGCTAAATGTCTTGATCTAGTTACAGGTGGTGAACGTACAAAAGGTGGTGAACGTCTTGCTCGGTGCATTCACTGAATATCCTATTAGTTTTAAAAAGGAAAGAAAAATTATAATAAGTTATCCAATTAATAGACTTTTCTGATTTTGCCCACGTTTCGAATAGCCAAAAGATGCAGCAGAGGGGCAGGATTCGTTTGGTCTCAATATAATTGAGGACTGTTTGGCTCCAATAACCCGGTCCACGTACAAATCCAACTATTACTACGAACCAGAAAATTTTGATGTCTATCAATTTAACCACTTAAAATAAATTTTCGTAATTTTAAGAAATTTAGATAAGAAGTAGAATAAAAATCTATGTCCTAAAACTAGAATAGCGAGAAATAAGAAAGAAAAAGAGTTCGTCGAAAAAAAAAGGTTGAAAAATAAAAAGTGACGGAAAAATAAAAGAAACTTATAAAAACTTAAAAGTACTTTGACTAACCTAACCTTATTACTACAACTAACTTAAAATTATAATCGCAAATTGAAATTTCTAATTGGAATGATAATTGATACATAGTAAAAGGTGTCTAAAAATATTAAAGCTTACAGGAAAAACTGAATCTCAAATGGAAATAACTTAAAAAGAAACTAAAACTTAAAAAGGCGTCGCAAAATTCTAGAGTACCTAAATCTTAGTCTAAAGAAAAAGCACTTACGGGATTTTACGGCAAAGCCTAAAAATCTAGAAGTAAAAATAATTATGGCAAAAACTATGAATTAAAACTAAATATGAGCTAAAAATACAAAAGTTACGCTAAAACGATTAAAAAGGGACAAAATATAAAAATATATAAAAAGTAGTAAAAAGTACAATTTTTATAAAAATATTATTTTTATATTATTTATTTTATAAAACTATTAATTTTATAATTTAATGAAAACTAAAATAAAACTAAATATAACAAATTAATAATAATAAAAACTAAACTAATAATAACAAAAATAATACCCTAATTAGGGTTTTAATTATATAATAATAATAATAATAATTTCATAATTATTGCAGCAGGAAGTCAAATCTGGCGTGTCAGATGGGCTCATGCGATCGCATGAGTCCTCAGTTGCCCAGCCATGCGATCGCATGGGCTAGGGTTTCGGGCCATAGAGTGGGCTGCTACAGTACATGCCGAATTAATTATTTTTTTTTATTTTTTTTTTGCTGTAAAATATAAAATATATTTATTAATTAATTAAAACTTATATTTTTACAAACTAAAAAAAAAATGGAAATAAAGAAACTTTATAAAATTTAAATATTTATCAAAATCATAAAAATATTTATATTTTTGTTTTTCTTTTTATATTTTTGAATATTTAAAACGTATTTTTATAAAAATGAATTTTAATAAAAGTAAACTAAAAATCTTTTTTTTTTATATATAGCGTTGCGCTTCCGGTTTTTAAGACGATCCCCGGCAGCGGCGCCAAAAATACTTGATGTCAAAGCTAAGGTATACGAAATAGTTTATATTTTACTAGGAAAAACTATTAAATACGATACAATTTTACACAAGATATTTATTTATTTATAGAATGGATATACTTAAACCTTGCTACAACACTTATAGGCAGTGTACCTAATCGTACAGTAGTGTAGTTTTTAGTAAGTCCGATTCGTTCCACAGGGAATCTTTTTTTTAAACAAAGCTCAACGCTATATTAGTTTACTTTTATGAAAATACAAATATATATATAAGTAATATTATTATTATAAAGGGGGGTTTTTACCGTTTAATGACCGGTTTGTCGATTTTAAAACTTTAGTCGCAGTTAAAACCAAATGTAAAATATTAAAAATAAATACAAGACTTAAATTAAAGCATGAAGTAAATAACGATAAATGAAATTACGAATAATAAAAGTGCGATAAAATAAACTTGCGATAATTAAAAAGTACGATAATTAAAAGTGCAATTAAATACAATAACAATAAAAATGCGATAATTAGAAGTGCAATTAAATATAAAATAAAGGAAATTAAATATGAAATAAAAGAATTATGCTTATTTAAATTTCCGTAATCATGATGTTTGACGTGTTGATTTTAGTTTTATGCCCATGGGTTAATTGTCCTTTGTCCTGGATTATTTAATATGTCCGTCTGGTTTTTGTCCATAACAGTCCATCAGTCATAAATATAAAGTGCGAGTGTCCTCGTCAAATTATCCTTATACCCGAAGTTAAATATTCCAACTAATTGGGGATTCGAATTGTAACAAGGTTTTAATACTTTGTTTAATGAATACACCAGGTTATCAACTGCGTGTAAACCAAGGTTTTACTACTTTGTTAGCAATTACACCAATTACCCTTGAATGTAATTTCACCCATGTTTTAATTATTCTAGTGGCTATTAATCCATTCCCGTGTCCGGTTAAATGAACGATTATTCGTACATATAAATACCCCGCCCATCGTGTCCGATCGAGTGTATATGGTAATTTATAGGGACGCCCAATTGTAAATCTTTATATTAACATTAACAAACTTTCATTTAGTTAAACAAATATAAAGCCCATTAATAGCCCATAGTCTAATTTCCACAAGTGTCGTTCTTTTGTCCAAACCCCAATTATGGTACAAAGCCCAATTACCCAATTTTAGTAATTAGCCCAACATCATGATTACTTCGTTTTAAATAAGCATAATAATAACTTAGCTACGAGACATTAATATAAAAAGGTTGAACATAACTTACAATGATTAAAAATAGCGTAGCGTTACACGGACAGAATTTCGACTTACACCCTTACAATATTCGCTAACATACCCTTATTATTAGAATTATAATTAAAATTAAAATATAAATTATAAATATATATATATATATTTTACGTATGAGAAGAAGAAGAAAAAGATAGATATTTTGGTTCACCAAACTGCGAATTTATAGGAGATGTGGCCTGACTTTTCATGCCATGCGATCGCATGGACTTTCTTCTTCCTGGCCATGCGATCGCATGGCCAGCTGGGAGAGCTCACATGTTGCTTGTTTCCTTGTGCCGACGTTTTATAAATAATATAATATATTAAATAATTATAAGAATTATTTAAATATTATATTATATTTATGTGCATAGTTGACTTGTAATTTTTAGTCCGTTGCGTCGAGCATTGAGAGTTGACTCCGGTCCCGGTTCCGGATTTTCGAACGTCCTTGCGTACAATTTTATATTTTGTACTTTGCGTTTTGAATCTTGTACTCTTGTAATTTCGAGACGTTTCTTATCAATAATTGGAACCTCTTTGATTGTCTTTTGTACTTTTGAGCTTTTTGGTCGTTTGCGTCTTCAATTCGTCGAATCTGTCTTTTGTCTTCACCTTTTATTATTTAAACGAATATCACTTGTAAATAGAATAATTGCAACTAAAAGCTTGTCTTTCTTGAGGAATAATGCTATGAAATATATGTTCGTTTTTAGCATTATCAGTTAGCATGTTTATTCTCAGGTTCCCTAGAAGTCTTCCACTGTTTGCTTATATGTTAGACAAGCTTTGTGCATGGAGTCATACATGCTTTATTCAAGAAAACGTTGTATTCACAAAATCATCATCATGTATCTATTTTGACTACATTGTCAACAGATGTATTATTGTAAACTATTATTTACGGTGATTGTCTATATGTAGAAATCATCAGATGTCGAAAACCTTGGATTTAAATATTCATTTATGGTATACCTTTTCAAAAGAATGCAATGTTTATAAAACGTATCATATAGTGGTCAAATACCTCGCAATGAAATCGATGAATGACGTATTCGTCCATATGGAGTTGGAGCGATCGTCACAGTTGGTATCTGAGCATTGGTCCTAGCGAACCAGGTCTTGCATAAGTGTGTCTAACTGATAGTTGTTAGGATGTATTAGTGAGTCTGGACTTCGACCGTGTCTGCATGTCAAAAGTTTTTCTTATCATTTCTTGTCGGAAATTACTGCTTATCATTCTTAGTCTAGACACGTTTTACTGCATTGATGGCATGAATAGTGTATAGACTAAATTCATATCTTAGCATATCTGTTACTGTAAACTTTGCGTGACAGCTTTCGAAAGTTCCTCCGTAATCTACGGGACCATCTGTACTATATATAGGTATTCTATGTAATTAGAATATCATCCAAAATTCGAAAACCATTTCATATCAAAAATCCTTTATCTAACCGTGTAAGATGAATTCCACATCTAGTTCGAATTACTCAGATTCTGACAGCTATTCCGATATGGAATTCTACCCCAGCTCCGAAAGCAGTGTAACTGGAATGGACCAACCAATTAGCCATCATCTATTCTGGATGAATTGGGGATGGGTTCGTAATCTACTTAATCATTGGAGACAAGAAGAAGGTGATCCCTTCCATCCACCAAATTTCCCTCTTGGTGAAGAACCTGAAGCACTTACCGGCGAACCAGTCCGAAACACCATTTTCACCCTCATTTCTAGAATAGCTCACAACGATTACATAATATCTAATATTCTAAATCTTATTCATCCGCTCATCCGAACCACCGATCATCTCGGTGTAATAGAAGAAGTCAACGAGCTTCGCGCTCGAGTTGTGGCTTTGGAGAATATGGTGCAAAGATTACAAGTACCATCAACAACACCAGTACCACCACCAACATCTACATCGCAAGCCTCAATACCACAAACACCAGCAGCATCACCGGCATCAACAGTACCACCATCATCAACACCAACAGGATCATTACCACCACCAACAACCACATCCACATCCCACACCTCAATATCACATCTAAAATCTGTACTTCGAGCATCAACGTCATACACACCGTAGATACCAAGGAGTGCCAACAACAACTAACGATGAAGTATGGATTCATAATTTCATCGGAGAAATATTCTACGGTGATTATGTAATCTCTAAAATCTTATAGATTATTTATCCCAGTTCTAATCGTAAATCAGATAAGTAGAGATGGTAGAGGGGGGAATAGAAACCCTGACAGGAATGGTACGTGATTTACAAGCTAGACTTGTTATACAAACACCACCAGCAGTCACCATCAACATCACCAGCAACACCAGTATCACCACAAGCTCCACCAGCTCCATAATCACCGACGATATCGACACCATAATCACCAATAGGTATATTAAGATAGTGAGTTATGGAGTATTAACTCACTATTTCCAAAGAATTTATATAAATTTTGGAAACCATAATATATCTTTTCGTACTAAAGCTATTACGTATGAATTTTAAGGGGTAAATATTACTCGATTAATTCATATTGTTAATTTGCTATGATATACATCCTTCATTAAGGACTTAACCATCGTTAACTAAAATCTCTGTTTCAACTCAATAAATCCATTTCATAATAAACCAAATGTATTATTCAATTACATAATTGATTTTACATTTTCATTTTCGATGTACTCAAAACTATCCAGAAAACATCATTTGTGCCTTGCAAAGTTCAAAAGAATTCCACGAGCACCAACATCCTTCACTGAGGAATAAGAATAAATAATTAAGTATTGATTTCATTAGGGAAATACTCCGTGAAGATTAAGTAATCTCTAATGTTTTAGAGATTATTCATTTCTAATTCAAGCCAAAAATCAAATGAGCTTAATATGATATTAACTCATTAAAATCTGTATTACATCTGAAGAAAAATATACATACATATATTTTCATAAAGACTGTAATGAAAATTCTTTTGTACAAAGTATTAATTGTGAAACCTTTAACGGGTAGGTAATACCCGGAAAATATTTAAGTTCACAATTAATATGTTACACTGTACATTCTTCAATTTTGATTCAAAAATCATTAACTATACTCACTATCTTTACAGTGATACACAATCATTTCATACAAACTCAATTACATATTCTGACAGGACATAATCCAAGACAGGATTTAACGTGTGACATCACTCTTAGATCTCTACATCTTCCAAAGCTATACTTTGACTTCAAAACTATGCAAGATCCTTTAGCGTTGTTATTATCGAAAATAATCTTGCAATTCTTTTCAAAGTATCCAGTTTTATCACACTTCCAACCAGTCAACTTCGACTTTTCAGATTAGCCTTATTGTAACCTTGACATATACGTTCTTGTTACCGGGGAACCTTTTATTTTCCACCACATTAGCAGTAAATTTACCAACAACTTCATTGATCCTTGACTTCTGAAAAATCATTATACTCATTGAAACCCTATCTTGTACTCATCCACATCTTGTAATAATAATTGCCATACCAACTACCGAGAATTAGCAATCAGTATTTTGAATCTCGCAGCGTTTCTACATCGACAGTTATATGCATACATATAACATTTATATCTTAGAATTATGATCTTCCATTCTGAAATTCTGAAAAGCACCCAGTCTACGAATCAATACTCTGAATGTTGAAAAAGCTGAATGAAGCAGCAAAAACTGTAAACAACCTTGACAGTAAAGGTTGGCAAAGCTCAGAAAAATTAGAACTGGAAAACGGATTGAGCAAACCATGAAGGAGGCTGTGGACAAATCACAAAGACTAAACCTACCTTCAAAGAATCCAAATGATTCAGTACCTACTGAAGTCATTAATGAATACCTCGCTCCTGACTCTAAACCTTTACGAACAAATCTTCTTCATCATCCTTCGATATTAGAAATTCTAAGATATCATCATATCATTCATTATAAATATCTTCGATATTTCTGAAGATATCTTCATAACTATTATTATCCGAAATTATTTATCTCTTCGCGCTATCTGTGTTACATCATAAAAGAAACCATGTTAGTTTCTAAATTATGAAAATTTCGAAAAATGGATGTTTTTGAAGTAGTGTTGGGAACTGAAGCATGAGTGAGTATAATATAATGACACTTGATCAACGTGATTATATTACAGTAAGTCATGCTGAGTTTCTAATAAAACATGATGATTCACTGACCATACCATCATCATGTGCCATGTTACATGACTCTTACATTCTATCTAATCTCTAAACATATCAAGAACATATTCTTTTGATAGTTCTATCTCTTCCTTTGAATTTTGGTAATTTGACAAATCGAGATCGTGCCATTACCATTTCTTTCTTAGAACATTAACTATGTTCATTCCGAAATGCATAGCTACAAATTCTGGACCATTATCCGCTTGACTTAAGGTCGGGAAGAGAAAACGAAAGCATGAAGCTCCTAAATATAATGGAGAATATAAAGCCAACAACCCCGAAATTACAAACCGTGTATATCGATGCGTATAACAATATAAAGATACGGGAGAATGAAAAACACAATAACCCAAGGTAATAGTAGATGAAAAAGAATCAGAACTGGTGGCAGATGAAAAAGAAGAATGAAGGATACGATAGCTAAGAAAATATCAAGAATCAGAACTGGATTAAGCATTTTCACAATCTATTAGGAAGTATGAAATAAGGAAGAAGATTATAGGAGTGGAAAAATAAATGAAATGGAATAGGTCAATTTATAGCAAAATATCAGACATAGCAATCGAGGCAGATTACGCATTTAATCAAAGAGAATCCTAATTTCCGCAATTTCCAAAGAATCAAATCTTATTTAGATTATGAAGATTTTCTATTCCTTAAATTCTGGAAATCAATCGTTACTACGTCAAGAGTTAAGACGAATCTCTATTCTCCATTTCACTCTTTTATGATAACTTCTTTCATACCCTTCGAGTAATTGGATTGTTTTATCCATATTATTCAACAGTGATAAAACTCTATTTATCGACTCATATACGTCATGAAAACATTTTTATTGTTAGCCATGACGACCTCACTCAAATTTCGGGACGAAATTTCTTTAACGGGTAGGTACTGTGACGACCCGAAAAATTTCGACTTATTTTGAACCAAATTCTCGATATGATTTAATGTTTCCGACACGATAAGCAAAGTTTGTAAAACTGAATCTCAATATTTTTGAACTACTTTCATATGTTCAATTACCCTTCGATTGTTTTCAACGATTCGCGAACAATTATATGTAAATAGATACATATATACACTATAACTTGAAAGCGTAACAAAGTATTAATTAAATGATACTGTACATTAAACTCATTGGTTTAAATATCTATTTGAATATTTATGATAAGTTGGAATATTAATTGTATGAATAACTTGCGACATGTATTTGAAACGTGTTTATAAATATGGAGAATATATATTAACTTGGTTATAAAACGTTTGATAATACTATTATATTAGTAAATAATGAGAAGATGATTTATTGAAGTAAATGACCAAAATACTCAAATGTATAAGTTATATTTCGAGTGATATAGTTTATGGATAATTTAAGTTTATATTTTGACAAAGGTACGAGTCACGAAACGAAAAGTGCAAGTTTTCTAAGCGTACGAAACAACGTTCGAAAAATCGGAACCGGGACATAAGTTGAGTGATGACGTACGACTTATCAGAACAAAAGTTACAAATCCACTACGCACGAGAATATAATGTAATATATAATTAATTTATATAAATTATATAAATTATATATAAATATAATAATATGTCGACGAACTACAAAACAAAGTAGATGTGAGCTGGATCTGGGGCTCATGCGATCGCATGGGTTCCCCTCACATTTCCCATGCGATCGCATGGATGCTGGAGACAGAAAACTTATATAAAGCTCGATCAGTTTTTGGCCGAAATCATTCACTCTTTCTCAATCTCTCAATCGCTCTATTATTATTATTATTATTATTATTATTATTATTATTATTATTATTATTATTATTATTATTATTATTATTATTATTATTATTATTATTATTATTATTATTATTATTATTATTATTATTATTATTATTATTATTATTATTATTATTATTATTTTTATTATTATAATTAAGATTAATATTATTATTAATCTTATAGTTAGGGGTATTATTATTAGTAGTATTATACATAAAATATTACGACGGGAGTATGCTCGAACGATTTCAAAACAAGCTTTTTGAGCGGGATAGAGCTAAGGAAACTATTGGTTATAGCTATGGAGGATATGGGTAATGTTCATGGGTATTGTTCGCAAGTCAAACCTTGTGTTTATCATCTCTGTTGTGTCTACGTACTTTCCTGCAATATTGAATCACAATAGTGCTCGAGTATATATATATATACATGCTTGTATGCTAAATTTCGCCGTTAAATAGTTTATGATGAATCACGAATTTAATACATATATTACTGATATAAGGTATATGATATGCATGTTATTGGAAAGCTGAGAAAAATCAATAACTTTTCATTTAGAAATAGTGTAATTTCGATGAATGAATTAAAAGATATGGGCAACTGAATTATGATTAACTTTAATTAGAATTACTTTTGAATCTGCAATTAATATTTAAACTACTTGTTTATAAGATTGATAAAGTGAATTTTTAAATGTTACCTGCCGAGTAAATGAATTCTTAAATAAGGCATGTCTTGTTTTGTTGAACAATGGTCAAGTTACTGTTTTATCATATTTTAAAGCTTTATATAACTATAATCTAATTATACAAGTATTGGGAAACCATGTGAAATGTTAAACTATTTTCAATTGCCATGATCATTCAAACTATAGTATAGATTTTAAAAGTCACTATTGAGTCATGTTGACTTTTTGAAATGACTTTTGATAACTTTTGTATGTCGATCTCAAGCATTAGGATTGTGATACACTATGACCTGACCTAGCTTGATAGACATTTATTGACCAACATATATTCTCTAGGTTGAGATCTATGGTTACTTTTCATTTCGAGTTTCAGTCACATTTCGATGAATGAATTTATGTCCTGCTAAGGTGAGATTCATTTGCTCCCTTTTTAATTGCTTTTGCAATCTATATTTTTGGGCTGAGAATACATGCACTTTATTTTAAACATAATGGATACATGTACATACTAAATTCTACACTGAGTTTGAACCGAAAATCCCTTAGCTTTGGTAACCAGTAACTGCCGGTTATAAGAACTGGTGGGCGCGAGTAGTTGTATATGGATCCATAGGGCTTGACATCCCCGTCTGTTCCATGCATAGAAACCCTAACCTGAGCTATAAAACAGACGTATGCTATTTGAGGTTAGTACACGTTGGATTGCGTGTATTGTACATGTTGGTTGCATGTATATTAAAACAGGGGTATTTATTATAACGTTAAAGCTTAGTTACCAGGGTGCTCAATCTTGTAGAATATTTTGATAAACGTTTCTGGATGAAACAACCGAAATCTTGTGATCCACCTTTATATACAGATTATGTGAAACATTAAAACTATGAACTCACCAACCTTTGTG
The DNA here is from genome assembly GCF_046630445.1 of Rutidosis leptorrhynchoides. Taxonomy (NCBI): domain Eukaryota; kingdom Viridiplantae; phylum Streptophyta; class Magnoliopsida; order Asterales; family Asteraceae; genus Rutidosis; species Rutidosis leptorrhynchoides. Next base: position 110,905,897 of record NC_092341.1, read on the forward strand.
TTGACACTTGTTAGCATGTTTATTCTCAGGTTCCCTAGAAGTCTTCCGCTGTTTGCTTATATGTTAGACAAGCTTTGTGCATGGAGTCATGCATGCTTTATTCAAGAAATCGTTGCATTTACAAAACCGTCATCATGTATCTATTTTGACTACATTGTCAACGGATGTATTATTGTAAACTATTATTTACGGTGATTGTCTATATGTAAAAATCATCAGATGTCAAAAACCCTGGATTTAAATATTGATTTATGGTATATCTTTTCAAAAGAATGCAATGTTTATAAAATGTATCATATAGAGGTCAAATACCTCGCAATGAAATCGATGAATGACGTATTTGTACATATGGATTTGGAGCGATCGTCACACCAGCTCTGCGTATGGCTTCAGTCATTCGATCAACAAGAGTAGTGCAGATGGTTCTTTGTAGATCTGGTGTGATTCTGGCTACTGTACGATAAACAGCCAGTGTAGAAATAGCAGCCACCTCAGTAGGATCGAAACTACTGGTTGAGGGGCGATCACTAGCAGCGATAATAGGATTACCTCCGTGGGGTGGTGGAGGTGGAAGGTCAGAATCTGACTCATCACCATGATCACCATCATTTTTACCTTCAGCCGAAGGTTTAGAACCACTGGTATCCTTGTCAGCATCATTATCAACATCATTAGTGAGATCCACTAGTGTGTCTTTGGAACCAGTCACATTATCAGTCACATTATCATAAGTGACTGGCTCGCCCTTACCAGCACCTTTATCAGCATCACCATCAGACGAAGAAAATGACGAGGAAGAAGCTGAAGAATCAGAAGGTACTGGCGAATCAGGGACATTCTGCATCACACACTTCTTAGTGATAGGATCTATGATGAACTTGAGAGGCCTCCAAGTACCAGGCCAGAGAGAAGCAGCTGGAGCCATACCAAAGTAATGGTAGTATGGCTTCTCATTGATTTGTTGTAGGGTGGCCAGCCTCTCATATACTTCTTCTCTTGCTGGTCGATCAAGCTGAGACAATAGTTTAACCAGCTCTTCCCTTGGTAGCTTGCTGGCTGAGATTAAAGCACTTTGAGGATTAATAGTCAGCTGATCCACTAGCAAGGCAATCTTGGGAGCAATAGAGGCTCCCCTGTAGATGAAGTTAGGTACAACTTCATCAGGATCTGGTACCTGGCATACATATGGTTTCTTCTCAGTAGAATCAGTAGCCTGAGAAGAATCAGTGGTGACAGCAGTGGAGGTACCATCATCCAAAGTAGGTTCCGTAGAACCAGTAGCAGCAGCTGATAACTGCTCAGAAGATGAAATAACAGTAGTAAAAACACTAGTATCCATCGGTGGTTCTTTTGGAACATAGCCAACATTCTGAAGAAATGAAGACCATGATGCATTATCATCATCATTCAAGCCACCACCAATAACCACTTCAGTAGTAGCAGCAGTTGGAGGAGTAACAGTGGTAGTGGCATGTAGTGACCCGAACTTTTCCATGATTATATATGAAATGAAAACTATATTTGCATGATTAAATGTTTCCAACATGTTAAGCAATCAAACTTGTTAAGACTTGATTAATTGAAATGAGTTTCATGTAGACAATTGACCACCCAAGTTGACCGGCGATTCACGAATGTTAAAAACTTGTAAAAACTACATGATGATATATATATATATATATATATATATATATATATATATATATATATATATATATATATATATATATATATATATATATATATATATATATATATATATATATATATATATATATATATATGGATATATATGGTTAACATGAGATTATGATAAGTAAGTATCTTACTAAGTGTATTAACAATGAGTGATATACATAAAAATGAGATTATTGAATTAAGAAACTCGAAACGATATATATAACGATTATCGTTATAACAACGTTTTACTAAATACATATGAATCATATTAAGATATAGATACACTATGTTTAACATGATAAAATGATAATTAAGTATATCATTAAGTGTGTTAACAATGAACTACATATGTAAAAACAAGACTACTAACTATGAAACGAGACATATATGTAATGATTATCGTTGTAACAACATTTTAATGTATATATATCATATTAAGATATATTCATACATCATAATATCATTATAATGTAATAATTTAACATCTCATTAGATATAATAAACAATGGGTTAACAACATTAAATGACATCGTTAACTTAAAGGTTTCAAAACAACACTTACATGTAACGACTAATGATGACTTAACAACTCAGTTAAAATGTATATACATGTAGTGTATTAAGATGTATTTGTACACTTTTGAAAGACTTCAAGACACATATCAAAGTACTTCTACTAAACAAAAATGCTTACAATTACATCCTCATTCATTTTCATCAATAATTCTACTCGTATGCACCCGTATTCGTACTTGTACAATACATAGCTTCTAGATGTATATACTATTGGTATATACACTTCAATGATCAGCTCCTTAGCAGCCCATGTGAGTCATTAAACATGTGGGAACCATCATTTGGCAACTAGCATGAAATATCTCACAAAATTATAAAAAATATTATAAATCATTCATGAATTATTTACATGAAAACAAACTTACACATCCTTTATATCTAATCCATATACCAACGACCAAAAACACCTAAAAACACTTTCATTCTTCAATTTTCTTCATCTACACTACAACAAATGAGCCCTTTCCAGACGACATTTTGTGACGACATGTCGTCTGGAAAGCCCTATCCCGACGACATGTCGTCGCTTATGTGTCGTCCCTAAAGCCTCGTCGCGAAAAGGTTTTCCCGACACCTATTTTACATCTTTCCCGATGACGGTGGGACCCACTTTGACTGACACAGTCAAAGATCAAGTTGCTCCTTTCGCGACGACATGTCGTCAGACATGAAAAAGTCAATTGTTGACTGATTTTGACATTTTTGGTCAAAATCACCTTTCGCGACGAACCTTTTGCGACAACATGTCGTCTGGAAAGCCTGTATTAATTTTTTTACAGCAACTTCAAAAAAGCTGCTGTCCAGCCGAATTCGTCACACAAAATACAATTTGTGCCCAGATGTTCAAAACAAAAAACATACCATAATATAATAAATATAAATAAATGTAAATGATAAACATTTAAAATAAAATCACAAATTGTCTGCGATTACCACGATGGCTATTCATTAAACACATAATTTACATCATCATCATCATGTTTGGGAGTTACAAAATACGATAGCGGCAGAATTAGCAAAAGCTATACACAAAAACTATACTAAAAAACTATAAGGTTATTATAATTGAGTGCCTTTAACTACATAGCAAAAAATATACACTCAACCGGTTGTAAGTTGTGATGTTATGCGAGGTGTATATAAAATAGCTATTAAATTTTAGCAGGAAATACTATTAAATACGATACAATTTTACACAAGATATTTATTTATTTATTGAATGGATATACTTAAACCTTGCTACAATACTTATAGGCAGTGTACCTAATCGTACAGTAGTGTAGTTTTTAGTAAGTCCGGTTCGTTCCACAGGGAAAATCTTTTAATCAAAGCTTAACGCTATATTAGTTTACTTTTATAAAAATACAAATATATATATATAAGTAATATTATTATTATAAAGGGGGGTTTTTACCGTTTAATGACCGGTTTGTCGATTTTAATTCTTCAGTCGCAGTTAAAATCAAATGTAAAATATTAAATAAAAGACTTAATTTAAAGCGTAAAGTAAATAACGATAATGAAATTTCGAATAATAAAAGTGCGATAAAATAAACTTGCGATTAAAAAGTACGATAATTAAAAGTGCAATTAAATACAATAACAATAAAAAAATGCGATAATTAGAAGTGCAATTAAATATAAAATAAAGGAAATTAAATATGAAATAAAAGAATTATGCTTATTTAAACTTCCGTAATCATGATGTTTGACGTGTTGATTTTAGTTTTATGCCCATGGGTTAATTGTCCCTTGTCCTGGATTATTTAATATGTCCGTCTGGATTTTGTCCATAACAGTCCATCAGTCATAAATATAAAGTGCGAGTGTCCTCGTTAAATTATCCTTATACCCGAAGTTAAATATTCCAACTAATTGGGGACTTAAACTGTAACAAGATTTTAATACTTTGTTTAGTAATTACACCAGGATGTCGACTGAGTGTAACCCAAGGTTTTAATACTTTGTTAACAATTATGCCAAGTGTCCTTGTACATAATTTCACCCCTGTTTTAATAATTCTAGTGGCTATTAATCCATTCCCGTGTCCGGTTAAATGAACGATTATTCGTACATATAAATACCCCGCCCATCGTGTCCGATTGAGTGTATATGGTTATTTATAGGGACGTCTAATTATAAATCTTTATATTAACATTAACAAACTATCATTTAGTTAAACAAATATAAAGCCCATTAATAGCCCATAGTCTAATTTCCACAAGTGTCGTTCTTTTGTCCAAACCCCAATTAGGGTACAAAGTCCAATTACCCAATTTTAATATTTTTAGCCCAACATCATGATTACTTCGGATTAAATAAGCATAATAATAACTTAGCTATGAGACATTAAATTAAAAAGGTTGAACATAACTTACAATGATTAAAAATAACGTAGCGTTACACGGACAGAATTTCGACTTACTCCCTTACAACATTCGCTAACATACCCTTATTATTAGGATTAAAATTAAAATTAAAATTAAAATATAAATTATAAATATAAATATTACGTATAGATAGATGGATGGATATATTTTATTTTTTAAAATGATCAGAATTCGTTTGCTTTTATAGAGAGTTTCAGTTTTTGGGGCTCCGCGACTTGCGGCCCTTTCCTTCTTCAAACTCCGCGAGTCGCGGAGTTTGTTTTTACAGCTCACCCACCTTTGGATCTTTGTTTGTCGATGATTTATTTTATAAATATAATATATATATAATTAATATAATTAATTATATATTATATTATATTTATATACATAGTTAACTTGTAATTTTTAGTCCATTGCGTCGAGCGTTGAGAGTTGACTCTGGTCCCGGTTCCGGATTTTCGAATGTCCTTGCGTACTATTTTATATCTTGTACTTTGCGTTTTGAATCTTGTACTCTTGTAATTTCGAGACGTTTCTTATCAATAATTGGAACCTCTTTGATTGTATTTTGTACTTTTGAGCTTTTTGGTCGTTTGCGTCTTCAATTCGTCGAATCTGTCTTTTGTCTTCACCTTTTAATATTTAAACGAATATCACTTGTAAATAGAACATTTGCAACTAAAAGCTTGTCTTTCTTGGGGAATAATGCTATGAAATATATGTTCGTTTTTAGCATTATCAAATATTCCCACACTTGAGCGTTGCTTGTCCTCAAGCAATATAGTCTTGAAATACTAGAATCACTTCTTTATTCTTCACACTTTGTACATCAGTGATTTCTTTACAGCGGTATAAACAATGGTAGTAACGATATGGTTTACAGTCCCACATGACTATAAAATTTAGATCCATTAAGGAAATTGGATCTTTATGAAAACATTTGATCTTTTGAAAATTAAATCTAGTTTTTACCCTAGATAAGTTTTCCAGAATAACCCTTCACCGGTGTTTGCAAATTATTTTTGTGGGTTTGGTGGGTTTCAGATTTGAAAATTTTAGCTCAAAACTTGCGGTTTTGTGTCACCCACTTGCTAACCTTGTATTAGGAAAGCAACACGTCCAGTTTACTTGTCCCGTATATTACCTTTCGGTAAACTACCGTCCGGTTGTAAAGGAAAGCGTTGAACAAGAAACTGTTAAGGCATTGTTCCCTGACATGCTTTTAATTATGGTCTATAACGTGTCGGACGCAATTACTATCCTTGGTAGGAGCAATAGTAAAGCTCACCCTTATAATTTTCCGGTCTGGCACAAGGTCCTGTCTTTGACCATGCTATGCAACCACCGTTCTTACGGTTGACACCCGATTTGGTTCAGGTGACCTAATGAATTCCAGGTGAATTCCTAGGATTTTACGTTCAATGGTAATGAACGCATTGAAAATGGGTTTTCAGAAAACAAATCGGTTTGTAATTTTGATCAAAATATTTTCTCGTTCAAGCTCGAGTTTAGATATCATTGAATTCCATGAGTTTGTAATACTCAATCTTTAAGGTCAATCTCTAGGATTGAGTAATGTCAGTCTTAAAAGCTGATTTTTAATCTTTAAGGAGATTATCCTTTCTGGGGATCTGATTCATTAGTCTTATCCAGCTAATTTGCACGGTGCCCCCCATTGTACGAGATAAATCCTTTTCATGGTTAGGATAAATCTGACCACTTGGCGACCCTGTTTAATGCTGAGGTCCGTGGATTTCCTGCTGATTTTAGTGATGAATTTTCTAGATTTTTCGTCAACCTACAGCTGGTCTAGACGACAACTTCCTGACCTAAATCAAGAAGCGCGTTTCTTTTTCGGAAGACTTTACTTCCTTTTAATGATGGAATTGATTCATCGTATAGATCCATCTTTCTTACAGTAAATCAGGTAAAACTTTTTAGTTTAGTCCAAAGCAAAAGTATTTTCAGTTATTTGTACAGAAATATGTGACATATGTTTAAAATATCTTGGTAAATTTTCCCACACTTGGCTTTTATTTTCCTTTTTATTGTCCTCTATTCCATTTTAAATGAATTTTAATATTTTGGTTTGTTTCTCAATTTATGTCCTTTCCGAGGTAACAATAATTTCGTTGTTAAAACCTAGTTTTATCGTTCATAAATATGTATAAACATGATTTTGAGTTCATTTAGTTAAAAATTTTGAAATTTTTTAGTAGAATTGGGTAGTCAGTATATAAGACTAGGGCTGTTCTTTATTATCAGAGAGCACTAGATTCTAATACAACTACTACTTTACTAGTATTTCTAATGGTAACTTAAAATCCGAAAGAATTTAACCCCTTCCCACACTTAAGATCTTGCAATGCCCTCATTTGCAAGAAATCAGTAACAATTTAAATTATTGAGGGTGATTTGTGTGAAAATGATTAAATTTTACCAAAGTTTCCAAACATATTTGTGTTTGCTTGCTGAATGATAAATGGTGCATATCATTTGTTCATTCCGTCTTGTTGTTATTTCACATATATTTTACATCTTGTCGTCAAAATTAGTTGCTTTTGCTGAACTTAATGCCAGTCTTTGAAAATGCGTTGTTTTACCCTGTTGTGTACATAAAATAAACTTCAAACATATATACATATTTTTGAAGTTTGGTATATTACCCCACATTCAAAAATTATTAAAATCTAAGAATAAAAGTTAGAAAATTATAAAAACTATTACAATATTAACATAAGTATTAAACGTATCAACATTACAAATTACAAAATAAATAAAACTAAGTAGACTAGGGATGATACTGATACCAGTAGGGGTTCCATGCATAACCATAGGTGCTATAAAATGCTTCGGCTGGGTTATACGTAGGATACGGTGGTTGAATCTCTATAGACCAGGGAGGGAATATGGGCGATGGAGTAGGAATATAGTTTCTACCTATATGTTGGCAATAAGCTATGATTTGGTTTTGATGAACTTGCCAATCTTCAAATGCTCTATGTCTAGCATTTTCATACTCTTGTGAAGCTATAAACCTTTGCATTTCTGCCATTTCATTTCCCCCTCCTATATTACCTTGCTGTTGGTTTCTGTCAACCTGTGGATGTCTACCATTATATCGTACTGCGGCGTTTTTTCGCCTCTTCAAAACTTTCGCACCATGGTATACATTTAAACCTATTGTATCTCAGGGTTCTGGTTCTTCGATTAGTAATCCCCCCCGACTTATATCCACACCGAGATATTCAGCAATCAAAGTAATAAATATACCACCTCCTATTATGCTATGCGGTCTCATCCCCCTAACCATAGCTGATAAATATACTTACAGCGCTTTGTGGGTCTCGAATACACATATGGTAAAACAAATCCTGTTCATTTACCTTTTCCTTGTTCTTACCTCTTTATGTAATCGGATTAGCTAAAAACCTATGAATTACTCTTAACTCTGCTCTATCTATATCCAAATAAGAGTAATTTCCCCCTTTAAATCGGTGATGGCTATTCATTTGACTCCATACACCATGCGTATCAAAATTTTCATCTATCTTCCTACCGTTCAATATCAACCCTCTACAATCGGAAGATGCTAACTCCTCAGGCGTATATATACGTAAAGCCTGAGCCATGTCTAGTAAAGACATGTGGCGCATTGAACCTCTTAACAAAAATCTAATAAAAGATCGATCGGTTAAACTAGCTACCCGATCATTTAATTCTATACTACACAACCATTCTTCACACCATACTTTATATACAGGTCTACGCATGTTGAATAACCGTACCCAGTCGTTAAAAGTAGAATTACCATACCTCTGTGCAAGTAATTCCCTAATTGGCCCGGCCAATTCTACAGCTTTTAATGGTCCCCATTCTATGACCCTAGGTACTTCAACAGCTTTAGAATGAAGAGTATGCAAACCCCTTTGGTATTTTGGATAATCTATCCAAAGTCTGTCAAATCTCAGGTTCGGGTGCAAATCTTCCAAGTGCATATCAGAAAATGTCATGACTGGATGAAATATATCTTGTTTGTAGTAGTTATCCACCTCCTGTTGTTCCGCATTCTCTGCAGGAGCATTGCGAGCTTGGGATGAAGATTCACCCCTTTCAGTCTGCAAAACACATCAAACACAATTTTTGTGCATCCAAATATGCATTAGTGTCAGCAAAATCATCAATCAAAATAATTACAATGACATGATCAATTTATATCAAACTTAAGCTCATTTACATATTTTCATCAAATCTACACTTTTTCAAATAAGCATATATGAAAATGTTTGCCAAGTTCATAAGCATTCAACTCAAATAACATGTCAAAATAATCATTTCTAGCAATTAAACAAGTTTCAAATGGCATTATCTCTCAAAAATCAAGTTCATGAATTTTAGACTTGAAAAAGTCCACTTTAATTCTCAAAATCATGTTTAGGCTCAAAGTTTGGATCATTTAACTACCTAAACATGTTACACTACTTAATTTAGCAACAATTCATGACAAAAATCGGCCATAACCTGTTTATATCAAAAAGCCCCAAATTACTCAAGAACACAAACCCTAGATTACTCAAAATTTGAAGTTTAAGGCTTCTAATCATGTTAAATAGCATCAATCTAGGTTATACAAGTATAATACATAAACAATTTAAGCATAATTACACTAAAAAGCATCAAAATCAAATTGGGTATAAAATTGCTCAAGAACACTAATTTTCGGATTAAATGGTGTTTAGGTGTAGAAATTTACCGTTTTTCTTGAGTAATTCCTTAATAGCATCCTTCTTAACATGATTTTAGTAAAAGATTCGATGATTAACGGTCAAAAATTGCGAATTTGGGTGGTCTTTTTGGGTTTTTGCGCAGTATTTTCGAGTTTTATTTCGCAGAATTTGGTGTGGTAGTGTGCAACTGAGCTGTTCTTTACGTTTTTATTTTTTTCTGTATTTTGGTCCCTCCGCGAGTCGCGGTGTTTGACCCTTCAAACTCCGTGAGTCACGGAGTTTGTATATATATATATATATATTTTTTTTTTTATATCTTATACTAATTAAAACAATTAAGTAATTAATTTTAAAATTTTGTTTCCCTTGTTATTTAGGACGAGGTCGTTTCGGATCGATGTCCTAGTCCGTCCTTCAACAAAATTTTAAAATTTGTCTTTTTGTAGCGATTGTTTTAAAAGCTTAGATTTTTTTAGTTTTTTAATGTTTTTGGCATACTTTAATTCAATAAGATTAAAAATAATGGTAATAAAAGTTTTCGTCCCTCCCTTGGGTAAAGCAATTTCGGTTCAAAGACCTAGTCTTCAACTTACGACGAATTTTAAAAATCATATTTTTAACTTAATAAGATAAAGTAAATTTTTGTTTTTAAATTCACACCAACTTAAATTAAAAATACATAAAATTCAAAATTAATATTAAAAATTCACACTAAACTTAAAATTTGAAATGCATAAAATTAAAAATTCATATTTTAAAAATTAAAAATTCACACTTAACTTAATTTAAAAATTCATATTATAAATTTACACCAAACTTATATTAATTTTTCAAATATTTACAATTTTAAATATATTGTTTTTACAAAGTTTACAATATTAATTTAAGATTTATATATTAATTTTAAAAACATGGTAAAAATAAAATTAAAAATATTTTTGGCTTTTTATCCCACTTTAATCAATCAAATATTATCAAAAATATGCGCTCCTCTTTTCGATAAAGTAATTTCGGTTCCAAGACCTAATTTAACTCATGACGAATTTTTGAAATATTTTGGGTTGATTGATTAAAGATATTTATACCTTAAGAACAAACGTTAAATTTCGCAGTGATGTAATAAATTTTTGTATGATATCAATAATTTCGGTCGCCAAAACTAATTTTATTTAATACCAATTTAATATTTTATAGCGAACAAATTAGCGTTTATTATCAAAAGGTTAAAAATAAAAAATAAAAAAATAAAAACTGTACAGATTTACCTGTGAGATAGTATTCTTAGTTATATGATCTATCCCATTCATAAGATAGTCAGTTTAATTGGTTTTCCATAGCTACATAGGCGTAACCTCGAGCATTCAGTGTTTTTTCTTCTAAACATATGAACGGTCCGTCTCTGCATAAAGTAACAAATTTGGTATTTGAATAGGTTTGATTATTTGAACATTTACCTCCATGTGACCATTTTTCGCATTTGTGACATCTTTCTAGGTGTCGTGCTCTTCTTTTCGCTGCGGATTTTGATTTTCCTTTACCAAATTGTAACTTATTATCTTCGCATCTGGATTCTTTTCTTACTCCGTCCAATCTTTCTCTGATTACTGATACTATTTCACTCGGTAGTGTGTCATTATTATGTTTAGTGATCAAAGCGTGTAGCATTAGACCATGGTTTAGTTCACAGGCAGTCTTCATTTCCTAAAAAAAATAAAAATTCAGAATGGGGGGAGAAGACTAGTTCTTTAGGGTCTGCTAGGGAAAGACCATTCGGGTTTCATTTTCGAGAACTACACGAAAACAGACAATCTAACTCTAACAGAAATACATATTATCCTTTAAAGACTTGATTCTCCCCACACTTAGTTAGCTGTGGTATCGAAATTGTGATTAACTTCATTGTCAACTTCCATCGGACTATCTATGTAATGTTTAACTCTGTGACCATTAACTTTAAATTCAATTCCATTTGAATTTATTAATTCTATCGTTCCGTATGGGAAAACTCTTTTGACTATGAATGGTCCAGACCATCTTGATTTCAATTTTCCAGGAAATAGCTTGAATCGTGAATTGAAAAGGAGAACTCTGTCTCCTTCTTTAAATTCTTTTAAACTTCTGATTCTTTTATCATGCCATTTCTTCGTTCTTTCCTTATAGATTAACGAATTTTCGTATGCTTCATGTCTTAATTCTTCTAATTCGTTTAGTTGACTTAACCGTAGACGTCCAGCTTCATGCATATCAAGATTACATGTCTTCAAAACCCAAAATGCTTTGTGTTCAATTTCTACTGGAAGATGACATGCATTTCCATAAACAAGTCTAAAAGGTGTGGTTCCAATTGGAGTTTTGTAGGCTGTTCTAAAAGCCCAGAGTGCATCCTCCAATTTAATGGACCATTCCTTCGAATTTGATCCTACGGTTTTCTCTAGAATACGTTTTAAAGCTCGGTTGGTATTTTCAACTTGTCCACTTGTTTGTGGATGATATGCGGTGGAGATTTTATGAGTTACTCCATACCTTTTAAGAACTTTCTCAAGTTGATTATTACAGAAATGAGTACCCCGATCACTTATTAAAGCTTTCGGTGTTCCAAACCTTGCAAAAAGACGTTTTAAAAAGTTGACTACAACTCTTGCATCGTTAGTTGGGAGAGCTTGTGCTTCCCCCCATTTAGATACATAATCAATGGCTACGAGAATATAGAGATTATTATGAGATTTTGGAAATGGACCCATAAAGTCAATACCCCAAATGTCAAATACTTCGCATACTTGAATGACATTTTGTGGCATTTCATCACGTTGACTTATTTTTCCAGCCCTTTGACAAGCATCACAGGATTTGCAAAGAAGGTGTGCGTCTTTGTAAATTGTAGGCCAATAGAATCCAGCTTCATAAACTTTTCTTGCTGTTAGTTGAGGCCCATAATGCCCTCCTGTTGGTCCTGTGTGACAATGGTTTAAAATTTTACTAGCTTCATCTCCAAATACACATCGGCGTATTATTCCATCGGGACAACTTTTAAACAGATGTGGATCTTCCCAAAAATAGTGTTTTATATCACTAAAGAATTTCTTTCGTTTTTGATACGATAATCCTTTTTCAAGGAATCCACAAACTAAGTAGTTTGCATAGTCTGCAAACCATGGAATTTCATTATAATCTATCTTCAATAGATATTCATCAGGAAAGTTGTCTTGTATGGCCGATTCATTTAGAACTTCTAATTCGGGATTTTCAAGACGAGAAAGATGATCAGCGGCGAGATTTTCTGCTCCTCTTTTATCTCGGATTTCAATATCGAACTCTTGTAAGAGTAAGATCCAACGAATTAATCTTGGTTTGGCATCTTGTTTCGAAAATAGGTATCTAAGAGCAGAATGGTCGGTATAGACCACCGTTTTTGCTAGAACGAGATATGATCGAAATTTGTCAAAAGCAAAGACAATAGCAAGGAGTTCTTTTTTAGTAGTTGTGTAATTTGTTTGTGCTCCTTGTAACATCTTACTAGCATAATATATAGGTTGAAATCGTTTTTCAATTCTTTGTCCTAAAACGGCTCCCATTGCAAAATCACTTGCATCGCACATTAATTCAAACGGTAGATTCCAATTTGGTGTTATCATGATCGGCGCATTAGTGAGTTTCTCTTTAAGAATATTAAAAGATTTGATACATTCATCTGAAAAGATGAATGGAGCATCCTTTTCTAGGAGTTTATTCATAGGAGTGGCAATTTTAGAAAAATCTTTTATGAAACGTCGGTAAAAATCGGCATGCCCTAGAAAAATCCTAACTCCTCTAACATTGGTGGGATGTGGAAGTTTAGCAATTACATCTACTTTAGCTCTATCCACTTCAATTCCTTCCTTTGAGATTTTATGTCCAAGAACGATGCCTTCTTTAACCATGAAATGGCATTTCTCCCAATTAAGAACTAGATTTGATTGTTCGCATCTAATAAGCATTCATTCCAGATTAACTAGACATGATTCAAATGTATCACCGAAGACTGAAAAGTCATCCATGAAAACTTCCATGCATTCTTCTATCATGTCATGAAAAATCACCATCATACACCTTTGAAAGGTTGCAGGGGCATTGCAAAGTCCAAATGGCATGCGTTTGTAAGCAAAAGTACCATAAGGGCACGTGAATGTGGTTTTCTCTTGATCTTCGGGTGCTATTGGAATTTGAAAATATCCGGAAAATCCATCTAGAAAACAATAGTAACTATTTCCGACCAATCTTTCCAACATTTGATCAATGAAAGGTAAGGAAAAGTGATCTTTTCTGGTGGCGTCATTTAATTTTCTATAATCAATACATACACGCCATCCTGTTACAGTCCTAGTAGGAATAAGCTCATTTTTTTCATTTGTAATGACAGTCATGCCACCCTTCTTAGGCACGCATTGAATTGGGCTTACCCATGGACTATCAGAAATTGGATATATCAAACCTGCATCTAGCAGTTTAATAATTTCTTTTTTAACTACATCTTGCATATTAGGATTTAGTCTTCGTTGGCGTTGCACATACGTTTTATGACCTTCTTCCATAAGGATTTTATGTGTGCAATACGAAGGACTTATTCCTTTAATATCATGAATCTTCCATGCAATGGCTGGTTTATGAGCTTTCAACACAGAAATGAGTTGTGATTTCTCATTTTCAGTAAGAGAAGACGATATTATTACAGGTAATTCAGATTCACCATGTAAATAAGCGTATTCCAAATGGTTTGGAAGTGGCTTTAACTCTAATTTCGAAGGTTCTTCTATCGATGATTTATATCGATATCTGTCTTCTTCTTTTAGCATTTGAATTTCTTCTGTTGTTGGTTCATATCCATTAGCTATAAGTGTAGCTAACATTTTAGCTTCATCAATTTGTTCTGTTCCTTCTCCTAAAGAACATTCTCCTGTTCCTTGTAATTCTGGAAATTCTTTTAATAATTCTGCATGTGCATCTATAGTTTGAATATAATAACATGTATCATCTGCAGATTGAGGTTGTTGCATTGCTCTATTAACTGAAAAGGTAACACTCTCGTACTCTATACTTAGGGTCAATTTCTTACCGAACACGTCTATCATTGCTTTAGCTGTGTTTAAGAATGGTCTTCCTAATATGAGAGGAACTTGAGAATCTTCTTCCATGTCCAGAACAACAAAATCTACTGAAAATACTAAAGTACCAACTTTAACTAGCATGTTCTCCATTATCCCTCTAGGATATTTTATTGATCGATCGGCTAGTTGTATACTTATTCTGGTTGGTTTCAATTCTCCAAGGTCTAGTTTAACGTATAGTGAATACGACATTAAATTTATACTAGCACCTAAGTCTGCCAATGCTTCTATTGAACTAAGACTACCCAGAAAACATGGAATTGTGAAACTTCCTGGATCAGATAATTTTTCTGGTATCTTATTCAACAGCACTGCTGAACAATTAGCATTCATAGTAACAGCCGAGAGTTCTTCCATTTTCTTTCTATTTGAGATTAGATCTTTCAGAAATTTAGCATATCTAGGCATTCCTGAAATCACATCAATGAAAGGAAGATTTACATTTATCTGTTTAAACATATCCAAGAATTTCGATTGCTCGGCTTCAAGTTTCTCTTTCTTCATTTTACTCGGGTAAGGAAGTGGTGGTTGGTATGGTTTAACATAAGGTTTAGCCTTAACTGTGTTATCTTCATTAACCTTTTCAACTACCGGTTCTTTTTCCTTATCTTGTTCAGGTTGTGGTTCTTGTGGAGTAGGAATAGCTTCATCAGAAGTTACAGGTATTTCAGGTGGTTTAAGTGTTGTACCACTTTTTGTGGTAATGGCTTTAGCTGTTTCATTCTGGGGGTTTGCATTTGTATCACTAGGTAAACTTCCCGGTTTTCTTTCACCTATTAACCTTACTAGGTTACTTACTTCTTGTTCTAAGTTTTGAATAGAAGCTTGTTGATTTCTAAATGCTTGATCATTTTGTTCATTAGTTTGTTTTTGAGATGTGAAAAACTGCGTTTGAGTTTCAACTAGCTTTGTCATCATATCTTCTAAATTCAGCTTTTTATCATCGGGTTGTGGTGGTTTGTTTTGAAAATTAGGTCTTTGCTGGTTGTAAGTATTGTTGGATACTTGTTGATTGCTAGGACCTTGTTGGTTGTTGTATGGAATATTTCGATTATAATTCTGGTTTTGATTGTAGATCGGTCTTGGCGGTTGATAATTATTCTGATAATTATTTCCAGGCCTTTGGTTTATGTATGAAATATTCTCTCTTTGTTCCATTGTTAATTCAATACTGAGACAATCTTTTGTCAAATGTGGTCCTCCACACTGCTCACAACTAATTCGTATTGAGTGAATATCTTTAGTCATCTTTTCCATTCGTCTCTCCACAGCATCTATCTTTGCGGAAACGGAATCTAAGTCATGGCTAGAATCGGCTCTAGCTGCTTTAGATGATCTAACGATATCTTTTTCTTGGTGCCACTCATGTGAGTGGGAAGCAGTGTTATCAATAATTTTATAAGCATCAGTTTCGGTTTTCTTCATAATGGAACCACCAGCTGCTATATCTATGTCTTTTCTTGTAGTGATGTCGCATCCTTGGTAGAATATTTGTACTATTTGACAGGTGTCTAAACCATGTTGCGGACATCCTCTTAATAACTTTCCAAATCTTGTCCACGCCTCATTTAGATGCAGGAAAGAATTGTTTAAGAAAGTTTTCAACTAAAACGTCCCATGTATCAATCGCCCCTTCAGATAACGATTCCAACCAATCTTTGGCTTCTCCCTTTAAAGTCCAGGGAAATAACATGAGATATATCTGTTCATCCTCCACTTCTCGGATTTTAAATAGTGTGCAGATCCTATTAAAGGTACGAAGATGTTCATTTGGTCTTCCATACTTAAAGGTTCTAGATTCTCCATAATTGAATTTGTTGAATCGGAATCACTAGAGGATTCTGATTTAATGGTTCATTCCTCAACAATCTCTGTTTGAATGATTGGTGGTTCCGGAGGAAAATTTAATGGTTCAGGATCTATGAATCGTCCCTGAATATTCTCCGGATTCTCAATTGTGAGGTCGGGTTCAAAAAATGGATTATCGGAAAGTTGAACTGGAGTACTTGGTCGACTGGATGACGATTCTAAAGAAAAATCAACGGCGGTAATATTTGCTAAATGTCTTGATCTAGTTACAGGTGGTGAACGTACAAAAGGTGGTGAACGTCTTGCTCGGTGCATTCACTGAATATCCTATTAGTTTTTAAAAAGGAAAGAAAAATTATATAAGTTATCCAATTAATAGACTTTTCTGATTTTGCCCACGTTTCGAATAGCCAAAAGATGCAGCAGAGGGGCAGGATTCGTTTGGTCTCAATATAATTGAGGACTGTTTGGCTCCAATAACCCGGTCCACGTACAAATCCAACTATTACTACGAACCAGAAAATTTTGATGTCTATCAATTTAACCACTTAAAATAAATTTTCGTAATTTTAAGAAATTTAGATAAGAAGTAGAATAAAAATCTATGTCCTAAAACTAGAATAGCGAGAAATAAGAAAGAAAAAGAGTGCGTCGAAAAAGAAAAAGAAAAGGGTTGAAAAATAAAAGGCGTCGGAAAATAAGAAATAAAAAGAAATGACTTATAGAACTTAAAAATACTCGACTAACCCAACCTTATTACTATCACTAACTTAAAATTGTAATCGCAAATTGAGATTACTAATTGGAATGATAATTGATACATAGGTAAAAGGTGTCTAAAAATATTAAAGCTTACAAATAAAACTATATCCCAAATGGAAATAACTTAAAAAGAAACTAAAACTTAAAAAGGCGTCGCAAAATTCTAAATTACCTAAATCTTAGTCTAAAGAAAAGGCACTTAAGGGATTTTACGGCAAAGCCTAAAAATCTAGAAATAAAAATATAACTATGGCAAAAACTAAGTTTAAAACTAAAAACTAGCGAAAAATACAAATATTACGCTAAAACAATTAAAAAGGGACAAAATATAAAAATATACAAAAAGTTGTAAAAATTATAATTTTTATAAAAATATTATTTTTATATTATTTATTTTATAAAACTATTAATTTTTATATATAATAAAACTAATTAAAATTTAAAATACAATTTAATTTAAAAACTTAAACTAATTATAATAATAATTAAGTAATTAGGGTTTATTAATAATAATAATAATTATCCGTAATAAATGCTGATTAGGGTTTCTGTCGGTGTCAGGGTGGCTCCGCGAGTCACGGTATTCGAAGCTGCAAACTCCGCGAGTCGCGGGGTTCCAATTTTCAGATCACAGGTTGATTAAAATTCGACGCGTTTTTTTTTTATATTCTGTTTTATATTTTCTGTTTAAATAAAAATATTTATATAATAAAAACTTATATTTAAAAACTAAAATAAAAATAGAACTACTTTATAATTTTAAAAATATCTTAAAAATAGATTTAAATATATATATTAATTTTTCTTTTTTTTCGGTTTTTTTTATGTTTTAAATAAAAATATTTAAATAAAACTTATATTTTTATAAAATAAAAATAAAGAAACTTTATAAAACTTAAATATTTAACAAAATCTTAAAAATATTTATATTTTTGTTTTTCTTTTTATGTTTTCGAATAATTAAAAACGTATTTTTACAAAAGTGAATTTTAATAAAAGTAAACTAAAAATAAAAATCTTTTTTTTATTTAGCGTTGCGCTTCTGGCTTTTAAATTTGATTGTTCCCCGGCAGCGGCGCCAAAAATAACTTGATGTTATCCAAGGTGTATATAAAATAGCTATTAAATTTTAGCAGGAAATACTATTAAATACGATAAAATTTTACACAAGATATTTATTTATTTATTGAATGGATATACTTAAACCTTGCTACAACACTTATAGGCAGTGTACCTAATCGTACAGTAGTGTAGTTTTTAGTAAGTCCGGTTCGTTCCACAGGGAAAATCTTTTAATCAAAGCTTAACGCTATATTAGTTTACTTTTATAAAAATACAAATATATATATAAGTAATATTATTATTATAAAGGGGGGTTTTTACCGTTTAATGACCGGTTTGTCGATTTTAATTCTTCAGTCGCAGTTAAAACCAAATGTAAAATATTAAATAAAAGACTTAATTTAAAGCGTAAAGTAAATAACGATAATGAAATTTCGAATAATAAAAGTGCGATAAAATAAACTTGCGATTAAAAAGTACGATAATTAAAAGTGCAATTAAATACAATAACAATAAAAAATGCGATAATTAGAAGTGCAATTGAATATAAAATAAAGGAAATTAAATATGAAATAAAAGAATTATGCTTATTTAAACTTCCGTAATCATGATGTTTGACGTGTTGATTTTAGTTTTATGCCCATGGGTTAATTGTCCTTTGTCCTGGATTATTTAATATGTCCGTCTGGATTTTGTCCATAACAGTCCATCAGTCATAAATATAAAGTGCGAGTGTCCTCGTTAAATTATCCTTATACCCGAAGTTAAATATTCCAACTAATTGGAGACTTAAACTGTAACAAGATTTTAATACTTTGTTTAGTAATTACACCAGGATGTCGACTGAGTGTAACCCAAGGTTTTAATACTTTGTTAACAATTATGCCAAGTGTCCTTGTACATAATTTCACCCCTGTTTTAATAATTCTAGTGGCTATTAATCCATTCCCGTGTCCGGTTAAATGAACGATTATTCGTACATATAAATACCCCGCCCATTGTGTCCGATTGAGTGTATATGGTTATTTATAGGGACGTCTAATTATAAATCTTTATATTAACATTAACAAACTATCATTTAGTTAAACAAATATAAAGCCCATTAATAGCCCATAGTCTAATTTCCACAAGTGTCGTTCTTTTGTCCAAACCCCAATTATGGTACAAAGCCCAATTATCCAATTTTAATATTTTTAGCCCAACATCATGATTAATTCAGATTAAATAAGCATAATAATAACTTAGCTACGAGACATTAAATTAAAAAGGTTGAACATAACTTACAATGATTAAAAATAGCGTAGCGTTACACGGACAGAATTTCGACTTACACCCTTACAACATTCGCTAACATACCCTTATTATTAGGATTAAAATTAAAATTAAAATATAAATTATAAATATAAATATTACGTATAGATAGATGGATGGATATATTTTGTTTTTTAAAATGATCAGAATTCGTTTGCTTTTATAGGGAGTTTCAGTTTTTGGGGCTCCGCGACTTGCGGCCCTTTCCTTCTTCAAACTCCGCGAGTCGCGGAGTTTTTTTTACAGCTCACCCACCTTTGGCTCTTTGTTTACCGACGATTTATTTTATAAATATAATATATATATATATAATTAATATAATTAATTATATATTATATTATATTTATATACATAGTTAACTTGTAATTTTTAGTCCATTGCGTCGAGCGTTAAGAGTTGACTCTGGTCCCGGTTCGGATTTTCGAACGTCCTTGCGTACTATTTTATATCTTGTACTTTGCGTTTTGAATCTTGTACTCTTGTAATTTCGAGACGTTTCTTATCAATAATTGGAACCTCTTTGATTGTATTTTGTACTTTTGAGCTTTTTGGTCATTTGCGTCTTCAATTTGTCGAATCTGTCTTTTGTCTTCACCTTTTAATATTTAAACGAATATCACTTGTAAATAGAACATTTGCAACTAAAAGCTTGTCTTTCTTGGGGAATAATGCTATGAAATATATGTTCGTTTTTAGCATTATCAAGTTGCTAGCAACTATAGCTAACCTCGCTTCTTCTTTATTCATGCACCTCCTTTGGCGGAATCCTGGGGAAGTGGTCAAAGTACAATATGTATGTTCAATAATATAACATAAGAATAAAATATATTGTTGTACAAAACGAAAACATAACCAAAATCAATGATTTCATAAGATAAGGAAATTGTTACAAATGAAATAAGGATGAACTCATTACCATATCCGCCTCCTATGCTCGAATGTCTTTTTATCAGTTAACAAAGCTACACAATGAGGCACAAAAAAAGAAACTACTAATCTTACACAACGAATGAATATGAAGAAATCACACAATCAGCTGTAAAAAATTTATTAACAACTTTGTGCTTCTCAACGTTATCAGTTAAACGCTTTAAAGGGTTGCAATTGTTTTATCATAAAAATAAAACAAGATGTTTCAGTTTGAAGTAAAAACTTACTTTGAATGGTAGCAGGCCAAAGATAGTCTTCTTTATCGTCATCTTTATCATAAAAATAAAATCTATCCATTAAACCAATAAACAAAATGAATCTTAAAA
The DNA here is from genome assembly GCF_046630445.1 of Rutidosis leptorrhynchoides. Lineage (NCBI taxonomy): Eukaryota > Viridiplantae > Streptophyta > Magnoliopsida > Asterales > Asteraceae > Rutidosis > Rutidosis leptorrhynchoides. Next base: position 110,926,593 of record NC_092341.1, read on the forward strand.
TCTGAAACAACAATCTTCAACAAAAAAAAGGTGGACAATATATCATAAGTAAAATCTTTGTAAAATATCAAAATTGCCTTTTCTTTCAATAGCATGCTTCTGTTCTGTTTTTATACCATAAACATCTTAACCAAATATTTCAATCTTTATAGTTCATAAACCTGCACATTTGAACATACCCACTTATAATGTTCTAACAGTGAAGAGATTACATATGTGAACAACAATTATGAAACAACTATAAATGATAAACACAAACACTCATAAATCTGCAAAATCTAACAATTCTCTAACTTTAATCTTTAATAAATTAACTAAACACAATTCCTAACTTTAATCTATAACAAATTAACTAAATAAAGACCTAACTTCATAGATCTAACAATTAAACACATCCCCTAACTTTAATCTTTAATAAATTTACTAAACACAAATCCTAACTTCATAAATCATCACAAAATCACAAGAAACAAGTTAAAGCATATGGATTAAAGCCTCAATTGCAAAAAAAAAAAAAAAAATCGGATTGAGCAACAATATCTCAAAAAGAAAAATGATAAAGAAAATAAAACGATAGAAAAATCATACCTTGGAGCGGATTAGAGGAGAAATAGGTGCTGGAAAGCTAAAAAATTGAAGAAACCTTCGAATTTTGATGAAAACCGCTGAAGTGTTAGAGGATTTGTGGGTTTTTGTTTATGTAAAGTGAAGGAGCAGAAGGCAGTAAAGGGGATTTGATTCCAGTACTTTTCCCGACGACCCTTTCCCGACGACAAGTTGTCTGGATCGGAAATTTAATGAATTGAATTTCGTTGACCGGGCATCTGGAGGGAAACGAAAATTACCTGGAGGGAAACGAAAATTTATTGTACCTTCTATCCAGACGACATGTCATCGGGATAGAGCTAACTAATTGTAAATTAATTTTAAATAATATAAATTAAAGATATACTCCGTATAAAATATAAATAATATATAAATATAAAATAAATATTTTAAAAATTATTTTAAACTAATTATATTTAAAATTATATTATTATTATTATATATTATTATATAATAATCATTTATATAAAAACTATATATATATATATATATATATATATATATATATATATATATATATATATATATATATATATATATATATATATATATATATATATATATATATATATATATATATATATATATATATATATATATATATATATATATATATATATATATTTGTGGTTAAATTTTTCATATATTTCGTCGTACAATTTCCCGTTACATCGTTGTTGTCGTTAAATTTTGTCGACATTTCGTCGTTATATTAAACCGTCACATATCATCATTATATCGGGATTACGTATAGGGTTTAGGGATCACTGCTAAATTACACCATCACTTTCCACTGTTACATTACACCATTAATTACACTCCACTATTACATCGAGTTTACGGTTTATAGATCACTATTACATTCTACCGGTATATCGTGTTTAGGGTTTAGAGATCACCCTTACATTACACCATAACATTATATCATTATATGACACTCCTACATTAATACTCTATCATTACATTACATGGGCTTTAAGGTTAAGCTTCATTGTTACATTACACCATCACATATCACTATCACATTACAACGTGGACATTCTACCATTACATTACACCATAACTTCCTACCATTGCATTACACCTTCACTTTCTACCATTACATTACACCGTTACATTCTACTATTATATTACACCATCACATTCCACTACTACATTCCACCGTTATACTACACCATAACTTCTACTGTTACATTACACCGTAACATTCTACCATTACATTACACAATCACATTACACCATTACATTACACAGTCACATTCTATCATTACATTACACAGTCACATTCTACCATTACATTACACCATCACATTCTACCATTATATTACACCGTTACATTACACTATTAATTTAATAACCATTACATTACGCATTACACCGTAATATTATACCATTATATTACACCGTTACATTCTACCATTACATTACACCGTTACATTACACCGTTAATTTAATAACCATTACATTACACATTACACCGTAATATTATACCATTATATTACACTCCTACATTAATACTCTATCATTACATTATCTTACATTGGGTTTAAGGTTAGGGTTAACTTTTACATTACACAATCACATACCACCATTACATTACAACGTGGACATTCTTCCATTACATTACACCGTAACTTTCTACCATTGCATTACACCTTCACTTTCTACCACTACATTACACCGTTACATTCCACATTTATATTACATCGTCACATTCATGACTACTACATTCCACCGTTGTACTACACCTTCACATTCTATCATTACATTGCACCGTTACATTCCACTGTTATATTACACCATCATATTCCACTACTACATTCCACCGTTATACTACACCATAACTTCTACCGTTACATTACACCGTAATATTCTACCATTACATTACACCATTACATTACACAGTCACATTGTACCATTACATTACACATTCACATTCTACCATTACATTACATCGTTACATTCTACCATTACATTGCACCGTTTATTTAATAACCATTACATTACACATTATAGCATAATATTATACCATTATATTACACTCCTATATTAATACTTTATCATTACATTACATTGGGTTTAAGATTAGGGTTCATTGTTACATTACACCATCACATACCACCATTACATTACAATGTGAACATTCTACCATTACATTACACTGCAACTTCCTACCATTGCATTACACCTTCATTTTCTACCATTACATTACACCATCACATACCACCATTACATTACAATGTGAACATTCTACCATTATATTACACCGCAACTTCCTACCATTGCATTACACCTTCATTTTCTACCATTACATTACACCGTTACATTCCACTGTTATATTGTACTGTCACATTGTACCATTACATTACACTGTCATATTGTAATGGCCTGTCCAAATCCATATGGACGAATACAATAACATTTGGTCCCATTGCGAGGTATTGACCTCTATATGATACGTTTTACAAACATTGCATTCGTTTTTAAAAGACAACTTTCATTACAATGATAGTTGACAAATATGCATACCATTTCACAATATAATCAGACTATAAATGACTTAATCTGTCATTTACTTTAATATAATCTTGTTGAACTCAACGACTCGAATGCAACGTCTTTTGAAATATGTCATGAATGACTCCAAGTAATATCTTTAAATTGGGCAAATGCACAGCGGAAGATTTATTTCATAGCTGAGAATAAAAATGCTTAAAAGTGTCAACCAAAAGGTTGGTGAGTTCATTAGTTTATCATAGATATTCATTTCCAACAATTTAATAGACCACAAGATTTTCGTTTTCATTTTCATTTCCATAATCATTATACAGATATTTCGCAATCTGCATAAAGATAAAATCATTCATAAAGATAAATACATTACATATATATACATTTTAATTAAGTCGTTATTTCGTCGTTAATCGTTACATGTATATATATTGTTTCGAAACCCTTAAGTTAGTAGTCTCGTTTTATGTATATAGTTCATTGTTAATACACTTAATGATATACTTAATTATCATTATATCATGTTAAACATAATGTATTAATATATCTTAATACAATACATATGTATTTATTTTAATTAAGACGTTATTACATCGATAACCGTTACATATATATCTTGTTTCAAATTCCTTAATTTAGTACTCTAATTTTATGTATATAACCCATTGTTAAAATACTTAATGAGATACTTACTTATCATAATACCATGTTATATATATATATATATATATATATATATATATATATATATATATATATATATATATATATATATATATATATGTCCATATATATATCATCATGGCATTTTTAAAATTTTTAACGTTCGTGAATCGTCAGACAAACAGGGTGGTCAAACGTTTATGTAAAATCCGTTTCAATTTATCAAGTGTTAACAAGTTTGATTTCTTAACATGTTGGAAACATTTATATATATATGTAAATATCAATCTCAAATATATACATATATTTATATACATATCTTATTTACAAATAGTGGTTCGTGAATCGTCCAGAAAAGTCGAAGGTTACATGAACACAGTTCCAAATTTTTGAATTTCAACTTAACAGACTTTGCTTATCGTGTCAGAAATATTAATTCATTTAAAGATTAAGTTTAAGTTTGGTCAGAAATTTTCGGCTCGTCACATATATTCTACCATTACATTACAGCGTTACATTACATCGTTAAATTCCACATGTAACTTCTATCATTACATTACACGATTACATTTTGTCATTACCTTTCGTTGAGATTAGTATCCTTTTGGCGGGTAACTTTTGGTTGAAAATCTTTGGTTGAATATTCTTGGCGCGAATATTTTTAGAGGGAAACAAATGGCTGGATTTTTTGGTGCCAAAATCCAACAAATTCGATCTATTTATACAACTGCAACCCTCACCATTTACATATACTCAATTTGTAATGGTAGGATGAAAAATAATTTTCCTTTTCTTAATTCATAATGATGAACTACAATAGATGTGGTGAACATGCAATTATTCGAACATCTTGTGTCCCGTAACCAAATTTCTTTTTTCTAAATGTTGTTTTAAGTTAATTTATCTTCATTAAAAAGGGGAAAAAATTGAATTGGATCAATGCCGACGATATGTCGTCAGTGAGTTGGGCGGGAATTATTTTCCTGTTAAGTGCCAAAACATAAAAAGGAAAAATTAAAAATGGTTGGCATTCCCGACGACATGTCGTCTGGAATGGTTGGCGGGAAATTTTTTTTATGTTTGCCGCCAAGACATAAAAGTGAAAAAGAAATCGGTATATTAATAGTGACGACTTTTCGACGACATGTCGTCGGGATAGGTCGGTCAACAAAAAACTACGAAAAGTCTGGCAAAGAAGTGAATTTTTTGTCGTTTTGCGGTATTAATCCCGACGACACATGTCGTCGAGAAAAGTGTCGTCGGGAATATTAATTGTATGAATAACTTGCGACGTGTATTTGAAACGTGTTTATAAATATGGAGAATATATATTAACTTGGTTATAAAACGTTTGATAATAGTATTATATTAGTAAATAATGAGAAGATGATTTATTGAAGTAAATGACCAAAACACTCAAATGTATAAGTTATATTTCGAGTGATATAGTTTATGGATAATTTAAGTCTATATTTTGACAAAGGTACGAGTCACGAAACGAAAAGTGCAAGTTTTTTTAAGCGTACAAAACAACGTTCGAAAAATCGGAACCGGGACAAAAGTCGAGTGATGATGTACGACTTATCGGAATAAAAGTTACAAATCCACTACGCACGAGAATATAATATAATATATAATTAATTTATATAAATTATATAAATTATATATAAATATAATAATATGTCGAGTAACTACAAAACAAAGTAGATGTGAGCTGGATCTGGGGCTCATGCGATCGCATGGGTTCCCCTCACATTTTTCATGCGATCGCATGGATGCTGGAGACAGAAAACTTGTATAAAGCTCGATCAGTTTTTAGCTGAAATCATTCACTCTTTCTCAATCTCTCAATTGCTCTAATATAATTTATATTATTATTATTATTATTATTATTATTATTATTATTATTATTATTATTATTATTATTATTATTATTATTATTATTTTTATTATTATTATTATTATTATTATTATTATAATAATTAAGATTAATATTATTATTAATCTTATAGTTAGGGGTATTATTATTAGTAGTATTATACATAAAATATTACGACGGGAGTATGCTCGAACGATTTCAAAACAAGCTTTTTGAGCGGGATAGAGCTAAGGAAACTATGGGTTATAGCTATGGAGGATATGTGTAATGTTCATGGGTATTGTTCGCAAGTCAAACCTTGTGTTTATCATCTCTGTTGTGTCTACGTACTTTCCTGCACTATTGAATCACAATATTGATACGTGAGCATTCATATCTTATCATTTATATATTAATAGTGTATCCATGTCTAGTGTCCGAGTATATATATATATATATATATATATATATATATATATATATATATATATATATATATATATATATATATATATATACATGCTTGTATGCTAAATTTCGCCGTTAAGTAGTTTATGATGAATCACGAATTTAATACATATATTACTGATATAAGGTATATGATATGCATGTTATTGGAAAGCTGACGAAAAATCAATAACTTTTCATTTAGAAATAGTGTAATTTCGATGAACGAATTAAAAGATATGGGCAACTGAATTATGATTAACGTTAATTAGAATTGCTTTTGAATCTGCAATTAATATTTAAACTACTTGTTTATAAGATTGATAAAGTGAATTTTCAAATGTTACCAGACGAGTAAATGAATTCTTAAATAAGGCATGTCTTGTTTTGTTGAACAATGGTCAAGTTACTGTTTTATCATATTTTAAAGCTTTATAAAACTATAGTCTAATTATACAAGTATTGGGAAACCATGTGAAATGTTAAACTATTTTCAATTGCTAGGATCATTCAAACTATAGTATAGATTTTAAAAGTCACTATTGAGTCATGTTGACTTTTTGAAATGACTTTTGATAACTTTTGTATGTCGATCTCGAGCATTAGGATTGTGATACACTATGACCTGACCTAGCTTGATAGATATTTATTGACCAACATATATTCTCTAGGTTGAGATCTAGGGTTACTTTTCATTTCGAGTTTCGGTCACATTTCGATGAATGAATTTATGTCATGCTAAGGTGAGATTCATTTGCTCCCTTTTTAATTGCTTTTGCAATCTATATTTTTGGGCTGAGAATACATGCACTTTATTTTAAACGCAATGGATACATGTACATACTAAATTCTACACCGAGTTTGAATCGAGAATCCCTTAGCTTTGGTAACTAGTAACTGTCGGTTATAAGAACTGGTGGGCGTGATTAGTTGTATATGGATCCATAGGGCTTAACATCCCCGTCTGTTTCAGGTATAGAAACCCCAGCCTGAGCTATAAAACAGACGTATGCTATTTAAGGTTAGTACACGTTGGATTGCATGTATTGTACATGTTGGTTGCATGTATGTTAAAACAGGTGTATTTATTATAACGTTAAAGCTTAGTTACCAGGGTGCTCAATCTTGTAGAATATTTTGAAAAACGTTTCTGGATGAAACAACTGAAATCTTGTGATCCACCTTTATATACAGATTATGCGAAACATTAAAACTATGAACTCACCAACCTTTGTGTTGACACTTGTTAGCATGTTTATTCTCAGGTTCCCTAGAAGTCTTCCGTTGTTTGCTTATATGTTAGACAAGCTTTGTGCATGGAGTCATACATGCTTTATTCAAGAAAACATTGCATTCACAAAACCATCATCATGTATCTATTTTGACTGCATTGTCAACGGATGTATAATTGTAAACTATTATTTACGGTGATTGTCTATATGTAGAAATCATCAGATGTCAAAAACCCTAGATTTAAATATTCATTTATGGTATACCTTTTTAAAAGAATGCAATGTTTATAAAACGTATCATATAGAGGTCAAATACCTCGCAATGAAATCGATGAATGACATATTTGTCCATATGGATTTAGAGCGATCGTCACACCAGCTCTACGTATGGCTTCCGTCATTCGATCAACAAGAGTAGTGCGGATGGTTCTTTGTAGATCTGGTGTGATTCTGGCTACTGTACGATAAACAGCCAGTGTAGAAATAGCAGCCACCTCAGTAGGATCAAAACTACTGGTTGAGGGGAGATCACTAGCAGCGATAATAGGATTACCTCCGTGGGGTGGTGGAGGTGGAAGGTCAGAATCTGACTCATCACCATGATCACCATCATTTTTACCATCACTTGAAGGTTTAGAACCACTGGTATCCTTGTCAGCATCATTATCAACATCATTAGTGAGATCCACTAGTGTGTCTTTGGAACCAGTCACATTATCATAAGTGACTGGCTCGCCCTTACTAGTACCTTTATCAGCATCACCATCAGACGAAGAAAATGATGAGGAAGAAGCTGAAGAATCAGAAGGTACTGGCGAATCAGGGACATTCTACATCACACACTTCTTAGTGATAGGATCTATGATGAACTTGAGAGGCCTCCAAGTACCAGGCCAGAGAGAAGTAGCTGGAGCCATACCAAAGTAATGGTACTATGGCTTCTCATTGATTTGTTGTAGGGTGGCCAGCCTCTCATATACTTCTTCTCTTGCTGGTCGATCAAGCTTAGACAATAGTTCAACCAGCTCTTCCCTTGGTAGCTTGCTGGATGAGATTAAAGCACTTTGAGGATTAATAGTTAACTGATCCACCAGCAAGGAAATCTTGGGAGCAATAGAGGCTCCCCTGTAGATGAAGTTAGGTACAACTTCATCAAGATCTGGTACCTGACATGCATATGGTTTCTTCTCAGCAGAATCAATAGTCTGAGAAGAATCAGTGGTGATAGCAGTGGAGGTACCAGCATCCAAAGTAGGTTCCATAGAACCAGTAGCAGCAGCAGATAACTGCTCAGAAGATGAAATAACAGTAGCAGAAACACTAGTATCCATCGGTGGTTCTTTTGGAACATAGCCAACATCCTGAAGAAATGAAGACCATGATGCATTATCATCATCATTCAAGCCACCACTAATAACCACTTCAGTAGTAGCATCAGTTGGAGGAGTAACAGTGGTAGTGGCATGTAGTGACCCGAACTTTTCCATGATTATATATGAAATGAAAACTATATTTGCATGATTAAATGTTTCCAACATGTTAAGCAATCAAACTTGTTAAGACTTGATTAATTGAAATGAGTTTCATGTAGACAATTGACCACCCAAGTTGACCGGCGATTCACGAACGTTAAAAACTTGTAAAAACTACATGATGATATATATATATATGGATATATATGGTTAACATGAGATTATGATAAGTAAGTATCTTACTAAGTGTATTAACAATGAGTGATATACATAAAAATGAGATTATTGAATTAAGAAACTCGAAACAATATATATAACGATTATCGTTATAACAACGTCTTACTAAATACATATGAATCATATTAAGATATAGATACACTATGTTTAACATGATAAAATGATAATTAAGTATATCATTAAGTGTGTTAATAATGAACTACATATGTAAAAACAAGACTACTAACATAAGGATTTCGAAACGAGACATATATGTAACGATTATCATTGTAACGACATTTTAATGTATATATCATATTAAGATATATTCATACATCATAATATCATTATAATGTAATAATTTAACATCTCATTAGATATAATAAACAATGGGTTAACAACATTAAATGAGATCGTTAACTTAAAGGTTTCAAAACAACACTTACATGTAACGACTAACGATGACTTAACGACTCAGTTAAAATGTATATACATGTAGTGTATTAAGATGTATTTGTACACTTTTGAAAGACTTCAAGACACATATCAAAGTACTTCTACTAAACAAAAATGCTTACAATTACATCCTCATTCATTTTCATCAACAATTCTACTCGTATGCACCCGTATTCGTACTCGTACAATACACATCTTCTAGATGTATATACTATTGGTATATACACTTCAATTATTAGCTCCTTAGCAGCCCATGTGAGTCATTAAACATGTGGGAACTATCATTTTGCAACTAGCATGAAATATCTCACAAAATTATAAAAAATATTATAAATCATTCATGAATTATTTACATGAAAACAAACTTACACATCCTTTATATCTAATCCATATACCAACGACCAAAAACACCTACAAACACTTTCATTCTTCAATTTTCTTCATCTTATTTATCTCTCTCAAGTTCTATCTTCAAGTTCTAAGTGTTCTTCATAAATTCTATAAGTTCTAGTTTCATAAAATCAAGAATACTATCAAATTTGCAAGATTACTTTCAAGCTTTCTAATCCAATCCAAGTAATCATCTAAGCTCAAGAAATCATTCTTATTTATAGTAATATATCTTTACAATACAAGGTAATACTCATATTCAAACTTTGATTCAATTTCTATAACTATAACTATCTTATTTCGAGTGGAAATCTTACTTGAACTTGTTTTCGTGTCATGATTCTACTTCAAGAACTTTCAAGCCATCCAAGAATCCTTTGAAGCTAGATCAATTTTTGTTACTTCCAGTAGTTTTACCTACTTAACTTGAGGTAGTAATGATGTTCATAACTGAAATGTCCAGTTCATATTGATTATAAACGTTCCATATTAATTGATTTCGTCGCGAGGTTTTGACCTCTATATGAGACGTTTTTCAAAGACTGCATTCATTTTTAAAACAACCATAACCTTTATTTTATCTATAAAGGTTTAAAAAGCATTACGTAGATTATCAAATAATGATAATCTAAAATATACCGTTTACACACGACCATTACATAATGGTTTACAATAAGAATATATTACATCAAAAATAAGTTTCTTGAATGCAGTTTTTACATAATATTATACAAGCATGGAATCCAAATCTTGTCCTTATTTTAGTATGCAATAGTGGAAGCTCTTAATAATCACCTGAGAATAAACATGCTTAAAACGTCAACAAAAATGTTGGTGAGTTATAGGTTTAACCTATATATTATCAAATCATAATAATAGACCACAAGATTTCATATTTCAATATACATCCCATACATAGAGATAAAATTCATTCATATGGTGAACACCTGGTAACCGACATTAACAAGATGCATATATAAGAATATCCCCATCATTCCGGGACACCCTTCGGATATGATATAAATTTTGAAGTACTAAAGCATCCGGTACTTTGGATGGGGTTTGTTAGGCCCAATAGATCTATCTTTAGGATTCGCGTCAATTAGGTTGTCTGTTCCCTAATTCTTAGATTACCAGACTTAATAAAAAGGGGCATATTCGATTTCGATAATTCAATCATAGAATGTAGTTTCACGTACTTGTGTCTATTTTGTAAATCATTTATAAAACCTGCATGTATTCTCATCCCAAAAATATTAGATTTTAAAAGTGGGACTATAACTCACTTTCACAGATTTTTTTACTTCGTAGGGAAGTAAGACTTGGCTACTGGTCGATTCACGAACCTATAACAAATATGTACATATATATCAAAGTATGTTCAAAATATATTTACAATACTTTTAATACATTTTGATGTTTTAAGTTTATTAAGTCAGCTGTCCTTGTTAGTAACCTACAACTAGTTGTCCACAGTTAGATGTACAGAAATAAATCGATATATATTATCTTGAATCAATCCACGACCCAGTGTATACATATCTCAGTATTGATCACAACTCAAACTATATATATTTTGGAATCAACCTCAACCCTGTATAGCTAACTCCAACATTCACATATAGAGTGTCTATGGTTATTCCGAAATATATATAGATGTGTCGACATGATAGGTCGAAACATTGTATACGTGTCTATGGTATCTCAAGATTACATAATATACAATACAAGTTGAAAAAGTTATGGTTGGAATAGATTTGTTACCAATTTTCACGTAGCTAAAATGAGTAGTTTTTACCAATTTTGTTTTGCTCGCCATTTCTTCGTTTCTAATCCGTTTTGAGTGATTTAAGCGGCCACGGTTTCGTATTGAACTTGAATTTATGAAACTAAACAGAAAAGGTATAGTTTATAGTCGTAAATACAAGTTACAAGTCATTTTTGAAAGAGGTAGTCATTTTCGTCGAAAGAACGACATCTTGATGACTGTTTTAAAAAACATACTTTCACTTTGAGTTTAACCATGATTTTTGGATATGGTTTCATGTTCATAAGAAAAATCATTTTCCCAGAAGTATAGCTTTTAAATCAAAGTTTTTCATAGTTTTTAATTATCCAAACCAAAACAGCCCCCGGTTGTAACTACGACGGCGTAAATCCGATTTTATGGTGTTTATCGTGTTTTCGGGTTTTAAATCATTAAGTTAGCATATCATATAGATATAGATCATATGTATAGTTGATTTTAAAAGTGTAGTTAGAAGGATTAACTTTATTTGCAAACAAGTTTAGAATTAACTAAACTATGTTCTAGTGATTACTAGTTTACCACTTCGAATATGATAGCTTTTTATGTATGAATCGAATGATGTTATAAACATAATTAATACCTTAATTTCCTTGGATAAACCTACTGGAAAAGAGAAAAATGGATCTAACTTCAACGGATCCTTGGATGGCTCGAAGTTCTTGAAGCAGAATCATGACACGAAAACAAGTTCACGTAAGATCATCACTTGAAATAAGATTGTTATAGTTATAGAAATTGAACCAAAGTTTGAATATGATTATTAACTTGTATTAGAATGATAACCTACTGTACGAAAAAAAGATTTCTTGAGGTTGGATGATCACCTTACAAGATTGGAAGTGAGTTAGCAAACTTGAAAGTATTCTAGATTTTATGAAACTAGAACTTGTAGAATTTATGAAGAACACTTAGAACTTGAAGATAGAACTTGAGAGAGATCAATTAGATGAAGAAAATTGAAGAATGAAAGTGTTTGTAGGTGTTTTTGGTCGTTGGTGTATGGATTAGATATAAAGGATATGTAATTTTGTTTTCATGTAAATAACTCATGAATGATTACTCATATTTTTGTAATTTTATGAGATATTTCATGCTAGTTGTCAAATGATGGTTCCCACATGTGTTAGGTGACTCACATGGGCTGCTAAGAGCTGATCATTAGGGTGTATATACCAATAGTGCATACATCTAAAAGCTGTGTATTGTACGAGTACGAATACGGGTGCATACGAGTAGAATTGTTGATGAAACTGAACGAGGATGTAATTGTAAGCATTTTTGTTAAGTAGAAGTATTTTGATAAGTGTCTTGAAGTCTTTCAAAAGTGTATGAATACATATTAAAACACTACATGTATATACATTTTAACTGAGTCGTTAAGTCATCGTTAGTCGTTACATGTAAGTGTTGTTTTGAAACCTTTAGGTTAACGATCTTGTTGAATGTTGTTAACCCAATGTTTATAATATCAAATGAGATTTTAAATTATTATATTATCATGATATTATGATATATTAATATATCTTAATATGATATATACATTTTAATGTCGTTACAACGATAATCGTTACATATATGTCTCGTTTCGAAATCCTTAAGTTAGTAGTCTTGTTTTTACTTATGTAGTTCATTGTTAATACACTTAATAATATATTTAATTATCATATTATCATGTTATATATAATATAACAATGTATTAATATGCTTCATATATATTTAGTAAGACGTGGTTATAACGATAATCGTTATATGTATCGTTTCGAGTTTCATACGTCAATAGTCTCCTTTTTAAGTATATAACTTATTGTTACTATTTTTAATGAGATACTTGATGATCATTATATCATGTTAAACATATATATTTATTCATTTATGTATCATCATGTCATATACAACTTATAGCGTTCGTGAATCATTGGTCAAACTGGGTAATCAGACGTTTACAAAATTTCTGTTTCAATTAACCAAGTCTTAACAAGTTTGATTGCTTAACATGTTGGAAACATTTAATCATGTAAATATAGTTTTCATTAAACATATAATCATAGAAAGGTTCGGAAAAGTTCGGGGTCACTACAGTACCTACCCGTTAAATAAATTTCGTCCCGAAATTTTAAGCGATTGGAGGTGTTGGCTCATCTTCTGGAAATAAGTGCGGGTACTTCTTCTTCCTCTGATCTTCTCGTTCCCAGGTGAACTCGGGTCCTCTACGAGCATTCCATCGAAACTTAACAATCGGTATCTTGTTTTGTTTAAGTCTCTTAACCTCACGATCCATTATTTCAACGGGTTCTTCAATGAATTGAAGTTTTTCATTGATTTGGATTTCGTCCAACGGAATAGTGAGATCTTCTTTAGCAAAACATTTCTTCAAATTCGAGACGTGGAAAGTATTATGTACAGCCGCGAGTTGTTGAGGTAACTCAAGTCGGTAAGCTACTGGTCCGACACGATCAATAATCTTGAATGGTCCAATATACCTTGGATTTAATTTCCCTCGTTTACCAAATCGAACAACACCTTTCCAAGGTGCAACCTTAAGCATGACCATCTCTCCAATTTCAAATTCTATATCTTTTCTTTTAATGTCGGCGTAGCTCTTTTGTCGACTTTGGGCGGTTTTCAACCGTTGTTGAATTTGGATGATCTTCTCAGTAGTTTGTTGTATTATCTCCGGACCCGTAATCTGTCTATCCCCCACTTCACTCCAACAAATTGGAGACCTGCACTTTCTACCATAAAGTGCTTCAAATGGCGCCATCTCAATGCTTGAATGGTAGCTGTTGTTGTAGGAAAATTCTGCTAACGGTAGATGTCGATCCCAACTGTTTCCGAAATCAATAACACATGCTCGTAGCATGTCTTCAAGCGTTTGTATCGTCCTTTCGCTTTGCCCATCAGTTTGTGGATGATAGGCAGTACTCATGTCTAGACGAGTTCCTAATGCTTGCTGTAATGTCTGCCAGAATCTTGAAATAAATCTGTCATCCCTATCAGAGATAATAGAGATTGGTATTCAATGTCTGGAGACGACTTCCTTCAAATAAAGTCGTGCTAACTTCTCCATCTTGTCATCTTCTCTTATTGGCAGGAAGTGTGCTGATTTGGTGAGACGATCAACTATTACCCAAATAGTATCAAAACCACTTGCAGTCCTTGGCAATTTAGTGATGAAATCCATGGTAATGTTTTCCCATTTCCATTCTGGGATTTCGGGTTATTGAAGTAGACCTGATGGTTTCTGATGCTCAGCTTTGACCTTAGAACACGTCAAACATTCTCCTTCGTATTTAGCAACATCGGCTTTCATACCCGGCTACCAAAAGTGTTTCTTGAGATCCTTGTACATCTTCCCCGTTCCAGGATGTATTGAGTATCTGGTTTTATGAGCTTCTCTAAGTACCATTTCTCTCATATTTCCAAATTTTGGTACCCAAATCCTTTCAGCCCTATACCGGGTTCCGTCTTCCCGAATATTAAGATGCTTCTCCGATCCTTTGGGTATTTCATCCTTTAAATTTCCCTCTTTTAAAATTCCTTGTTGTGCCTCCTTTATTTGAGTAGTAAGGTTATTGTGAATCATTATATTCATAGATTTTACTCGAATGGGTTCTCTGTCCTTCCTGCTCAAGGCGTCGGTTACCACATTTGCCTACCCCGGGTAGTAACGAATCACAAATTCGTAATCATTCAACAATTCAATCCACCTACGCTGCCTCATATTCAGTTGTTTCTGATTAAATATGTGTTGAAGACTTTTGTGGTCGGTATATATAATACTTTTGACCCCATATAAATAGTGCCTCCAAGTCTTTAATGCAAAAATAACCGCGTCTAATTCCAAATCATGCGTCGTATAATTCTGTTCGTGAATCTTCAATTGTCTAGACGCATAAGCAATTACTTTCGTTCGTTGCATTAATACACAACCAAGACCTTGCTTTGAGGCGTCACAATATATCACAAAATCATCATTCCCTTCAGGTAATGACAATATAGGTGCCGTAGTTAATTTTTTCTTTAACAATTGAAACGCTTTCTCTTGTTCATCTTTCCATTCAAATTTCTTCCCTTTATGCGTTAATGCAGTCAAGGGTTTTGCTATTCTGGAAAAGTCTTGGATGAACCTTCTGTAGTAACCCGCTAGTCCTAAAAACTGGCGTATGTGTTTTGGAGTTTTCGGGGTTTTCCACTTTTCAACGGTTTCGATCTTTGCTGGATCCACCTGAATACCTTCTTTGTTCACTATGTGACCGAGGAATTGAACTTCTTCCAACCAAAATGCACACTTTGAAAACTTAGCGTACAGTTTTTCTTTTCTCAGCAACTCTAGCACTTTTCTCAAATGTTCTTCGTGCTCTTGATCATTCTTCGAGTAAATAAGTATGTCATCGATGAAAACAATGACAAACTTGTCAAGATATGGCCCACACACTCGGTTCATGAGGTCCATGAATACAGCTGGTGCGTTAGTCAATCCAAATGGCATAACCATAAACTCGTAATGACCGTAACGTGTCCTAAAAGCAGTCTTTGGAATATCATCCTCCTTCACCCGCATTTGATGATATCCAGAACGTAAATTGATCTTCGAATAAACAGACGAGCCTTGTAGTTGATCAAATAAGTCGTCGATTCTTGGTAGTGGGTAGTGGTTCTTGATGGTATGTTTGTTCAACTCTCGGTAGTCGATACACAACCTGAATGTACCATCTTTCTTCTTGACAAACAAAACAGGAGCTCCCCACGGTGATGTGCTTGATCGAATGAAACCACGCTCTAAAAGTTCTTGTAATTGGCTCTGAAGTTCCTTCATTTTGCTAGGTGCGAGTCTGTATGGAGCACGAGCTATTGGTGCAGCTCCCGGTACAAGGTCTATTTGAAATTCAACGTATCGGTGTGGAGGTAGTCCCGGTAATTCTTTCGGAAATACATTGAGAAATTCTTTTGCGACGGGAATATCATTGATGTTCTTTTCTTCGGAATTGACTTTCTCAACGTGTGCTAGTACAGCATAGCAACCTTTTCTTATTAGTTTTTGTGCCTTCAGGTTATTAATAAGATTTAACTTCGCGTTGCTCTTTTCTCCGTACACCATTAAGGGTTTTCCTTTTTCTCGTATAATGTGGATTGCATTTTTGTAACAAACGATCTCTGCTTTCACTTCTCTCAACCAGTCCATACCGATTATCACATTAAAACTCCCTAACTCTACTGGTATCAAGTCAATCTTAAATGTTTCGCTAACCAGTTTAATTTCTCGATTCCGACATATATTATCTGCTGAAATTAATTTACCATTTGCTAATTCGAGTAAAAATTTACTATCCAAAGGCACCAATGGGCAACTTAATTTAGCACAAAATTCTCTACTCATATAGCTTCTATCCGCACCCGAATCAAATAAAACATAAGCAAATTTATCGTCAATAAGAAACGTACCCGTAACAAGCTCCGGGTCTTCCTGTGCCTCTGCCGCATTAATATTGAAAACTCTTCCGCGGCCTTGTCCATTCGTGTTCTCCTGGTTCGGGAAATTTCTAATAATGTTGCTCGGTTTTCCACATTTATAACAAACTACATTGGCATAACTTGCTCTGACACTACTTGCTCCACCATTACTCGTTCTGACACCATTTGTTCCTTTCGTTCTGTTAACCCCTGGTCCGTAGACCTCACACTTCACCGCGCTATGACCATTTATTTTACACTTGTTGCAAAATTTGGTGCAGAACCCCGAGTGATACTTTTCACACCTTTTGCATAGCTGCTTCTGATTATTGTTGTTGTTGTGGTTGTTATTGTTGTTGGGATGATTGTTATAGTTGCTGTTGTTGTTGTTGTTGTTGTTGTTGTTGTTGTTGTTGTTGTTGCTATTGGGTCATTTGTTGTAGTTGCGATTGATGTTGCGATTGTTGGGATAGTTGTTGCGATTATTGTTGTAATTGCTGTTGTTGTTATATTGGTGATTCTTATCACCGTTTTCCTCTCACTTTCTTTTGACTTGCTTCACATTGGCCTCTTCAGCCGCCTATTCTTTAATTCTTTCCTCAATCTGGTTCACTAGTTTCTGAGCCATTCTACATGCCTGTTGTATGGAGGCGGGCTCGTGTGAACTTATATCTTCTTGGATTCTTTCCGGTAATCCTTTCACAAACGCTTTGATCTTCTCTTCCTCATCTTCGAACGCTCCCGGACACAATAGGCACAATTCTGTGAATCGTCTTTCATACGTGGTAATATCAAATCCTTGGGTTCGTAACCCTCTAAGTTCTGTCTTGAGCTTATTGACCTCGGTTCTGGGACGGTACTTCTCGTTCATCAAGTGCTTGAATGCTGACCACGGTAGTGCGTAAGCATCATCTTGTCCCACTTGCTCTAGATAGGTATTCCACCATGTTAACGCAGTACCTGTGAAGGTATGCGTAGCGTACTTCAGTTTGTCCTCTTCAGTACACTTACTTATGGCAAACACCGATTCGACCTTCTCGGTCCACCGTTTCAATCCGATCGGCCCTTCGGTTCCATCAAATTCCAAAGGTTTGCAGGTAGTGAATTCTTTGTAGGTGCATCCTACACGATTTCCTGTACTGCTAGATCCAAGGTTATTGTTGGTATGTAGCGCAGCCTGTACTGCGGCTATGTTTGCAGCAAGAAAGGTACGAAATTCCTCTTCGCTCATATTCATGGTTTGTCGAGTAGTCGGTGCCATTTCCTTCAAATAGTCAAATGAAACAAGTTAATCATACAGAATATTAAGAGTAGTCAATAGTATCTCGTAGCATAATATGAACTCATTTATAAAAGCTTTTTCTTCATATTAGCATTTTATAAGTTTAAATTCGGGTAGTACCTACCCGTTAAGTTGATACTTAGTAGCTAATATACAATTCAACTACTACAATTCTATATGAAAAACTGATTATAATAATATTTCGCGTTCAAACTTTTTCACAATATTTTACAAACTTACAATACCGCTTATTTTACATATAACATGAAGTATAGCATACAATAACTTTGATACAAGATAGTTGTGAAGATAATTCTAGCTAGTACACAAGTCGTTCAGCAAAGGCAATAAAGATACGTAATTCATACGTCCAGAAACAAGTCATGCATTCTGGTTTTACTAGGACTACTTCCCATCCTTGGTCTTGTGGAACATAACAGTTATGGCCGTTGATAAGACAGCGTGTTGTAACGTCGTCAAAGGGACGAGGGTTACGTAATGTCCAACAGTCCTGTAACAATCTAAAAACCTTGTTTCTCACCCCAACTACTGAGTCCTTCACTTGTGGGAACGTTTTGTTTAATAGTTGTAGCCCGATGTTCTTGTTCTCACTTTGGTGAGAAGCGAACATTACTAACCCGTAAGCATAACATGCTTCTTTATGTTGCATGTTAGCCACTTTTTCTAAATCACGAAGTCCTATATTCGGATATATTGAGTCAAAATAATTTCTTAACCCGTTGCGTAAAATAGCATTTGGGTTCCCCGCAATATATGCGTCAAAGTAAACACATCGTAACTTATGGATTTCCCAATGTGATATCCCCCATCTTTCGAACGAAAGCCTTTTATAAACCAAGACATTCTTGGAACGTTCTTCGAATGTCTTACAAACTGATCTCGCCTTAAATAGTTGTGCCGAGAAATTCTGACCGACTCTAGACAAGATTTCATCAATCATGTCTCCGGGTAGGTCTCTTAAAATATTGGGTTGTCTATCCATTTTGTGTTTTTATACTGTAAAATAGACAAGAGTTAGATTCATAAAAAAAATACTTATTAATACAAGCAATTTTTACATATATCATAAAGCATAAGCACACTATATTACATATATTACACCACATGAATACAACTATCTTATTCCGACTCGCTCGTTTCTTCTTCTTTGGTTTTGGTTCGTTTTGCCAAGTTTCTAGTGATATATGATGTTCCCCTAATACGAGCCGTCATTTTCCACATTGGTTTAGAAAAACCTGGTGGTTTAGAGGTTCTCGGGTTATTGTCACAACTTAAGAAATACGGGTGTTGACAATACATATAAAGTTCATCGAGTTTGGAATCAAATTTCTCTATTTTTATGCCCTTTCCCTTATTGTTCTCTTTTGCCTTATTAAATTGTGTTGGGGTAATTTCTATAACATCATCGGAATCCTTGTCGGGATCCGATTCATCGGAGAATTGGTAATCCTCCCAATACTTTGCTTCCTTGGTGGAAACACCATTGACCATAATTAACTTTGGTCGGTTGGTTGAGGATTTTCTTTTACTTAACCATTTTATTATTTCCCCCACTGGTTCAATTTCTTCTTTCGGTTCCGATTCTTCTTCCGGTTCCGATTCTTCTTCCGGTTCCGACTCTTCTTCCGGTTCCTCTTCGGGAACTTGTGAATCAGTCCACGAATCATTCCAATTTATATTTGACTCTTCATTATTATTAGGTGAGTCAATGGGACTTGTTCTAGAGGTAGACATCTATCACATAATATCAAACACGTTAAGAGATTAATATATCACATAATATTCACATGTTAAAAATATATAGTTTCCAACAAAATTTGTTAAGCAATCATTTTTCAAGTAAACACGGTCGAAGTCCAGACTCACTAATGCATCCTAACAAACTAGATAAGACACACTAATGCAAAATTCTGGTTCTCTAAGACCAACGCTCGGATACCAACTGAAATGTCCCGTTCATATTGATTATAAACGTTCCATATTAATTGATTTTGTCGCGAGGTTTTGACCTCTATATGAGACGTTTTTCAAAGACTGCATTCATTTTTAAAATAACCATAACCTTTATTTTATCTATAAAGGTTTAAAAAGCATTACGTAGATTATCAAATAATGATAATCTAAAATATACCGTTTACACACGACCATTACATAATGGTTTACAATAAGAATATATTACATCAAAAATAAGTTTCTTGAATGCAGTTTTTACATAATATCATACAAGCATGGACTCCAAATCTTGTCCTTATTTTAGTATGCAATAGCGGAAGCTCTTAATAATCACCTGAGAATAAACATGCTTTAAACGTCAACAAAAATGTTGGTGAGTTATAGGTTTAACCTATATATTATCCAATCATAATAATAGACCACAAGATTTCATATTTCAATATACATCCCATACATAGAGATAAAATTCATTCATATAGTGAACACCTGGTAACCGACATTAACAAGATGCATATATAAGAATATCCCCATCATTCCGGGACACCATTCGGATATGATATAAATTTCGAAGTACTAAAGCATCCGGTACTATGGATGGGGTTTGTTAGGCCCAATAGATCTATCTTTAGGATTCGCATCAATTAGGGTGTCTGTTCCCTAATTCTTAGATTACCAAACTTAATAAAAAGGGGCATATTCGATTTTGATAATTCAACCATAGAATGTAGTTTCACGTACTTGTGTCTATTTTGTAAATCATTTATAAAACCTGCATGTATTCTCATCCCTAAAATATTAGATTTTAAAAGTGGGACTATAACTCACTTTCACAGATTTTTTTACTTCGTCGGGAAGTAAGACTTGGCTACTGGTCGATTCACGATCCTATAACAAATATGTACATATATATCAAAGTATGTTCAAAATATATTTACAACACTTTTAATACATTTTGATGTTTTAAGTTTATTAAGTCAGCTGTCCTTGTTAGTAACCTACAACTACTTGTCCACAGTTAGATGTACAGAAATAAATCGATATATATTATCTTGAATCAATCCACGACCCAGTGTATACATATCTCAGTATTGATCACAACTCAAACTATATATATTTTGGAATCAACCTCAACCCTGTATAGCTAACTCCAACATTCACATATAGAGTGTCTATGGTTGTTCCGAAATATATATAGATGTGTCGACATGATAGGTCGAAACATTGTATACGTGTCTATGGTATCTCAAGATTACATAATATACAATACAAGTTGATTAAGTTATGGTTGGAATAGATTTGTTACCAATTTTCACGTAGCTAAAATGAGTAGTTTTTACCAATTTTGTTTTGCTCGCCATTTCTTCGTTTCTAATCCGTTTTGAGTGATTTAAGTGGCCACGCTTTCGTATTGAACTTGAATTTATGAAACTAAACAGAAAAGGTATAGTTTTATAGTCGGAAATATAAGTTACAAGTCATTTTTGAAAGAGGTAGTCATTTCCATCGAAAGAACGACACCTTGATGACTGTTTTGAAAAACATACTTTCACTTTGAGTTTAACCATGATTTTTGGATATGGTTTCATTTTCATAAGAAAATTCATTTTCCCAGAAGTATAGCTTTTAAATCAAAGTTTTTCATAGTTTTTAATTATCCAAACCAAAACAGCCCCCGGTTGTAACTACGACAGCGTAAATCCGATTTTATGGTGTTTATCGTGTTTTCGGGTTTTAAATCATTAAGTTAGCATATCATATAGATATAGATCATGTGTATAGTTGATTTTAAAAGTGTAGTTAGAAGGATTAACTTTATTTGCGAACAAGTTTAGAATTAACTAAACTATGTTCTAGTGATTACTAGTTTACCACTTCGAATATGATAGCTTTTTATGTATGAATCGAATGATGTTATGAACATCATTACTACCTTAAGTTCCTTGGATAAACCTACTGGAAAAGAGAAAAATTGATCTAGCTTCAACGGATCCTTGGATGGCTCGAAGTTCTTGAAGCAGAATCATGACACGAAAACAAGTTCAAGTAAGATCATCACTTGAAATAAGATTGTTATAGTTATAGAAATTGAACCAAAGTTTGAATATGATTATTACCTTGTATTAGAATGATAACTTACTGTAAGAAACAAAGATTTCTTGAGGTTGGATGATCACCTTACAAGATTGGAAGTGAGCTAGCAAACTTGAAAGTATTCTAGATTTTATGAAACTAGAACTTGTAGAATTTATGAAGAACACTTAGAACTTGAAGATAGAACTTGAGAGAGATCAATTAGATGAAGAAAATTGAAGAATGAAAGTGTTTGTAGGTGTTTTTGGTCGTTGGTGTATGGATTAGATATAAAGGATATGTAATTTTGTTTTCATGTAAATAAGTCATGAATGATTACTCATATTTTTGTAATTTTATGAGATATTTCATGCTAGTTGCCAAATGATGGTTCCCACATGTGTTAGGTGACTCACATGGGCTGCTAAGAGCTGATCATTGGGGTGTATATACCAATAGTGCATACATCTAAAACCTGTGTATTGTACGAGTACGAATACGGGTGCATACGAGTAGAATTGTTGATGAAACTGAACGAGGATGTAATTGTAAGCATTTTTGTTAAGTAGAAGTATTTTGATAAGTGTCTTGAAGTCTTTCAAAAGTGTATGAATACATATTAAAACACTACATGTATATATATTTTAACTGAGTCGTTAAGTCATCGTTAGTCGTTACATGTAAGTGTTGTTTTGAAACCTTTAGGTTAACGATCTTGTTAAATGTTGTTAACCCAATGTTTATAATATCAAATGAGATTTTAAATTATTATATTATCATGATATTATGATATATTAATATATCTTAATATGATATATACATTTAAATGTCGTTACAACGATAATCGTTACATATATGTCTCGTTTCGAAATCCTTAAGTTAGTAGTCTTGTTTTTACTTATGTAGTTCATTGTTAATACACTTAATGATATATTTAATTATCATATTATCATGTTATATATAATATAACAATGTATTAATATGCTTCATATATATTTAGTAAGACGTGGTTATAACGATAATCATTATATGTATCGTTTCGACTTTCATACGTCAATAGTCTCCTTTTTAAGTATATAACTTATTGTTACTATTTTTAATGAGATACTTGATGATCATTATATCATGTTAAACATATCTATTTATTCATTTATGTATCATCATGTCATATACAACTTATAGCGTTCGTGAATCATTGGTCAAACTGGGTAATCAGACGTTTACAAAATTTCCGTTTCAATTAACCAAGTCTTAACAAGTTTGATTGCTTAACATGTTGGAAACATTTAATCATGTAAATATAGTTTTCATTAAACATATAATCATAGAAAGGTTCAGAAAAGTTCGGGTCACTACAATAACATCATTCAATTCATATATATATATATATATATATATATATATATATATATATATATATATATATATATATATATATATATATATATAGATAACTATCTTATTCGAAGATTTAAACTTGTAATCACTAGAACATAGTTTAGTTAATTCTAAACTTGTTCGCAAATAAAGTTAATCCTTCTAACATGACTTTTAAAATCTACTAAACACATGTTCTATATCTATATGATATGCTAACTTAATGATTTAAAACCTGGAAACACGAAGAACACCGTAAAACCGGATATACGCCGTCGTAGTAAAACCGGAGGCTGTTTTGGTTTGGATAATTAAAAACTATGATAAACTTTGATTTAAAAGCTATTCTTCTAGGAAAATGATTTTTATTATGAACATGAAACTATATCCAAAAATCATGGTTAAACTCAAAGTGGAAGTATGTTTTCCAAAATGGTCATCTAGACGTCGTTCTTTCGACTGAAATGACTACCTTTACAAAAATGACTTGTAACATGTATTTTCGACTCTAAAATTATGCTTTTTCTATTTAGATTCATAAACTTAAGTTCAATATGAAACCATAGCAACTTGAATCACTCAAAACGGATTTGAAACGAAGAAATGACGGGTAAAACAAAATTGGATAAACTCTCTAGTTTTAGCTACGAAAATTTTGTAACTAATCTAGAATAAACATATCCTAACTAATATATATTGTATTATACATATTATATAATCTTGGGATACCAAAGATACGTATACAATATTTTGACATATCGTATCGATCCATATATATATATTATTTGGAACAACCATAGACACTCTATATGCAGTAATGTTTGAGTTAGCTATACAGGGTTGAGGTTGATTCCAAAAATATATATACTTTGAGTTGTGATCTAGCCTGAGATGTGTATACACTGGGTCGTGGATTGATTCAAGATATATATATTGATTTATTTATGTACATCTAACTGTGGACCACTAGTTGTAGGTTACTAACGAGGACTGCTAACTTAACAAACTTAAATCATAAAAACGTAATAAAAAATGTTGTTAATATATTCCGATCATAAATTGATATATATGTACATATTTTTTATAGGTTCGTGAATCGACCAGTGGCCAAATCTTACTTCCCGACGAAGTAAAAATCTGTGAAAGTGAGTTATAGTCCCACTTTTTAAATCTAATATTTTTGAGATGAGAATACATGCAGTTTTATAAATGTTTTACAAAATAGACACAAGTACGTGAAACTACATTCTATGGTTGAATTATTAAATCGAATATGCCCCTTTTTAGTCTAGTAATCTAAGAATTAGGGAACAGACACCCTAATTGACGCGAATCCTAAAGATAGATCTATTGGGCCCAACAAGGCCCATCCAAAGTACCGGATACTTTAGTACTTCGAATTTACCATGTTCGAAGGCAGTCCCGGAATGATGGGGATTTTCTATATGCATCTTGTTAAGGTTGGTTACCAGCTGTTCATCATATGAATGATTTTTATCTCTATGCAGTTTGCGAAATGCCTGATACGAGATGTGTATTTATGAGAAATGAAATCTTGTGGTCTATTATTACAATTTGATAAATATATAGGTTAAACCTATAACTCACCAACATTTTTTGTTGATGTTTTAAGCATGTTTATTCTCAGGTGATTGTTAAGAGCTTCCGCTATTGCATACTAAAATAAGGACATGATTTGGAGTCCATGCTTGTATGATATTGTGTAAAAACTGCATTCAAGAAACTTATTTCGATGTAATATATTTTTATTATAAACCATTATGTAATGGTCGTGTGTAAATGGTATATTTTAGATTATCATTATTTGATAATCTACGTAAAGTTTTTTTTAAACCTTTATCGATAAAATAGAAGTTGTGGTTGTTTTAAAAATGAATGCAGTCTTTGAAAAATGTCTCATATAGAGGTCAAAACCTCGCGACGAAATCAATTAATATGGAACGCTTATAATCTATATGAACGGGACATTTTAGTTGGTATCCGAGCGTTGGTCTTAGAGAACCAAAAATTTGCATTAGTGTGTCTAACCGAGTTTGTTAGGATGCATTAGTGAGTCTGGACTTTGAGCGTGTTTACTTTAAAAACGATTGCTTGATATTTTTGTTGGAAAATATATATTTTTACATGTAAATATTATGAGGTATATTACTAATGTGCTAGTTAATGTGTAATAGATGTCTACTTCTAGTACCAATCCCATCGACTCACCTAATAACAATGAATAGTCGAATATACTTTAGGAAGATTCACAAATTCCCGAAGAAGAACCGGAAGAAGAGGAACCGGAAGAGGAGGAACCGGAAGAAGAGGTTCCGGAGGAGGAAATATTAGGAATCACAGAAAAACAGATAAATAAAAGAAAATCCTCAACCAATGGACCAAAGTTAATAATGGTCAATAGTGTTTCCGCCGAGGAAGCAAAAAAATGGGAAGATTACCAATTTTTCGATGAATCGGATCCCGATGAGGATTCCGATGATGTTATAGAAATTACCTCGACCCAATTTGAAAAAGCAAAAGAAAATAATAAGGGAAAGGGCATCAAAATAGAGAAACCTGATTCCAACCCCGATGAACTTTATATGTATCGTCAACACCCGTATTTCTTAAGTTGTAACAATAACCCGGGAACCTCTAAGCCACCAGGTTTTTCTAAACCATTTATGAAGACAACGGCTCGTATTAGAGGAACATCATATATCCCTAGAAAATTAGGAAAATGAAACAGGTCCAAAGAAGAAGAAACTAGTGAGTCGGAATAAAGAGTTGTAATCATGAGGTGTAAAATATGTAAAATAAGCGTGCTTGTATTTTTCTTGTTGTATGTGAAAATTGCTTGTATTATTTGATAATTATCTTTTACAAATCTAACCCTTGTCTATTTTTACAATATAAAAACAAAATGGATGTTAAGGATAGACAACCAAAAATTTTAGAAGACCTACCCGGGGACATGATTTATGAAATCTTGTCTAAAGTCGGCCAGAATTCGTCGGCACAGTTATTTACTAAATAATTAGTTTGTAGAATATTTAAAGAATGTTCCAGGCATGCCTTAGTTTATAAAAGACTTTCATTTGAAAGATGGGGTATATCGCATTGGGGAGACCGTAAGTTACGCTGTGTTTTCTTTAAAGCGTTAAATGCGGGGAACTCAAATGCAATTTTAGGCTATGGGTTAAAAACCTATTTTGATTCAACATATCCCAACATAGGACTTCGTGAGTTAGAAAGAGCTTCTAACATGCAACATAAAGAAGCATGTTATGCTTACGGGTTAGTGATGTTCGCTTCTCACCAAAGTGAGAAAAAAAACATCGGATTACGACTGTTAAATAAAACATTCCCACAAGTGACGGATTCGGTAGTTGGGGTGAGAAACAAGGTTTTTAGATTGTTACGAGGCTGTTAGGAATTACGAAACCCTCGTCCCTTTGACGACGTTACAACATGTTGTCTTGTCAACGGCCACAACAGTTATGTTCCTCAAGACCAAGGATGGGAAGTAGTCTTAGTAAAACCAGAATGCATGACTTGTTTCTGGACTTATGAATTACGTATTTTTATTGCCTTTGCTGAACGACTTGTGTATTAACTAGGATTGTTGTCACAACTATTTTGAATCAAAGTTATTGTGTGCTATATTTCATGCTATTTGTATAATAGCGGTATTGTAAGTTTGTAAAATATTGTATAATAGTTTGAACGCGAAATATTATTATAATCAGTTTTTTCATATAGAATTGTAGTAGTTGAATTGTATATTAGCTACTAAGTATGAACTTAACGGGTAGGTACTACCCGAATTAAAACTATAAAAAGCTAATATGAAGAAAAAGCTTTTATAAATGAGTTCATATTATGCTACGAAATACTATTGACTACTCTTAATATTCTATAGGATTAACTTAATTCTTTTGGGCTATTTTTGAAGGAAATGGCACCAACGACTCGTCAGAATTTGAACATGCACGAGGAAGACTTCCGTGTTTTCCTTGCAGCAAACATAGCCGCAGTACAGGCTACAATGCAAAATAACAACAATAAATCTGAATCTAGCAATGCAAATAATGCCACAAGAAATCGTGTAGGATGCTCCTACAAAGAATTCATTGCCTGTAAACCTCTAGAATTCGATGGAACCGAGGGTCCAATCGGATTGAAACGGTGGACCGAAAAGGTTGAATCGGTGTTTGTCATAAGTAAGTGTACTGAAGAAGACAAAGTAAAGTACGCTACGTATACCTTCACAGGTACTGCGTTAACATGGTGGAATACCTATCTAGAACAAGTGGGACAAGATGCTGCGTACGCACTACCGTGGTCAGCATTTAAAGATCTGATGACTGAGCAGTATCGTCCCAGAAGCGAGGTCAACAAGCTAAAAGTAGAGCTTAAGGGATTACGAACACAAGGATTCGATATTACCACATACGAATGACGATTCACGGAGTTATGCTTATTGTGCCCAAGAGCGTTCGAAGATGAAGAGGAGAAAATCGACGCATTTGTAAAAGGGTTACCAGAAAAGATCCAAGAAGATATAAGTTCACACGAGCCCGCCTCCATACAAAAGGCGAGTCGAATGGCTCATAAACTCATAAATCAGATTGAGGAAAGAGTTAAAGAGCAGACGGCCGAAGAAGCCAACAAGAAACAAATCAAAAGAAAGTAGGAAGAAACCAGTGACAAGGGTCACAATTTTAACAATCAACACAGCAATCACAACTTCAATCGCACCAAATTTCGCAACAAAAACCGCAACAACAACCATCCCAACAATAATAACAATCGCAACAACAACCATTTCAATAACAACAAACAACAGAAACAACCATGCTTCAGGTGTGCAGAGTACCATCCGAATGTGTTTTGCAAAACATTTTGCACCAAGTGTAAGAGAAGTGGTCATGGCATGGCAAAATGTGAGGTTTACGGACCAAAGAACAACAAAAATAAAGAAACAAATAATGTCGGAACAAATAATGCTGACGTAGTTTGTTATAAATGTGGAAAACCGGGCCACATTATTAGAAATTGCCCAAACCAAGGGAATACTAATGGGCAAGGCTACGGAAGAGTTTTCAATATTAATGCGGCAGAAGCGCAGGAAGACCCGGAGCTTGTTACGGGTACGTTTCTTATTGACAATACATCTGCTTATGTTTTATTTGATTCGGGTGCGGATAGAAGCTATATGAGTAGAGATTTTTGTGTTAAATTAAGTTGTCCACTGACGCCTTTGGATAATAAATTTTTACTCGAATTAGCAAACGGTAAATTAATTACAGAAGATAATATATGTCGGAATCAAAAAATTAAATTGGTTAGCGAAACATTTAAGATTGATTTGATACTAGTAGAGTTAGAAAGTTTTGATGTGATAATTGGCATGGACTGGTTGAAAAAGGAGAGAGCAGAGATCGTATGTTACAAAAATGCAATTCGCATTGTACGGGAAAAAGAAAAACCCTTAATGGTGTACGGAGAAAGGAGCAACGCGAA
This sequence comes from Rutidosis leptorrhynchoides, assembly GCF_046630445.1. Lineage (NCBI taxonomy): Eukaryota > Viridiplantae > Streptophyta > Magnoliopsida > Asterales > Asteraceae > Rutidosis > Rutidosis leptorrhynchoides. The sequence continues at coordinate 110,955,934 of NC_092341.1, forward strand.
GCTAAATCTTATTAGAAATTTGAAGGCGTAAAGACTAATAAGAAAAGGTTGCTATGCTGTTTTAGCACATGTCGATAAAGTACAAACCGAAGAAAAGAACATCAATGATGTTTCCGTCGCAAAAGAATTTCCCGATGTATTTCCGAAAGAATTACCGGGACTACCTCCACACCGATCCGTTGAATTTCAAATAGATCTTGTACCAAGAGCTGCACCAATAGCTCATGTTCCATACAGACTCGCACCCAGCGAAATGAAGGAACTCCAAAGCCAACTACAAGAACTATTAGAGCGTGGTTTTATACAACCAAGTACATCACCATGGGGAGCCCCTGTTTTATTTGTCAAAAAGAAGGATGGTACATTCAGGTTGTGTATCGACTATCGAGAGTTGAACAAACTTACCATCAAGAACCGTTATCCACTACCGAGAATTGACGACTTATTTGATCAACTATAAGGCTCGTCAGTTTATTCGAAGATTGATTTACGTTCTGGGTATCATCAAATACAGGTGAAGGAGGATGATATTCCGAAGACTTCTTCAGAACGCGTTACGGTCATTATGAGTTTATGGTTATGCCGTTTGGGTTGACTAACGCACCAGCTGTGTTCACGGACCTCATGAACCGAGTGTGTGGACCATACCTTGACAAGTTTGTCATTGTTTTCATCGATGACATACTTATTTACTCAAAGAATGATCAAGAGCACGAAGAACATTTGAGAAAAGTGCTAGAGTTGTTGAGGAAAGAAAAATTGTACGCTAAGTTTTCAAAGTGTGCATTTTGGTTGGAAGAAGTTCAATTCCTCGGTCACATAGTGAACAAAGAAGGTATTCAGGTAGATCCAACAAAGATTGAAACCGTTGAAAAATGGGAAACCCCGAAAACTCCAAAGCATATACGTCAATTTTTAGGATTGGCTGATTACTACAGAAGATTCATCCAAGATTTTTCTAAAATAGCAAAACCCTTGACTGCATTAACGCATAAAGGGAAGAAATTTGAATGGAAGGATGAGCAGGAGAAAACGTTTCAATTGTTGAAGAAAAAGTTAACTACGGCACCTATATTGTCATTGCATGAAGGGAATGATGATTTTGTGATATATTGTGACACCTCAAAGCAAGGTCTCAGTTGTGTATTAATGCAACGAACCAAGGTAATTGCTTATGCGTCTAGACAATTGAAGATTCACGAGCAGAATTATACGACGCATGATTTGGAATTAGGCGCGGTTGTTTTTGCATTAAAGACTTGGAGGCACTATCTGTATGGGGTTAAAATTATTATATATACCGACCACAAAAGTCTTCAACGCATATTTAATCAGAAACAACTGAACATGAGGCAGCGTAGATGGATTGAGTTATTGAATGATTACAATTTCGAGATTCGTTACCACCCGGGGAAGGCGAATGTGGTAGCTGACGCTTTGAGTAGAAAGGACAGAGAACCTATACGGGTAAAAGCTATGAATATAATTATTCGTACTAACCTTACTACTCAAATAAAGGAGGCGCAACAGGGAGTTGTAAAAGAAGGGAATTTGAAAAATGAAATACCCAAAGGGTCGGAGAAACACCTTAATATTCGGGAAGACGGAACTCGGTATAGAGCCGAAAGAATTTGGTATACCTTTTCAAAAGAATGCAATGTTTATAAAATGTATCATATAGAGGTCAAATACCTCACAATGAAATCGATGAATGACGTATTTGTCCATATGGATTTGGAGCGATCGCCACACCAGCTCTGCGTATGGCTTCAGTCATTCGATTAACAAGATTAGTGCGGATGGTTCTTTGTAGATCTAGTATGATTCTAGCTACTGTACGATAAACAGCCAGTGTAGAAATAGCAACCACCTCAGTAGGATCAAAACTACTGGTTGAGGGGCCATCACTAGAAGCAATAATAGGATTACCTCCATGGGGTAGTGGAGGTGGAAGGTCAGAATCTGACTCATCACCATGCTCACCATCATTTTTACCTTCACCCGAAGGTTTAGAACCACTGGTATCCTTGTCAGCATCATTATCAACATCATTAGTGAGATCCACTAGTGTGTCTTTGGAACCAGTCACATTATCAGTCACATTATCATAAGTGACTGGATCGCCCTTACCAGCACCTTTATCAGCATCACCATCAGATGAAGAAAATGATGAGGAAGAAGCTGAAGAATCAGAAGGTACTGGCGAATCAGGGACATTCTGCATCACACACTTCTTAGTGATAGGATCTATGATGAACTTGAGAGGCCCCCAAGTACCAGGCCAGAGAGAAGCAGCTGGAGCCATACCAAAGTAATGGTAGTATGGCTGCTCATTGATTTGTTGTAGGGTGGCCAGCCTCTCATATATTTCTTCTCTTGCTGGTCGATCAAGCTGAGACAATAGTTCAACCAGCTCTTCCCTTGGTAGCTTGCTGGCTGAGATTAAAGCACTTTGAGGATTAATAGTCAGCTGATCCACCAGCAAGGAAATCTTGGGAGCAATAGAGGCTCCCTTGTAGACGAAGTTAGGTACAACTTCATCATGATCTAGTACCTGACATACATATGGTTTCTTCTCAGCAGAATCAGTAGCCAGAGAAGAATCAGTGGTGACAGCAGTGGAGGTACCATCATCCAAAGTAGGTTCCGTAGAACCAGTAGCAGCAGCTGATAACTGTTCAGAAGATGAAATAACAGTAGCAGAAACACTAGTATCCATCTGTGGTTCTTTTGGAACATAGCCAACATCCTGAAGAAATGAAGACCAGGATGCATTATCATCATCATTCAAGCCGCCACCAATAACCACTTCAGTAGTAGCAGCAGTTGGAGGAGTAACAGTGGTAGTGGCATGTAGTGACCCAAACTTTTCCATGATTATATATGAAATGAAAACTATATAATCCATGAATTATTATAAATCATTCATGAATTATTTACATGAAAACAAACTTACACATCCTTTATATCTAATCTATATACCAATGACCAAAAACACCTACAAAAACTTTCATTCTTTAATTTTCTTTATCTAATTGATCTCTCTCAAGTTCTATCTTCAAGTTCTAAGTGTTCTTCATAAATTCTATAAGTTCTAGTTTCATAAAATCAAGAATACTGTCAAGTTTGCAAGATTACTTCCAAGGTTTCTAATCCAATCCAAGTAATCATCTAAGCTCAAGAAATCTTTCTTATTTATAGTAATATATCTTTCTAATACAAGGTAATAGTCATATTCAAACTTTGATTCAATTTCTATAACTATAATTATCTTATTTCGAGTGAAAATCTTACTTGAACTTGTTTTCGTGTCATGATTCTACTTTAAGAACTTTCAAGCCATCCAAGAATCCTTTGAAGCTAGATCATTTTTTGTTACTTCCAGTAGGTTTACCTACTAAACTTGAGGTAGTAATGATGTTCATAAATAATTCGATTCATATATAAATAACTATCTTATTCGAAGATTTAAACTTGTAATCACTAGAACATAGTTTAGTTAATTCTAAACTTGTTCGCAAATAAAGTTAATCCTTCTAAGTTGACTTTTAAAACCAACTAAAAAAATGTTCTATATCTATATGATATGCTAACTTAATGATTTAAGACCTGGAAACACGAAGAACACCGTAAAACTGGATATACACCGTTGCAGTAAAACCGGGGGCTGTTTTTTTGGATAATTAAAAACTATGATAAACTCTGATTTAAAAGCTATTCTTCTGGGAAAATTATTTTTATTATGAACATGAATCTGTATCCAAAAATCATGGTTAAACTCAAAGTGGAAGTATGTTTTCCAAAATGGTCATCTAGACGTCGTTCTTTCGACTGAAATGACTACCTTTACAAAAACGACTTGTAACCTGTATTTCTGACTATAAACTTATACTTTTTCTGTTTAGATTCATAAACTTAAGTTCAATATGAAACCATAACAACTTGAATCACTCAAAACGGATTTGAAACGAAGAAATGACGGGTAAAACAAAATTGGATAAACTCGCAAGTTTTAGGTACGAAAATTTTGTAACTGATAATGCTAAAAACGAACATACATTTCATAGCATTATCCCTCAAGAAAGACAAGATTTTAGTTGCAATTGTTCTATTTACAAGTGATATTCGTTTAAATAATAAAAGGTGAAGACAAAAGGCAGATTCGACGAATTGAAGACGCGAACAACCAAAAAGCTAAAAAGTACAAAGTACAATCAAAGAGGTTCAAATTATTAATGAGAAACGTCTCAAAAATACAAGCGTACGAGCCGAAAAATGCAAAAGTTCAAATTATTAAATCGTACAAAAGGACGTTTGAAAATCCGGAACCGAGACATGAACCAACTTTCAACGCGCGACGCAAACGGACCAAAAATTACAAGTCAACTGTGCACAAGAATATAATATAATATATAATTAATTATATGTATTATTATATAATATATATTTACGCAGCCCACGTTTTGGATCATAATGTGAGCTGTATTTCAGACCTCCGCACTCGCGGAGTTTAGAAGAGCAAAAGCTCCGCACTCGCGGAGCTGCACAGTAAATTGTGGGCCTATAAAAGCCATCGAATTCTGCACTTCACATACACATCTTTTTCTTTTCCTTACCTCTATCTCTCAATATATATATATATATTTATATTTATAATTTAAAATTTTAATTTTAATAATAAAGGTATGTTAGCGAATGTTTTAAGTTTGTAAGTCGAAATTCTGTCTGTGTAACGCTACGCTATTATTAATCATTGTAAGTTATGTTCAACCTTTTTAAATTAATGTCTCGTAGCTAAGTTATTATTATGCTTATTTAATGCCGAAGTAATCGTGATGTTGGGCTAAATATTAAAATTGGGTAATTGGGCTTTGGACCATAATTGGGGTTTGGATAAAAGAATGACACTTTTGGAAATTAGACTATGGGCTATTAATGGGTTTTATATTAACTTAACGATACCTCGCTAATTTAATATAAAGGTTATAATTTGGCGTATCTATAAATAACCACATACGCTTAATCGGGTACGGTGGACGGGATATTTATAAATACCAATAATTGTTCATTTTACCGGACACGGAACTGGATTAATAGTTAATAGACTTGTTGAAACAGGGGTGGATTACATTCAAGGGTAATTGGTGTAATTGTTAACAAAGTAGTAAAACCTTGGACTACACGCAGTCGATAACCTGGTGTATTCATTAAACAAAGTATTAAGACCTTGTTACAATTCGAATCCCCAATTAGTTGGAATATTTGACTTCGGGTATAAGGATAATTTGACGAAGACTCTCGCACTTTATATTTATGACTGATGGACTATTATGGACAAAACTGTATGGACATATTGAATAATCCAGGACAAAGGACAATTAACCCATGGTAATAAACTAAATTCAACACGTCGAACATCATGATTACGGAAGTTTAAATAAGCATAATTCCTTTATTTCATATTTAATTGCACTTTTAATTATCGCACTTTAATTTATTGTCATTTTAATTATCGTACTTTTTAATTATCGCAACTTTTATTTACTGTCATTTTATTTTATCGCACTTTAATTTATCACACTTTAATTATTGTCATTTACTTTATGCTTTAAATTAAGTTATATTTTTTTTTTTACATTAGGTTTTAACTGCGACTTAAGACATAAAATCGACAAACCGGTCATTAAACGGTAAAACCCCCCTTTTATAATAATAATAATATTACTTATATGTATATTTTTATACAAATATAGTTTTAAGAATATAGCATTAAACGTGGCTAGTTCCATGTGGACGAACCGGACTTACTAAAAACTACACTACTGTACGATTAGGTACACTGCCTATAAGTTTTGTAGCAAGGTTTAGGTATATCCACTCTATAGATAAATAAATAACTTGTGTAAAATTGTATCGTATTTAATAGTATTTCCTAGTAAAATATTATAGTATTTAGTACCCCTTCGCTTTAACATCAAGTATTTTTGGCGCCGCTGCCGAGGAGCAACACTTAACGCCGAAGCGAGACGCTATTATTAAAAAAAAAAAAAATTTGTAAAAATATATTTACATAAGTTTTTAAATATCATAAATATAAAAAATATATATATCTTTAAGTCTTTAAAAAAAGTATTTTTAGTTATAAAATACAAATAAGTAATTTTTATTCAAAATATAAGTTTTAGTTATATTATAAAACATTTTCTATAAAATAAAAACAGAAAATTAAAAACAAAACAAAAAAGTAAAAAAAAAAAAAAAATGAACCTGTGATTTTTGAGCCTGCTCATTATTTGAAACTGCAACCTCCACACTCTCGGAGTTCTGGGGCAGCAAAAATTCCGCACTCGCGGAGCTAACCTGACAGGTTCAACCTAGTACTGCAATTAATTACGGAGTATTATTAATAATTATTATTATTAAACCCTAATTAGGGTTTGAATTATTTATTAGTATTATTATTTAACCTAGTTTAGTTTTAATTTATATTTTGTGTATTTTAGTTATAATTAGTTTTAATAATTAATAAATTAATATTTTTATAAAACAAATAATAAAAAATAATATTTTTATAAAAATTAGTAATTTTATCATTTTTTGTCTCTTTTTATAAATTGTATATTTTTAGTATTTAGTACGTAATTTGTATTTTTATCGCTTGTAACTAGTTTTAAGATATAGTATTTGCCGTAGTTATTTTTATTTCTAGATTTTTAGCCTTTGCCGTAAAATCCCTTAAGTGCTTTTTCTTTAGACTAAGATATAGGTGCTTTAGAATTTTGCGACGCCATTTTAAGATTTTACTTTTTTTTAAGTTATTTCCGTTTTGGATATAAAATTCCTTTTAAGCTTTAATACCTTTAGACGTAACTTTTAATATTTAGTTTTTAGACTTTTAAGTTTCGACGCGCTACGTTCTTTTTATTATTTTTCGACCTTTTATTTTTCGACGTTTTTCGACGCACTCTTTTTCTTTCTTATTTTTTCGACGCTCTAGTTTTTAGGACATAAAATTTTCTATTTCTTCTCTAAAATTTCTTTAAATTTCAACGAAAAATTATTTTAAGCGGTTAAATTGATAGACATCCAAAATTTTCTGGTTCGTAGTAATAGTTGGATTTGTTAGTGGCGAGTTGTGGGCTTCCGATTTAAAGGGTCCTGGCTACCTGCTGCATCTATTGGCTATTCGAAACGTGGGAAAAATCAGAAAAGTCTATTAATTTGATAACTTATATAATTTTTATCTTTTATAACTAATAGGATATTCAGTGAATGCACCGAGCAAAACGTTCACCACCTTTCATACATTCACCACCTGTAACTCGATCAAGACATCTAGCTAATATTGTCACCGTTGATTTTTCTTTAGAATCGTCATTAAGTCGACCAAGTACTCCAATTCAAATTTCCGATAATCCATTTTTTGAACCCGACCTCACAATTGAGAATCCGGAGGATATGCAGGGGCAATTCAGAGATCCTGAACCATTAATCTTTCCTCCAGAACCACCAATCATTCAAACAGAGATTGTCGAGGAACAAACCATTAAATCATAATCCTCTAGTGATTCAGATTCAATTAATTCAATCATGGAAAATCTGGAACCTCTAAGTATGGAAGACCAAATGAGAGCTAAACGTACTGGCCAAGGTCACGCAATTACTCAACCAGACATTAATGCGCCAGATTATGAAATCAAAGGACAAATCCTACACATGGTAACTAATCAATGCCAATTTAGTGATGCGCCGAAGGAAGATCCAAATGAACATCTTCGTACCTTTAATAGGATTTGTACTTTATTCAAAATCAGAGAAGTGGAGGATGAACAGATATATCTCATGTTATTTCCCTGGACTTTAAAGGGAGAAGCCAAAGATTGGTTAGAATCGTTACCTGAAGCGGCGATTGATACATGGGACGTTTTAGTTGAAAAATTTCTTAAACAATTCTTTCCGGCATCTAAAGCCGTGAGACTTCAAGGAGAAATTGTTACGTTCACACAAAAGCCAAATGAAACTCTATATGAAGCGTGGACAAGATTTGGAAAGTTATTAAGAGGATGTTCGCAACATGGTTTAGACACTTATCAAATAGTACAAATATTCTACCAAGGATGCGACATCACTACAAGAAAAGACATCGATATAGCAGCTGGTGGTTCCATTATGAAGAAAACCGCAACTGACGCTTACAAAATTATTGATAACACTGCTTCCCACTCACATGAGTGGCACCAAGAAAAAGATATCGTTAGATCATCTAAAGCAGCTAAAGCCGATTCTAGCCATGACTTTGATTCCATTTCTGCAAAGATAGATGCTGTCGAGAGACGAATGGAAAAGATGACTAAAGATATTCACTCAATAAGAATTAGTTGTGAGCAGTGTGGAGGACCACATTTGACAAAAGATTGTCTCAGTATTGAACAAACAATGGAACAAAGAGAGAATGTTTCATACATGAACCAAAGGCCTGGAAATAATTATCAGAATAATTTTCAACCGCCAAGACCAATCTACAATCAAAATCAAAATTATAACCGAAATGTTCCATATAACAACCAACAAGGTCCTAGCAATCAACAAGTATCCAACAATACTTACAATCAGCAAAGACCTATTTTTCAAAATAAACTACCACAAACCGATGATAAAAAGCCAAATTTAGAAGATATGATGTTGAAGCTAGTTGAATCTCAAATTCAATTTTTTACATCTCAGAAACAAACTAATGAACAAAATGTTCAAGCATTTAGAAATCAACAAGCTTCTATTCAAAATCTGGAACAAGAAGTAAGCAACCTAGCAAGGTTAATAGGTGAAAGAAAACCAGGAAGTCTACCTAGCGATACAAATGCTAACCCCCGAAATGAAACAGCTAAAGCAATTACCACAAGAAGTGGTATTACACTTAAACCACCTGAAATACCTGTAATTTCTGATGACTCTATTCCTACTCCACAAGAACCACAATCTGAACAAGATAAGGAAACAGAACCGGTAGTTGAAAAGGTTAATGAAGATAACACAGTTAAGGCAAAACCTTATGTTAAACCATACCAACCACCACTTCCTTACCCGAGTAAAATGCGAAAAGAAAGACTTGAAGTCGAGCAATCCAAATTCTTGGAGATGTTTAAACCAATAAATGTCAATCTTCCTTTCATTGATGTGATTTCAGGAATGCCTAGATATGCCAAATTCTTGAAAGATCTAATCACAAATAGAAAGAAAATGGAAGAACTCTCGGCTGTTACTATGAATGCTAATTGTTCTGCAGTACTGTTGAATAAGATACCAGAAAAACTTTCAGATCCAGGAAGTTTCACAATTCCATGTTTTCTGGGTAGTCTAAGCTCAATAGAAGCATTGGAAGACTTAGGAGCTAGTATAAATTTAATGCCGTATTCACTATACGCTAAACTAGACCTTAGAGAATTGAAACTAACACGAATAAGCATACAACTAGCCGATCGATCAGTATAATATCCTAGAGGAATAATGGAAAATGTAGTGACCCGAACTTTTCCATGTTTATATATATATTAAATGAAATTGTTATTTACATGATTAATTGTTTCCAACATGTTAAGCAATCAAACTTGTTAAGACTTGATTAATTGAAATAGGTTTCATATAGACAATTGACCACCCAAGTTGATCGGTGATTCACGAACGTTAAAAATTGTAAAAACTATACGATGACATATATATGGTTATATATATAGTTAACATGATTTTATTATAAGTATGTATCTCATTAGGTATTTTAACAATGAGTTATATACATAAAAATGAGACTATTAATTTAAGAAACTCGAAAACGATATATATAACGATTATCGTTATAACAACGTCTTACTAGGTACATATGAATCATATTAAGATATTGATACACTTGTTTAATTATGTTAAATGATAAGTAAATATATTATTAAGTGTATTAACAATGAAATACATATGTAAAAATAAGACTACTAACTTAATGATTTCGAAACGAGACATATATGTAACGATTATCGTTGTAACGACATTTAACTGTATATATATCATACTAAGATATATTATATATCATAATATCATGATAATATAACAATTTAACATCTCATTTGTTATAATAAACAATGGGTTAACAACATTCAACAAGATCGTTAACCTAAAGGTTTCAAAACAACATTTACATGTAACGACTAACGATGACTTAACGACTCAGTTAAAATGTATATACATGTAGTATTTTAATATGTATTCATACACTTTTGAAAGACTTCAAGACACTTATCAAAATACTTCTACTTAACAAAAATGCTTACAATTACATCCTCGTTCAGTTTCATCAACAATTCTACTCGTATGCACCCGTATTCGTACTTGTACAATACACAGCTTTTAGATGTATGTACTATTGGTATATACACTCCAATGATCAGCTCTTAGTAGCCCATGTGAGTCACCTAACACATGTGGGAACCATCATTTGGAAACTAGCATGAAATATCTCATAAAATTACAAAAATATGAGTAATCATTCCTGACTTATTTACATGAAAACAAAATTACATATCCTTTATATCTAATCCATACACCAACGACCAAAAACACCTACAAACACTTTCATTCTTTAATTTTCTTCATCTAATTTATCTCTTTCAAGTTCTATCTTCAAGTTCCAAGTGTTCTTCATAAATTCCAAAAGTTCTTGTTACATAAAATCAAGAATACTTCCAAGATTGCAAGTTTACTTCCAAGTTTTCTAAATCCATTCCAAGTAATCATCCAAGATCAAGAAACCTTTGTTACTTACAGTAGGTTATATTTCTAATACAAGGTAATAATCATATTCAAACTTTAATTCAATTTCTATAACTATAACAATCTTATTTCGAGTGGAAATCTTACTTGAAATTGTTTTCGTGTCATGATTCTGCTTCAAGAACTTCCAAGCCATCCAAGGATCCTTTGAAGCTAGATCTATTTTTCTCATTTCCAGTAGGTTTATCCAAGGAACTTGAGGTAGTAATGATGTTCATAACATCATTCGATTCATACATATAAAGCTATCTTATTCAAAGTTTTAAACTTGTAATCAATAGAACATAGTTTAGTTAATTCTAAACTTGTTCGCAAATAAAAGTTAATCCTTCTAACTTGACTTTTAAAATCAACTAAACACATGTTCTATATCTATATGATATGCTAACTTAATGATTTAAAACCTGGAAACACGAAAAACACCGTAAAATCGGATTTACGCCGTCGTAGTAACACCGCGTGCTATTTTGGGTTAGTTAATTAAAAACTATGATAAACTTTGATTTAAAAGTTGTTATTCTGGGAAAATTATTTTTATTATGAACATGAAACTATATCCAAAAATTATGGTTAAACTCAAAGTGGAAGTATGTTTTCTAAAATGGTCATCTAGACGTCGTTCTTTCGACTGAAATGACTACCTTTACAAAAACGACTTGTAACTTATTTTTCTGACTATAAACCTATACTTTTTCTGTTTAGATTCATAAAATAGAGTTCAATATGAAACCACAGCAATTTGATTCACTCAAAACGGATTTAAAATGAAGAAGTTATGGGTAAAACAAGATTGGATAATTTTTCTCATTTTAGCTACGTGAAAATTGGTAACAAATCTATTCCAACCATAACTTAATCAACTTGTATTGTATATTATGTAATCTTGAGATACCATAGACACGTATACAATGTTTCGACCTATCATATCGACACATCTATATATATTTCGGAACAACCATAGACACTCTATATGTGAATGTTGGAGTTAGCTATACAGGGTTGAGGTTGATTCCAAAATATATATAGTTTGAGTTGTGATCAATACTGAGATACGTATACACTGGGTCGTGGATTGATTCAAGATAATATTTATCGATTTATTTCTGTACATCTAACCGTGGACAACTAGTTGTAGATTACTAACGAGGACATCTGACTTAATAAACTTAAAACATCAAAATGTATTAAAAGTATTGTAAATATATTTTGAACATACTTTGATATATATGTATATATTGTTATAGGTTCGTGAATCAACCAGTGGACAAGTCTTACTTCCCGACGAAGTAAAAATCTGTGAAAGTGAGTTATAGTCCCACTTTTAAAATCTAATATTTTTGGGATGAGAATACATGCAGGTTTTTAAATGATTTACAAAATAGACACAAGTACGTGAAACTACATTCTATGGTTGAATTATCGAAATCGAATATGCCCCTTTTTATTAAGTCTGGTAATCTAAGAATTAGGGAACAGACACCCTAATTGACGCGAATCTTAAAGATAGATCTATTGGGCCTAACAAACCCCATCCAAAGTACCGGATGCTTTAGTACTTCAAAATTTATATCATATCCGAAGGGTGTCCCGGAATGATGGGGATATTCTTATATATGCATCTTGTTAATGTCGGTTACCAGGTGTTCACCATATGAATGATTTTTATCTCTATGTATGGGATGTGTATTGAAATATGAAATCTTGTGGTCTATTGTTACGATTTGATATATATAGGTTAAACCTATAACTCACCAACATTTTTGTTGACGTTTAAAGCATGTTTATTCTCAGGTGAATACTAAGAGCTTCCGCTGTTGCATACTAAAATAAGGACAAGATTTGGAGTCCATGTTTGTATGATATTGTGAAAAAAACTGCATTCAAGAAACTGATTTCGATGTAACATATTTGTATTGTAAACCATTATGTAATGGTCGTGTGTAAACAGAATATTTTAGATTATCATTATTTGATAATCTACGTAAAGCTTTTTAAAACTTTATTTATGAAATAACGGTTATGGTTTGTTTTAAAAATGAATGCAGTCTTTGAAAAACGTCTCATATAGAGGTCAAAACCTCGTAACGAAATCAATTAATATGGAACGTTTTTAATCAATAAGAACGGGACATTTCAGAAAACATGCTAGTTAAAGTTGATACTTTAGTGTTTCCAGTAGATTTTGTTATTCTGGATATGGAAGAAGATTCTCGAGTTCCTCTCATATTAGGAATACCATTCTTAAACACGGCTAAAGCAATAATAGACGTGTTCAGTAAGAAACTGACCCTAAGTATAGAGGACGAGAGTATTACCTTTTCTGTTGATAGAGCCATGCAACAACTGCAATCTACAGATGATACATGTTATTATATTCAGACTATAGATTCACATGCAGAATTGTTAGAAGAATTTCCAGAATTACAAGGAACGGGAGAATGTTCTTTAGGAGAAGGAACTGAACCAATTGATGAAGCTAAAATGTTAGCTACACTTATGGCTAATGAATACGAACCAACAATAGAAGAACTTTAAATGCTAAAAGAGGAAGACAGATATCGATATAAATTATCGATAGAAGAACCACCGACATTAGAGTTAAAGCCGCTTCTAAACCATTTGGAATATGCTTTTTTACATGGTGAATCTGAATTACCTGTAATAATGTAGTCTTCTCTTACGGAAAATGGAAAATCTCAACTCATTTCTGTGCTAAAAGCTCATAAACCAGCTATTGCATGGAAGATTCATGATATTAAAGGAATAAGTCCTTCGTATTGCACATATAAAATCCTTATGGAAGAAGGTCATATAACGTATGTGCAACACCAACGAAGACTAAATCCTAATATGCAAGATGTTGTTAAGAAAGAAATTATTAAACTGCTTGATGCAGGTTTAATTTATCCAATCTCTGATAGTCCATGGGTAAGCCCAGTTCAATGCGTACCTAAGAAGGGTGGCATGACTGTCATCACAAATGAAAAAAATGAGCTTATTCCTACTAGGACTGTAACAGGATGGCGTGTTTGTATTGATTATAGAAAATTAAATGACGCCACCAAAAAAGATCACTTTCCCTTACCTTTCATTGATCAAATGTTGGAAAGATTAGCCGAAAATAGTTACTATTGTTTTCTTGATGGTTTTTCCGGATACTTTCAAATTCCAATAGCACCCGAGGACCAAGAGAAAACCACGTTCACGTGCCTTTATGGTACTTTGCAACGCCCCTGCAACCTTTCAAAGGTGCATGATGGCGATTTTTCACGACATGATAGAAGAATGCATGGAAGTTTTCATGGATGACTTTTCAGTCTTCGGTGATACTTTTGAATCATGTCTAGTTAATCTTGAACGAATGCTTATTAGATGTGAACAATCAAATCTAGTTCTTAATTGGGAGAAATGCCATTTCATGGTTAAAGAAGGCATCGTTCTTGGTCATAAAATTTCAAAGAAAGGAATTGAAGTGGATAGAGCTAAAGTAGATGTAATTGCTAAACTTCCACATCCCACCAAAGTTAGAGGAGTTAGGAGTTTTCTAGGGCATGCCGGTTTTTACCGACGTTTCATAAAAGATTTTTCTAAAATTGCCACTCCTATGAATAAACTCCTAGAAAAGGATGCTCCATTCATCTTTTCAGATGAATGCATCAAATCTTTTAATATTCTTAAAGAAAAACTCACTAATGCGCTGATCATGATAACTCCAAATTGGAATCTACCATTTGAACTAATGTGCGATGCAAGTGATTTTGCAATGGGAGCCGTTTTAGGACAAAGGATTAAAAACGATTTCAACCTATTTATTACGCTAGTAAGACGTTACAAGGAGTACAAACAAATTACTCAACTACTGAAAAAGAACTCCTTGCTATTATCTTTACTTTTGACAAATTTCATTCATATCTCGTTTTAGCTAAATTGGTGGTCTATACCGACCATTCTGCTCTTAGATACCTATTTTCAAAACAAGATGCCAAACCAAGATTAATCCGTTGGATCTTACTCTTACAAGAATTCGATATTGAAATCCGAGATAAAAAGGGAGCAGAAAATCTCGCCGTTGATCATCTTTCTCGTCTTGAAAATCCTGAATTAGAAGTTCTAAATGAATCGGCCATACAAGATAACTTTCCTGATGAATATCTATTGAAGATAGATTATAATGAAATTCCATGGTTTGCAGACTATGCAAACTACTTAGTATGTGGATTCCTTGAAAAAGGGTTGTCGTACCAAAAACGAAAGAAATTCTTTAATGATATAAAACACTATTTCTGGGAAGATCCACATTTGTTTAAAAGTTGTCCTGATGGAATAATACATCAATGTGTATTCGGGGATGAAGCCAGTCAAATCTTAAACCATTGTCACACAGGACCAACAAGAGGGCATTATGGGCCTCAGCTTACAGCGAGAAAAGTTTACGATGTTGGATTCTATTGGCCTACAATTTTCATAGACGCACACCTTCTTTGCAAATCCTGTGATGCTTGTCAAAGGGCCGGAAAAATAAGTCAACATGATGAAATGCCACAAAATGTCATTCAAGTATGTGAAGTATTTGACGTTTGGGGTATTGACTTTATGGGTCCATTTCCAAAATCTCATAATAATCTCTACATTCTCGTTGCCATTGATTATGTATCTAAATGGACGGAAGCACAAGCTCTCCCAACTAACGATGCACGAGTTATAGTCAACTTCTTAAAACGTCTTTTTGCAAGGTTTGGAACACCGAAAGCTTTAATAAATGATCGGGGTACTCATTTATGTAATAATCAACTTGAGAAAGTTCTTAAAAGATATGGAGTAACTCATAAAATCTCAACCGCTTATCATCCACAAACAAGTGGACAAGTTGAAAATACCAACCGAGCTTCAAAACGTATTCTAGAGAAAACCGTAGGATCAAATCCGAAGGAATGGTCCATGAAATTGGAGGATGCACTTTGGGCTTTTAGAACAGCCTACAAAACTCCAATTAGAACCACACCTTTTAAAATCATTTACGGAAAAGCATGTCATCTTCCAGTAGAAATTGAACACAAAGCATTTTGGGCTTTGAAGACATGTAATCTTGATTTACATGAAGTCGGACGTCTACGATTAAGTCAACTAAACGAATTAGAAGAATTAAGACATGAAGCATACTAAAATTCGTTAATCTATAAAGAAAGAACGAAGAAATGGCATGATAAAAGAATCAGAAGTTCAAAAGAATTTAAAGAACGAGACAGAGTTCTTCTTTTCAATTCACGATTCAAGTTATTTCCTAGAAAATTGAAATCAAGATGGTCTGGACCATTATAGTCAAAAGAGTTTTCCCATACGGAACAATAGAGTTAATAAATTTAAATGGGATTGAATTTAAAGTTAATGGTCACAGAGTTAAACATTACATACATGGTTCGATGGAAGTTGACAATGAAGTCAATCATAATTTCACCACCCAAGAAAACCTTCAAAATGAAAACATAAATATGTTATCAACAACATATGAAAAATCAAAATTGAAAAAATGGAGAGGATTCAAATTGGAGTGATGAAGAAGAATTTCTATACAAACCTTCCATTCCAAGAAATGAAGAAAAAGAAGTTCAAATAGAAGTGAAAGAACCAAGAAAAGAACATCCGAAAAAGGTTAAGAAAATAACTCGACTTACTAAAGTAGGAGACCCGGGTGAATTTATCATTTCTTGCTTGCTTAATGATGGTGCTATATATAATTGACTCACAGATTTAGGAGCAAGTGAAAATATTATGCCTCTTTCCTTATACAAAAGATTAAGTATTGGTAAATTAAAACCAACCAAAATAGGTGTTCATTCATTTGACCTAACCATTAAACACCCGGTTAGAATAGCAAATAATTTACTTGTTAACGTGGAAAGTTTGAACTTTGTTACAATCTTCATAGTTATTAATATGGAGGAAAACCTTGATATTCCTCTAATTTTAGGTCGCCCATTTTTAGCAACCACCGAGGCGTTCATTGATATAAGAGAAGGTAGAATGACACTTAGGGATGGTGATAAATCGATCACCTTTGTGAACCGAAAGTTTAGATCTCCACCAACCAAAACTGTTAAACCAATAAAAATGCATAAGTGTGGGGAAGATGAAGAAACACTTAATGATGATCCGATAACAAAGAACCCCATTGATGATACGAAATTAGATGAACCCGTTTTTAACAGTTCAACGAAGAAACTTTATAAACGGATTCACGATGCTAGGATTAAGGGAAACTTTAAGTTATGTAACCGATTAGTATCTAATTTATTGCCAAAAGAAAAGGCAATGTTAGTTGAATTTGTGAAAGTTACAGAGGAAATCAACAATTGTCTTGAAGTAAAAGTCAAAGATATACAAGTTGTTGATAGTCCAATTGAAAACGAAGTTAATCACAATTTCGACACCACATCTAACTAAGTGTGGGGAGAATCGAATCTATTTAGGGTTATTTATATTTCTGTTAGAGTTAGATATTCTATTTTTGTGTAGTTTCCGAAAATGGAATCCGTATGGTCTTTCCCTAGCAGACCCTAAAGAACTAGTCTTCTCCCCCCATTATGAATTTTTATTTCTTTTAGGTTTTACAAGATGAAGAATTCCTTTGATCTGAACCATGGTCTAATGCTACACGCTATGATTACTGAACGTAATAATGACACACTTCCGAGTGAACTGGTATCATTCATAAGAGGCAAAATGGACGGAGTAAGAAAAGAACTCAGAAAAGATCATCATAAGATACATTTTGGTAAAGGAAAATCAAAATTCGCAACAAAAAAAAGAGCACGACACTTTGAAAGATGTTATAAATGCGGAAAATGGTCACATGAAGGTAAATGTTCGAACAATCAAACATATTCAAATACCGAATTTGTTACTCTATGCAGAGAAGGACCGTTCATATGTTTAGAAGAAAAGATATTGAAGAATCGAGGTTACGCTTATGTAGCTATGGAGAACCAAATCACACGACTCTCATATGAGTCGGCTAAAGCAGGTCTCTGAGAATTCTTTCTCACAGGTAAGTATGTACAGTTTTTATTTTTATTTTTATTTTATTGCTTTTAACCTTTTGATAATAAACGCTGAATCGTTCGCTATAAAGTATTAAATTGGTATTCAATAAAATTTGGTATGCGTAACCGAAATTATTGATATCATACAAAAATTTATTACATCACTGCAAAATTTACCGTTTATTCTTAAGGTATAAATATCTTTAATCAATCAATCCAAAATATTTTAGAAATTCGTCAGGAGTAAAACTAGGTTATGGAACCGAAATTACTTTACCGAAAAGAGGGGCGTATATTTTTGATAATATTTGATTGATTAAAGTGGGATAAAAGACCAAAAAGATTTTTAATTTTATTTTTTTACCATGTTTTTAAAATTAATATATAAATATTAAATTAATATTGTAAACTTTTTAGAATCAATATATTTAAGTTTGTAAATATTTGAAAAAATTAATATTTTTAATATAAGTTTGTATGTATAAAAACATAATATAAATTTAGTGTGAATTTTTAATATTAATAATATGAATTTTTAATTTTATGTATTTTAAATTTAAGTTTGGTGTGAATTTAAAAACAAAAATTTACTTTATTTCACTAAGTTAAAAATATGATTTTTAAAATTCGTTGTGAGTTGAAAACTAGGTCGTTGAACTGAAATTGCTTTACCCAAGGGAGAGACGAGAACTTTTATTATCATTATTTTTAATCTTATTGAATTAAAGTATGCCAAAAACATTTAAAAAAACCCAAAAATCTTTGCTTTTAAAACCGTGCTTAAAAATGACAAATTTTAAAATTTTGTCGAGGGACGGACTAGGACAACGATCCGAAACGCCCTCATTCTTAAAAGAAACAAATTTTTAAAACTTATTAATTTATGTTTTATTAAGTAAAGGTTTTTATATATAAAAAAAAGAATTAAATCCGCACTCGCGGAGTTTGAAGTGGGACCACCTCCGCACTCGCGGAGTTTAAAAATTCCAGAAAGGGATAACTGGTCGAACAGACCAGTCCCCAACACACCCCATTTCAATTTTTTGCGAAAAAATACCCAAAAACACTCCCAAATTCGAAATTTTTCACCATAAATCATCAAATTTTTTGCTAAAATCACAATGAGGAGATTATTAACAAGGAGTTACTCAAGGAAAACGGTAATTTATACATCTAAACACTCTTTAATCCGGATTTTTAATGTTCTTGAGCAAATTTATACCTAATTTGATTTTGATGATTTTTAGTGTAATTGTGCTTAAATTGATTGTATATTATGCTTGTATAACCTAGATTGATGCTATTTAACATGATTAGAAGCCTTAAACTTCAAATTTTTAGTAATCTAGGGTTTGTGTTTTTGAGCAAAATTGGGGCTTTTTGATATAAACGGGTTATGGCTAAATTTTGTTGTTAGTTTATGCTAAATTGAGTTGTGTAACATGTTTAGGTTGCTAAATGATCAAAACTTTGATCCTAAACACGATTTATGAAGATTAAAGTAGACTTTTTGAGTCAAAAATACATGAACTTGATCTAATTGATATGAATGCCATGTGGAACCTGTTTAATTGTTATAATGATTATTTTTGACATGTTTTAAAAGTTAAATGCTTTGGAATGTTGTATACATTTTCATATAAGTTTATTTGTAAAAATATAGAATTGTTAGTATTATAAAAATGTGTATAAAGTTTAATATGGTTTAAACATGTCATTGTAATTGTTTTGATTTATGATTTTGCTAACACTAATGCATATTTGGATGCACAAAAATTGTGTTTGATGTGTTTTGCAGACTGAAAGGGGTGAATCTTCATCCCAGGCTCGCAATGCTCCTCCTCCTGAGAATGCGGAACAACAGGAAGTTAATGACTTTTATCGACAAAATGTACCTCATCCAGTCGCTTCATATTCAAATATTCATGAGGCAGATTTACATCCAAATTTGAGATTCGATAGATTTTGGATAGACTATCCAAAATATCAGAGGAACTTGCACACCCTTCAGTCTAATGTTGTTGAGGTGCCTAGGATAATAGAATGGGACCCGTTAGAAGCAGTTGGATTAGCCGAACCAATCAGAGAATTACTTACACAAAGGTATGGTAATTCTACTTTTAATGATTGGGTATGTTTATTCAACATATATAGGCTTGTATATAAAGAATGGTGTGTGGAGTTGTTATGTAGTATTGAAATAAATGATCGGGTATCTACTTAACCGATCGAAGTTTTCTTAGATTTTTAATAGGAGGTGAGATGCGCCATATGTCTTTACTAGATATGGCTCAAGCTTTACATATATATACGCCTGAGGAGCTAGCATCTCCTGATTATCAGAGGTTGAAAGTTCATGGTAGGAGGGTTGATGAGAATTTTGATATGAATAGTGTATGGAGTAGAATGACTAGCCATAACCGATTCAAAGGGGGATCTTACTCTTATCTTGATATTGATAGAGCCGAGTTAAGAGTGATCGACAGGTTTTTAGCCAATTCGATTACACAGCGAGGTAGGAACAAGGAAAAGGTAAATGAACATGATTTATTTTACTACATGTGTATTCGAGACCCACAGAGCGCTGTAAATATACCTTATTGTGTAGGTTATTATCTATCGACTATGATTAGGGGTATGCGGCCTAATAGCATAATAGGAGGTGGTATCTTTGTTACATTAATTGCTGAACATCTCAGTGTGGATAGAAGTCGGGGGGATTATTAATGGCAGAACCAGAACCCCGTGATAGGATAGATTTACGCATGTATCATGGTGCTAAGGTTTTAAAGAAACAAAACAACGTTGCAGCACAATATGATGGCAGGCATCCACAGGTCGAGAGAGATCAACAGCAAGGTAATGCTGGAGGGGGTAATCAGATGACAGAAATGCAACTTTTTATGGCTCATCATGAGTATGAAATGGCTAGACAACGAGCGTTTCAAGATTGGCAGTATCATCAAAACCAAATCATAAGTCATCGTGCACACATAAATGCAAACTACATTGCTACTCCAATGCCCGTATTTCCTCCCTGGACTATAGATACCCGCCCACCGTACCCTACATATGATCCAGCTCAAGCATTCTACAGCACATACGGCTATAAATGGGATCCCTACTGGCACCATCCTCATCAACCCTGATTTTCTTTTATGCTTATTTTTATTTATTTGGTAACGTGTAATTTTATACTTTTAATATTTCTTTTGATACTATAATAGTTTTTATAATTTTCTAACTTTTATTATTAGATCTTAATAATTTTTGAATGTGGGGTGATATACCCAACTTCAAAAATATGTATATATATGTTTGTAGTTTACCTCATGTATAAAACAGGGTAAAACAGCGCATTTTCAAAGACTGGCATTAAGTTCAGCAAAAGCAACTAATTTTGACGACAAGATGCAAAATATATGTGAAATAACAACTGCAGGAATGAACAAATGATGTGCACCATTTATCATTCAGCAAACAAACGCCAATATGTTTGGAAACTTTGGTAAAATTTAATCATTTTTCTACGCTAATCACCCTCAATAATTTAAATTGTTACTGATTTCTTGCAAATGAGGGCATTGCAAGATCTTAAGTGTGGGAAGTGGTTAAATTCTTTCGGATTTTTAAAAAAAATTTAACTTATACACTTGGTTACCATTAAAAAATACTAGTAACGCAGTAGTTGTATTAGAATCTAGTGCTCTTTGATAATAAAGAACAACCCTAGTCTTATATACTAACTACCCAATTCTAGTAAAAATTTTCAAAATTTTCAAATGAATGAATTCAAAATCATGTTTATACATATTTATGAACGATAAAACTAGGTGTTAACACCGAAATTATTGTTACTTTGGAAAGGACATAAATTGAGAAACAACTTAAAATGTTAGAATTCATTTAAAATGGAATAGAGGACAATAAAAAGGCAAAGAAAGGAAAATAAAAGCCAAGTGTGGAAAAAAATTACCAAGTTATTTAGAACATATATCACATATTTTTGTACAAATAATTGAAGATACTTTTGTTTTGGATAAAATTAACCGTTTTACCCGATAAATTGTAATATATTCGAAAGAAAGATGAATCTACACGATGAATCAATTCCATCATTAAAAGGAAGTAAAGTCTTCTGAAAAAGAAACGCGCTTCTTGATTTAGGTCAGGAAGTTGTCGTCCAGACCAGTTGTAGAGTCTAAGAAAAACCTTGAAAAGTTTTCTCGAAAATCAGCTGGAAATCCACGGACCTCAGCATCAAATAGGGTCGCCAAGTGGTCAGACTTATCCTAACCATGAGAGGATCTGTCTCGTAAAATGGGGAGGGCGCCGTGAAAATTAGCTTGATAAGACTAATGAATCAGATCCCTAGAAAGGATAATCTCCTTAAAAGATCAAAAATCAGCTGTTAAGACTGATATTACTCAATCCTTGAGATTGACTTTTAAATATTGAGAATTCAAACTCATGGAATTCGATGATATCTAAACTCGAGCTTGAACGAGAAAATATTTTGATCAAAATTACAAACCGATTTGTTTTCTGAAAACCCATTTTCAATGCGTTCATTACCATTGAACGTAAAATCCTAGGAATTCACCTAGAATTCATTAGATCACCTGAACCAAATCGGGTGTCAACCGTAAGAACGGTGGTTGCATAGCATGGTTGAAGACAGGACCTTGTGCCAGACCAAAAAACCATAAGGGTGAGCTTTACTATTGTTCCTACAAAGGATAGTAATTGCATCCGACACGATATAGACCATAATCAAAAGCATGTCATTAGACATTGCCTTAACAGTTGCTTGTTCAACGCTTTCCTTTACAACCGGACGGTAGTTTACCGAAATGTAATATACGGAACAAGTATACTGGACGTGTTGCTTTCCCAATACAAGGTTAGCAAGTGGGTGACACAAAGCCGCAAGTTTTGAGCTAAAATTTTCAAATCTGAAACCCACAAAAATTATTTTGCAAACACCGGTGAAGGGTTATTCCGGAAAACTTATCTTGGGTAAAAACTAGATTAAATTTTCAAAAGATCAAATGTTTTCATAAAGATCCAATTTCGTAACGGGTCTAAATTTTCATAGTCATGTGGGACTGTAAAACCACATCCTTACTACCATTGTTCATACCGCCGTATAGAAATCACTGATGTATAAAGTGTGAAGAATAAAGAAGTGATTCTAGTGTTTTTATTTCAAGACTATATTGCTTGAGGATAAGCAACGCTCAAGTGTGGGAATATTTGATAATGCTAAAAACGAACATATATTTCATAGC
Source organism: Rutidosis leptorrhynchoides (assembly GCF_046630445.1). Classification (NCBI taxonomy): domain Eukaryota; kingdom Viridiplantae; phylum Streptophyta; class Magnoliopsida; order Asterales; family Asteraceae; genus Rutidosis; species Rutidosis leptorrhynchoides. The sequence continues at coordinate 110,979,080 of NC_092341.1, forward strand.
ATTATCCCTCAAGAAAGACAAGCTTTTAGTTGCAATTGTTCTATTTACAAGTGATATTCGTTTAAATAATAAAAAGTGAAGACAAAAGGCAGATTCGACGAATTGAAGACGCAAACGACCAAAAAGGTAAAAAGTACAAAGTACAATCAAAGAGGTTTATATTATTAATGAGAAACGTCTCAAAAATACAAGAGTACGAGCCGCAAAACGCAAAAGTTCAAATTATTAAATCGTACAAAAGGACGTTTGAAAATCCGGAACCGAGACATGAACCAACTTTCAATGCGCGAACGGACCAAAAATTACAAGTTAACTGTGCACAAGAATATAATATAATATATAATTAATTATATATATTATTATATAATATATATTTATGCAACCTACGTTTTGGATCATAATGTGAGCTGTATTTCAAACCTCCGCACTCGCGGAGTTTAGAAGAGCAAAAGCTCTGCACTCGCGGAGCTGCACAGTAAATTGTGGGCCTATAAAAACCATCGAATTCTACACTTCACATACACATCTTTTTCTTTTCCTTACCTCTATCTCCCAATACATATATTTATATTTATAATTTATAATTTTAATTTTAATTTAATTTTAATAATAAAGGTATGTTATCGAATGTTTTAAGTTTGTAAGTCGAAATTCTGTACGTGTAACGCTACGCTATTATTAATCATTGTAAGTTATGTTCAACCTTTTTAAATTAATGTCTCGTAGCTAAGTTATTATTATGCTTATTTAATGCCAAAGTAATCGTGATGTTGGGCTAAATATTAAAATTGGGTAATTGGGCTTTGGACCATAATTGGGGTTTGGATAAAAGAACGACACTTGTGGAAATTAGTCTATGGGCTATTAATGGGTTTTATATTAACTTAACGATACCTCGTTAATTTAATATAAAGGTTATAATTTGACGTATCTATAAATAACCACATACGCTTAATCAGGTACGGTGGGTGGGATATCTGTAAATACCAATAATTGTTCATTTTACCGGACACGGAACTGGATTAATAGTTAATAGACTTGTTGAAACAGGGGTGAATTACATTCAAAGGTAATTGGTGTAATTGTTAACAAAGTAGTAAAACCTTGGACTACACACAGTCGATAACCTGGTGTATTCATTAAACAAAGTATTAAGACCTTGTTACAATTCGAATCCCCAATTAGTTAGAATATTTGACTTCGGGTATAAGGATAATTTGACGAAGACTCTCGCACTTTATATTTATGACTGATGGACTATTATGGACAAAACCGTATGGACATATTGAATAATCCAGGACAAAGGACAATTAACCCATGGTAATAAACTAAATTCAACACGTCGAACATCATGATTACGGAAGTTTAAATAAGCATAATTCCTTTATTTCATATTTAATTTCACTTTTAATTATCGCACTTTAATTTATTGTCATTTTAATTATCGTACTTTTTAATTATCGCAACTTTTATTTACTGTCATTTTATTTTATCGCACTTTAATTTATCGCACTTTAATTATTGTCATTTACTTTATGCTTTAAATTAAGTTATATTTATTTTTTTTACATTAGGTTTTAACTGCGACTTAAGACATAAAATCAACAAACCGGTCATTAAACGGTAAAACACCCCTTTTATAATAATAATAATATTACTTATATGTATATTTTTATACAAATATAGTTTTAAGAATATAGCGTTAAACTTGGCTAGTTCCCTGTGGACGAACCGGACTTACTAAAAACTACACTACTGTACGATTAGGTACACTGCCTATAAGTGTTTTAGCAAGGTTTAGGTATATTTACTCTATAGATAAATAAGTAACTTGTGTAAAATTGTATCGTATTTAATAGTATTTCCTAGTAAAATATTATAGTATTTAGTACCCCTTCGCTTTAACATCAGTAACAAATCTAGACTAAACATATCCTAACTAATTTATATTGTATTATACATATTATGTAATCTTGGGATACCATAGACACGTATGCAATGTTTTGACATATCATATCGACCCATCTATATATATTATTTGGAACAACCATAGACACTCTATATGCAGTAATGTTTGAGTTAGCTATACAGGGTTGAGGTTGATTCCAAAAATATATATACTTTGAGTTGTGATCTAGCCTGAGATGTGTATACACTGGGTCGTGGATTGATTCAAGATATATATATTGATTTATTTCTGATGTCAAAGCTAAGGGGTATAAAATACTATTAAATTTTACTAGGAAATACTATTAAATACGATACAATTTTACACAAGATATTTATTTATTTATTGAATGGATATACTTAAACCTTGCTACAACACTTATAGGCAGTGTACCTAATCATACAGTAGTGTAGTTTTTAGTAAGTCCGGTTCGGTCCACAGGGAATCTTTTAAACAAAGCTTAACGCTATATTAGTTTTATTTTATAAAAATACAAATATATATATAAGTAATATTATTATTATAAAGGGGGGTTTTTGCCGTTTAATGACCGGTTTGTCGATTTTAAAACTTAAGTTGCAGTTAAAACCAAATGTAAAATAATAAAAATAAATACAACTTAATTTAAAGCGTAAAATAAATAACAATTATGAAATTGCGATAAATAAAAGTGCGATAAAATATAAAATAAATGAAATTAATATGAAATAAAAGAATTATGCTTATTTAAACTTCCGTAATCATGATGTTTGGCGTGTTGATTTTAGTTTTATGCCCATGGGTTAATTGTCCTTTATCCTGGATTATTTAATATGTCCGTCTGGTTTTTGTCCATAACAGTCCATCAGTCATAAATATAAAGTGCGAGTGTCCTCGTCAAATTATCCTTATACCCGAAGTTAAATATTCCAACTAATTGGGGACTTAAACTGTAACAAGATTTTAATACTTTGTTTAATAATTACACCAGGTTATCGACTATGTGTAACCCAAAGTTTTAATACTTTGTTAACAATTATGCCAAGTGTCCTTGTACATAATTTCACCCCTATTTTAATAATTCTAGTGGCTATTAATCCATTCTCGTGTTCGGTTAAATGAACGATTATTCGTACATATAAATACCCCGCCCATCGTGTCCGATCGAGTGTATATGGTTATTTATAGGTACGTCCAATTGTAAACCTTTATATTAAAATTAACAAACTATTATTTAGTTAAACAAATATAAAGCCCATTAATAGCCCATAGTCTAATTTCCACAAGTGTCGTTCTTTTGTCCAAACCCCAATTATGGTACAAAGCCCAATTACCCATTTTAGTAATTAGCCCAACATCATGATTACTTCGTTTTAAATAAGCATAATAATAACTTAGCTACGAGACATTAAATTAAAAAGGTTGAACATAACTTACAATGATTAAAAATAGCGTAGCGTTACACGGACAGAATTTCGACTTACACCCTTACAACATTCGCTAACATACCCTTATTATTAGGATTTAAAATTAAAATTAAAATTAAAATTAAAATATAAATATATATATATTACGTATATATTGAGAGAGAGAGATGGATTTTTTGATGGATATTACGTTCACCAAACTGCGAATTTATAGGCATGTGAACTGAAAAAGGAGCTCATGCGATCGCATGAGCTTTGCTCTTCAAGGCCATGCGATCGCATGGCCAGCTGGGGAGGCTCACATTTGGTTATTTTCTTCTGCCGACGGTTTTATAATATAAAATAATATATATATTAATTTTTAGAATTAATTATATATTATATTATATTCATGTACATAGTTGACTTGTAATTTTTAGTCCGTTGCGTCGAGCGTTGAGAGTTGACTCTGGTCCCGATTCCGGATTTTCGAACGTCCTTGCGTACAATTTAATATCTTCTACTTTGCGTTTTGAATCTTGTACTCTTGTAATTTCGAGACGTTTCTTTTCAATAATTGGAACCTCTTTGATTGTATTTTGTTCTTTTGAGCTTTTTGGTCGTTTGCATCTTCAATTCGTCAAATCTGTCTTTTGTCTTCACCTTTTATTATTTAAACGAATATCACTTGTAAATAGGACAATTTCAACTAAAAGCTTGTCTTTCTTGAGGAATAATGCTATGAAATATATGTTCGTTTTTAGCATTATCAAATATTCCCACACTTGAGCGTTGCTTGTCCTCAAGCAATATAGTCTTGAAATACAAGAATCACTTCTTTATTCTTCACACTTTGTACATCAGTGATTTCTTTACGGCGGTATAAACAATGGTAGTAACGATGTAGTTTACAGTCCCACATGACTATAAAATTTAGATCCATTAAGGAAATTAGATCTTTATGAAAACATTTGATCTTTTTGAAAATTAAATCTATCTTTTACCCTAGATAAGTTTTCCGGAATAAACCTTCACCGGTGTTTGCAAAATATTTTTGTGGGTTTGGTGGGTTTCAGATTTGAAAATTTTAGCTCAAAACTTGCGGTTTTGTGTCACCCACTTGCTAACCTTGTATTGGGAAAGCAACACGTCCAGTTTACTTGTTCCGAATATTACCTTTCGGTAAACTACCGTCCGGTTGTAATGGAAAGCGTTGAACAATCAACTGTTAAGGCAATGTCCCCTGACATGCTTTTAATTATGGTATATAACGTGTCGAACGCAATTACTATCCTTTGTAGGAGCAATAGTAAAGCTCACCCTTATAATTTTTCGGTCTGGCACAAGGTCCTGTCTTTGACCATGCTATGCAACCACCGTTTTTACGGTTGACACCCGATTTGGTTCAGATGACCTAATGAATTCCAGGTGAATTCCTAGGATTTTACGTTCAATGGTAATGAACGCATTGAAAATGGGTTTTCAGAAAATAAATCGGTTTATAATTTGATCAAAATATTTTCTCATTCAAGCTCGAGTTTAGATATTATTGAATTTCATGAGTTTGTAATTCTCAATCTTTAAGGTCAATCTCTAGGATTGAGTAATATCAGTCTTAAAAGCTGATTTTTTTTATCTTTAAAGGAGATTATCCTTTCTGGAGGTCTGATTCATTAGTCTTATCAAGCTAATTTGCACGGTGCCCCCTATTGTACGAGATAAATCCTTCTCATGGTTAGGATAAATCTGACCACTTGGCGACCCTGTTTTATGCTGAGGTCCGTGGATTTCCCGCTGATTTTAGAGATGACTTTTCTAGATTTTTTATCAACCTACAGCTGGTCTGGACGACAACTTCATGACCTAAATCAAGAAGCGCGTTTCTTTTTCGAAAGACTTTACTTCCTTTTAATGATGGAATTGATTCATTGTGTAGATCCATCTCATCTTTTCTTTCATCGGGTAAAACAGTTTAGTTTAGTCCAAAGCAAAAGTATCTTCAATTATTTGTTACAGAAATATGTGACATATGTTTAAGATAACTTGGTAATTTTTCCCACACTTGGCTTTTATTTTCCTTTTTATTGTCCTCTATTCCATTTTAAATGAATTTTAACATTTTGGTTTGTTTCTCAATTTATGTCCTTTCCGAGGTAACAATAATTTCGGTGTTAACACCTAGTTTTATCGTTCATAAATATGTATAAACATGATTTTGAGTTCATTTAATTGAAAATTTTGAAAATTTTTATAGAATTGGGTAGTCAGTATATAAGACTAGGGCTGTTCTTTATTATCAGAGAGCACTAGATTCTAATACAACTACTACTTTACTAGTATTTCTAATGGTAACCAAGTGTATAAAGTAAAAATTTTAAAATCCGAAAGAATTTAACCCCTTCCCACACTTAAGATCTTGCAATGCCCTCATTTGCAAGAAATCAGTAACAATTTAAATTATTGAGGGTGATTAGCGTAAAAATGATTAAATTCTACTGGCGGCCTCATTGGGAATACAATGAATTCATCAACAAACTGTACCGGATCATAATAAGGGATGTGCTGATCAGGCTGTTGTTGTGGTTCTTGTTGTGGTTCTTGTTCGTGTTGCATTTCTGATTCTGGTTCTGGTGCTGGTGCTGGTCGTCTAGATGATGAAGCTCCTGAACCTCCAGTATCGGCTTTCTGTAAAACACATTAAACTCAAAATTTGTGCATCCAAATATGCATTAGTGTTAGCAAAATAACAACTTAAAACAATCACTATAACATGTTAAATCAAAATTAAACTTATACACATTTTCACAATTTTTTACAATTCTACACTTTTCAAATAAGCACATATGAAAATGTATACAAAGTTCATAAGCTTTTAACTCAAATAACATGTCAAAATAGTCATTACTAATAATTAAACAAGTCTCAAATAGCAATTACATCAAATTAATCAAGTTCATGAATTTTAGACTTAAAAAGTCCACTTTAATCTCTAAAAATCATGTTTAGGATCAATGTTTGGATCATTTAACTATCTAAACATGTTACACTACTCAATTTAGCAATAATTCATGACAAAAATCGGCCATAACCTGTTTATTTCAAAAAGCCCCAAATTGCTCAAGAACACAAAACCTAGATTTCTAAAAAATTTGAAGTTTTTGGCTTCAAATCATGTTAAATAGCATCAATCTAGGTTATACATGCATAAAATACTAACAATTTAACACTAATTACACTAGAAATTAACAAAATTGCATTAGGTAAAATATTGGTAATTATCACAAAAACTAGGAATTTATAGAGTTTAGGGGTGTAATTTTTACCATTTTGCTGAAGAATGAGAATCTAGGCATGATTAGAGCAAGAAAAATGACGAATTACGGTGGAAAATTGCGAATTTTAGAGGTGATTTGGGAGTGTTTTCGTATGTGTTGTGTGTTTTGTATGTTGAAGAACAGAACAGGCGACTGCTTGTATCAGGCCTGATTTTACTCCCCATGCGATCGCATGGAAACAAAGGCCTAACTCCATGCGATCGCATGGAGTCCCGGGTACAGTACTTTTGCTTTTTTTTTTAACCTTATACTTTATAAAACTTATAATTAATAAAATTCTAAAAATTTTGTTTTCCTTTAGGAGCGAGGGTGTTTCGGATCGTTGTCCTAGTCCGTCCCTCGACAAAAATTTAAAATTTGTCAATTTAAAGCGCGGTTTTAAAAGCAAAGATTTTTGGGTTTTTTTTTAATGTTTTTGGCATACTTTAATTCAATAAGATTAAAAATAATGATAATAAAAGTTCTCGTCCCACCCTCGGGTAAAGCAATTTCGGTTCAACGACCTAGTCTTCAACTCACGACGAATTTTAAAAATCATATTTTTAACTTAGCGACATAAAGTAAATTTTTGTTTTTAAATTCACACAACTTAAATTTAAAAAAGCATAAAATTAAAAATTCACACCAAACTTAAATAAAAATTCATATTATAAATTCACACCAAACTTATATTATATTTTTGTTTTTATACATACAAACTTATATTAATTATATTAATTTTTCAAATATTTACAATTTTAAATATATTGATTTAATTTAAACAAGTTTACAATATTTTTTAATATTAATTTTAAAAACAAAGTAAAAATAAAATTAAAAATCTTTTTGGCTTTTATCCCACTTTAATCAATCAAATATTATCAAAAATATGCGCCCCTCTTTTCGGTAAAGTAATTTCGGTTCCATGACCTAATTTAACTCATGACGAATTTTTGAAATATTTTGGGTTGATTGATTAAAGATATTTATACCTTAAGAATAAACGTTAAATTTCGCAGTGATGTAATAAATTTTTGAATGATATCAATAATTTCAGTCGCCAAACCTAATTTCATCGAATACCAATTTAATACTTTATAGCGAACAAATTAGCGTTTATTATCAAAAGGTTAAAAATAAAAATAAAAACTGTACAGACTTACCTGTAAGATAGTATTCTTAGTGATACGATCTATCCCACTCATAAGATAGTCGGTTTAATTGGTTTTCCATAGCTACATAGGCGTAACCTCGAGCATTCAGTGTTTTTTCTTCTAAACATATGAACGGTCCGTCTCTGCATAAAGTAACAAATTCGGTGTTTGAATAGGTTTGATTATTTGAACATTTACCTCCATGTGACCATTTTTCGCATTTGTGACATCTTTCTAGGTGTCGTGCTCTTCTTTTCGCTGCGGATTTTGATTTTCCTTTATCAAATTGTAACTTATTATCTTCGCATCTGGATTCTTTTCTTACTCCGTCCAATCTTTCTCTGATTACTGATACTAGTTCACTCGGAAGTGTGTCATTATTACGTTTAGTGATCAAAGCGTGTAGCATTAGACCATGGTTTAGTTCACAGGAAGTCTTCATTTCCTAAAAAAATAAAAATTCAGAATGGGGGGAGAAGACTAGTTCTTTAGGGTCTGCTAGGGAAAGACCATTCGGGTTCCATTTTCGAGAACTACACGAAAACAGAAAATCTAACTCTAACAGAAATACATATTATCCTTTAAAGACTTGATTCTTCCCACACTTAGTTAGCTGTGGTATCGAAATTATGATTAACTTCGTTGTCGACTTCCATCGGACTATCTATGTAATGTTTAACTCTGTGACCATTAACTTTAAATTCAATCCCATTTGAATTTATTAATTCTATCGTTCCGTATGGAAAAACTCTTTTGACTATGAATGGTCCAGACCATCTTGATTTCAATTTTCCAGGAAATAGCTTGAATCGTGAATTGAAAAGAAGAACTCTGTCTCCTTCTTTAAATTCTTTTAAACTTCTGATTCTTTTATCATGCCATTTCTTTGTTCTTTCTTTATAGATTAACGAATTTTCGTATGCTTCATGTCTTAATTCTTCTAATTCGTTTAGTTGACTTAACCGTAGACGTCCAGCTTCATGTAAATAAAGATTACATGTCTTCAAAGCTCAAAATGCTTTGTGTTCAATTTCTACTGGAAGATGACATGCTTTTCCATAAACGAGTCTAAAAGGTGTGGTTCCAATTGGAGTTTTGTAGGCTGTTCTAAAATACCAGAGTGCATCCTCCAATTTAATGGACCATTCCTTCGGATTTGATCCTACGGTTTTTTCTAGAATACGTTTTAAAGCTCGGTTGGTATTTTCAACTTGTCCACTTGTTTGTAGATGATATGCAGTGGAGATTTTATGAGTTACTCCATATCTTTTAAGAACTTTCTCAAGTTGATTATTACAGAAATGAATTCCACGATCACTTATTAAAGCTTTCGGTGTTCCAAACCTTGCAAAAAGATGTTTTAAAAAGTTGACTATAACTCGTGCATTGTTAGTTGGGAGAGCTTGTGCTTCCGCCCATTTAGATACATAATCAATGGCTACGAGAATATAGAGATTATTATGAGATTTTGGAAATGGACCCATAAATTCAATACCCCAAATGTCAAATACTTTACATACTTGAATGACATTTTATGGCATTTCATCACGTTGACTTATTTTTCTGGCCCTTTGACAAGCATCACAGGATTTGCAAAGAAGGTGTGCATCTTTGTAAATTGTAGGCCAATAGAATCCAGCATCATAAACTTTTCTTGCTGTTAGTTGAGGCCCATAATGCCCTCCTGTTGGTCCTGTGTGACAATGGTTTAAAATTTTACTAGCTTCATTTCCGAATACACATCGGCGTATTATTCCATCTGGACAACTTTTAAACAAATGTGGATCTTCCAAGAAATAGTGTTTTATATCACTGAAGAATTTCTTTCGTTTTTGGTACGATAATCCTTTTTCAAGGAATTCACATACTAAGTAGTTTGCATAGTCTGTAAACCATGGTATTTCATTATAATCTATCGTCAATAGATATTCATCAGGAAAGTTGTCTTGTATGGCCGATTCATTTAGAACTTCTAATTCGAGATTTTCAAGACGAGAAAGATGATCAGCGGCGAGATTTTCTGCTCCTCTTTTATCTCGGATTTCAATATCGAACTCTTGTAAGAGTAAGATCCAACGGATTAATCTTGGTTTGGCATCTTGTTTCGAAAATAGGTATCTAAGAGCAGAATGGTCGGTATAGACCACCGTTTTTGCTAGAACGAGATATGAACGAAATTTTTCAAAAGCAAAGACAATAGCAAGGAGTTCTTTTTCAGTAGTTGTGTAATTTGTTTGTGCTCCTTGTAACGTCTTACTAGCATAATATATAGGTTGAAATCTTTTTTCAATCCTTTGTCCTAAAACGGCTCCCATTGCAAAATCACTTGCATCGCACATTAGTTCAAACGGTAGATTCTAATTTGGTGTTATCGTGATCGGCGCATTAGTGAGTTTCTCTTTAAGAATATTAAAAGATTTGATGCATTCATCTGAAAAGATGAATGGAGTATCCTTTTCTAGAAGTTTATTCATAGGAGTGGCAATTTTAGAAAAATCTTTTATGAAACGTCGGTAAAAACCGGCATGCCCTAGAAAACTCCTAACTCCTCTAACATTGGTGGGATGTGGAAGTTTAGCAATTACATCTACTTTAGCTCTATCCACTTCAATTCTTTCCTTTGAAATTTTATGACCAAGAATGATGCCTTCTTTAACCATGAAATGGCATTTCTCCCAATTAAGAACTAGATTTGATTGTTCGCATCTAATAAGCATTCGTTCAAGATTAACTAAACATGATTCAAATGTATCACCGAAGACTGAAAAGTCATCCATGAAAACTTCCATGCATTCTTCTATCATGTCGTGAAAAATTACCATCATGCACCTTTGAAAGGTTGCAGGGGCGTTGCAAAGTCCAAATGGCATGCGTTTATAAGCAAAAGTACCATAAGGGCACGTAAATGTGGTTTTCTCTTGATCTTCGGGTGCTATTGGAATTTGAAAATATCCGGAAAAACCATCAAGAAAACAATAGTAACTATTTCCGGCTAATCTTTCCAACATTTGATCAATAAAAGGTAAGGGAAAGTGATCTTTTCTGGTGGCGTCATTTAATTTTCTATAATCAATACATACACGTCATCCTGTTACAGTCCTAGTAGGAATAAGTTCATTTTTATCATTTGTAATGACAGTCATGCCACCCTTCTTAGGCACGCATTGAACTGGGCTTACCCATGGACTATCAGAAATTGAATAAATTAAACCTGCATCTAGCAGTTTAATTATTTCTTTTTTAACAACATCTTGCATATTAGGATTTAGTCTTCGTTGGCGTTGCACATACGTTTTATGGCCTTCTTCCATAAGGATTTTATGTGTGCAATACGAAGGACTTATTCCTTTAATATCATGAATCTTCCATGCAATGGCTGGTTTATGAGCTTTCAACACAGAAATGAGTTGTGATTTTTCATTTTCAGTAAGAGAAGACGATATCATTACAGGTAATTCAGATTCACCATGTAAATAAGCATATTCCAAATGGTTTGGAAGTGGCTTTAACTCTTATTTCGGAGGTTCTTCTATCGATGATTTATATCGATATCTGTCTTCTTCTTTTAGCATTTGAATTTCTTCTATTGTTGGTTCATATCCATTAGCCATTAGTGTAGCTAACATTTCAGTTTCATCATTTGGTTCATTTCCTTCTCCTAAAGAACATTCTCCTGTTCCTTGTAATTCTGGAAATTTTTCTAATAATTCTGCATGTGAATCTATAGTTTGAATATAATAGCATGTATCATCTGCAGATTGCGGTTGTTGCATTGCTCTATCAACTGAAAAGGTAACACTCTCGTCCTCTATACTTAGGGTTAGTTTCTTACCGAACACGTCTATCATTGCTTTAGCCGTATTTAAGAATGGTCTTCCTAATATGAGAGGAACTTGAGAATCTTCTTCCATGTCCAGAACAACAAAATCTACTGGAAATACTAATGCACCAACTTTAACTAGCATGTTCTCCATTATCCCTCTAGGATATTTTATTGATCTATCGGCTAGTTGTATACTTATTCTGGTTGGTTTCAATTCTCCAAGGTCTAGTTTAGTGTATAGTGAATACGGCATTAAATTTATACTAGCACCTAAGTCTGCTAATGCTTCTATTGAACTAAGACTACCCAGAAAACATGGAATTGTGAAACTTCCTGGATCAGATAATTTTTCTGGTATCTTATTCAACAGCACTGCTGAACAATTAGCATTCATAGTAACAGCCGAGAGTTCTTCCATTTTCTTTCTATTTGAGATTAGATCTTTCAAGAATTTAGCATATCTAGGCATTCCTGAAATCACATCAATGAAAGGAAGATTGATATTTATTTGTTTAAACATATCCAAGAATTTGGATTGCTCGGCTTCAAGTTTTTCTTTTTTCAATTTACTCGGGTAAGGAAGTGGTGGTTGGTATGGTTTAACATAAGGTTTAGTCTTAACTGTGTTATCTTCATTAACCTTTTCAACTACCGGTTCTTTTTCCTTATCTTGATCAGGTTGTGGTTCTTGTGGAGTAGGAATAGCTTCATCAGAAGTTACAGGTATTTCAGGTGGTTTAAGTGTTGTACCACTTCTTGTGGTAATGGCTTTAGCTGTTTCATTCCGGGAGTTAGCATTTGTATCACTAGGTAAACTTCCCGATTTTCTTTCACCTATTAACCTTGCTAGGTTACTTACTTCTTGTTCCAAATTTTGAATAGAAGCTTGTTGATTTCTAAATGCTTGAGCATTTTGTTCATTAGTTTGTTTCTGAGATGTGAAAAACTGCGTTTGAGTTTCAACTAGCTTCGTCATCATATCTTCTAAATTCGGCTTTTTATCTTCGGTTTGTGGTAGTTTGTTTTGAAAATTAGGTCTTTGCTGGTTGTAAGTATTATTGGATACTTGTTGATTGCTAGGACCTTGTTGGTTGTTGTATGGAACATTTTGATTATAATTCTGGTTTTGATTGTAGATCGGTCTTGGCGGTTGATAATTATTCTGATAATTATTTCCAGACCTTTGGTTTAGATATGAAACATTCTCTCTTTGTTCCATTGTTAGTTCAATACTGAGACAATCTTTTGTCAAATGTGGTCCTCCACACTGCTCACAACTAATTCGTATTGAGTGGATATCTTTAGTCATCTTTTCCATTCGTCTCTCGACAGCATCTATTTTTGCAGAAATGGAATCTAAGTCATGGCTAGAATCGGCTCTAGCTGCTTTAGATGATCTAACGATATCTGTTTCTTGGTGCCACTCATGTGAGTGGGAAGCAGTGTTATCAATAATTTTGTAAGCATCAGTTTCGGTTTTCTTCATAATAGAACCACCAGCTGCTATATCGATGTCTTTCCTTGTAGTGATGTCGCATCCTTGGTAGAATATTTGTACTATTTGACAGGTGTCTAAACCATGTTGCGGACATCCTCTCAATAACTTTCCAAATCTGGTCCACGCCACATATAGAGTTTCATTCGGTTTCTGTGTGAACGTAACAATTTCTCCTTGAAGTCTTACGGCTTTAGATGCAGGAAAGAATTGTTTAAGAAATTTTTCAACTAAAACGTCCCATGTATCAATCGCCCCTTCAGGTAACGATTCCAACCAATCTTTGGCTTCTCCCTTTAAAGTCCAGGGAAATAACATGAGATATATCTGTTCATCTTCCACTTCTCTTATTTTAAATAGTGTGCAGATCCTATTAAAGGTACGAAGATGTTCGTTTGGATCTTCCTTCGGCGCACCACTAAATTGGCATTGATTAGTCACCATGTGTAGAATTTGTCCTTTGATTTCATAATCTGGCGCATTAATGTCTGGATGAGTAATTGCGTGACCTTGGCCAGTGCGTTTAGCTCTCATTCGGTCTTCCATACTTAAAGGTTCCAGATTTTCCATAATTGAATTTGTTGAATCTGAATCACTAGAGGATTCTGATTTAATGGTTCGTTCCACAACAATCTCTGTTTGAATGATTGGTGGTTCCGGAAGAAAAATTAATGGTTCAGGATCTATGAATTGTCCCTGAATATTCTCCGGATTCTCAATTGTGAGGTCGGGTTCAAAAAATGGATTATCGGAAATTTGAATTGGAGTACTTGGTCGACTGGATGACGATTCTAAAGAAAAATCAACGGCGGTAATATTTGCTAAATGTCTTGATCTGGTTACAGGTGGCGAACGTACAAAAGGTGGTGAACGTCTTGCTCGGTGCATTCACTGAATATCCTATTAGTTTTTAAAAGGAAAGAAAAATTATATAAGTTATCCAATTAATAGACTTTTCTGATTTTGCCCACGTTTTGAATAGCCAAAAGATGAAGCAGAGGGGCCGGATTCGTTTGGTCTCAATATAATTGAGTACTGTTTGGCTCCAATAACCCGGTCCACGTACAAATCCAACTATTACTACGAACCAGAAAATTTTGATGTCTATCAATTTAACCACTTAAATAAATTTTCGTAATTTAAAGAAATTTAGATAAGAAGTAGAATAAAATCTATGTCCTAAAACTAGAATAACGAGAAATAAGAAAGAAAAAGAGCGCGTCGAAAAAGGTCGAAAAAGAAAAGAATTGAAAAATAAAAGGCGTCGAAAAATAAGAAAGAAAAAGAAAATGACTATAAAACTTTAAAACACTCGACTAACCCAACCTTATTACTATCACTAACTTAAAATTATAATCGCAAATTGAGATTACTAATTGGAGTGATAATTGATACATAGGTAAAAGGTGTCGAAAAATAAAAATAAGAAAGTAGCGCGTTGAAACTTAAAAAGGAACTAAAAACTAAAAATTGCGTCTAAAAATATTAAAGCTTACAAGTAAAACTATATCCCAAATGGCAATATCTTAAAAAGTAACTAAAACTTAAAAAGGCGTCGCAAAATTCTAAAGCACCTAAATCTTAGTCTAAAGAAAAAGCACTTAAGGTATTTTACGGCAAGGCCTAAAAATCTATAAATAAAAATAACTACGGCAAAAACTAAGTTTAAAACTAAATACGAGCGAAAAATACAAAAGTTACGCTAAAAACAAATAAAAAGGGAAAAAATATAAAAATATACTAATAGTTGTAAAAAGTACAATTTTTATAAAAATATTATTTTTAGATTATTTATTTTATAAAAGTATTAAATTTATAATTTAATTAAACTAATTTAACTAAATAATACAAATTAAATAAAAACTAATAACTAATTAATAAATTAAGAATAACCTAATTAGGGTTTATAAATATAATTAATAATAAAACCGTAATGATTGCAGTTTTCAGTCAATTCTGGCGTGTCTGCAGAGCTCATGCGATCGCATGAGTTCTTAGTTACCCGGCCATGTGATCGCATGGGCTAGGGTTTCGGGCCAGACTCTGGGCTGCTATAGTACAGGCCGAGAGTTTTTATTTTTTATTTTTTATTTTTTTTCTGTTTTGCCGTTTTAATAAAAAATTATGTAATATATTTATATAAATTAAATAAAACTTATTTTTTTTAAAAATAAAGATAAAGAAAATTTTTTATATAACTTACAAACTCTTAAAAATATTTATATTTTTATTTTTCTTTTTATATTTTCGAATATTTAAAACGTATTTTTACAAAAGTGTATTTTTTTATAAAAGTAAACTAAAAATAATTTTTTTTTTTATATTAGCGTTGCGCTTCCGGCTTTTAAGCTAGATGTTCCCCGGCAACGGCGCCAAAAATACTTGATGTCAAAGGTAAGAGGTATAAAATACTATTAAATTTTACTAGAAAATACTATTAAATACGATACAATTTTACACAAGATATTTATTTATTTATTGAATGGATATACTTAAACTTTGCTACAACACTTATAGGCAGTGTACCTAATCGTACAGTAGTGTAGTTTTTAGTAAGTCCGGTTCGGTCCACAGGGAATCTTTTAAACAAAGCTTAACGCTATATTAGTTTTATTTTATAAAAATACAAATATATATATATTAGTAATATTATTATTATAAAGGGGGGTTTTTACCGTTTAATGACCGGTTTATCGATTTTAAAACTTAAGTTGCAGTTAAAACCAAATGTAAAATAATAAAAATAAATACAACTTAATTTAAAGCGTAAAATAAATAACGATAATGAAATTGCGATAAATAAAAGTGCGATAAAATATAAAATAAAGGAAATTAAATATGAAATAAAAGAATTATGCTTATTTAAACTTCCGTAATCATGATGTTTGACGTGTTGATTTTAGTTTTATGCCCATGGGTTAATTGTCCTTTGTCCTGGATTATTTAATATGTCCGTCTGGTTTTTGTCCATAACAGTCCATCAGTCATAAATATAAAGTGCGAGTGTCCTCGTCAAATTATCCTTATACCCGAAGTTAAATATTCCAACTAATTGGGGACTCAAACAGTAACAAGATTTTAATACTTTGTTTAATAATTACACCAGGTTATCGACTGTGTGTAACCCAAGGTTTTAATACTTTGTTAACAATTATGCCAAGTGTCCTTGTACATAATTTTACCCCTGTTTTAATAATTCTAGTGGCTATTAATCCATTCCTGTGTCCGGTTAAATGAACGATTATTTGTACATATAAATACCCCGCCCATCGTGTCCGATCGAGTGTATATGGTTATTTATAGGTACGTCCAATTGTAAACCTTTATATTAAAATTAACAAACTATCATTTAGTTAAACAAATATAAAGCCCATTAATAGCCCATAGTCTAATTTCCACAAGTGTCGTTCTTTTGTCCAAACCCCAATTATGGTACAAAGCCCAATTACCCAATTTTAGTAATTAGCCCAACATCATGATTACTTCGTTTTAAATAAGCATAATAATAACTTAGCTACGAGACATTAAATTAAAAAGGTTGAACATAACTTACAATGATTAAAAATAGCGTAGCGTTACACGGACAGAATTTCGACTTACACCCTTACAACATTCGCTAACATACCCTTATTATTAGGATTTAAAATTAAAATTAAAATTAAAATTAAAATTAAAATTAATATATATATATATATATATATATATATATATATATATATATATATATATATATATATATATATATATATATATATATATATATATATATATATATATTACGTATATATTGAGAGAGAGATAGATTTTTTGATGGATATTACGTTCACCAAACTGCGAATTTATAGGCCTGTGAACTGAAAAAGGAGCTCATGCGATCGCATGAGCTTTGCTCTTCAAGGCCATGCGATCGCATGGCCAGCTGGGGAGGCTCACATTTGGTTGTTTTCTTCTGCCGACGGTTTTATAATATAATATAATATATATATTAATTTTAAGAATTAATTATATATTATATTATATTCATGTGCATAGTTGACTTGTAATTTTTAGTCCGTTGCGTCGAGCGTTGAGAGTTGACTCTGGTCCCGGTTCCGGATTTTCGAACGTCCTTGCGTACAATTTAATATCTTGTACTTTGCGTTTTGAATCTTGTACTCTTGTAATTTCGAGACGTTTCTTTTCAATAATTGGAACCTCTTTGATTGTATTTTGTTCTTTTGAGCTTTTTGGTCGTTTGCGTCTTCAATTCGTCGAATCTGTCTTTTGTCTTCACCCTTTATTATTTAAACGAATATCACTTGTAAATAGGACAATTGCAACTAAAAGCTTGTCTTTCTTGAGGAATAATGCTATGAAATATATGTTCGTTTTTAGCATTATCAATTTCTGTACATCTAACTGTGGACAACTAGTTGTAGGTTATTAACGAGGACTGCTAACTTAACAAACTTAAATCATAAAAACGTAATAAAAAATGTTGTTAATATATTCCGATCATAAATTGATATATATATGTACATATTTGTTATAGGTTCGTGAATCTAATATTGATATATATGTACATGTTGTTATATATGTACATATTTGTTATAGGTTCCCGACAAAGTAAAAATCTGTGAAAGTGAGTTATAGTCCCACTTTTTAAATCTAATATTTTTGGGATGAGAATACATGGAGTTTTATAAATGTTTTACAAAATAGACACAAGTACGTAAAACTACATTCTATGGTTGAATTATTAAACCGAATATGCCCCTTTTTAGTCTGGTAATCTAAGAATTAGGAAACAGACACCCTAATTGACACAAATCCTAAAGATAGATCTATTGGGCCCAACAAGCCTCATCCAAAGTACCGGATGCTTTAGTACTTCGAATTTATCATGTCCGAAGGGAGACCCGGCATGATGGGGATATTCTATATGCATCTTGTTAAGGTCGGTTACCAGGTGTTCATCATATGAATGATTTTTATCTCTATACAGTTTGCGAAATGTCTGATACGAGATGTGTATTTATGAGAAATGAAATCTTGTGCTCTATTATTACAATTTGATAAATATATAGGTTAAATCTATAACTCACCAACATTTTTTGTTGACGTTTTAAGCATGTTTATTCTCAGGTGATTGTTAAGAGCTTCCGCTATTGCATACTAAAATAAGGACAGGATTTAGAGTCCATGCTTGTATGATATTGTGTAAAAACTGCATTCAAGAAACTTATTTCGATGTAATATATTTTTATTGTAAACCATTATGTAATGGTCGTGTGTAAACGGTATATTGTAGATTATCATTATTTGATAATCTACGTAATGTTTTTTTTAAACCTTTATCGATAAAATAGAAGTTGTGGTTGTTTTAAAAATGAATGCAGTATTTGAAAAACGTCTCATATAGAGGTCAAAACCTCGCGACAAAATCAATTAATATGGAACGTTTATAATCTATATGAACGGGACATTTCATGGTAACAGCATCAAAATCAAGAACCTCCTTAACAATAATATCAATGACCTTTTCAAGTGCAGGAGGAGGTTCCATTATCATCTCATCAACCACTTCAGAATTAGTGGTTGAAGTAGCAATACCGGAGACTATAGGAGGAGAATCAGAAATATCAGCAGTAGCTAGCTCCTCATTAACAGTAAGATCTGTGGAACCAGCATCCACAATGTCTCCAGTAGAGCCAGCAGTAGTAGAAGCAACAACACTAGTATCAGCACCACCAGTAGACAAATCAGTAGCACCAACACCAGTAGC
Organism: Rutidosis leptorrhynchoides; assembly: GCF_046630445.1. Classification (NCBI taxonomy): domain Eukaryota; kingdom Viridiplantae; phylum Streptophyta; class Magnoliopsida; order Asterales; family Asteraceae; genus Rutidosis; species Rutidosis leptorrhynchoides. The sequence continues at coordinate 110,997,963 of NC_092341.1, forward strand.
AGAAATAAAGAGCTCATCAGTAGAAACAATAACATCCTTTTCTTGCTCCCCCTCTACCTGTTCATCTACCCTACTAAGAACTGAAATAAGAGAACATTTTATGTTAATAACTGTAGAACCAAATAAATTTGACTCAACAATTGCATCTGTTGTTGGTCTCTGGAGATAGACTGGTGATTTAGTCAGCCCTTCGATTGAGACAGAGTTAGGTGTCTGTAAGTGCAGCTGTGACTCTGCTGACTCATTGGCAATACATGTTGACCCATCTAGTGTAAGAGTTCTGGCTGGTAATGATGTATGAGTGTGACTCTTATCATGATCCAAGTAACAATTGGGCTGTGCAGTAGCCTGAGCTGACTCGGCACGATGAGGAGCCATCTCAAGTCTGCTTTGGGGGTCAGTTATGTTCTCTACTGGTTGTACTGTCAGCAGAAGATATTTCATGAAGTATAATTTTGAAAAATGTGGAAGTGCCTGGTTAGAAGAGTATGTATTGCTACTCTTCTTAACACTAGTTTTAAAACCAGTCAGCTTGGGAGCTAAGATTGTGCCTTTAACTCCACTTTCATTTTTCAAGTCAGCAGTTAAAATATTTTTTTAAGTTAGATATTTCTGCTGTTTGGTCTAGAGACGCACCAGGTTCCATAGCAGCTTTCTTTTCAGAAACAGCAGTTGAGATTGGGGCAATCCCTCCTGTGGTTTGCTTGGAGCCAGCTTTAGCTCGTTTGGATTTTCCTGTTACCAAAAAATAATTAAGAAACGGATTCCAATACTAGAAGTGGGTAGTCAGTATATAAGACTAGGGCTGATCTTTATTATCAGAGAGCACTAGATTCTAATACAACTACTGCTTTACCAGTATGTAAGACGGTGGCTGTACTAGTTGAGGTAGCTGGCTTCTTCCTTTTCACAGCTGGCTTGTGCTGAGGTCCCTCCTCCTCAGCTGGTGCAACACCAGAGGCAGTCGTTTGGTGAACTCCACCCCGAGCAGCAATATACTCGAGCATGCCTGGTGTTAAACCAGTATATGGAGCAGTAGGAGCATCTTTTGGCATCCCCCTTGCTTTGGAGGTAGGTTGAATGATTCATCAGTAATCTGCTGGTAAGCTTCACCCAGCTCATTTTCAAAAACAAGGCTCAAGAACCTTGGAAAGGGGATTAAGTGTGTTCGTTTGGGTGCAAGCACCATTTCCCTTAACCTCAATAAAATTTCACCGGCATAATCAATATTGCGGTTAAACAGCAACCCGTGACCAATCTTTAGTTCAAAATCTGAGCACTGGTCAAAACTCCCCGACTTCTGGCTGATGCATTGACTCAGCAATCCAAAGAAATAATACCATAGAGGTGGCATATGCTTCCTTAAGGGCGTATGAGCCACTGGTTGATTGAACCCTATAATTTCCAGTACCTCCCTTATAAACTCATCACTGGTAGGTGAAGTAACAAAAGGTCCACTTGGCAGATGAAGAGTTCTTCAGATGGCATCAACGGTGAGTGAGCAGGTTAGGGTTTCAGTAACCATGCCACGAATACATGGAACGTTCTGTGGAGTGGTAGCCATGGTAGCAGTATACCAGAATCTGGCCAAGCAGGCTGGATAAAGACGTGAAGGTACACCTGTAATTGCTCGAGCCAGAGGTAATTTCTGTATATAATCGATTAACGTTTCATAGCCCATGTTGGCTTTGGATTTGGGAATGGACAGGGCATGAGTAGCATTGCCTCTCGATAGGCGAATAAGTGTTTGATCTGGTGCATTAGCAGCCCTGACTAGATTAGGATGAAGATTGAACAGTGGACCCTGTACAACTTATTCCTCGATGATCGGTGGAGGTTGCTGTTCTGGTTGTTGTTGCTGTGGTTGTTGTTCCTCTGATTGGTTTTATATGGATGGTGATTGTTGTTGTTGTTGTTGTTGTTGGTCTGCCATTGATGAACTTGTTGAAGATGAGAGTTTGAAAGATTTGAAGATTTAGGAATTTAGAGAGAAAAGTGTGTGTGTTTGAAAGGTAAATCAAAGAGTTAATAATCGAAGGTTATTATGTGGAATGGATCGCCGTATTTAACCTTTCGGATTGGTGAAAAAAGTGCAGGAGAGAGAAAATGGCAACTGTCATCTACAGGCGTGTGGGCAGATGTGACAGAATGGCATGTTTTCGAGGAGACACAGACTGTTGACATGACGTTTAATCGGCTTGAACACTCATACCTCCCATTAAGCATTAAATGCAGCAGTTTTCAATTCAAAATGAAGTTAAAAATCATAAGATAAATTTTGTATTAAATACAAAAATTCTTTGTGACATTTAATATGTTATGAATTTAATTTTAAATCATTGGGAGTAAATGAGTTTCAGATTTAAGGTATCATTTAAGTATTGTGAGCTATTTATTATTTCGTTTTGAACATTGAATAACCATGATACAAAGACCTTGTTGTGCTGACTGTTTGACATGTAGGCAGTAAGTGAAAGTTGTAGCTTACTGGTTTGTCCTACATGTTGTAGAACCAGCACACCAACAAAGTTGTCTTTAATTTTAGAGTTCAAGCATACCCAGCTCAGAGATGAGATAGTTAAAATGTTTCTCATCTAAGAGCTTTGCGAAAAGATCTGCTAACTGCTGGTATGTGGAAATAAAGTGTAGCTCCATATCTCCTTTTTGAACATGATCCCTTATGAAATGATATCGAACGTCAATGTGCTTAGTTCTTGAGTGCATCACAGGATTATTAGTAATAGCAATAACACTTGTGTTGTCATAGTAGATTAGAGTTTTTGTAACATGAATACCATAGTCCTTCAGCTGGTTTTGCATCCATAGTACTTGAGCAGTACAACTACCAGCAGAAACATATTCTGCCTTAATAGTAGATGTGGACACAGTATTTTGCTTTTTGCTCGTCCAGCTGACTAGCCTACCACCCAGTAACTGGCAACCACCAGTAGTACTTTTCCTGTCTATCTTACACCCTGCAAAGTCAGCATCTGAATACCCAATTAGCTCAAAATTCTGGTCTTTGGGATACCAAATACCACGTTTAGCAGTACCTTTCAGATACCTAAATATCCTTTTTACTGCTAGCAAATGTGACTCTTTAGGATCAGCTTGATATCTGGTACAGAGACAAGTGGCAAACATAATATCTGGTCTGCTGGCTGTGAGATAAAGTAGGGACCCAATCATACCTCTGTATTCAGTGATATTGACTGGTTCACCATTGGGATCAGCATCAATTTTCATAAATGCTGCCATTGGAATCCCTATATCTATTAAACAGGTCAGACCAAATTCCTTTAACATATCTTTGATATATTTATCTTGACTTATAAAAATTCCATCATCAAGTTGTTTAATTTGCAATCCTAAAAAGTACTGCAAATCTCTTTGTAAGCTCATTTCATATGTCTTTGACATAAGTTTTAAAAAATCTTGACAATGATTCTCATTTTTAGATCCATAAATAATATCATCCACATATATCTCTACCAGCAAGAGATCACCATCTATCTCTTTTGAGAATATAGTGGTATCAATTGTTCCAACTTTAAAACCTATACCAGTGAGATACACATGAAGTGTCTCATACCATGCTCTTGGTGCCTGTTTGAGGCCATAAAGAGCTTTGTCTAGCTTGTAGACATGGTCTGGATATTTACTACTTACAAAACCAGGAGGCTGTTTGAAATAACTTCTTCTTGTAGCTTCCCATTTAGAAATGCAGATTTAACATTCATCTGAAATACCCTAAAGTTCATCTTAGCAGCATATGCCAAGAACAATATGATAGCTTCCATCCTAGCCACTGGTGCATATGTCTCTCCATAATCCAATCCTTCTTCCTGTTTGAAGCCCTGAACTACCAATCTAGCTTTGTTTCTTATCACAATCCCATCTTCATCCATCTTATTCTTGAAAATCCACTTGGTACCAATGATCTTTTAGTTTCATCATTAGGTTGAGGTACCAAAGTCCAAACCTTATTCCTATCAAACTGGGAGATCTCTTCTTGCATAGATCCTGCCCAACTAGGATCTTTGATTGCTTCTTCAACACATGTAGGTTCAATGGTAGATACAAAGTTCACATGCATACAAAAGTTGCTGGTTGCATGTCTTCTTGTTTTAACACCACTTGCCAGATTACCAATAACTTATTCAATTGGATGCTCCTTTGTCCATCTAGTGTTATGAACAGGTGAGCTTGTTGTGGAACACACAACATCTTGATCATCAGCTGGCTCGGAGGAATGAGTAGCAGTGTGAGACATCTGTTCATTATGAGTGTAACCAGGTGCAGCTTAAGATCCTTCAGAACCAGTAGACCTATGCTGAAGTTGTAAAACTTCTGTAGAGCCAGTAGGTCCACCTGGTTTAGACACAGGTGGAACAGAGTGTTCCATCTCATCATCAGAGAACCCCGCAACATGGATTGGTGAGGTATTTGATGCTGGTTCTTCTTCATCATCTAGAGCTTGCTGAGTTGGCTCTTCAAACAATAACTCCTCATCTTCTTGACCAGAAGATAAAGTATGGGCAGTTTCATCAAATGTAACATTAATAAATTCTTCAAAACAACCCCTTCTTTTATTGAAAACCCTATATGCCTTTGACATGTTGGAATATCCAAGAAATATACCTTCATCAGCTTTAGCATCAAACTTGCCTAGCTGATCCCTATTGTTTAGAATGAAACAAGGAGTGCCAGATACATGAAGAAATGAAATTGAGGGTCTTCTGCCTTTGAGAACTTCATAAGCAGTTTTCTGATGTCTTTTCACTATTAAAGATCTATTCTGGGTAAAACATGCAGTGTTCACAGCTTCTGCCCAATATGAATTTTTTCAACCCAGACTCAGCCAACATAGATCTTGCTGCTTCAATGAGAGTTCTGTTTCTTCTTTCTGCAACACCATTCTACTGAGGTGTTCTCACAACAGAAAAATTCTGTGAAATACCTTTGTCAACACAAAATTCTTCCAAAGTAGCTGATGTGCGTAGAGGTGTATACGAAATAGTTATATATTTACTATGAAATACTATTAAATACGATACAATTTTACACAAGTTATTTATTTATTTATAGAGTGGATATACCTAAACCTTGCTACAATACTTATAGGCAGTGTACCTAATCGTACAGTAGTGTAGTTTTTAGTATGTCCGGTTCGTTCCACAGGGATCTAGCCAAGTTTAACACTATATTTTTAAAACTATATTTGTAAATATATAAATATATATATAAGTAGTATTATTATTATAAAAGGGGGGTTTTACCGTTTAATGATCGGTTTGTCGATTTTAAAACTTTAGTCGCAGTTAAAACCTAATGTAAAATATTAAAAATAAAACTTAATTTAAAGTGTAAAGTAAATGACAATAATTAAAGTGCGATAAATAAAATGACAGTAAATAAAATTACGATAATTAAAAAGTACGATAATTAATAGTGCAATTAAATATAATGACAGTAAATAAAAATGCAATGAAATATGAAATAAAGGAATTATGCTTATTTAAACTTCCATAATCATGATGTTTGACGTGTTGATTTTAGTTTATTACCATGGGTTAATTGTCCTTTATCCTGGATTATTCAATATGTCCATCTTGTTTTTGTCCATAACAGTCCATCAGTCATAAATATAAAATGCGAGTATCCTCGTCAAATTATTCTTATATCCGAAGTCAAATATTCCAACTAATTGGGGATTTAAACTATAATTACGCCAAGTGTCCTTGTACATAATTCACCCCTGTTTTAATGAGTCTATTGGCTATTAATCCGTTCTCGTGTCCATTTAAATGAACGATTATTAGTACTTATAAATATCCCGCCCATCGTGTCCGATCGAGTGTATGTGGTTATTTATAGGTACGTCCAATTGTAAATCTTTATATTATATTAACGAACTATCATTCAATTAAACAAATATAAAGCCCATTAATAGCCCATAGTCTAATTTCCACAAGTGTCGTTCTTTTGTTCAAACCCCAATTATGGTACAAAGCCTAATTACCCCATCTTTAATATTTAGCCCAACATCACGATTACTTCAATTTAAATAAGCATAATAATAACTTAGCTACGAGACATTAATTTAAAAAGGTTGAACATAACTTACAATGATTAATAATAGCGTAGCGTTACACGGACAGAATTTTGACTTACACCCTTACAACATTCGCTAACATACCCTTATTATTATTAAATTAAAATTAAAATTAAAATTATAAATTATATATATATATATATATATATATATATATATATATATATATATATATATATATATATATATATATATATATATATATATATATATATATATATATATATATATCGTAGAGATAGAGAGGATTGAAAAAGTGTGTGATATTCGGTCGAAAACTGCGAAATATAAGATGTGGCTAGACTTTTGGCTCCATACGATCGCATGGATTTTCTTCCTCCAGGCCATGCGATCGCATGGATCAGGAATCAAGCTCGCATGTTGTTGTTTTCTAGTTTGACGACGGTTTATATATATAATATAATATATATATATATATAATTTTAAGAATTATTTATATATTATATTATATTTATGTGCATAGTTGACTTGTAATTTTTAGTCTGTTGCGTCGAGCGTTGAGAGTTGACTCTGGTCCTAGTTCTGGATTTTTGAACGTCCTTTCGTACTATTTAATATCTTGTACTTTGCGTTTCGCGTCTTGTACTCTTGTAATTTTGAGACGTTTCTCATCAGTAATTTGAACCACTTTGATTGTACTTTATACTTTTTAGGTTTTTGTTCGTTTGCGTCTTCAATTCGTCGAATCTGTCTTTTGTCTTCACCTTTTATTATTTAAACGAATATCACTTGTAAATAGAACAATTGCAACTAAAAGCTTGTCTTTCTTGAGGGATAATGCTATGAAATATATGTTCGTTTTTAGCATTATTAAATATTCCCACACTTGAGCGTTGCTTGTCCTCAAGCAATATAGTCTTGAAATAAAAATACTAGAATCACTTCTTTATTCTTCACACTTTGTACATCAGTGATTTCTATACGGCGGTATGAACAATGGTAGTAACGATGTGGTTTACAGTCCCATATGATTATGAAAATTTAGATCCTTTAAGGAAATTGGATCTTTATGAAAACATTTGATCTTTTGAAAATTTAATCTAGCTTTTACCCTAGATAAGTTTTCTAGAATAACCCTTCACCGGTGTTTGCAAAATGTTTTTGTGGGTTTCAGATTTGAAAATTTTAGCTCAAAACTTGCGATTTTGTGTCACCCACTTGCTAACCTTGTATTGGGAAAGCAACACGTCTAGTTTACTTGCTCCGTATATTACCTTTCGGTAAACTACCGTCCGGTTATAAAGGAAAGCGTTGAACAAGCAACTATTAAGGCAATGTCACGTGACATGCTTTTGATTATGGTCTATAACGTGTCGGATGCAATCACTATCCTTTGTAGGAGCAATAGTAAAGATCACCCTATAGTTTTTTTCCGGTCTGTCACAAGGTCCGGTCTTCGACCATGCTATGCCACCACCGTTCTTACGGTTGACACCCGATTTGATTCAGGTGACCTAATGAATTCCAGGTGAATTCCTAGGATTTTACGTTCAATGGTAATGAACGCATTAAAAATGGGTTTTCAGATAACAAATCGGTTTGTAATTTGATCAAAATATTTTCTCGTTCAAGCTCGAGTTTAGATATCCTCGAATTCCATGAGTTTGAATTCTCAATCTTTAAGGTCAATCTCAAGGATTGAGTAATATCAGTCTTAAAAGCTGATTTTTGTTCTTTAAGGAGATTATCCTTTCTGGGGATCTGATTCATTAGTCTTATAAGCTAATTTTCACGGTGCCCCCCATTGTACGAGACAGATCCTCTCATGGTTAGGATAAGTCTGACCACTTGGCGACCCTGTTTGATGCTGAGGTTTGTGGATTTCCAGCTGATTTTCGAGAAAACTTTTCAAGGTTTTTCGTAGACTCTACAACTGGTCTGGTCGACAACTTCCTGACCTAATTCAAGAAGCACGTGTCTTTTTCGGAAGACTTTACTTCCTTTTAATGATGGAATTGATTCATCTTGTAGATCCATCTTTCTTTCAAATATATTACAATTTACCGGGTAAAACAGTTAATTTTGTCCAAAACAAAAGTATATTCAATTATTTGTACAAAAATATGTGATATATGTTTTAAATAACTTGGTAAATTTTTTCCACACTTGGCTTTTATTTTCCTTCCTTTGCCTTTTTATTGTCCTCTATTCCATTTTAAATGAATTCTAACATTTTGGGTTGTTTCTCAATTTATGTCCTTTCCGAGGTAACAATAATTTCGGTGTTAACACTTAGTTTTATCATTCATAAATATGTATAAACATGATTTTGAATTCATTTATTTGAAAATTTTGAAAAATTTTACTAGAATTGAGTAGTCAGTATATAAGACTAGGGATGTTCTTTATTATCAGAGAGCACTAGATTCTAATACAACTACTGCGTTACTAGTATTTTTAATGGTAACCAAGTGTTTAAGTTAAAAAATTTTAAAAATCCGAAAGAATTTAACCTCTTCCCACACTTAAGATCTTGCAATGCCCTCATTTGCAAGAAATCAGTAACAATTTAAATTATTGAGGGTGATTAGCGTAGAAAAATGATTAAATTTTACCAAAGTTTCCAAACATATTGGCGTTTGTTTGCTGAATGATAAATGGTGCACATCATTTGTTCATTCCGTCTTGTTGTTACATCACATTTGTTTTTCGTTTTGTCGTCAAAATTAGTAGCTTTTGCTGAACTTAATGTCAGTCTTTGAAAATGCGCTATTTTACCCTGTTGTGTACAATTGACAATATACATACATAAAAATAATAACATGCATGGTAATTTGAAATGGGACTTAAAATCCCACTTTCAAATCAAATATGAAATATTAGTACAAAATAATAAATATATTAAACATTACATTAAAGTATCACAATATTATATGTTTAAACATAAATAAATAAAAATAATAAAAAGATAAAAATCATAGAAATCACCAACGGAACTATATCAATCTGGATAGGGGTTCCAGTTCATGTCGTCGGGCGGGTTCCATGGTTGGTTATAGGTGTACTGATAGGCCTGGTTAGGGTCGTAGAGAGTAAATGGTGGTCGCATATCGGGCTGGTGTGGAGGATAGTAAGCAGGTCGAGTAGGTACGTAGTTATTCTGAGGTGATAGCTGGCTCATGATCTGATGCTGATGATATTGCCATCTATCATGCTGTCATTGCCTGGAATGCTCGTATACATTCTTGGCTTGCCACTGCTCGTACCGACTATGTCTATCCTGGTTTGTCATTTCTACCTCATCTATACGCTGGTAGACGTCAGTCATAGCCTCCCTAATGACATCCCTAATATCATCTGCTTCCTCCATTTCCTCATCTGAACCTCTCTCTACCTGTGAATGATTACCATCATATGGTACTACCTGATTGTGTCTGCTCTTTAATACTTTAGCACCCTGATGGTCCTTCAATCCTAAAGTATTATCCTGTTCCCTACATACCATAAGTGGACCCCCTTGATCAGTATCTACACCCAAATACTCTCCAATGAGAGTAAAAAAAATACCTCCTCCTATTACTCCCCCGTCCTATATTCCTGCCACTACTTTGGACAGATAAAAACCAACACAGTAGGGGATATTAATAAAGCTTCTAGGGTTTCGAATACACTTAAGGTAAAATAAATCGTGTAAGGTCATATTCTCCTTGTTTTTACCTCTTTATGTAATTGAATTAGCTAAAAATCTATGTATAATACGTAGCTCTGCTTTGTTAATATCTAAATAGGAGTGTCTTCCTCCCAGCGTAAAAACATTATAATCTGACATACGCCTCCAGACGGCGTCCGCGTCAAAATTCCTATCTACCTGCTCCCCATGATAAATCAAATTTGTACAATCGGGTAGTAGTAATTCACCAGGAGTGTAAATCTGTAAAGCCCTGGCCATGTCCAGCATGGACATCCTATACATCCTACGGCCAAGTAAAAATGTAAGAAAACTTCTATCATCTAACCTAACTACATCCGCATTAAGTGAAATAGTACTCATAAGCTCAACACACCATTCCTTCTATACAGGCCTACGAATGATGAATAAACATTCCCAATCGGGAAAAGAAGAGCTGCCATACCTTTGGATCAGATGCAGTCTAACTGAGTTAACTAGTTGGACCCTTTCCAAAGGCTCCCAATCGATTACCCTCGGTACTTCTACATTTTTCGTTACCAGTTTGAATTTGTTACTTTGATATGTTGGGTAATCTCTCCAGTTTCGATCAAATCTCAAATTGGGATGCAACTGTGCTTCATGAATCGTTGGGTGTTCTACTATCGGATGAATCGGAAATATAATGTAGGCATTAACATATTCTTGCTACGGATCATAATATGGTACGTGTTAATCAGGTTGTTGTTGTTGTTCCTGTTGTTGCTCCTGTTCAGGTTCTGGTTCATATTGTGGCTCATATTGCATTTCTGGTTCAGGTTCTGGAGCAGGTTAACTAGATGATGATGATGCACCATCAGTATCGGTATTTTCTTGCAAAACACATTAAACACAAAATTTGTGCATCTAAATATGCATTAGTATTAGCAAAATAACAACTTAAAACAATTACACTAACATGTTCAATTAAAATTAAACTTATACACATTTTCACAATTTTAACAATTCTACACTTTTTCAAATAAGCATATATGAAAATGTTTACAAAGTTCATAAGCATTCTACTCAAATAACATGTCAAAATAATCATTACTAACAATTAAACAATTTTCAAATGACATTTACATCAATTTAATCAAGTTCATGAATTTTAGACCTAAAAAGTTCACTTTAATTCTCAAAAATCATGTTTAGGATCAAAGTTTGGATCATTTAGCTACCTAAACATGTTACACTACTTAATTTAGCAATAATTCATGACAAAAATCGGCCATAACCTGTTTATATCAAAAAGTCCCAAATTGCTCAAGAACACAAACCCTAGATTTCTAAAAATTTTGAAATTTTTGGCTTCAAATCATGTTAAATAGCATCAATCTAGGTTATACATGCATAATATACTAACAATTTAACTCTAATTACACTAAAAATTGACAAAATCAAATTAGGTAAAATATTGGTAATTATCACAAAAACTAAGAAATTTAAGAGTTTAGGGGTGTAATTTTTACCTTCTTGCTAAAAAAATCCGAACCTAGGCATGATTGTAGCGAAGTTTTGTGAGAAATTTGGTGAAATTTGGGTGAAAATTGGTGATTTGAAGAGTGTATGTGTGTATGTGTTCGTGTTTGTGTATGAGTGTGGAGTGAGACAGAAGCAGCTCGCTGGACTTTATCATTCTGCCCAGGTTTTTACCTCCATGCAACCGCATGGTTCCCGTGTGCAAACCCCATGCGATCACATGGTTCCCGGGGGTTTTTTTTATTTTATTTTATTTTATTTTATAAAAACCTTATACTTTTAAAGCATAAATCAATAAATTTTAAAAATTTGTTTCTTTTTAGGAGTGAGGGCGTTTCGGATCGTTGTCCTAGTCCGTCCCTCAACAAAGTTTTAAAATTTGTCATTTTTAAGCGCGGTTTTAAAAGCAAAGATTTTTGGGTTTTTTTTTAATGTTTTTGGCATACTTTAATTCAATAAGATTAAAAATAATGATAATAAAATTTCTCGTCCCTCCCTTGGGTAGAGCAATTTCGGTTCAACGACCTAGTTTTCAACTCACGACGAATTTTAAAAATCAAAATTTTAACTTAGTGAAATAAAGTAAATTTTTGTTTTTAAATTCACACCAAACTTAAATTTAAAATGCATAAAATTAAAATTTCATATTATTAAAATTAAAAATTCACACCAAACTTATATTATGTTTTTGTTTTTATACATACAAACTTATATTAAAAATATTAATTTTTTTTCAAATATTTACAAACTTAAATATATTGATTTTAAAAAGTTTACAATATTAATTTAATATTTAATTTTAAAAACATGGTAAAAAATAAAATTAAAAATCTTTTTGGTCTGTTATCCCACTTTAATCAATCAAATATTATCAAAAATATACGCCCCTCTTTTCTGTAAAGTAATTTCGGTTCCATAACCTAGTTTTACTCCTGACGAATTTTTGAAATATTTTGGGTTGATTGATTAAAGATATTTATACCTTAAGAATAAACGGTAAATTTCGCAGTGATGTAATAAATTTTTGTATGATATCAATAATTTCGGTTACGCATACCTAATTTTATTGAATACCAATTTAATACTTTATAGCGAACGATTCAGCATTTATTATCAAAAGGTTAAAAGCAATAAAAAATAAAAACTGTACATACTTACCTATGAGATAGAATTCTCAGAGACTTGCTTTAGCCGACTCATAGGAGAGTCGTGTGATTTGTTTTTCCATAGCTACATAAGCATAACCTCGATTCTTCAATATCTTTTCTTCTAAATATATAAACGGTCCTTCTCTGCATAGAGTAACAAATTCGGTATTTGAATATGTTTGATTATTTCAACATTTACCTTCGTGTGACCATTTTCCGCATTTATAACATCTTTCAAGGTGTCGTGCTCTTCTTTTTGTTGCAGATTTTGATTTTCCTTTACCAAAATGTATCTTATGATGGTCTTTCCTGAGTTATTTTCGTACTCCGTCCATTTTATTTCTTATGAATGAAACCAGTTCACTCGGAAGTGTGTCATTATTACGTTTAGTAATCATAGATTGTAGCATTAGACCATGGTTCAGATCAAAGGAATTCTTCATCTCGTAAAACCTAAAAAAAAAATAAAAATTCAGAATGGGGGGAGAAGACTAGTTCTTTAGGGTCTGCTAGGGAAAGACCATTCGGATTCCATTTTCAGAAACTACACGAAAATAGAATATCTAACTCTAACAGAAATATATATTACCGTAAAAAGATTCGAACCTTCCCACACTTAGTTAGCTGTGTTGTCGAAATTGTGATTAACTTCATCTTCAACTTCCATCAGATTATCTATGTAATGTTTAACTCTGTGACCATTAACTTTAAATTCAATCCCATTTGAATTTATTAATTCTGTTGTTCCGTATGGAAAAACTCTTTTGACTATGAATGGTCCAGACCATCTTGATTTCAATTTTCCAGGAAATAGCTTGAATCATGAATTGAAAAGAAGAACTCTGTCTCCTTTTTTAAATTCTTTTGAATTTCTGATATATAATTTTAAGAATTATTTATATATTATATTATATTTATGTGCATAGTTGACTTGTAATTTTTAGTCCGTTGTGTCGAGCATTGAGAGTTGACTCTGGTCCCTATTCCGAATTTTCGAACGTCCTTTCGTACTATTTAATATCTTGTACTTTGCGTTTCGCGTCTTGTACTCTTGTAATTTTAAGACGTTTCTCATCAATAATTTGAACCACTTTGATTGTACTTTGTACTTTTTAGCTTTTTGGTCGTTTGCGTCTTCAATTCGTCGAATCTGTCTTTTGTCTTCACCTTTTATTATTTAAACGAATATCACTTGTAAATAGAACAATTGCAACTAAAAGCTTGTCTTTCTTGAGGGATAATGCTATGAAATACATGTTCGTTTTTAGCATTAATAGTAGCATTTCTGAATTCTCTACCATGATCACTTCTAAGCTGCTTCACTAGTTACCCATTTAGTAGTTTCATTCTTTTGATAAAATTGATAATTTCATCAGCAACTTCACTCTTTTGCTTCAAAAAGAATACCCAAGTGTATCTGGAATATTCATCAACAATCACCAGTGTATACTTCTTCCCACTACAGCTGGCTATATTAATAGGACTAAAAAGATCCATATGAAGTAGGTGAAATGGTTTCTCAACAGATGAAATCTGCTTTGACTTGAATGAGGCATGGTGATGCTTCCCTTTTTCACATCCAGGACACAGTATGTCCTTCACATAAGACATTGTGGGTAGTCCAGACACCAAAATTTTACTAGATAACTTATGAATATCTTTAAAGTTGAGATGTGAGAGTCTCTTGTGCCATAACCACTTAAGGTTGTCTGCTGCCTTTGAATAAAAACAAGTATCAGTTGTTGTGACTGATGTGTTCATGTCAATTTGATACATGTTCTCATGTCTTTTTACTGTCAGCAGTGGCTTCCATGTCTTATCAAAAATAGTGCCAATCTTCCTTCTGAACTGGACTATCTTACTTTTGCTTGTCAGTTGACTTATACTGAGTAGATTATGTTTAAGCCTAACGACATATGCTACATTTGAAAATGTAACATTCCCATTTTTTAAAGTACCAAAACCCTTTGTGTAACCCAACGAATTATGTCCATATGATACAACTGGACCATCCTTTTCTTGATAGTCCATCAGCAGGGACTTACATCCGGTCATATGTCTCGAACAACCACTATCGAGATACTAGATTTGCTTGTTTTGAATGCCCTGCACAGTAGCTAAGAGATTAGTTCTTTTTGGAAACCCATCCAAGGATGGGTTCTGGAAGGGTCATCTTTGATGATCTCTTCCTGTCTGCTGGCTTGCTTGAAGAGGCAGCAGCAGATGGGGTTAGGGTTAGAGTACACCGGTTGGCTAAGTGAAACTTGATGCCACACTTGTAGCATTTTCTCATATTTGGTATCGATGACTGGTCATACACTGAGTAAATGGGTGCAGTATGATCGGGTCTACTTTCAGATATGGCAGCTATGAGCTGGTCAAGCTTGACAGTCATTATCTCAGTGATAGATGACTCAGCACAAGATTCCACAATTTGGTTCACTTTAGCTTTTCCCTTAACGGCAGCTTTCCTATTAGAACCAGTACCATAATCATGGTATACTACCTTGCCTTTATTGTTCGACGAGCCAGTGTGGGAAGTTACTGACCGGTCAGCTGATACCGAACGATTCGTGTGAATCTTGACTGCTGCCTTTGACTTGCCAGTATTGCGTTTTGCTGGCTTGTTAGCAGCTACTGGTAGACCAGTACATTTTTCATCAGCTGGTTCAGCATTGGTGGAATTTGAACATGAAGGGAAATCAATTATTTTTTACTTTCTTTGATTGTTGTGACGATCGCTCCAAATCCATATGGACGAACATGTCATTCATCGATTTCATTGCGAGGTATTTGACCTCTATATGATACGTTTTTAAACATTGCATTCTTTTAAAAAGGCACACCATAAATGAATATTTAAATCAAAGGTTTTCGACATTTGATGATTTCTATATATAGACAATCACCATAAATAATAGTTTACAATAGTACTTCCGTTGACAATGCAGTCAAAATAAGATACATGGTAATGATTTGGTGAATGCAACGTTTCCTTGAAAAAATATGCCATGTAAGACTCCATGCACATAGCTTGTGTAACATATAATCAAACAGCGAAGACTTCTAGGGAACCTGAGAATAAACATGCTAACAAGTGTCAACACAAAGGTTGGTGAGTTCATAGTTTTAATGTTTCTTATAATCTGTATATAAAGGTGGATCACAAGATTTCAGTTGTTTCATCCAGAAACGTTTATCAAAATATTCTACGAAATTGAGCACCCTGGTAACTAAACTTAACGTATATATAATTTGTACCCTTTGTATAATCATCTTAATAATACACGCAAACCAACATGTACGCTTCTCAAATAGCATACGTCCGTTAAAAGGCTAGTGCTCTAGCTCGGACAGGGATATCAAGCCCTATGGATCCATATACTACTACTCGCGCCCACCAGTTCTTATAACCGGCAGTTACTAGTTACCAAAGCTAAGGGATTTTCGGTTTAAACTCAGTGTAGAATTTAGTATGTACTTGTATCCATTGTGTTTAAAATAAAGTGCATGTATTCTCAGCCCAAAAATATATATTGCAAAAGCAATTAAAAAGGGAGCAAATGAAACTCACCTTAGCAGCATATAAAGTCATTCACCAAAATGTGATCGAAACTCGGATTACCAAATAACCGTAGATCTCAACCTAGAGAACATATGTTGGTCAATAAATGTCTATCAAGCTAGGTCAGGTCATAGTGTATAACAATCCTAATGCTCGAGATCGACATACAAAAGTTATCCAAAGTCGTTTCAAAAAGTCAATTTTGACAATAGTTCAACAAAACGAGACGTACCTTGTATAAGGATTCATTTACTCGGTTGGTAATATTCAAAAATGCATTTTATCAATCTTACAAACAAGTTTCAAAAGCAATTTCAATCAATGTCAATCATAATTCAGTTGATCATATCTTTTAATTCGTTCACCGAAATTACGCGATTTCTAAATGAAAAGTTATTGATTTTTCGCCAGCTTTCCAAAAAAATGCATATCATATACCTTTTATCAGTAATATATGTATTTACTTCGTGATTCATCATAACTGTTTAATGACAAAATTTAGCATACAAGCATGCATAAATATATATACTCGAGCACTAGACATGGATACACAATTAATGTATAAAAGATAAAATATGAGTGCTTACGTATCAATATTGAGATTCAATATTGTAGGAAAGTACGTAGACGCAACAGAGATGATAAACACTAGATTTGATTCACAAATATACCCTCGAACATTACCCATAACCTCCTTGGCAATAACCCATAATTTCCTTAGCTCGATCCCGCTCAAAAACCCATTTTGAAGGTGACACGCTCATAACCTCGTCGTAGTATTTTAGGTATATATACTACTAATAATAATATTATAATATGATTAATAATAATAATATTAATCTTAATAATAATAATAATAATAATAATAATATTAATAATAATAATAATAATAATAATATAAAAAATAATAATACAGAGGAATGAATCGAGCTTTTATAGTATGTGGCCTGCTACAGTACCTCATGCGATCGCATGAGTTTTCAGTGTTTTTGCCATGCGATCGCATGGCCGCCTTATCTGTTTTTGTTTGCTAGTTCGTCGACATCAAATAGTGTTTTACTGTAGCAAATAGTGTTTTACTGTAGCAAATAGTGTTTACTGTAGGAAAGTCGTTTTTACTTGTACATATATATATATACATATATATAATTGTTCATGAATCGTCGAGAGCAGTCAAATGTAATAAAACAGTTCTAAAATTTTGAGATTCAACTTCATAGACTTTGCTTATCGTGTCGGAAACGTTAAATCATTTAAAGATAAAGTTTAAATTTGGTCAAAAATTTCCGGGTTGTCACAGTTGTTTTCAGTGATTTCCCTGTTAATGCGTCTTTCCTTTGGAGTCATGTAGTAAACGCTTGAGGGATCAGTAGTGTCATCAATTGAAGTACTGATTTCCTTGGCTTTTACTTCATCCTCCAAGATTTCTTTCATGGACGGTGGTGGGGTCTCTGTAGGTCTGACAAATTTATTTGCTAAGACCTTTTTATCCTTAACTATCTTGGCAAAAGTATTTGGCAATACAGCTTCAGGATCAGTTTTGAGAATGGGGTCCATGTAAGTAACTTCTGCAAGAGCAGCAGCAGCATAGTCACCAGCAAAGAATGCTTCAACTTGGACAGGCACCTGCTCATTCACACATTTTGCTGTGCGTTGAGAAGATGTACACCATGAAGCAACAACCTTCTTGAGGTCATTTAGCTGGTTCTTAACATCTGCTGCCTCAACGTGAAGAGACTTTAAAGCAAAATTTTGTTTTTCAAGTTTTGAAATTTCATCCTTTAAGATCTTAATTTCATCAGTTTGCTTTTAAGTTTTTCATTTAGAGATTTGTTATCAGATTTTAAAACTTCTTCACGTTTACTGCCTCTACATAAATCAACTCTTAGGTAGTCAAACATTTCAGCTTTTTCATTATCAGTATAAGTTCGAAAATTATTAACCTTATACAACATTTTAGATTTCCATTGAGGTGAATCCTTTTTCAGATCAGCTTCCCTCATATCAGCCATAAACATACTACCATTATCATCCTCATCAGACTCCTCGACCTCCTTGGCCATCAAATACAGCTTTCTACCAGAAGCATAACCAGCATCATCATCATCAGTATCACTGTCAGACGATGAAGAAGAGCTGGTTTCATCCCAGTCATGATGCTCAGCAACTAGAACCTTTTCTGGCTTCTTTCCCTTCTTATCAGCCTTTGCACTTTCCTTCATCTGAGCTTTCATAGCTTTGTACTTGTTCTTGTACTTTTCAGCTTTTGAGAAAGAGTTAGCATGTGAGATAGAAGGTTTCCTGGACATGCATTCAGCAGCAAAATGTCCAACCTTCCTACAATTGTAACACTCAAATTTAGGACCCTTGACTGATTTGCTGCTATACCTAGCACTTGTTTTCTTACTCCCTTTATATGACTTACTGGTTTTATTACGATTAAACCTTTTGAACTTCCTAGCCAGCAAAGTCATACCTTCAGCAAAACCTTCCACATCATCTTCATCATCACTGTTTTCTTCAGACCCAGTACCACTATCCACATCATCTTCAACTGACTCTTCTTCTGCTGTCAACTTTTGAACAAGTAAAGCCTTTTGAGCTTTCTTAATAGCAGCAACCATAGGAGCAGTATCATCTGTTTTAGAAGATTTTGAAGTGGTGGGGGCAGACTTAAAGTTTTCTTTCAAGTTTAGTTCAAGTTTAGCTTCTGCCTTCTCATGGTTCCAAAGTGTACCATAGAGGGAAGACATGTTAAAGTTCTTTGAAGTATGGGTGGTTCTTAGAGGGTCAGTCACTGGTTTCCATATGGTAGACAATGAGTCAATGAATTTGTTTACTTGTTTAAAATCAGTATATGTGATTTTCAAAGTAAGCAGGTCAGCAACTAAGGAGTTAAACCTAATGAAGGTTTGCTTAAGGGTCTCATTCTTATAGGCAAAGAACATTTCATACTCTCTTTTCAAAGCAATAATCTTGTTCTGCCTAACCTCATCCATGCCTTCATAAGTAACATCTAGATAGTCTAACATAAGCTTAGCATTCAGTTTTCTCTTAACCAGTTTGAACATGTGATTAGGTAAAGTTATAGCTGTAGTGACCCGAACTTTTCCATGTTTATATATTAAATGAAAACTATATTTACATGATTAAATGTTTCCAACATGTTAAGCAATCAAACTTGTTAAGACTTGATTAATTGAAATGAGTTTATGTAGACAATTGACCACCCCGTTTGCCTGATGATTCACGAACGTCATAACTTGTGATGATTATATAATCATTTTTTTTATGATGTAAGTTTTTATTTTATATATATATATATATAAGAAGAAATACAATTAAATCAAAGATGTACAAGTAAAACACTATTTGCTACAGTAAAACACTATTAGATACAGTAAATTTTCGCTTTGATACAGTAAAATACTATTTACTACAGTAAAATACTATTTACTACAGTAACAACTATTGCTACAGTACATAAACTATTTACTACAGTAAACACTATTTACTCATATTCAATCCGTATTCGTACTCGTACAATATCCAGCCTCTAGACGTATATACTATTGGTATATACACTCAACGATCAGCTCTTTAGCAGCCTTAATGAGTCATCAAACATGTGGAAACCATCATTTAGAAACTAGCATGAATGATTACACTAAAAATCAAACTAATGGAGCCTATATCTTGACTCCATATTCACGTTTTCTTTCACCCACCACAAACACATTTTCATTCCAACTTTTCTGCATCAAACACATCTCTCTCAAATTCTCTCTTGATAATCTAAGTGTTCTTCATCATCTTCATCAGAATCTACATCAATCTAGCTCATAAATCCATACATAAACCAACTTACAAAACAACAACTCAAGAACACATCAAGAACACTTTCAAGTTTATTAGCTTACTTCCAATCTTGTAAATCCATTTTGAGTGATTATCCAATCTCAAGAAATCTTTGTTATTTAAAGTAGGTTATCTTTCTAATTCAAGGTAATACTCATATTCAAACTTTGATTCAATTTCTATAACTATAACAATCTTAATTCGAGTAGTAAACTCACTTGAACTTGTTTTCGTGTCATGATTATACTTCAAGAACTTTCAAGCCATCCAAGATCCTTTGAAGCTCTAGATCATTTCTTGTCATTTTTAGTAGGTATACCTACTATACTTGAGGTAGTAATGATGTTCATAACATCATTCGATTCATATATATATATATATATTCGAAGATTTAAATTTGTAATCACTAGAACATAGTTTAGTTAATTCGAAACTTGTTCGTAAACAAAGTTAATCTTTCTAACTTGACTTTTAAAATCAACTAAATACATGTTCTATATCTATATGATATGCTAACTTAATGATTTAAAACCTGGAAACACGAAGAACACCGTAAAACCGGACATACGCCATCATAGAAAAACCGGGGGCTGTTTTGGGTTAGATAATTAAAAACTATGATAAACTTTGATTTAAAAGTTGTTCTTCTGGGAAAAATGATTTTTCTTACGAACATGAAACTATATCCAAAAATCAAGGTTAAACTCAAAGTGAAAATATGTTTTTTCAAAATGGTCATCAAGACGTCGTTTTTTCGACTAAAATGACTACCTCTACAAAAATGACTTGTAAACTGTATTTCCAACTATAGACCTATACTTTTTCTATTTAATTTCATAAAATACAGTTCAATATGAAACCATAGCAGGTTGATTCACTCAAAATGAATTTAAAACAAAGAAGTTATGGGTAAAACAAAATTGGTTAAAAATGGTTAATTTGACTACGGGATGAATTGAAAAAAATCTATACTAACCATATCCTAACTAACTTATATTGTATTATACATATATTCTAACATATATTATGTAATCTTGATAGACCATAGACACGTATACTATGTTTTGACATATCATATCGACGTCATCTATATATATTATTTGGAATAACCATAGACACTCTATATGTGGTAATGTTCGAGTTAGCTATACATGGTTGATGTTGATTCCAAAATAATATATATACTTTCAGTTGTGATCGATTCTGAGACTTGTATACACTGGGTCGTGGATTGATTCGAGATAACAGATATTGATTTACTTCTGTACTACTAACTGTGGATAACTAACTGTGGACTACGAACGTAGGACTGTTAACTTAACAAACTTAAATCGTTAAAACATAATAAAACATAATAAAACATATTGTGAATATATTTCGATCATACTTTGATATATATATGTATATATTTATTATAGGTTCGTGAATCGACCCGTGGCCAAGTCTTATTTTCGACGAAGGAAAAATCTGTGAAAGTGAGTTATAGTCCCACTTTTAAAATCTACAATTTTTGGGATGAGAATACATGCAGTTTTATAAATGTTTTACAAAATAGACACAAGTACTTGAAACTATATTCTATGATTGAATCATTATACCGGATATCACCCTTTTAGCTTGGTAGCCTAAGAATTTGGGAACAGACCCCCAAATTGACGCGAATCCTGAAGATAGATCTATGGGCCTAACGAACCCCATCCATGTTATGGATGCTTTAGTACTTCGATTTTATATAAAGAAGAGTGTGCCTGTATATTGGGGATATTCTAGATGCATTTGTTAATGTCGGTTACCAGGTGTTCATCATATGAATAATTTTTATGCAGATTGCATGTTGTTTATGAGAAATGGAAATATGAAATCTTGTGGTCTATTATTACGATTTGATAAATATATAGGTTAAACCTATAACTCACCAACATTTTTGATGACGTTTTAAGCATGTTTATTCTCAGGTGATTATTAAGAGCTTCCGCTGTTGCATGCTAAATAAAGACAAGATTGGAGTCTACATGCTTGTATAATATTGTTTAAAAACTGCATTCGAAGACTTAAGTTGATGTGTAATATTATTGTAAACCATTATGTAATGGACGTGTGATAACGCTATATTTCAGATTATCACTATTTCATAATCGTCGTAATCTTTTTAAAACCTTTAACGATAAAATAAAGGTTATGGTTGTTTTAAAAATCGAATACAGTCTTTGAAAAACGTCTCATATAGAGGTCAAAACCTCGCAACGAAATCAATTAATATGAAACGTTTATAATCATTATGAACGGGACATTTCAGTTGGTATCCTAGCGTTGGTCTTAGAGAACCAGAAATTTGCATTAGTGTGTCTAACCGAGTTTGTTAGGATGCATTAGTGAGTCTGGACTTCGACCGTGTTTACTTGAAAAAAATGATTGCTTAACACTTTTTGTTGGAAACTATATATTGTAAACACGTAAATATTATGTGATATATTAATCTCTTAACGTGTTTGATATTGTGTGATAGATATCTACCCCTAGTACAAATCCCATCGACTCACCTAATAATAATGAAGAGTCGAATATATTTTGGGAAGATTCACAAATTCCTGAAGAGGAACCGAAAGAAGAGGTTCCGGAGGAGGAAATATTAGAAACCACAGAAAAACCGATAAATAAAAGAAAATCCTCAACCAATGGACCAAAGTTAAAAATGGTCAATGGTGTTTCCGCCGAGGAAGCAAAATATTGGGAAAATTACCAATTTTCTGATGAATCGGATTCCGATGAGGATTCCGATGATGTTATAGAAATTACCCCGACCCAATTTGAAAAAGCAAAAGAAAACAATAAGGGAAAAGGTATCAAAATAGAGAAATCTAATTCCAACCCCGATGAACATTATGTTAACATGAAATATCCCGATGGGAATTACCGTCAACACTCGTATTTCTTAAGTTTTAACTATAACCCGGGGACATCTAAGCCACCAGGTTTTTCTAAACCATTTGTGAAAACAACGGCTCGTATTAGAGGAACATCATATATCCCTAGGAAATTAGCGAAATGAACTAAGTCCGAAGAGGAAGAAACAAGTGAGTCGGAATGAAGAGGAGTAATCATGTTGTGTAATATATGTATTGTAGTGTGCTTGTACTTTGATGATATATGTAAAAATTGCTTGTATTGTTTGTTAACTATCTTTTACAAATCTAATCCTGGTCTATTTTACAGTATAAAACACACAATGGGAGTTAAGGATAGACAACCAAAAATTTTAGAAGACCTACCAAGGGATATGATTGATGAAATTTTGTCTAGAGTCGATCAGAATTCATCGGCACAATTATTTACGGCGAAATTAGTTTGTCGAATATTTGAAAGACGTTCCAAGCATGCCTTAGTTTATAAAAGGCTTTCTTTTGAAAGATGTGGTATATCACATTGGGGAGACTTTAAGTTACGCCGTGTTTTCTTTAAGGCATTAAATGCGGGAAACCCATATGCAATTTTACGCTACGGGTTGAGAACCTATTTTGACTCCACATATCCCAACATAGGACTTCTTTCTTTAGAAAGAGCTTCAAACATGCAACATAAAGAAGCATGTTACGTTTACGGGTTAGTGAAGTTCGCTTCTCACCAAATTGAGAAAAAGAACATCGGATTGCAACTGTTAAATAAAACATTCCCACAAGTGACGAATTCAGTAGTTGGGGTGAGAAATAAGGTTTTTAGATTGTTACGGGGCTGTTGGGCATTACTTAACCCTCGTCCTTTTGATGACGTTACAACATGATGCCTTGCCAACGACCACAACGGTTATTTTCCACAAGACCAAGGATGGGAAATAATACTAGTAAAACCCGAATGCATGACTTGTTTCTGGACTTACGAATTACGTGCCTTTATTGCTTTTATTGAACGACTTGCGTATTAAATAGAATTGTCTTCACAATTGCCTTGTATCAAAGTTATTGTGTGATATATGTAAAATAACGGTATTGTAAGTTTGTAAAATATTGTATAAGTTGGAACGCGAAATATTATTGTATTTAGTTTTTCATATCGAATCGTAGTAGTTGAATTGTATAGTAGCTACTAAGTATGAACTTAACTGGTAGGTACCTCCCGAATTAAAACTATAAAACGCTAATATGAAGAAAAAGCTTTTATAAATAAGTTCATATTATGCTACGAAATACTATTGACTACTCTTAAATTCTATATGATTAACTCAATTCTTTTGGCTATTTTTGAAGGAAATGGCACCGACAACTCGTCAAAACTTGATCATGAGTGAGGAAGACTTCCGTGTTTTCCTTGCTGCAAACATAGCCGCAGTGCAGGCCGCAATGCAAAATAACAACAATAACTCTGGTTCTAGCAGTGGAACTAATTCCACAAGAAATCATGTAGGATGCTCCTACAAAGAATTCACTGCCTGTAAACCTTTGGAATTCGATGGAACCGAGGGTCCAATCGGATTAAAACGGTGGACTGAAAAGGTTGAATCGGTGTTTGCCATAAGTAAATGTACTGAAGAAGATAAAGTAAAGTACGCTACGCATACCTTCACAGGTACTGCGTTAACATGGTGGAACACCTATCTCGAGCAGGAGGGACAAGATACTGCTTACGCATTACCGTGGTCAGCATTCAAGCACTTAATAAACGAACAGTACCGTCCCAGAAACGAGATCAATAAGCTCAAGGTAGAGCTTAGAGGATTACGAACACAAGGTTTCGACATTACCACGTACGAACGACGATTCACAGAGTTGTGCCTATTGTGTCCAGGAGCGTTCGAAGATGAAGAAAAGAAAATCGACGCATTTGTAAAAGGGTTACCGAAAAGGATTCAAGAAGTTGTGAGTTCACAAGAGCCCGTCTCTATATAAAAGGCAAGTCGAATGGCTCACAAACTCATAAATTAGATTGAGGGAAGGATTAAAGAATAGGCGGCCGAAGAAGCCAACACGAAACAAGTCAAGAGAAAGTGGGAGGAAAACAATGACAAGGGTCACCAATACAACAACAACAATTACAACCACAACCGCAACAACTATCCCAACAACCGCAACATCAATCGCAACAACAACCGTCCCAACAACAACAACAACCGTCCCAACAACAACAACAATCGTCCCAACAACAACAATAATGACAACATGAGGTAGAAAACCAGGTGCTTAAGGAGTGAGAAATACCATCAAGATAATTACTGTAGGGAGTTATGCACAAAATGCAAAAGAACGGGTCACAGTGCTGCAAAGTGTGGAATCTATGGACCGAAGATTAACAAGAGTAAAGGAACAAATAATATCGGAACATTTAATGTCGCCATTACTTGTTTTGGGTACGGAAAGACGGGCCATTACAAAACTGCATGCCCGGACGAAGTAAAAAATAATGGCCAAAACTGTGGAAGAGTCTTCAACATTAATGCGGTTGAAGCGCAGGAAGACCTGGAGCTTGTTACGGGTACGTTTCTTATTGACGATAAACCTGCTTATGTTTTATTTGATTCGGGTGCAGATAGAAGCTATATGAGTAGAGATTTTTGTGCTAAGTTAAGTTGCCCATTAACGCCATTGGAGAATAAGTTTTTACTCGAATTAGCAAACGGTAAATTAATTACAGCAGATAAAATATGTCAGAATTGAGAAATTAAACTGCTAACGAAACGTTTAAGATTGATTTGATACCAGTAGAGTTAGGGAGTTTTGATGTGATAATCAGCATGGACTGGTTAAAAGAGGTGAAAGTAGAGATCGTCTGTTACAAAAATGCAATTCGCATTGTACGAGAAAAAGGGAAACCCTTAATAGTGTACGGAGAAAAGAGCAACGCGAAGCTAAATTTTATTAGTAATTTGAAGGAGCAAAAACTAATAAGAAAAGGTTTCTATGCCATTCTAGCACACGTCGAGAAGGTACAAACTGAAGAAAAGAACATCAATGATGTTCCCATCGCAAAAGAATTTCTCGATGTATTTTCGAAAGAATTACCGGGACTACCTCCACACCGATCTGTTGAATTTCAAATAGATCTTGTACCAGGAGCTGCACCAATAGCTCGTGCTCCATACCGACTTGAACCAAGTGAAATGAAGGAACTCCAAAGTCAATTACAAGAATTTTAGAGCGTGGTTTCATACGACCAAGCACATCACCGTGGGGAGCTCCTGTTTTGTTTGTCAAAAAGAAGGATGGTATATTCAGGTTATGTATCGACTATCGAGAGTTGAACAAACTTACCATCAAGAACCGTTATCCACTACCAAGAATCGACGACTTGTTTGATCAACTCCAAGGTTCGTCAGTTTATTCGAAGATTGATTTACGTTCTGGGTATCATCAAATGCGGGTGAAGGAGGATGATATTCTGAAGACTGCTTTTAGGACGCGTTACGGTCATTACGAGTTTATGGTTATGCCTTTTGGTTTGACTAATGCACCAGCTGTGTTCATGGACCTCATGAACCGAGTATGTGGACCATACCTTAACAAGTTGGTCAGTGTTTTCATCGATGACATACTTATTTACTCAAAGAATGATCAAGAGCACGAAGAGCATTTGAGAAAAGTGCTAGAGTTGTTGAGGAAAGAAAAACTGTATGCTAAGTTTTCAAAGTGTGCATTTTGGTTGGAAAAAGTTCAATTCCTCGGTCACATAGTGAACAAAGAAGGTATTCAGGTAGATCCGTCAAAGATTGAAACCGTTTAAAAGTGGGAAACCCCGAAAACTCTGAAGCATATACGACAATTTTTAGCATTGGCTGGTTACTACAGAAGATTCATCCAAGATTTTTCCAAAATAGCAAAACCGTTGACTGCATTAACGTATAAAGGGAAGAAATTTGAATGGAAGGATGAGCAAAAGAAAGCATTTCAATTGTTGAAGAAAAAGTTAACTACGGCACCTGTATTATCATTGCCTGAAGGGAATGATGATTTTGTGATTTATTGTGACGCTTCAAAGCAAGGTCTTGGTTGTGTATTAATGCAATGAATGAAGGTAATTGCTTATGCGTCCAGACAATTGAAGATTCACGAACAAAATTATACGACTCATGATTTGGAATTGGGAGCTGTTGTTTTTGCATTAAAGACTTAGAGGCACTATTTATATGGGGTCAAAAGTATTATATATACCGACCACAAAAGTCTCCAACATTTATTTAATCAGAAACAACTGAACATGAGGCAGCGTAGGTAGATTGAGTTGTTGAATAATTACTAATTTGAGATTCGTTACCACCCGGGGAAGGTGAATGTGGTAGCTGACGCTTTGAGTAGAAAGGACAGAGAACCTATACGGGTAAAAGCTATGAATATAATTATTCGTACTAACCTTACTACTCAAATAAAGGAGGCGCAACAGGGAGTTTTAAATGAGAGAAATTTGAAGGATGAAATACCCAAAGGTTCGGAGAAACATCTTAATATTAGGGAAGATGGAACCCGGTATAGGGCTGAAAGAATTTGGGTACCAAAGTTTGGAGATGTGAGAGAAATGGTACTTACGGAAGCACATAGAACCAGATACTCAATACATCCTGGAGCGGGAAAGATGTACAAAGATCTCAAGAAACACTTTTGGTGGCCGATTATGAAAGCCGATATTGCCAAATACGTAGGAGAATGTTTGACGTGTTCTAAGGTAAAAGTTGAACATTAGAAACCATCAGGTCTACTTCAACAACCTGAAATCCCAGAGTGGAAATGGGAAAACATTACCATGGATTTCATTACTAAATTGCCAAGGACTGCAAGTAGTTATGATACTATTTGGGTAATAGTCGATCGTCTCACCAAATCAGCACATTTTCTACCAATGCGAGAAGATGATAAAATGGAAAAGTTAGCACGACTATACTTGAAGGAAGTCGTCTCCAGACACGGAATACCAATCTCTATTATCTCTGATAGGGATGGCAGATTTGTTTCAAGGTTTTGGCAGACATTGCAACAAGCATTGGGGACTCGTCTAGACATGAGTACTGCCTATCACCCACAAACTGATGGGCAGAGTGAAAGGACGATACAAATGCTTGAAGACATGCTACGAGCATGTGTTATTGATTTTGGAAACAGTTGGGATTGACATCTACCGTTAGCAGAATTTTTCTACAACAACAGTTACCATTCGAGTATTGAGATGGCGCCATTTGAGGCACTTTATGGTAGAAAGTGCAGGTCTCCAATTTGTTTGAGTAAAGTGGGGGATAGACAGATTACAGGTCCAGAAATTATCCAAGAAACCACAGAGAAAATCATTCAAATTCAACAACGGTTGAAAACCGCTCAGAGTCGACAAAAGAGCTACGCAGACAGTAAAAGAAAAGATATAGAAATTGAAATTGGAGACATGGTCATGTTTAAAGTATCACCTTGTAAAGGCATTGTTCGTTTTGAAAAACGAGGAAAACTAAACCCGAGATATATTGGGCCATTTAAGATTATTGATCGTGTCGGACTGGTAGTTTATCAACTTGAATTACCGCAACAATTAGCCGGCGTACATAATACCTTTCACGTCTCGAATCTGAAGAAATTCTTAGTCAAAGATGATCTCACTATTCCTTTAGACAAAATCTAAATCAATGAACAACTTCAATTCATTGAAGAACCCGTCGAAATAATAGATCGTGAGGTCAAATGACTTAAGCAAAATAAAATGCCAATCGTTAAGGTTCGATGGAATGCCCGTAGGGGACTCGAGTTCACCTGGAAAGTGAAGATCAGATGAAGAAGAAATGCCCGCACTTATTTCCAGAAGATACGTCAACACCTTCAACAACTTAAAATTTCGGGACGAAATTTATTTAACGGGTAGGTACTGTAGTGACCCGAACTTTTCCATGTTTATATATTAAATGAAAACTATATTTACATGATTAAATGTTTCCAACATGTTAAGCAATCAAACTTGTTAAGACTTGATTAATTGAAATGAGTTTATGTAGATAATTGACCACCCCGTGTGCCTGATGATTCACGAACGTCATAACTTGTGATAATTAAATAATCATTTTTTTATTATGTAAGTTTTTATTATATATATATATATATATATATATATATATATATATATATATATATATAAGAAGAAATACAATTAAATCAAAGATGTACAAGTAAAACACTATTTGCTACAGTAAAACACTATTTGCTATAGTGAGACACTATTTGCAACAGTAAAAATTATTTGCTACAGTAACACAATTTGCTACAGTAACACTATTTACTCGTATTAAATCCGTATTCATGCTCGTACAATACCCAGCCTCTAGACGTATATACTATTGGTATATACACTCAATGATCAGCTCCTTAGCAGCCTTAATGAGTCATCAAACATGTGAGAACCATCATTTGGCAACTAGCATGAATGATTACACTAAAAATCAAACTAATGGAGCCTATACCTTGACTCCATATTCACGTTTTCTTTCACCCACCATAAACACATTTTAATTCCAACTTTTCTGCATCAAACACATCTCTATCAAATTCTCTCTTGATATTCTAAGTGTTCTTCATCATCTTCATCAGAATCTACATCAATCTAGCTCATAAATCCATACATAAACCAACTTACAAAATAACAACTCAAGAATACATCAAGAACACTTTCAAGTTTACTAGCTTACTTCCAATCTTGCAAATCCATTTCGAGTGATTATCCAATCTCAAGAAATCTTTGTTATTTACAGTAGGTTATCTTTATAATTCAAGGTAATACTCATATTCAAACTTTGATTCAATTTCTATAACTATAACAATCTTAATTCGAGTAGTAAACTCACTTGAACTTGTTTTCGTGTCATGATTCTACTTCAAGAACTTTCAAGCCATCCAAGATCCTTTGAAGCTCTAGATCATTTCTTGTCATTTCCAGTAGGTTTACCTACTATACTTGAGGTATTAATGATGTTCATAACATCATTCGATTCATATATATATTCGTAGATTTAAACTTGTAATCACTAGAACATAGTTTAGTTAATTCAAAACTTGTTCGCAAACAAAGTTAATCCTTCTAACCTGACTATTAAAATCAACTAAATACATATTCTATATCTATATGATATGCTAACTTAATGATTTAAAACCTGGAAACACGAAGAACACCGTAAAACCGGACATACGCCGTCATAGTAAAACTAGGGGCTGTTTTGGTTTAGATAATTAAAAACTATGATAAACTTTGATTTAAAAGTTGTTCTTCTGGGAAAAATGATTTTTCTTACGAACATGAAACTATATCTAAAAATCATGGTTAAACTCAAAGTGAAAATATGTTTTTTCAAAATGGTCATCAAGACGTCGTTTTTCAACTAAAATGACTACCTCTACAAAAATGACTTGTAAACTATATTTGTGACTATAAACCTATACTTTTTTTGTTTAGTTTCATAAAATACAGTTCAATATGAAACCATAGCAGGTTGATTCACTCAAAAAGGATTTAAAACGAAGAAGTTATGGGTAAAATAAAATTGGTTAAAAATGGTTAATTTGACTACGGGATGAATTGACAAAAATCTATACTAACCATATTCTAACTAACTTATATTGTATTATACATATATTCTAACATATATTATGTAATCTTGATAGACCTTACACACGTATACTATGTTTTGACATATCATATCGATGTCATCTATATATATTATTTGGAACAACCATAGACACTCTATATGCGGTAATGTTCAAGTTAGCTATACAGGGTTGAGGTTGATTCCAAAATAATATATATACTTTGATTTGTGATCGAGTCTGAGACTTTTATACACTGGGTCGTGGATTGATTCGAGATAATAGATATTGATTTACTTCTGTACTACTAACTGTGGACAACTAACTGTGGACTACGAACGTTGGACTGTTAACTTAACAAACTTAAATCGTTAAAACATAATAAAACATATTGTGAATATATTTCGATCATACTTTGATATATATGTATATATTTATTATAAGTTCTTGAATCGACCTGTGGCCAAGTCTTATTTCCGACGAAGGAAAAATCTGTGAAAGTGAGCTACACTCCCACTTTTAAAATCTAATATTTTTGGGATGAGAATACATGCAGTTTTATAAATGTTTTAAAAAAATAGACACAAGTACTTGAAACTATATTCTATGATTGAATCATTATACCGGATATCACCCTTTCAGCTTGGTAGCCTAAGAATTTGGGAACAGACCCCAAATTGACGCGAATCCTGAAGATAGATATATGGGCCTAACGAACCCCATCCATGTTATGGATGCTTTAGTACTTCGATTTTATATACAGAAGAGTGTACATGTATATTGGGTATATTCTAGATGCATTTGTTAATGTCGGTTACCAGCTGTTCATCATATGAATAATTTTTATGCAAATTGCATGTTGTTTATGAGAAATGGAAATATGAAATCTTGTGGTCTATTATTACGATTTGATAAATGAAATGTCCCGTTCATATTGATTATAAATGTTCCATATTAATTGATTTCGTTGCGAGGTTTTGACCTCTATATGAGACATTTTTCAAAGACTGCATTCATTTTTAAAACAATCATACCCTTTATTTTATCAATAAAGGTTTAAAAAAAAGCATTACGTAGATTATCAAATAATGATAATCTAAAATATACCGATTACACACGACCATTACATAATGGTTTACAATAAGAATATATTACATCAAAAATAAGTTTCTTGAATGCAGTTTTTACACAATATCATACAAGCATGGACTTCAAATCTTGTCCTTATTTTAGTATGCAACAGCGAAAGCTCTTAATAATCACCTGAGAATAAACATGCTTAAAACATCAACAAAAATGTTGGTGAGTTATAGGTTTAACCTATATATTATCAAATCATAATAATAGACCAAAAGATTTAATATTTCAATATACATCCCATACATAGAGATAAAATTCATTCATATGGTGAACACCTGGTAACCGACATTAACAAGATGCATATAGAATATCCCCATCATTCCGGGACACCCATCGGACATGATAATTTCGAAGTACTAAAGCATTCCAAATTCCAGAATGGGGCTTGTTGGGCCCGATAGATCTATCTTTAGGATTCGCGTCAATTTGGGGGTCTGTTCCCAAATTCTTAGGCTACCAAGCTAAAAAGGGGCATACTCGGCTTCGATCATTCACCCATATAATGTAGTTTCATTTACTTGTGTCTATTTCGTAAAACATTTATAAAATTGCATGTATTCTCATCCCAAAATATTAGATTTTTAAAAGTGGGACTATAACTCACTTTCACAGATTTTTACTTCGTCGGGAAGTAAGACTTGGCCACTGGTCGATTCACGAACCTATAACAAATATGTACATATATATCAAAGTATGTTCAAAATATATTTACAACATTTTTAATACGTTTTAATGTTTTAAGTTTATTAAGTCGGCTGTCCTCGTTAGTAACCTACAACTAGTTATCCACAGTTAGATGTACAGAAATAAATAAATATATATTATCTTGAATTAATCCACGGCCTAGTTTATACACGTATCAGGCTAGATCATAACTCAAAGTATATATATTTTTGGAATCAACCTCAACCATGTATAGCTAACTCTAACATTACTGCATATAGAGTGTCTATGGTTGTTCCAAATAATATATATAGATGGGTCGATATGATATGTCAAAACATTTGCATACGTGTCTATGGTATCCCAAGATTACATAATATATTAGAATACATGTATAATACAATATAAGTTAGCTAGGATATGATTTGTATAGAATTGTTACAATATTTCCCGTAGCTACAACAATCAAAAAAAAATATCCAATCTTGTTTTACCCATAACTTCTTAGTTTTGAATCCGTTTTGAGTGAATCAAATTGCTATGGTTTCATATTGAACTCTATTTTATGAATCTAAACAGAAAAATTATAGGTTTATAGTTGGAAATATAAGTTACAAGTCATTTTTGTAAGAGGTAGTCATTTCAGTCGAAAGAACGACGTCTTGATGACCATTTTGAAAAATATACTTCCACTTTGAGTTTAACCATGATTTTTGGATATAGTTTCATGTTAATAAGAAAAATTATTTTCCCAGAAGAACAACTTTTAAATCAAAGTTTATCATAGTTTTTAATTATCAAACCCAAAACAGCCCGCGGTGCTACTACGACGGCGCATGTCCGGTTTTACGGTGTTTTTCGTGTTTTCTGGTTTTAAATCATTAAGTTAGCATATCATATAGATATAGAACATGTGTTTAGTTGATTTTAAAAGTCAAGTTAGAAGGATTAACTTTTGTTTGCGAACAAATTTAGAATTAACTAAACTATGTTCTAGTGATTTCAAGTTTAAACCTTCGAATAAGGTAGTTTTATATATATGAATCGAATGATATTATGAACATCATTACTACCTCAGGTTTTGTGGATAAAACTACTGAAAATGAGAAAAAATAGATCTAGCTTCAAAGGATCCTTGGATGGCTTGAAAGTTCTTGAAGCAAAATCATGACACAAAAACAAGTTCAAGTAAGATTTCCACTCGAAATAAGATTGTTAAAGTTATAGAAATTGAATCAAAGTTTGGATATGAGTATTATCTTATATTAGAAAGATATCTTACTGTAAATAAGAAAGATTTCTTGAGGTTGGATGATCACTTTACAATATTGGAAGTAAGCTAGCAAACTTGGAAGTATTGATATTGCTCATTAACATCATATATATCTATCGCAATATCACTTAAAACGCTCTAGAATCGAAGATAATGAAGGTGATCTACAAGTGATAAGCCAAGATGCGCGAATTTGTATCGGAAGAATGATTTACAAAGAATTTTGATGATTTATGACATTGGTCGATCCCGATACGAGTTAGGGTCAAGGTAGCACTCTAAAATGATAAAACAAGGCTTCCGATATGTTAGGCTTCGTCCAAATGAGCTAATCTTAAAAAGAAAACGAAACAGTGCCCTTTAGCTAAGCAGGATGCCGTCCAGGGAATGGGGACGCCGTCCTGCCCTTTGATGTGGGACGCCGTCTTGGACAGTCGGGACGCCGTCTAGGTCTGTTTATCGGGACGCCGTCCTGCCTTTTGGGACGACGTCCCGTAGTAGGTGTACCCGACTTTTCTGCTTTTTACCTAATTTCTCCACTTTAAAACTTCATTTTTGGGACTGTTTCATAAGAGTTACGCACCAGAGAGTTTTAGAGGCGATTTTCAGGAGCTATTTGGAGAATTCCAACCTCTTTGAAGAGGCTCAACATCAAGGCGTCATCCATCAACATCTTCTTCATCCAAGAACTCTTGTTCTTGTAGGTTATTCACTTGTTTTCAGAAATGATTTCAGTTTATAATTTGATTGTATTGTTGTCTGTTACCATGATTGTTGGCTAGTTTCTATAATGTTTGTCTAGATTAATAACCAAGGTATTGGATGTAATCTTATTGATTGAATGTATTATGCGTGATAGATTGAAGCTTGAATTGAGAATCATGCTTATTGTTGTTAAAACCATTTGTATCTAGTTAATTGATATGTTGTTGATAAAGAGAACTCTTATTGATGTATCATATTGATTTACAATCAACTTGTCTTAGATTGATTGTATGCTAAACCGGACCAAGGGGGTAAACTAGATTAAAACGGTTAAACAAAATAGGAATGAATTGTGTAGAGCGAACGCAAAGACAATTGTTATTCAAGTCTTTGATCTTGTTGATCAACTAGTCACAAACGAAAAGGTCTAAGTTATAGGGAACCCTCGCTTAGTAATTCTAGTTTGAGTACTTGCTAAAGAGAACTCTTGGTGAGTCGGTTTAGGTGATTAGCATGCTTATAGTTATTTGATTACAAATACAAGAACCATAGTGAAAAGGGAACCCTTGATCTTGTTATTGTATTTGCGTGTTTATCCGAGAGAACTCTTAGTGAACCTATTAGATAACTACACACATAATTATTCAATCAGGGCTTAATATCTAATTTACATCCAATACCGAGGGTAAAATATCTAGATAAACATTTCATCTCTTTGATTTAATTCAAAACTATCTTACTTGCTTTATTTGCATTTATTTGTATCTTATAAACCAAAAGACTAAAAATATTGTTTTTACATTTAACCTTCTTTGATTTGGCTAAATCGTTAAAACAGCCACAAAACATAAAACTTGTACTTTTACTTTAATTCACTTAGTTAATCATAATATAGTTTCTAATTCTAGTTTGACTGATATAACTGTCCTTGGAACGATACACGGAACTAAACCAGTTTCTATACTACTACACGATCGGGTACACTGCCCGTTAGTGTGTAGCAATCTTAAATCGGTATTTTTCCATATTATTTACAAGACAATTTTATACGACACTTTTCACACATCAAGTTTTTGGCGCCGCTGCCGGGGACAGTTTTGTGTCAAAATAGGATTATTAACTAATTTGTGATTTTAAGTAGTTTCTTAATTATTTTTAAATTATTAATAGTCTTTGATTTTAATTTTTGTAGAATCGGTATGTGTGATAGTTTTTGTTAGTTGTGTGATTGACAGATTATAGGTTGCATATGCCACATACCCGAAGTTCAGAATCTCCATTATTTACACCATTAACAGAACCGGATAGAAAGCTTGGTAGGATCCCAAAAGAAGTACTTGATATTTTTGAATCTTCATCAAAGCAGGAAACTTTTGATTCAGAATCAAGTACCACCAAGCCTAGATATTCAGACTTTGGTAAACCAGTTCAACCACCAAATTTTGAAATGGAAGGAGAAAGACCGTTGGTACCAAGACAATCAATGGCAGAAAGGATGAAAGCGACTAGAACCGGACAAGGTAGTGCTATTACTCCACTCACGGGTGAGGTAAATTTTGAAATTAAAGGACCTATTCTTCAAATGATTAATAATAGGTGTCAATTTAGTGGCGGTCCTAACGAAGATGCAAACGAACATATTCGTCTCTTTGAAGAGATATGTCTTCTATTCAAACTTAAACCAGAAACTGACCAGGCCATATTTTTAAGACTTTTCCCGTGGACACTCCACGGGGAAGCGAGAAGTTGGTTAGATTCATTAGCCGAGGCAACGATAAGAACGTGGGATAGTATGATGGAAAAATTTCTTAAGAAATATTTTCCAGCATCTAAATCCGCGAGACTCCAACAGGAGATTACCCAGTTCTGTCAAAAGCCTATGGAAACCTTGTACGAAGCATGGAATAGATTTTCCAAAATGCTTAGAGGGTGTCCAAACCATGGTTTGGATACCTTTTAACAGGTTCAAATCTTCTACAAGGGTTGCGAAGTTGCAACCCGAATTTCCATTGATCAAGCGGCCGGAGGTTCAATTATGGACAAAACCGAGCAAGAGGCTTATGAGATAATCGAAAAACTAGCCGATTATTCTCATGAGTGGCATCAAGAACGCCCAATTACTCGAAATGCTCAAGTCCAAAGCGCCGGTGCTTATGATGACTTCAGCTCCCTAGGTGTAAAAATAGACGGTGTTGTCCGAAACATGGACAAAATCACAAAAGAAATCCATAGTATGAAAGTAGGTTGTGAATACTGTGGTGGTCTACACTTAGGTAAAGATTGTGATGCCGGGTTAACCATGGCTCAAAAAGAAGAAGTGGCTTTCATAAGCCAAAGAAATAATAACCAGTTTCAGGGAAGAGCCCAATTTAACCGCAACTTTAACAACCCCTACAACCCTCAAGGTCAAACTTCCAATTTTCAACAAGGGTCAGGTAGTGGGTTCCAACAACAAACTCCGGGTTTTTACCAAAAACCCCAACAGGAAGAGAAAAAGTCAAATTTAGAGAGTATGTTGGAAAAGTTAATTACATCACAAACTCAGCTTGTCACAAATATAAACCAAACCAACGAGAAAAACGAACATCAATTTAGAAACCAACAAGCATCAATTCAAAATTTAGAAAAACAAATGAGTGGTTTAGCCAATTTACTGAGCGAGAGGAAACCAGGTAGTTTACCGGGCGATACCAGTAAAAACCCACGAAATGAGCACGCAAATGTTATCACCACACGGAGTGGTCTAGCATACGATGCTCCAAAAATGCCCGAAAATTCTGATTTCAGAGTTCCATTGAACCAAAACGATGAACCGGTTAAGGAGCCGGAAAAAGTGGTTGAAAAGGAAGAACGGGAAAAACCCGTAGTGAAACCATATCAACCACCGCTCCCATTCCCAAGAAAACAACAACAAGAAAGGCTGGAAGCCGAAAGGCTAAAATTTCTAGATATGTTTAAACAGATAAAC
The DNA here is from genome assembly GCF_046630445.1 of Rutidosis leptorrhynchoides. Lineage (NCBI taxonomy): Eukaryota > Viridiplantae > Streptophyta > Magnoliopsida > Asterales > Asteraceae > Rutidosis > Rutidosis leptorrhynchoides. Next base: position 111,035,076 of record NC_092341.1, read on the forward strand.
ATAAACATGCCTTTTATTGATGTTATCTCAGGTATGCCAAAGTATGCTAAGTTTCTAAAAGACTTACTTACTAACCGAAAGAAGATGGAAAGCGTTTCATCAGTAACTTTAAATGCTAGATGTTCCGCGCTGGCGTCTAACACACTTCCTGAAAAGCTTCAAGATCCGGGTAGTTTTACTATTCCATGTCTAATGGGTGACCTTGATTGCATGAGGGCATTAGCCGATTTGGGGGCTAGTATCAATTTAATGCCCTATTCAATTTACCTTAAATTAGCCCCTGGGGAACTCAAAACCACACGAATGGCTATTCAACTAGCTGATCGCTCTATAAAATTCCCTCGGGGAATAATAGAGAATTTGTTAGTTAAGACCGGGAATCTGATCTTTCCGGCTGACTTTGTGGTTTTAGACATGGAAGTTGATGAAAGAATACCAATTATTTTGGGTAGGCCATTTTTGAATACTGCTCGATGTGTCATTGATGTTTATGACCAGCAGTTGACCCTTAGAATTGGTGAAGCTAGTGCGACTTTTGCAATTGACAAGTCATTGAAATATCCTGAATCTACAGATGATACTTGTTATTTTATGCAAAGTATATATTCGCATTATGAGTTCTTGCAAGAATCTCCCGAATCGGATGAAACAGGTGTATACGATTTGGCAAATGGAGATGATGAATTCACTGAAGAAGAAATGGATGTGATGGCCACATTTTTGATGGCAAATGAGTGTGAACCTACTGAAGAGGAAATAGAAAAACTGAGCAAGGATAGCGAGTACCGGAGTCGATCCTCAATTGAGGAACCTCCCATTTTGGAGCTTAAGCCGCTCCCTGATCATCTTGAGTACGCTTTCCTTCAGGAAGATTCAAAGCTTCCGGTAATTATTTCCTCACTTCTCTCTGAACATGAGAAAGAACGTCTTGTTTCCTTGTTACAGGCCCACAAACCGGCCATTGCATGGAAAATTAATGATATAAAAGGAATTAGTCCTTCTTATTGCACACACAAGATCTTAATGGAAGAAAATTCCAAACCAGTGGTGCAACGTCAAAGGAGACTAAATCCTCATATGAAAGACGTTGTCAAGAAGGAAATCATTAAATTGCTAGATGCAGGTCTAATATACCCAATCTCAGACAGTCCGTGGATAAGCCCGATTCATTGTGTTCCAAAAAAGGGTGGTATAACTGTTACCACAAATGATAAGGACGAGCTTATCACGACACGAACTGTTACGGGGTGGCGGGTTTGTATAGATTATCGAAAGTTAAACGAAGCCACAAGAAAAGACCATTTTCCTCTACCATTTATTGATCAAATGTTAGAGAGACTTGCAGGAAATAGCTTTTATTGTTTCCTAGATGGTTTTTCGGGGTACTTTCAAATTCCCATCTCCCCCGAAGATCAAGAAAAGACTACCTTCACGTGTCCCTATGGCACCTTCTCATATCGCCGAATACCCTTTGGTCTATGTAATGCTCCTGCGACATTCCAAAGGTGTATGATGGCCATTTTCCACGATATGATTGAGGATTGCATGGAAGTGTTCATGGACGATTTTTCAGTCTTCGGTGACACTTTTGATTCATGCCTTCTAAATTTGGAGAAAATGCTAATCAGGTGTGAGAAGTCGAACTTAGTGCTAAATTGGGAGAAATGCCACTTTATGGTTAAAGAAGGCATTGTCTTAGGGCACAAAATCTCAAGTGTTGGTATTCAGGTGGATCCAGCAAAGGTTGACGTCATCGCCAACCTTCCACCTCCTTCAAATGTAAAGGGTGTGAGAAGTTTTCTTGGGCATGCCGGGTTTTACCGGCGATTTGTTAAGGATTTTTCAAAAATTGCAACGCCATTAAATAAACTTCTTGAAAAAGATGCACCCTTTGTTTTCACAAGTGAATGCACTAAGGCATTCAAAATTTTAAAAGAAAAACTTGTCAACGCACCAATAATCATAGCTCCAAATTGGTCATTACCATTCGAGCTAATGTGCGATGCATCGGATTTTGCGGTTGGTTCAGTTTTGGGCCAACGGGTTGAGAAACATTTTCAACCCATTTATTATGCGAGCAAGACTTTACAAGGAGCCCAATTAAATTACACAACAACAGAAAAAGAGCTCCTTGCGATCGTCTTTTCCTTTGACAAATTCCGATCTTATCTTGTCCTATCAAAGACAGTTGTCTTCACTGATCATTCGGCATTAAAATACCTTTTCTCTAAGCCGGATGCAAAACCTCGATTGCTAAGGTGGGTCTTGCTTTTGCAAGAATTTGATATCGAGATTAAGGACAAGAAAGGTGCAGAAAATCTCGCAGCGGACCATCTTTCTAGACTCGAAAATCCCAATCTTGAAGTACTCCATGAATCGAGTATTAAAGATGATTTTCCCGGTGAATACCTAATGAGAGTAGAGAAGGTGGAAGATCCGTGGTATGTTGACTTCGCCAATTACATTGTTGGGGGGTACCTAGAAACTGGGTGGTCACATCAGAAAAGAAAGAAATTCTTTAGTGACCTAAAGTACTATTTTTGGGAAGACCCTTATCTATTCAGGCGATGTGCGGATGAAATTATTCGCAGGTGTGTTTCGGGGAAGGAATGCACTGAAATTCTGCTTGACTGTCACCGTGGTCCAACAGGTGGGCACTTTGGTCCCCAAATCACGGGGAGGAAAGTTTATGAGGCCGGTTTCTATTGGCCTACAATATTCAAAGATGCCTACGCCGTTTGTAAGGCTTGTGACGCGTGCCAACGGGCCGGTCAAATAACTAAACGGGATGAAATGCCTCAACAAAGCATCCAAGTATGCGAGGTGTTCGATGTTTGGGGAATTGACTTTATGGGCCCTTTTCCAAAATCTCACTCTTACCTCTACATACTTGTCGCCATAGATTATGTTTCTAAATGGGCGGAGGCAAAACCTCTACCAACAAATGATGGCCGAGTAGTGGTAAACTTTTTGATGGAACTTTTCTCTAGGTTTGGCACGCCAAAAGCACTTATAAGTGACCGGGGCACCCACTTTTGCAATAAGCAAATGGAAAAGGTGTTGACAAGATATGGAGTAATCCATAAAATTTCGACATCCTATCATCCCCAGACAAGTGGGCAAGTAGAAAACACCAACCGGTCATTAAAACGCATACTAGAAAAGACCGTTTGTGCTAATCCAAAAGAGTGGTCAAACAAGTTATATAATGCATTGTGGGCATTTCGCACGGCCTACAAAACACCGATTGGAACAACTCCTTTTCGTATGGTATACGGAAAAGCATGCCATCTCCCGTTGGAGATTGAACATAAAGCACATTGGGCGCTAAGGGCATGCAATTTGGATTACCAAGAAGCGGGTCGGTTACGTTTGACCCAACTAAATGACTTAGACGAGTTGAGGCTTGAAGCCTATGACAACTCTCTAATTTACAAGGAAAAAACTAAACAATGGCACGACAAGAGATTGAAACATCCAAAAGAATTCATGGAAGGAGATCGTGTCCTTGTTTACAACTCCCGTTTCAAGTTATCACCCGGAAAGCTTAAGTCCCGATGGACGGGACCATTTGTGGTGAGAAGGGTGTACCCTTATGGTACGATTGAAATGGTAAACTGGAAAGGTGATATTTTTAAAGTGAATGGCCACCGGGTCAAACACTATGTTGATGGTCCCCTGGAAATTGAGGATGAGGTTAGCCTCAACTTCAAGAAAAACGCCTAAATCTAAATGGGGACGAGTTTGGTGAACGACTCGTAAAAAAATGGTTCACATTTGTAATTAGGTTTGTATTGTGTGTGCTATAAATTTTTGTTTGGTACAAAATGATTAACGTATGACCCCGAAACGCAAACGACTCAGAAAAACTGATCAGTGAGTTTTAGTGTAACGGGACGCCGTCCCATGAAGCTAGATGCCGTCCCACAAAACAAACCAGGACGCCGTCCCCATGACCTAGACGACGTCCCACTATAAAGATCAGGACGCCGTCCTGTACTCCGAGACGTCGTCTCAAACCCCGAGTCAGAAAAATAATACGCGTTTTATAGACCTACCCACTCATTTTTCATCCACAAAATACACTCTTCTCTATTTTTCTCTGCCCTAACCCGAACCACACTCCAAAAACCCTAATTTCTACTTCAAATTCGCGATTTCCTCTTCAATTTCAAGCTTGAAATCATGAGCTTTTGGGTATGAATACTCCATTTCTTCACTTTTCTTTATCAATTACTTAAATTGTATATATCTATCAATTGGTTAAAGATAAGTGTGGGGTGTTTGATTTGCATGATTATTGTTAAGATTAACATACCTTAGATGTTTAAATTGCCCTTATGTGTTTATTTTGCAAAGATTAATTGTTCTTAAGGGGTTTGTTCATGATGCTAGGGTTTGTAGAATTTAAATCCGAATTTTGAGTGCTTAATTTATGATGTTGGGTTTATGTTTGATGTTTATGATTCTTGTGAAGTATTTGATTGTGTTGGTGATGTTGATGTCAACTTGGCCGGGTCGTTTTTGAAAGTTAGTGAATTTCTAAGCATATTGTGAATTGTAATGAATTTATGAAATGTGTATGCTTGTTTTTCATTTGTTAGGTCATGTTGAATCAAATAAGGGAATGGAATGCCATAATGTATGATGTTATAAGGTCATTTGAGCTAAAAGTTGTGAAAATTGTATTATGATTTGTGATGAATATGATTAGAATGCAAAGTTAAATGTTATGACCTATGACACAACATACTTGAATCCTTTAAGTCCTAAGTTTGTGCTACTTTGTGATGTTATGATTTTCATTTTTTGAAAGTGTGTTAATGAATTCAAGTTGACTTTGGTTGACTCTGGTATAAACTTGTGAACATGCACTTTGGTGTAAATGAATCATAATAATTTTGAACTAGGAATTGAATGATTAAGTTCTCCTGCTACTCGGTTATGTTTTAGCTAACATTAACACAACGGTTTCTATGTTATTTTGGTTTTGTGTATAATGTTTTGCAGGGACAACCAAGCAGAGGAGGACCGGCTAAAAGAGGAAGGCCATCAGGTTTGGCTCCACCAAGACAACCACCACCACCACAACAACATCATTCATCGTCTTCTTCCGGAGAAGAAGAGGAGGAGGATCTAAATGATCCTCGGGTTTGGTTAACACATGTACAGAATGACGAAGACTACACCGAAACTTTTGAGAGAATAAACCGCAGGCCCATTAATGCTACTTGGTATTTTATTTGGGGGCCATTGGAGGAGGCGGGCATGCGCCAACATGTTACTAATTTACTCGCCATTCCTTACGGTAGAGTAGTAGCCCACGCCTGGGAACATGTTTTTAGCATCAATGAACCAATCTACCCGGTGCTTCTTAAAGAATTCTACTCTACTATGCGGTTTAGCAATGTAAGTGATTATTTGTCAACTGAGTTTCTACGGTTTCGTCTAGGAGGCCAAGACAGGGGTTTGAGCAGTTTTCAGCTTTGTCGAATTCTGGGTATTTTTGAGGAACTCACCGACACACAGTTAGGTGAATACTTGAGGGCTTCTGATTATGTTGGCTGACATCAGTTTGATGACACTTCTTATTGGCGCAGAATTTGTAAGCCAAATAATGCGCCTGCACATTTTCGATCAAGCAAACACCGGTACAACGAAATCGCAGCCCGGGATGATAGGCTGCTTCATCGACTCATCGCATGCACGTTTAATGCGAGGATTGAGGGTAATGAGAAGGTGAAAACATTAGATTTGTGGATTATGGATCAAATCAAGCGGGGTGCCTATACCGACATTCCTGGGTTGATCGGTAACTATTTTCTTTCCATTGCTACAGAGACACGGCTACAGAAGCCACTTCTGGGGGGGCACTACATAACCCGATTTGCCCGACACTTTAACATTGATTTCGACAGATTACAGGAATTTACGAGTGTGATGAAACCATTGAAAAAGGTTTTTTATATTAATGCCGAAATCATTATGAAAGACAGAAATGGGCATTTGGTACCCTTTGTGGCAGCAGGTGCAGGTGGCGCGAGTAGCAGTGGTGTTCAACAGGAACAGCAGCAGGAAGAGGAGGCAGAAATGGAGGCACAGACCAATGTTGGTGAACAGGTTCCGTGGCATCCGTCCCAATCAAGTTGGGACAGTTTGGTTGGTAGTGTTAATAACATGAGGTTGAGCCCGAACGAACAAAGGATGCACAACGATCGAATGTGGGATAGTCAGCAGCGAATGGAGCAACGACAGATTGCTCAAGTGCACGATCAGGGATGGATGAGTTATGGTATTGATTGGAATAACCATAACTCAGAGTTGTTTTATTCCAACCCCGAGCAGTACTATGGGACGACACGTCTGACACCCCAATATTACACGGATCCTCAAAACCCACCTCCGCCTCACCCGATTTATGATAATACCGCTGCGTTGCAGGATGCTCGGAACAGATTTGAGCAGCAATATCCACAGGGACGCCCGTACAGAGATGGTTCGGGTAATTATTTTTGTCCGTTTGATAACTAGGCCTGCGTGCCTATTTGATCATTTTGTACTTTGGTTTGAGACTATTTTTGTGATGTATTTTGATACAATTTCGGTTTGTAATAATATACTAATGTGTGGTTTGATAAACGGATGTGGTTGTAAAAACACCGTTATTTTTATATGCTTTGTGTGGTTTGTTTATTTGTGCAGCATGATTGAACTTCAAAGACTGGCATTAAGTTCAGCGACATTTGATATTATGATGTGTGTATGATGATAATCGCGGACTAGACGATGCTCTTATGCTGGCAGTAAGTTCAGCGGCATCCGTCTACATGTTCCACGATTTATAGGTTCAAAATTGGAAATTTCTACAATCACCCTATCACTTTGCCCTCTAAATTTAATCCTTTTTCTGATTTCATGCAATGAGGGCCTTTCATGATCTCAAGTGTGGGGTGGGGAGTAGAAATTTATCGGGAACTCGTTTTACTAAAATTAAGGCGTTCAAAGCAACATAACTTGTAAAAGGTTAAATTTTATAAAATTGATTTTAAAATTTATCGACGGATTAAGATCAGGTTTAACAACCGAATTTCCGTTATAAATATAAATTTTTAAAAGATATTTTATAAACTTAATTGATTATAAGCTTATTTAAAAAAATTTAAAATTTTCAAGTAGCCTTAAAAACGATTAAAAGCCCAAAAACCACGTTATACACATTATGGTCTTAATATCTAGAAAATAAATGTTGGTTTACATTTTAAATTATTAATAGTCTTTGAAGTTGCTCCATCATTCAATTATTTGAGTGAAAATCCTACTAGTTTAGTAAGCTAACTTGTAGGTCACTTGTACCAAAAACGAGTGTAAACCGTGAGAGAGCGGTGATTGTATAGCGTGGTCGGAAACCGGATCTCGCGCCAGATCGAAAACCCTAAGGACGATCCTCATTGTTTCTCCTAACAAGGACAATGTTGCGTCCGACCACTTATTATGACCATACAGGATGTATCCATTCCATCCTAAAGGGAGTCAAGTCTCCCGAACGACACACTTGCTGATTTATTTCAGAAGTTGTAGTCCAGACCAGTTGTAGGGTGACGAAAAGTCTTGAAAAGTCATTGCTAAAATCGACTGGAAATCTACCAGGCCTCAACATCAAACAGGGAAACTGGTAGTCAAAGCTTATTTCAATGAGGGAGATTTGCTAGCCAAATGGGAAGCGCACCATGATACACAAATTGTCAGTGATTGATCAGATTCCCAGTGGATAACCTCCGGAAAGGTAATATATCAGCTTTTAAGCCTGATGAACTTCAATCTTTATGATTGACTTAACGGATTAGATAATTACCTCATAATTATCAATGATATCCGGACGTAATGTGTATCCTCCTAAGCACATTATTTTCTACCGACATCTCATGATGTTAGGTACCGTGGGAGGGATTGGCTTGACCAATAGCGGGAAACCCGCACTCATTTTTTTTCAAAATTCAAAAATCCGACAAAATCGGAAAACGTGTCTAGTATTAAAAACTAGCATGATATTTTCAAAACCATAAAACGTTTTCATCAAGGTCCTGATTTCCCTAGGATCAATTTTTTCGGATACTTGGCTCTAATCTACCAAAAATGTGTGTGTGTTTCCATTGTGTATAAAGCGTGCGTGTGATTTCAATAAAAGTGTACTATACTTAAAGCGTGTGTTTCCATAGTGTATATAGCGTGAGTGTGTTACTTAAAGTGTGTGTTTCATATAATGTGAGTTGTGTTTCATTTCAACGTGTGTGTTTCGTGTGCTTCGAGTGATTCATGTAATATTTGTAATCTATATTGTGTGATTGTGTTTAATATTGTTCTACTTTGTAACGAAAGAATTGCTTGAGGACAAGCAAGGTTTAAGTGTGGGGTGTTTTGATATTGCTCATTAACATCATATATATCTATCGCAATATCACTTAAAACGCTCTAGAATCGAAGATAATGAAGGTGATCTACAAGTGATAAGCCAAGATGCGCGAATTTGTATCGGAAGAATGATTTGCAAAGAATTTTGATGATTTATGACATTGGTCGATCCCGATACGAGTTAGGGTCAAGGTAGCACTCTAAAATGATAAAACAAGGCTTCCGATATGTTAGGCTTCGTCCAAATGAGCTAATATTAAAAAGAAAACGAAACAGTGCCCTTTAGCTAAGCAGGACGCCATCCAGGGAATGGGGACGCCGTCCTGCCCTTTGATGTGGGACGCCGTCTTGGACAGTCGGGACGCCGTCTAGGTCTGTTTATCGGGACGCCGTCCTGCCTTTTGGGACGACGTCCCGTAGTAGGTGTACCCGACTTTTCTGCTTTTTACCTAATTTCTCCACTTTAAAACTTCATTTTTGGGACTGTTTCATAAGAGTTACGCACCAGAGAGTTTTAGAGGCGATTTTCAGGAGCTATTTGGAGAATTCCAACCTCTTTGAAGAGGCTCAACATCAAGGCGTCATCCATCAACATCTTCTTCATCCAAGAACTCTTGTTCTTGTAGGTTATTCACTTGTTTTCAGAAATGATTTCAGTTTATAATTTGATTGTATTGTTGTCTGTTACCATGATTGTTGGCTAGTTTCTATAATGTTTGTCTAGATTAATAACCAAGGTATTGGATGTAATCTTATTGATTGAATGTATTATGCGTGATAGATTGAAGCTTGAATTGAGAACCATGCTTATTGTTGTTAAAACCATTTGTATCTAGTTAATTGATATGTTGTTGATAAAGAGAACTCTTGTTGATGTATCATATTGATTTACAATCAACTTGTCTTAGATTGATTGTATGCTAAACCGGACCAAGGGGGTAAACTAGATTAAAACGGTTAAACAAAATAGGAATGAATTGTGTATAGCGAACGCAAAGACAATTGTTATTCAAGTCTTTGATCTTGTTGATCAACTAGTCACAAACGAAAAGGTCTAAGTTATAGGGAACCCTCGCTTAGTAATTCTAGTTTGAGTACTTGCTAAAGAGAACTCTTGGCGAGTCGGTTTAGGTGATTAGCATGCTTATAGTTATTTGATTACAAATACAAGAACCATAGTGAAAAGGGAACCCTTGATCTTGTTATTGTATTTGCGTGTTTATCCGAGAGAACTCTTAGTGAACCTATTAGATAACTACACACATAATTATTCAATCAGGGCTTAATATCTAATTTACATCCAATACCGAGGGTAAAATATCTAGATAAACATTTCATCTCTTTGATTTAATTCAAAACTATCTTACTTGCTTTATTTGCATTTATTTGTATCTTATAAACCAAAAGACTAAAAATATTGTTTTTACATTTAACCTTCTTTGATTTGGCTAAATCGTTAAAACAGCCACAAAACATAAAACTTGTACTTTTACTTTAATTCACTTAGTTAATCATAATATAGTTTCTAATTCTAGTTTGACTGATATAACTGTCCTTGGAACGATACACGGAACTAAACCAGTTTCTATACTACTACACGATCGGGTACACTGCCCGTTAGTGTGTAGCAATCTTAAATCGGTATTTTTCCATATTATTTACAAGACAATTTTATACGACACTTTTCACACATCAAGTTTTCTTGATTTTATGAAACTAGAACTTATAGAATTTATGAAGAACACTTAGAACTTGAAGATAGAACTTAAGAGAGATCAATTAGATGAAGAAAATTGAAGAATTAAAGTGTTTGTAGGAGTTTTTGGTCGTTGGTATATGGATTAGATATAAAGGATGTGTAATTTTGTTTACTTGTAAATAAGTCATGAATGATTACTAATATTTTTGTAATTTTATGAGATATTTCATGCTAGTTGCCAAATGATGGTTCCCACATGTGTTAGGTGACTCACATGGGCTGCTAAGATCTGATCATTGGAGTGTATATACCAATAGTACATACATCTAAAAGCTGTGTATTGTACGAGTACGAATACGGGTGTATACGAGTAGAATTGTTGATGAAACTGAACGAGGATGTAATTGTAAGCATTTTTGTTAAGTAGAAGTATTTTGATAAGTGTCTTGAAGTCTTTCAAAAGTGTATGAATACATATTAAAACACTACATGTATATACATTTTAACTGAGTCGTTAAATCATCGTTAGTCGTTACATGTAAGTGTTGTTTTGAAGCCTTTAGGTTAACGATCCTGTTAAGTGTTGTTAACCCATTGTTTATTATATCAAATAAGATGTTAAATTATTACATTATAATGATATTATGATGTATTAATATATCTTAATATGATATATATACAATTAAATGTCGTTACAACGATAATCGTTACATATATGCCTCGTTTCGAAATCCTTAAGTTAGTAGTCTTCTTTTTACATATGTAGTTCATTGTTAATACACTTAATGACATGTTTACTTATCATTTATCATGATTAAACATAGTGTATCAACATCTTAATATGATTCATATGTATTTAGTAAGACGTTGTTATAACGATAATCGTTATATATATCGTTTCAAGTTTCTTAATTCAATAAACGCAATTTTATGTATATAACTCATTGTTAAAATACCTAATGAGATACTTACTTATCATAATATCATGTTAACTATATATATAATCATATATATGTCATCATATAGTTTTTACAAGTTTTAACGTTCGTGAATCACCGGTCAACTTGGGTGGTCAATTGTCTATATGAAACCTATTTCAATTAATCAAGTCTTAACAAGTTTGATTGCTTAACATGTTGGAAACACTTTTTCATGTAAATAAAAATTTAATTTAATATAAATAAACATGGAAAAGTTCGGGTCACTACAGTAAATATATAGGTTAAACCTATAACTCACCAACATTTTTGTTGACGTTTTAAGCATGTTTATTCTCAGGTGATTATTAAGAGCGTCCACTGTTGCATGCTAAATAAAGACAAGATTGGAGTCTGCATGCTTGTATAATATTGTTTAAAAACTGCATTCGAAGACTTAAGTTGATGTGTAATATTATTGTAAACCATTATGTAATGCTCGTGTGAAAACGCTATATTTCAGATTATCATTATTTGATAATCGTCGTAATATTTTTAAAACCTTTAACGATAAAATAAAGGTTATGGTTGTTTTAAAAATCGAATGCAGTCTTTGAAAATTTCTCATATAGAGGTCAAAACCTCGCAACGAAATCAATTAATATGAAACGTTTATAATCATTATGAACGGGACATTTCAATAGCTAACAGAGTTCTGATCTTAGGGTCAAGTCCAACACGACGTTTGTCCTCAGCATCCCATTTGGCTGGAGTGAGAACAACCTCTCTGCCAGGAATGGCAGGAGTGTCAGCAGTGGCTGGAATGCTATCAATAGTTTCAGTTGAGGCAAATGGACCATCTGTGGCAATATCAGGCATAAGTGGGTCAATAGACTCCAGGTGAAGCATGAACCTTGCCTTTCAAGTTTCATACTCATCTTCATCAAATTTGGGTGGTCTATTGAATGAGCCATTTTCAAGGTAAGCTGTATTTGAGTATGCAGCCATAAGAGAATTCAGATCCAAGATATTAAATTATCAAGACTGAAGTTCTGGTACCAGTTGTTGTTCCTTGATTAACAACAAGAGTATTGTGGGGGGGGGGGGGGGTGAATAAAATTTCTCTTTAATTAACTTAACAGTTAAACACAATTTAGTATTCAAGCAAGTAAATTAAATAGAGTCAGAGGTAATTTTCAACGGTTATTCTTTATTGATAAAATCACAAAGAATTACAACTATTCTTGGCGGAATGATAGTTGGTTGATACAGATTTACCTAGATTATAGATATGAGGATGAACTTAAAGCTATTACACGTTTTGGACTCTAAATGATAAAACCCACACCACTAGTTGTTACAATAGTGGATACAACAATTTATAGTAGTCCTTTTATCCGTGTAATTGTTCCATTATCCACCGGTACATAGGATGTATGTACTTGTGGGGACAACTGCATCAGAGAGCGTGCTCTCCTCTTTCCTCTTTGGTAGCTATTTGCAGGAACACCCCAATTCGGTTTGGCACCACTATTTGTTTAAACAAATAGAATGTTGTGTTCCCTAGCCATTGATAAAGTATAGCACATGTCTGCACATGCGTTAAACTTCTGCATTCTCACGTGGTCTTGTAAGGTCACTTGTCAGCCGCCGACGCGTGTCCTTTCCTGTTCAACTTTGTCTTTGACTTCTGTTAAATAGTACAATTGATTTAGACCACTCAGGAAACTATTATGCTTGTAATGGAGCATGGCTGTCTTGTGTAGTAAGCTGCATTCCAGCTATGCTGGTTCTTCATTGCCGAGTCACTTGATATTATTGAATTGCTGAGTATACATCATGTGCTGATTGAAGAACATTGTCTACCTTGTGCTGGTAGACTAAGCAGCAAACTAAACACTCGACACAGCAATATCTGCTGTCTATACATAAATAAACGTGTGCTGCTGCACATAACATTTTAGTGCAAATAAATTACGGTTTTTCAAAATTAAATCCTTAAATATTTTGGGGACTCAACAGTAGACAATCTTTCCCCTGTCTGAGAATAAAGACAAGTCATTTCTCCACCCAGAGTGAAAACACTCTCAAAAGTAGAGAAAGTCATCCCTCTCTCTATTAGACCGATAGAGAGATTGCGTCCGAGTGGACCTCCGGCCAATATATATATATATATATATATATATATATATATATATATAGTCCGTATTTATCTATTCTTATACATTTAGAGTGACCAAAAGTCCTTTTAAAAGCAAACACTTTTTGTGATGTGACTGTCTATTTCTTACCTCCTTTACATCCCCTTTTAAGGGAACTAAGCATTCTTATTGTTGAAAGAATATTAACTAAATTCTCTTCATAAAAAGGGAAAAAATGTGTGATATAACTCTTTTCCAAATCAACTCAAATTGAAAGAAATAAATTCGCAAACTGTTTTACCTCCACTTCTTTTCATTCCTACATCTAAATAACTAGAGAACTTTTATTTATTTATTTGGTAATGACAGTTAGGAGTCACTGACGGAGGCTCGAACGCGATGTTGGAACCCACTCACTCGAAAATTTTCTTGCTCGAACTATTACAGTTAAAAGGAAACCCCCACGACGAATCCATACGGGCATCGCAAGTCGGGGAGGCTCCAATGCAAGATGTCCGCAACCTCCGAGGGTATGGAATGGGCACAAGAAGGAGACATTTTGCTGCGAGTGAGAGTCGAACCCTTGACCTCCTATATGAGAAGTTAGGTCACTACTACTGCGCCAACTCCGTTGGGAACACTTATTTATACTTCAATTCTTTTAAAATCTTCTTCTTTCTTTACAAAATAATCTCTCAAACAGCGTGTTGTATAAACCTAAAATTTGATGTTTTAGCACCTTCATATTGTGTGATGCATCAAGTCATTCATTTGGTCAATCTTGAATCAGAAACTACTTATATACACGTCTCTATAGTTCCTTCCTACTTTCCATTTGATAGATATATCTCAACAAAACATGCAACAAAAATAAAATTAAAGAATATACCACTAGATTGAAAGAATATACTATATAAATTTCCTTCACATCTTCCATTTTATGATCACCACTTATATCCAAAGATCATTTACAGATAAATGATACGTGGGACTAACATGTGTACCTAAGAAAATATAAATATTATTTTTGTGTGCTTTTAAACTCTAAATAAGCATTACAATCAATAAAAAAGATCGGTAGAGATGTTATTTAAATAAAGAGGAGTATAGTATAAAACAATCCACGTAGTAGTAATACACTACCAAGAATGGATGGAATAATTGAACATAGGGTATATAAAGTCTTATTTAAAGAACCCTGTATTCTTGCAATGTGAATGTACATCAACTATTTTTGTCATATCCAACATTTTCAATTTTTTATTAAAAAATTTGATAATTTAATTAATGAATTCATATTCTTAATCAGAACTGTGGTTTTAAACCAGATGAAAAGTGACGATTAATATATAATTAATAATATAAACTTTGTAGGTTTTTAACCTATGCATCAGACTATCCTCGGATCTGAAGCATGATCAAAATGTTTACCCATAGATTCACAAATATTAATTCCAGACATAACATTGTAATCAAACGATGTATGGACTATCCTCGGAGCTGATCTGGTTGCTCAAGAACTTCGATGGTTCGGCTTACTGCTCTGTTCACCTGTACATAGAACTTGCTTTGTAAAAAAAATGTAACATTGAAACATTATATGTATATGGTTTCATTAAATACAATGAAACGAATGATTTTTTTTATTAAAGTGAGAATGTTCACTCAAGGTTGCAAAAACCGCTACTTGGAGAGTACTCGGTCGGGACTTTTTAAGCAGAAATCGGCAATTTGGAGAGTACTCGGGAGTAATCGGCTGTTGACAAAGTATGACTTTGACCGAGTTTTGTCGGATTTTGACAGATTTTCCAAGTAATCCCGAGTTTTGGCCGAGTAGTCGGCCCGAACTTTTAACTGAGTACTTGGCGAGTTTTTCCGTACAACCCTGTGTCCATTACAGCTAGTGTAGCCTTTCTTGACCGCCTCAGAGAAGTTAAAATTGATTATTAGTTTCTTCTATTCCTGAATCATCATAAATCATAGCAGTCATTTGCCCTTCCACAATAGAATCCAGACATGCTAGCTTTTTATTACAATTCATATATTCATATGTCATATACAATATTATATTACGATATCTGGAGTCATATTACATCAGGTTTACTCAAATTTATCAAAGTATTGCTGTCTGGAGTCATTACATCAGGTTACTCTCGTTTGAATTAATTAAAATCATCCTTGACTTTCATGCATATATCAAAGATCAATTTGATATTTATCAAAAGTTAACCTAGCTAAAGGCATCATATATCTCTTTCTTGGTTAATAATGCCACGTTATATACTTAAATGTTAAATCTCTATGTGCACTATTGTTAACAGTTTGGATGATGACAATAAATCCATATGCGATTCTAAGTAACACGAGTTCATAAAGCCTCTACTTTCTTTAGCAAACGACCAACACTTTCAAAGTCTCGAATCAAATCAAAAATCTAAAAGTGGTTTATTAAACTAAGCCTTCAACGACCGACCTTAAACTAATCATCATGTTAGCCGTACCGAATAGACAGTAGAAAAGTTCCGCTGGTTCAACGGTGAGACAACACTATGAAGTGCTGACTCAACAGAAGACGCAACATGAGGCTGCACTTACACGTAAGACCTTCCACTTAGCCAAGTGTGTAGGATACCCTGTAGCGTGCACATGGATACAAAAAATATCTGGCCATTAAACGCACGAGTGGAGCGTCTGTGTCACGTCAACCCGAACCTGGAGGAAAGTTTGTTACGATAGTTTGTTACCATCATGAAAGGGACATGTGTTACGTTATCATTCCCTCTAACAAACTATTGACGTCTATAAATACACCTTTGGGTCATTCATTACACGCAAACTAACACACAATTAATACGCCGTTACTCTGTTCAGCCACTTACATACAATCATATCGAATTCCGGTCAACACCGGAGTTCGATTACTTCACGATATTGATCATTTCGATCTAGTCGAGTACATTAACCCGATTGATTATTTTACACCCTCGTGAATTCTCATACTTCGATCGGTTTTGCATGATTTCCGGAGTTAAAACAAGTTATCGAACACTTTTTTCTCAAATTTAGCACTCAAACTAAACTCTGTAAGTTTTAAGTTTGATCAGATTTAGATGATAGTGTGGATATAGATGACTATATGCAGTAATGTGTGGATTAATTATGTTGTTTACTTTCGATCCATTTATTTAGCAATACAATGATATTAATAACAATGTTATACGAGGTGGTCGTATTTTTGTAAGTTGTGGCAGACGTGAATCATACGGGTTTTCAATATACGTGGAACCAAAGTCCTAACTCAAATACGGGTATATTGAAAAACATTGACAGGGTTCTCGCTAATGATCATTTTATCACTAAATATACAAATGCTCACGTTATTTTTCAACCATATCGTATATCAGATCACTGTCCAGCGGTTCTCAAGATTCCTACGGGTGGGTCTAGAAAGCCGAAACCGTTTAAATTTAGCAATTTTATTGCTAAACATACCGAGTTTAAGAAGGTTGTTGATAAAGAATGGAAAGTTACGATCGAGGGTCATGCTATGTATCGGGTTGTACGGAAACTTTGCCTACTCAAGTCTCATATGCGCAAGCTGATGTGGAAAAAAGGTAACCTCCATGACAATGTTGTCACTTGTCGTGGAGCCTTAGAGGTTACTCAAAAGTTTCTTGACCAAAATCCTTTTGTTCCAAGTGCGCGAGAAGCTGTTAGTCAGGCTCTTAAGGATTTTAATGATGCGGTTTTAGAAGAAGAATGTTTCTTAAAACAAAAGTCCAAGATTGAGTGGTTGCGGGCGGGAGAAAACAATACTTCTTACTTTCATAAGGTGGTTAAAGGGCACCTAAACCGGAACCGTATTGGGTCTTTGATTAATGATGTTGGCCACGTTGTTGAAGGAGTTGATGTGCCTAATTTGTTTGTCCAACACTATACGCATTTTCTTGGGGCTAGTGATGATTGTACTTCGATTCGTAATCCTGCAGGTCTTTTTCATAAGAGAGTGTCGCATCAGCAAGCTACGAATATGTTAAAGCATGTCACGGATGTTGAGGTAAAGAACACTATTTTCAGAATCGGGGATGATAAGTCTCCGGGCCCTGACGGGTATTCCGCCCATTTCTTTAAGGTAGCCTGGGATATTATTGGTGCAGATGTTACACGTGCGGTGAAAGATTTTTTTCTTAATGGTCAGCTGTTGAAGGAGATTAATAATACTATTATTACTTTACTCCCAAAAGTCCATGTTCCGAGCAAAGTCACTGATTATAGGCCAATTTCATGTTGCAACGTCATCTATAAGTGTATTAGTAAGATTATTTCCAACAGGATGAAGGCGAGTCTAGATGAAGTTGTGAGTATAAACCAATCAGCTTTTATTCCGGGTAAAAGGATTGCTGACAATATCCTTCTTACTCAGGAGATTATGAAGAATTACCATCAGCAGTGCAGAGTACCGAGATGCGTGTTTAAAGTTGATATTCAAAAGGCGTATGATACGGTTGATTGGAAGTTTTTGGAGTCTATTCTCATTTGGTTTGGCTATCCGCGTAAGATGGTCAAATGGATCATGGCTTGTGTTACCACAATATCCTATTCTATATGTGTGAACGGGGACTTGCATGGTTTTTTCAAAGGTAAAATGGGTTTACGCCAAGGTGATTCAAAGTCTCCTTATTTATTCACACTCGTTATGGAAGTCTTAACTCTATTATTGAAAAGAAATGTTGAGCAGGCGGGTGGCTTTAAGTTTCATCCCCAATGCGATAAGTTAAGAATTATTAATCTGTGTTTTGCTGATGATTTATTTATCTTTTCGCATGGGAATATTGCTTCGGTTGAGGTTATTAAACGAGCATTGGAGAAGTTTAAGGGTTGTTCGGGTTTGACTCTGAGCTTGCCTAAAAGTACTGCTTTTTTTTTTTTGCAATGTTATTCCATGTGTTAAACAACAGATCCTTGGGGTGCTGCAGTTTGACGAAGGCAGCTTGCCTATTCGTTACTTGGGGGTTCCTCTGATTCAACTCGTCTGATGTACCGGGACTGTAAAGTCTTGGTTGATAGGGTGCGTATCAAGATTTCTGATTGGAAAAATAAGTTCTTATCGTTCGCAGGTAGGGTCCAGTTGATCACATCCGTTCTCACGGCAATGCAACTTTATTGGTGTTCGGTTTTTATTTTACCGGATGCTATTATTAAAGATATTGAGAATTTGATTCGCGGATTCTTATGGTGCGAAGGTGAGTTTAAAAGGGACAAAGCCAAAGTTCGGTGGGATGATGTTTGTTTGCCAAAAGTCGAAGGAGGCCTCGTGATAGTGCTCCAAATGAACATATATTTAGTCGTAATATCATCCCAATATGTAAAGTTTTTAATTGTAATTATTATATTTTTAAGTTGTAATCGTTTAAATAAATAAATGTGAAGACGAAGCACGAAGATTACAGAATTGAAGAAAAAGTGCCACTAAAGCCTGAAAAGTGCCACTAAAGCCATAGTGCACTCAAAAGTGCCACTAAAAGTGAGTTAAAGACTTGCGCGAATTTTGGGAGTTAAGGAAAATAATTTTTTGTGCAAATTACAAGTTGCGAAATGCAAAGTACAAGATATCTACGCGTACGAAAGGACGTTCGAAAATCCGGAACCGAGACATAAACCGAGCATCAACGCGCGAGTCAACGGACCTAAAATTACAAGTCAACTATGCACAAGAATATAATATAATATATATATATATATATAATTAATATAAATTATATATATTATATATATTTAAATAAAACGTCGGCAAACTAGAAAACAAAGCATTGTGAGCTAGATCAGGCAACCATGCGATCGCATGGCATATAGGCACATCAGAAGTTGGCCCAGTGCTATAAATAGCCACGAATTCGGACGAGCTCAATACACACCTCAATTTTGTTTCTTCCTCTGTAAAGAATTATATATATTTATATTTATAATTTAAAGTTTAAATTAAGTTTAATAATAATTGGGTTAATGTAAGAAATGTTTTAAGGTTTTGTAAGACGGAACTCTGTCCGTGTAACGCTACGCGATTAATCACCACTGTAAGCTATGTTCTTCCTTTTTAAATTAATGTCTCGTAACTAAGTTATTATTATGCTTATTTGAGCCGAAGTAATCGTGATGTTGGGCTAAATATTAAGACGGAGTTATTGGATTTTGTACCATAATTGGGGTTTGGACAAAAGACCGACACTTGTGGACATTGGACTATTGACTATTAATAGATGGGGGTATTGTCTAATCGAATGACAACTCATTAGAATCTGTCGAACCTATCTTCAAATTAGTTAATCTAATAATTATTAAAATGATTATGTATGTCCTATTTAGTGACGTGTATACGACATCTGTTACAATCATTTAATTAATTATTCGGGTTGGGTAATTGATTATTCAAACTGATCAAGTGAGTAAATTAATATTCATATCTCATTAAAACAGGGGTGGATTACATACAAGGATAATTGGTGTAATTGTTAACAAAGTATTAAAACCTTGGATTACACACAGTCGATAACCTGGTGTAATTGTTAACAAAGTATTAAAACCTTGTTACAGTTCGAATCCCTAATTAGTTGGAATATTTGACTTCGGGAATAAGGTTAATTTGACGAGCATATTATATTTATGATGGGAATAAGGTTAATTATGACAGATAGGTATCAAATAAGCCAGGACAAAGGACAATTAACCCGGGTAACAATTAATTAAAATCAAAACGTCAAACATCATGATTACGGAAGTTTAAATAAGCATAATACTTTTATTTCATATTTCATCGTACCTTTATTTACTGTCATTTTAATTACTACAATTTACTTTATCGCAATTTAAATTCTTTCATTTATATTATCATCATTTATCTTTACGCTTTATTTAAAATCGACAAACCGGTCATTAAACGGTAAAACCCCCCTTTTATAATAATAATACTACTATATTACTAATATATATATATATATATATATATATATATATATATATATATGTGTGTGTGTGTGTGTGTGTGTGTGTGTGTGTGTATATATATATATACAAATATAATTGTTTAAAAATATAGTGTACGCAATAAGCCCTCTCCCTGTGGAACGAACCGGACTTACTAAAAACTACACTACTCTACGATTAGGTACACTGCCTATAAGTGTTGTAGCAAGGTTTAAGTATATCCCATCTATATAAAAAATAAAACTTGTGTAAATTGTACCGTATTTCGTATTAAAAATAATAGTATTTCGTATACACCGCTGCACACATCAAGTATTTTAGCACCGCTGCTGGGGACGCCGAAGCAAAACGCTATATTTTTGTAAACTATATTTTTGTAAATATATATTATTTCGTAAAAATATTTCGTATTTATAACAAGTATTAAATAAATAAATAAATAAAAAGAATATATATATATATATATATATATATATATATATATATATATATATATATATATATATATATATATATATATATATATTTTAAGAGATTGTCTTTAAAAAGTATTTTTATTTAGATTTTTAAATATAAATTTATTTTTATTAAATCATCTATCTTTTATATTGTAAAAAAAAAAAATCTGAGCCTGCAAAATTTGAACATGCATTGATCTGAACCTGCTTCTCATGCGACCTCATGATAATGGAGTGTTAAGGCCATGCGACCGCATGAGTAGGTCTGACACGTCTGATCCTTAGCCGACACAATTAGGGTTACGGTTTATTTATTATTATTATTAATTAATTAGTTAATTAAGGTTTAGTTTATTTAATATTTAGTTTTTTTTTTAATAAAATTTGTATTTTTAAATTTAATTTAGTTTTATTAATTATAAAATTAATACTTTTATAAAATAATAATATAAAAATAATATTTTTATAAAAATAAGTAATTTTATCATTTTTTGTCTCTTTTTATAAATTATATATTTTAATCGTTTAATTCGTAATTTGTAACTTGTCGTTCGTAATTTGTTTTAACTTAGTTTTTGCCATAGTTCTTTTATATTTCTAGATTTTTAAGCCGTGCCATAAATTCCCTTAAGTGCTTTTTCTTTAGATTAAGATTTAGGCGCTTTAGAATCTTACGACGTCGCTTATCGCCTTAGTTTTAAATAAATTTTAGTGCCTTTTAAGTAATTGTCGTTTTTGATTTAGAATTCCTTTTAAGTTTAAATACCTTTAGATGCAAGTTTTAATACTTAGTTTTTAGACTTTTAAGTTTCGACGCTCTACTTTCTTATTATTGTTTTTCGACTTTTTATTTTTCGACGTTTGTTTTTCGATTCTTATTTTTTGACGCGTTTTTTCTTTCTCATTTCTACGCTCTAGTTTTTAGGACATAGACTTTTTTATTTTCTTTAAACTTCGACGAAAAAATTATTTTAAGCGGTTAAATTGATAGACATCCAAAATTTTCTGCTTCGTAGTAATAGTTGGATTTGTTAGTGACTGAGTTGTGGATTTTCCGACTTAAAGGATCCTGGCTTCCTGCTGCATCTTTTGGCTATTCGAAACGTGGTCAATAGCAGAAAAGTCTATTAATTTGATAACTTATATAATTTTTATCTTTATAACTAATAGGATATTCAGTGAATGCACCGAGCAAAACGTTCACCACCTTTCATACGTTCACCACCTGTAACTCGATCAAGACATCTAGCCAATATCGTCGCCGTTGATTTTTCTTTAGAATCATCATCTAGTCGAACGAGTACTCCAATTCAAATTTCCGATTATCCATTCTTTGAACCCGACCTCACAATTGAGAACCCGGAGGATATTCAAGGACAATTCAGAGATCCTGAACCACTAATCATTCCTCCTAAACCACAAATCATTCAACCAGAGGTTGTCGAGGAAGAAACCATTAAATCAGAATCCTCTAGTGATTCGGATTCAACAAATTCAGATATGGCAGAAACGGAACCTCGAAGTATGGAAGACCAAATGAGAGCCACGCGCACTGTCCAAGGTCACGCCATTATTAAGCCAGATGTTAATGCGCCAGATTATGAAATCAAAGGATAAATCCTACACATGATAACTAATCAATGCCAATATAGTGGTATGCTAAAAGAAGATCCAAACGAACATCTTCGAACCTTTAATAGGATTTGTACTCTATTCAAAATCAGAGAAGTTGAGGATGAACATATCTATCTCATGTTGTTTCACTGGACATTAAAGGGAGAAGCTAAAGAATGGTTAGAATCGTTACCAGAAGGAGCAATTGACACATGGGATGTCTTAGTTGAAAAATTTCTTAAAAGATTCTTTCCGGCATCTAAAGCTGTGAGACTTCAAGGAGAAATTGTTACGTTTACACAAAAGCTAAATGAAACATTATATGAGGCGTGGACAAGATTCGGAAAGTTGTTGAGAGGATGTCCTCAACACGGTTTAGACACTTATCAAATAGTACAAATATTCTACCAAGGTGTCGACGTTGCCACACAAAAAGACATCGACACAGCAGCTGGTGGTTCCATTATGAAGAAAACCGCTACCAAAGCTCACAAAATCATTGATAACACAGCCTCCCACTCACATGAGTGGCATCAAGAAAAAGATATTTTTCGTTCATCTAAAGCGGCTAGAGCCGATTCTAACCATGACTTTGATTCCGTTTCCGCAAAAATAGATGCTTTCGAGAGACGAATGGAAAAGATGACTAAAGATATTCACGCAATACGAATCAGTTGTGAATAATGCGGTGGACCACACTTAACAAAAGATTGTCACATTGAGCAAACGATGGAACAACGTGAGAATGTTTCCTACATGAACCAAAGGCCGGGAAATAATTATCAAAATAATTATCAACCGCCAAGGCCAAACTTCAATCGAAATCAAAATATTCTTTACAATCCAAATGGACCCAACAATAACTCGTACAACCAATAAGGTCTGAATAACCAATCAACTCAAAACAACACTTTCAATCAACAAAGACCTGGCTTATATAAACCACCACAACAAACCGAAGAGAAAAAGCCAAATCTGAAAGAAATGATGGCAAAGCTAATGGAATCTCAAACACAATTTATTACATCTCAAACCCAAACAAATGAGAGGTTTGATCAGTCATTAAGAACTCAACAAGCTTCCATTTTGAATCTAGAAAAACACGTAGGTACTCTTGCTAGCATAATGAGTGAGAGGGAACAAGGAAAGCTACCAAGTAATACTGAAGTAAATCCTCAGAATGAGAATGTGAATATGGTGTCAACAAATTCTGAAAAACCAGCACCTGAAGATGGGAAGGTTTTAGATGTGAGTAACAATGAAGAAGTTACACCACCACCACCACCACCACCACCCGAGTATGTAAAGCAAGTGGTGGCACCATACAGACCACCCATCCCGTTTCCAAGAAAAGGAGTTGAGTATGAGCAAGTAATACGTAATAAAGTTTGTGATACCTCTGGAAAGAAAAATAAAAATAAGAAAGTGCAAGAAACAAAAACCGTAAAAATAAACCCGGAGAAGACAGTTCCACCAAAACCTCCACCCAGGTTGGGTGATCCGGGTGAATTTATTGTTCCTTGTCTACTTAGTGATTGTCTCATGTATGATGCACTAGCAGATTTAGGTGCAAGTGTGAGTGCTATGCCTCTTTCATTATATAAGAGATTAGGAGTAGGTGAGTTAAGTCCAACGGAAATGAGTGTTCGACTCTTTGATCAAACCATTAGGCACCCAGTTGGAATTGTTGATAACCTACACGTTCAAGTAGGTAATTTCACCTTTCTAGTCGAATTTATTGTCATTGACATAGAAGAGGACTCAAACATTCCTCTAATTTTAGGTCGACCATTCTTAGCATCTACCGGGGCGTTATTTGATGTACGAGAGGGTAGAATGACACTTAGTGATGGTGACAAATTGGTCACCTTTGTGAGTCGAAAGGCTAAATCTCCACCAACCAAAACTGTTGAACCAACAAAAACGATTGGTAAGAACCATGTTGTTTTACCAACTCCAACGGTAGTGCTTAACAATAATAAAATGCCTAAGTGTGGGGAAAATGAAGTAACACCTAATGATGACTTGATAACAAAGAACCCCGTTGTTGATACGAAATTAAATGACTCGGTTATTAACAGTTCAATGAAGAAACTTATTAAACGGATTCGTGATGCAAGAATCAAGGGGAACTTTAAGTTATGTAACCGGTTAGTATCCAATCTATCGCCTAAAGAAAAGGCAAAACTAGTTGAATTTGTAAATATTACATAGGAATCCAACCAATGGCTTAAAGCAAAAGTCATAGATATGCAAGTTGATTATGGTCCAAAAGAAATTGACGATGAAGTTAATCACAATTTCGACACTACAGCTACCTAAGTGTGGGGAGATTCAAATGTTCTAAAAATAAAATGCTGTCTAGAGTTAGTTGTTCTGTTCTTGTGTAGTTCCAAGAATGGAATCTGATTGGTCTTTTCCACTAGCAGACACTAAAGAACTAGTTTTCTTCCCCCCATTCTGAATTTTCTTTTGTTTTGTAGGTTTGTATGAAATTAATATGCATTTTAAATTTAAGTTTTGTGTGAATTTAAAAACAAAATTTACTTTATTTCATTAAGTTTAAAAAAATGATTTCTAAAATTCGTCGTAAGTTAAAGACTAGATCATAGAATCGAAATTGCTTTACCTGAAGGCGGGGCGAAAAATTTTGTTATCATTATTTTTAATTTTATTGATCTAAAGTATACCAAAAAAATTAAAAAAACCAAAAATCTTTGCTTTTAAAACAATCGCTTTAAAAACGAAAAATTTTAAATTTTGTCGAAGGACGGACTAGATAAATATACCGAAACTACCTAAAGTAAAAGGAAATAAAATTTTAAAAAATTATTCATTTAAATTTTTTTAATAAATAAAGGTTTTATAAAAAAAAATATATAAATATATATATATATATATATATATATATATATATATATATATATATATATATATATATATATATATATATATATATATATATATATATATGTGTGTGTGTGTGTGTGTGTTTGTAGTTTATCTTATGTACAAAACATGGTAAAACAATGCACTTTCAAAGACTGTCATTAAAGTTCAACAAAAGCTACTAATTTTGACGACAAGACGCAAAATATCAAATGTGATATAAAATAATATGTTTGCAAACTCGGTATTTTTAATCACTTTTCTACACTAATCATCCTCATGAATTTATAATTATAGTCTGATTTCATGCAAATGAGGGCATTGCATGATCTCAAGTGTGGGGAAGGGTTATAAATTCTCTCGGGTTTACACTTAGTTTAATTGCCAAATTTTGTGAAAATTTGAAAAATTTTCAGCTAAATGAATTCAAAATCATGTTTATACATATTTATGAACGATAAAACTAGGTGTTAATGCCGAAATTATTGTTACCTCGGAGAGAACATAAATGGAGAAACAACCCAAAACGCTTGAATTCATTTAAAATGGAATAGAAGAGAATAAAAAGGCAAAGAAAAGAATAAATAAAAGCTAAGTGTGGGAAGAATTTACCAAGTTCTTTAAAACATATATCACATATTTGGTACAGATTATTGCATGTACTTTTGTTTTGTACAAAATTAACTGTTTTACCCGGTAAATTGTAATATAAATGGAAGAAAAGATGGATCTACATGATGAATCAATTCCATCATTAAAATGAAGTAAAGTCTTCAGAAAAAGACACGCGCTTTTTGATTTAGGTCAGGAAGTTGTCGTCCAGACCAGCTGTAGGTTGACAAAAAATCTAGAAAAGTCATCTCTAAAATCAGCAGGAAATTCACGTACCTCAGCATCAAACAGGGTCGCCAAGTGGTCAGACTTATTTTAACCATGAGAGGATCTGTCTCGTAAAATGGGGAGGGCGTCGTGCAAATTAGCTTAATAAGACTAATGAATCAGACCCTCGGAAAGGATAATCTCCTTAAAGATTAAAAATCAGCATTTAAGCCTGATATTACTCAATCCTTGGGATTGACCTTAAAAGATTGAGAATTACAACTCATGGAATTCAATGATATCTAAACTCGAGCTTGAACAAGAAAATATTTAGATCAAATTAAAACCGATTTGTTTCCTGAAAACCTATTTTCAATATGTTCATTACCATTGAACGTAAAATCCTAGGAATTCAACGAAATTCATTAGGTCACCTAAACCTAATTGGGTATCAACTGTAAGAACAGTGGTTGCATAGCATGATCAAAGACAGGACCTTGTGCCAGACCGAAAAATTATAGGGTGATATTTACTATTGCTACTACAAAGGATAGTAATTGCATCCGACACGTTGTGGACCATGAACATCTGCATGTTATTAGACATTGCCTTAACAGTTGCTTGTTCAACGCTTTTCTTTACAACCGGACGGTAGTTTACCGAAAGGTAATATACGGAGCAAGTATATTGGACTTGTGCTTTCCTAACACAAGGATTAGCAAGTGGGTGACATAAAACCTCAAGTTTTGAGCTAAAATTTTAAAATATGAAACCCACACAACCCACAAAAACATTTTGCAAACACCGGTGAAGGGTTATTCCGGAAAACTTATCTAGGGTAAAAGCTAGCATGAATTTTCAAAAGATCAAATGTTTTCATAAAGATCCAATTTCCTTAAAGGATCTAAATTTTCATAGTCATGTGGGACTGTAAACCACAATGTTACTATCATTGTTTATACCGCTGTATCAAAATCACTGATGTATAAAGTGTGAGAATAAAAAACTGATTCGAGTGAAGTTTGTTTTATTTCAAGTTCTGTATTGCTTGAGGACAAGCAACGTTTAAGTGTGGGGATATTTGATAGTGCTCCAAATGAACATATATTTAGTCGCAATATCATTCTAATATGTAAAGTTTTTAATTGTAATTATTATATTTTTAAGTTGTAATCGTTTAAATAAATAAATGTGAAGACGAATCACGAAGATTACAAAATT
The DNA here is from genome assembly GCF_046630445.1 of Rutidosis leptorrhynchoides. Classification (NCBI taxonomy): domain Eukaryota; kingdom Viridiplantae; phylum Streptophyta; class Magnoliopsida; order Asterales; family Asteraceae; genus Rutidosis; species Rutidosis leptorrhynchoides. The sequence goes on from NC_092341.1 coordinate 111,062,224, forward strand.
GAAAAAAAAGTGCCACTAAAGCCTGAAAAGTGCCACTAAAGCCATAGTTGTGATGACCCAGAAATTTTCGACCAAATTTAAACTTTAATCTTTATATGATTCCGACACGATAAGCAAAGTCTGTAATGTTGAGTCTCGAAAACTTTGGAACTATGTTCATATATATTCAATTGACCTTTTGACTAGTTCTCGACGATTCACGAACAACTATTTGTAAATAGATATGTATATATTTAAATAAATAGATATAACTTGAAATATAATTTATGATGTAATTGCTAGAAATTAATTATGTAGAAATAATAATTATTTAAAACATATTTATATACAAATAATGTATATTAAAATAAATATTAAATAATTGTAATACTCGTTGATGTTCCAATTGATATTAAGCAAGTTAAATTCGAACTTATATGATTTTAAAATAAATGGTGATCCGAAATTGAGTTCTATAAATTTTAGGCTTACTAAAAATGTATTTAGGATTTAGTTATTAAATTTTACCACTTTTTATATTTTACCCAAAATTGAGAGGGACAGTTGATGTAATTTTATTTAATAAATTAATGATCGAATTTTATACCATAATGACTAAAATAAATAAATATAGTTTAATATAAAATTTGAGATTTTTTTGAAAACTTTTATCCGTCACTATTTAACAACAGAACCCGAAATAATATCCATATATATATTCATGTTGACTGATAAATATCTAGATTAATTGGCTAATACTATTGTTGATTGATATGTGATTGGTACTTCTGTTTGTGCATGAATATATCCGTGACTTATACCTCTTATTATTACTATTATACTTCTTATCTTATATGGATCATACATACATATAGACATATCTATCATATTAATTTATTTATTATTTTATTTTTCCTTATATCTGTTTCATGTCCTTTCTAACTTTTCAAATTTTTGTTTGATTGATATTGTTGTTGACACCCACTACCGTTTGTCCCTCAATTCTTCAATCATCTTTATATTATAAATATACATATACATTTAGATATGCTTATCAAATTCACAAACCCACAGAATCCATCTGTCTATCTATGTTTCACCACCTTAACTAAATATATACATATACACATTTATACATCACACAAACCCACAAAGAACAAAACCCACCACTTTCATATTCTACTTCTTTCTTCTTTTAACGAACATAAAACACCATCATCATCCTTATGAACCGTAGTGTTAACACTCGTTTTGATATTATTCGAAGAAGGCATGAACATAGATCCTCATCATCTTGTTCCCTTCTCTTCTTCGTAAAATATTATTTTTTTTCTTTTTTCCTTTCGAACCAAGCTGCCGTTTTTCTGTTTTCATTTCCATCGTGACCCACCAAGAATCACCAACAAGACCATCTTTCATCACCACCCTCACTCCCACCATGTTTCATCACCTTTGATCGAAAACCAAGACCACCATTTCCCCACCTTCACGACCCAAAACACAAACCCACTCAAGAAAATCATGAATAGTCCAACACCCTCATCAAATCACGATTTCTATTCCTACTTCTGTCTATATTTTTTTCGATAAAAGTGTAGACAAAAAGAATAATGATAATGTTATAATAATGATGATTATGATTATGTTAAAGTAATACTTATTCTCTCAACTTGCAGAATCCACTTACTATATTACTTATTCCTTTTAACCACCGACGACTAAGGATCACTTAGTATTTGGGCCGATAGCAAATGGAATTCAATTTGGGCCAACTAATCTTCTCTTGTATCGGGCTGTTCTTGGGCCATTTGTTGCTACGTGGACTTTGAGGCAACTTGGACTATTACTTGCAAGATTCAACAATTTTTTTCTGATTCGTGTTCGATGTCAACACAAAAACATCCCACGAAAAACCACCAGAATTAGCCAATCAAATTACTGCAGATATATATTATTTTTTTTCCTTTTCCTGTATCTGTTCCGGTTAAGAACTTCACGACAACCACCAACAAACCGTCATCAATAACTATTGAAAGTTTCTGATTCGTCCTATGATTGCAACCGTGAAATACTAAACTCAACCACCATAAACTACCACAAATCACTGCTATATTGCTGTTATGCGAACCTGTTATTCGCTACTGCTGTAGCTATATTTTCTTCTGCTCAAACCATCATCTTGGTTATTGTTACGCTGCTATTGTTGTTATTATTCGTGACCCAACAAAACCCACAAAATATATTGTGCACCTGCTTGTTTCTGTTTTGAAAATGATGATAACGTGGTAAAGGTTTCGATAATGATATTTATGATACAACCGTAGGATATATATGATTATGATAGTTTATAATGTTAAACGTGATGGTTTAATGATGATGAATGGCGATACTCATGAAATTAGATATTGGATTAGATAATGATCATATGTTGATATGGTAATGATCCCGTCGATACAATGTTATAGAAGATGAAAGTGGAAATATAATATAAAAGGGTTAAATAAAAAAAAATTGGTATGGTCAAAGAACAGAAAAACAAAAAAATGGATCACTGGTTAAGGCGCGTGTCGGGTGAACGAGAGGCCACGGGTTCGAGCCTTGTTGTGGGCAATTCTTTTTACACAAAGCTTGAAAGGGTATACACATTTTATATAATTTTTTTTCATTATTATTATGATTATTATTATTATTACTATTATTATTAATGTTGTTATTATTATTAATTATTGTTATTATTACAAGAATTATAAAAATTATTATGAATATCATTATTAATATATGTACTATTATTAACATGTTTAGGATTATTATTATTATCATTAATATGAAAACAATAAAATTTATTAGTATTTTCTTTAATTAGTATCATTTTATAATTATTAGTATCATTATTATCATTATTAATAATATCATTACTATTACTAGTATCATCATTATTAATAAGGTTATTATTATTAGTAACCCACTAATGTCAAAACTATCATTTTTAACGAATAAATAATTTTGTATATAAAATGTATTTAGTACATATATTATAACTATATTAATATTTCATATAACTATATATATTAACACTATCTAGATAAATAATTAAAGGTAACAAACTATTGATTTTCAAACATAATAATAATAATGTATATATATACGTACATGTATATATATGGATATATACATTAACATAACTAAATGAATGGATATTAATCATTTTAAAATATATATACACACACAACAAGTATATGTTTTAATTAGGATTTAAAATAAATCCTATACGACTACAAATATATATATATATATATATATATATATATATATAAATAATATATATAAATAAATAAAATTATGTGATTTCTATTATATATTTTAATATATAAATAAAAATGATATAGGTTCGTGAATCCGAGGTCAACCCTATACTTGTTCAATGTCGTTCTATGTATTTTTACTACAAAATACATTAGGTGAGTTTCATTAATCACTTTTTAAATGCTTTTGCAATATATATTTTTGGGACTGAGAATACATGCGCTTTTATAAATGTTTGATTAAATAGACACAAGTAATCGAAACTACATTATATGGTTGAATGATCGAAATCGAATATGCCCCTTTTAGTCTGGTAATCTAAGAATTAGGGAACAGACACCCTAATTGACGCGAATCCTAAAGATAGATCTATCGCGCCCAACAAGCCCCATCCAAAGTACCGGATGCTTTAGTACTTCGAAATTTATATCATGTCCGAAGGAGGATCCCGGAATGATGGGGATATTCTTATATACAAATTGTGAATGTCGGTTACCAGGTGTTCAATCCATATGAATGATATTTTTGTCTCTATGCATGGGACGTATGTTTATGAGAAATGGAAATATGGAAATATATTAAATCTTGTGGTCTATTAAAATGATGGAATTGAATGATTATGATAAACTAATGAACTCACCAACCTTTTGGTTGACACTTTAAAGCATGTTTATTCTCAGGTTCGAAAGAAATCTTCCGCTGTGCATTAGCTCATTTTAAGGATATTACTTGGAGTCATTCATGACATATTTCAAAAGACGTTGCATTCGAGTCGTTGAAGTTCATTAGAGATTATTATTAAGTAAATGACAGATTAGGTCATTTATAGTTGGATATTATGAAATGGTATGCATACCTGTCAACTTTCGATGAAATGAAAGGTTGTCTTTTAAAAACGAATGCAATGTGTGTAAAATGTATCATATAGAGGTCAAATACCTCGCGATGTAATCAACTATTATGAATCGTTTATAATCGATATGGACTTCGTCCGGATGGATTAGGACGGGGCGTTTCAGTAACTTAAATAGAACACTGTACAAAGATTAAGCAACACTAAGTAGGGGTGTTCATCGGTTCAGTTTTTGGTTTGTTCGGTTTATTCGGTTCGGTATATTCGGTTTTAAATTTTTTTTTAGCAAAATCGAAAACCGAACCAAAAACCGAATTCAAAGTTAAAACCGAACAGAACCGAAAACCGAATTCGAATTCGGATTTGGTTCGGTTTTCGGTTAAAACCGAATATTAAGGAAAAACTGAGAACGGTGGCAGTTTAATTGTGGCGTTACTGATTTCTTCGTTATTTATATCCTAAAACAATGGTGTACTATTAAATTATTAAGAATTCGATGATTTATTAATATTTACAGCTTAATTATGATGTTTAGTGCTTCTGTTATTAAGAAAAAGAACATAATAATTTGAGTAACATAATTATAATGTAAGGTACCAAATCGTCATATGTGTGAGAACATAGTTTATTGATTGGATCTCAAATTATAATGACATTAAAACATAAATATACAAATTAAATATATAAATATTTTGAATTCGGTTTTCGGTTAAACCGAATTCAAAATTTTCAGAACCGAAAACCGAATCGAAAACCGAATTCAAATTCGGTTTCGATTTGACTCGATCCGAAAACCTCTTTTCAAATTCGGTTTGGTTTCGGTTTGGTTTTCGGGTTCCACGGTTTCAAACCAAATACTGACCACCCCTAACACTAAGTTCCATTCATTAATAAAAAGTTGCATACATCCGCATAAGGTTCGTACAATACATTAGAAAAACATGAAACTACAACGTAAATTACATAATGAAATCTAATACAGTAGCCCTATGGTGACGGTGGGTAAAGGATGTCCATTATGTGGGAATGATGTTGGTGGAGCTGGTGGTGCAGACGGTCCAGCACCAGAAGTAGATGGTGCATAGCAGGGAGCCTTACAGAGTGATGTCTTAACCAACATTAAAAGTTTAACATACGATAATGTGCCTCTACGAATAGAGGGCAATAATAATAGTACGTGACCCAATGGTCGTTACAAATTCATCGTTCAAAAGTAATAAGGTTTGAATGCAAAATAAACGTTTCATGCGAAGACATCTCTAACACAAGCAGCGGGTGTCTACAGCAAGACTACAACCGCGGAAGCAAACAAACCTCTTAAGCACCTGAGAAAAACATGCTTAAAAATGTCAACACAAAGGTTGGTGAGCTATAGTTTAAGTATAACAGTAATGTAAGGTAGGCCACGAGATTTCAGTATTTCAAAACAGTATGAAAAATATATGTATAACCGTGGGCACTTGGTAACTAACTTAACGTAAATAACACCCCCTAAAAGTACACTTGGCGAGTGCGTAAGTTTACGAAGTATTAAACACCCGTTAAATGCTAGCGCTACTAGCCCGAGTGGGGATGTCAAACCCTATGGATCCATATCTAAGATTCGCGTTCACCGGTTCAAAGACCAATGACTAAACGTTACCGAGCTAAGGGGAAAGTTTATGCCGTTGTATAACCCACACATATATAAAGTTTAAGTACTCGTGCCTAGTATGTAAAACGTAAAATGCGCAAGTATTCTCAGTCCTAAAATATTTAAAGTAAAAAGGGATGCTATAACTCACAGTGAAAAGTAGTAAAGTCGATACGCGGGAATAGTAAGCAAGTGGTTGGTCCGGAAGGTCCTCAACCTAATTCAAAAGTTACTAAGTCAGTAAATCGTTCCCAAAGGTTTAAAAGTATGTAAATTAGGTCTTAAGTATCATCATCATTCATCATCAAACAAAAAGTGTAAAGTAAGTTTTATTCAAGAATAGAGTTTGAAATAAAGGCTGACTTCGTTCAGTAGCCACGACCTCTAAACAAACTGAAATGAGGTGACACCAGTGGTCATGGCTCCGTATATGAGTCCCCTAGTTTCTGACCAATTTCCAGAACCAAACTCATCTTCATTTGACTGTGGTGATGGTTTAAGTGCGAGTAGGTCAGAAATTTCAGCACAACATTAATAGGGTGTAGTGACTTTCGAAGGCCATAAATCCTAAACCGTAATTCGGATTAAGACGAGGCCTAAATGGAAAATCATCTAATTGAACCGAACTAGCTAGAAATCAAATTTTCCAGTAGCCCAGGTTAATGATAAGTTCCAGAAAACTGTAAGTAATGTGCTCCGGTGGGTTCTTGGTGCTTAATGCTCATCACGGTTCTCATCCTTGATGCTTATAGCTTCAAGTGTACAACTCGTTGATGTGTTTGCATCATATTAACCAAGTTTTGACCATCATAACACTAGTGTAAGCCTAAGATATGTAGCAAAACTCAATTAAGGGTTGTAAGTAGTTTTATGAACCAAAGTTACATCATGATCTTAGATCCGACACATACATGAGTTCTAATAGTAATATTAAGCTACAAACTTGAAAGTAACTAAATAAACAAGATATTAAGTTGTAGAACTTAGATCTTAGTTAGATCTTGATGATCCTAGACTAGAAAGTCTAGATCTAGTGTTCTTAAGTTAGATCCTTAGTTATAGAACTTGGATCTTCACTTTAATGAAACCATAAGTTATGAAACTTAGATTTTCATCTTGTAAAATGTATGTAAGCTTATAAGCTCTTATTTACAAAAAAATTAGAAGACCATAAGTTATATAAACTTAGATCCAACATAAGTATATGAAGTTATAACTAGAGAGTTATACTTCCATGTTCTTGAACTTATAAAGTTAACTTTAGTTTCAAGAAATATGAGATCAAGTTTAACTAGTAATACTTGACCAACAAAATACAAATCACGAATTGAAACATGTACAAAAGGAAGAAATAAATTAAATCTACAAGTAATAAGTTCATGGTTGTTCATACTTAGGAAGATTCAAGCCAAGGCTTGGATCTTTAAGAAAGTAAACCTTAAGTTTACAAAACATGAACACAAGTATGATTATAAAGCTCATGAACTTTTCTTTTTAACAAGTTTTATGGAGGAATCAAACTATAAACTTGATCCTCCTTGCTTCTTGTATGTTCTTGTATAAATAAGATAATATGAAGAATAAACTAGAAAGTTTGATTCTTAACAACTAGTAAGTAAACAACAACAAAAGAACAAGTAACAAAACAAGCAAATGATGATGATGTGTTTCGGTTTCATGAAGGAAAAAGAAAGGAAAGTAAAGCTTGTTACTTACAATATTGAGAGAAAAGATGAGAGAATGAGAAGTGTAAAATGAAGTGTGTGAAAAAGTGAAGTAATACAAGTAAATAAGTAACAAAAAATTTGAAATGGAACTCCCTCCAACCTCCTAGTTGGCCGACGGTTTTCAAGCACCAAAGGGGAAAGGTCAAAAGCAATCTTTCAAATGTTGGGGGATGGTGTGAACTCAAAATGGTATTAAAGTTAAATGGCATGGGAAAGTGGTGTAAGTATGCAAGTAACAAGACTCCTCATATCACTAATTAATCTTGTTTTGTCTTAATGATATACTTGCATAATAATGGGCTAATTAGTTCATTAAGAAAGTAGGGTGGGCTTCCAAGTCCATGTCCATTGATAAAGACCCAAGTCCAAGTATGTAACAATTAAATAAATAAAGCCCAAGAAATTAACTACTAACATTAGTTAATTAAAAATTATTAATAAAAATTAATCATGAACGTAAATAATATTCGAAATATTATTCGTGAAAAGCACGTGTGTCACAAAGACGAGTCGGGACATGTAAAGTCAATTACGGTAACAAGTAAAATGTATAAACATACATTTATTAAAGCGCAAGTATTAATAATAAATTATTAATAATAAAAGTTGGAAAATCCAGGGTCGTTACAGGATCGGATGGATATTCGATGGATCGGACATCCATTGCCATTCCTACTTTAAACAAAATAGCAACGACAACAATACTCAATCTCATGGAAAGTAGAGTACAGGGAATGTAAAGTCTAGACAGTCATTCCACCACACCCGAGTAATGAAATCGTTCTTCACCATGGTTAGAAAAAGGGCAAATGGTCCGAAAAGGTAACATATAATATCAAATTTGACAATAAATGTAATATGACTTTTCTATGCCCAAAAAAGATTACGTACTTCAATTTTTTCCGAAAAGGATTATGATTTGAACAAGTGTGCAATTGAGGTAATATCGTCAACTTTATTAACAATCGTTAGTCGAATTTCGTTAAGTTCTCACATGTGTTTGGCATGTGTGGGACAAAATTACACGGTTTTTCCATGAACCTTATAAAAAAAATGAAAAAAATAATAAAAGTAAAAAAATATATAAAAAAAATGATAAAAAATAGAAATTGATAAAAAATAAAATTAATTTAAGTTTTAAGTTTTTGAATTTTTTATTAATATTTCTATAAGGTTCAGGGACCAACCGTGTGATTTTGTCCCTTACATGTCAAACACTTGTGAGTACTTAACGAAATTTGACTAACGATTGTTAATAAAATTGACGAAATTACCTTAATTACACACTTTTTTCAAATCATAATCCTTTTCGAGCAAAAATTGAAACACGTAATCCTTTTCGGGCATTTGGACACGTCATATTAACTTTAATGTCAAATTTGGTATTATAGATTACCTTATCGGGCCATTTGCCCTTAGAAAAATTACTACTACTACTTTAATTCTAGACCATTAATTTTAAAGATGATATTTTATTATTTGTCTCACTCCAAAAATGAAAATAAATTACAAAATACCCCTAAATATTATTAAACGAGCAAAATGATTATTGCACGTTACTGTGAAAAAATCATTTGTAATAATACATGAAGTGGATTTTGATGATGTAGCGTGAGGGTACGAAATAGTATTATTTTTAATACAAAATACTACAAAATATGACACAAGTTTTATTAATTTACGGATGGGATATACCTAAACCTTGCTACAACACTATAGGCAGTGTACCTAATCGTAGAGTAGTGTAGTTTTTAGTAAGTCCGGTTCGTTCCACAGGGAGCTAGTGATTACGTACTATATTTTTATAAAACTATATTTATATAAATATATATAAATATATATATATATATATATATATATATATATATATATATATATATATATATATATATATATATATATATATATATATATATATATATATATATATATATATATATAAGTAGTAATATTATTATAAAAGGGGTTTTTTTACCGTTTAATGACCGGTTTGTCGATTTTATATTTTTAAGCGTAAAGATAAATGACAACAATTAAAGTGCGTAAAATATATAAATGACGATAAATAAAATAACAATAAATAAAATTGCGATAGAATATGAAATAAAAGGATTATGCTTATTTAAACTTTCGTAATCATGATGTTTGACGTTTTGATTTTAATTAATTGTTACTCGGGTTAATTGTCCTTTGTCCTGGTTTATTTGATACCTATCTGGTTTTTGTCCATAATAGTCCATCGGTCATAAATATAAAGTGCGAGTGTCCTCGTCAAATTACCCTTATACCCGAAGTCAAATATTCCAACTAATTAAGGATTTAAACTGTGACGCAGTTATCACTTCTGTCAACAATTACACCAGTTATCACTGTATGTAATCCACCCCTGTTTTGATTAGATATGAATATTAATTTACCCACTTGATCAGTTTGAATAATCAATTACCCAACCCGAATAATTAATTAAATGATTATAATAGGACAACGTCACTAAATAGGAGAACCATAATCATTATTAATTATTAGGTTAATTAATTTGAAGATAGGTTCGACAGACTCCAATGAGTTGTCACTCAATTAGACAATACCCCCCATCTATTAATAGTCAATAGTCCAATTTCCACAAGTGTCGGTCTTTTGCCCAAACCTTAATTATGGTACAAAGTTCAATAACCCCGTCTTAATATTTTAGCCCAACATCACGATTACTTCGGCTCAAATAAGCATAATAATAACTTAGCTACGAGACATTAATGTAAAAAGGTTGAACATAACTTACAATGATTAAAAATAGCGTAGCGTTACACGGACAGAATTTCGACTTACACACTCAAACGATCTCTATCATAAATCTTATTATTATCATAATTTAAAATTAAAATTAAGATTATTGTTATATCTGATTACATTAACATTATGATAGAGAGATATAGATTTATAGATATATTTTTAGGTAGAAAAAGGATGGAAAAGGGTGTCTCTAAATCATCGATTTAGATGGCCTTTTATAGGCAAATGATAAATTAAAATTTTCACTTATGACCCCTGAACTATGCTCAATTAATAACTTTTTATTATTTAATATTATTCTTATTATGAATTATTTAAATATTATATTATATTCTTGTGCATAGTTGACTTGTAATTTTTACACCGTTGCGTCGAGCGTTGAGAGTTGACTCATGTCCCGGTTCCGGATTTTCGAACGTCCTTTCGTACAATTTTATATCGTGTACTTTGCGTTTTCTAACTTATACTCTTGTCATTTTTAGACGTTCTTCATCAATAATTTGAACCTTTTTGATTGTATCTTGTACTTTTTAGCTTTTTGGACCTTTTTGTCTTCAAATCGTCGTTTTCGCCTTTTGTCTTCGCACTTATTTAAAATAAACGAATATTACTTGAAAATGGAACAATTGCAACTAAAATCTTGTCTTTCTTGGGGGATAATGCTATGAAATATATGTTCCTTTTTAGCCTTATCAATATCCCCACACTTGAGCGTTGCTTGTCCTCAAGCAATATAGTCTTGAAATAAAAACATACAAATCACTTCTTTATTCTTCACACTTTATACATCAGTGATTTTGATATGGCGGTATAAACAATGATAGTAACGATATGGTTAAAGGTGGGTGTGTCATCCACAGTTGCCTTGGGTTTAGGTCAACGACACTTGCAATCAAATAGCTGATTTACTTTCGGTTTCCAAAGCAAAGTGCACATTTGAAAGGCGGTTTACAGTCCCACATGACTATAAAAATGTAGATCCTTTAGGAAATTGGATCTTTATGAAAACATTTGATCTTTTAAAAATTCAAGCTAGATTTTACCCTAGACAAGTTTTCTGATTTGACCCACCATCGGTGTTGCAAAATATATTTGTGGATCAATATTTTGGCTAAAAACATTTAGGTTCGTGTAATCCACTGCTATCCCGGTATCGGAAAGCACACATCCAATTTACTTGTTCCGTATATTACCTTTCGGTAAACTACCGTCCGGTTGTAAAGGAAAGCGATGAACAAGAAACTGTTAGGGCAATGTCCCGTGACATGCAGATGATTATGGTCTTATTAACGTGTCGGATGCTAGAACTATCCTTGGTAGGAGCAATAGTAAAGATCATCCTATAATTTTTTTTCGGTCTGGCACAAGGTCCTGTCTCCGACCATGCTATGCAACCACCGTTCTTACGGTTGACACCCGATTTGGTTCAGGTGACCTAATGAATTCTAATGAATTCTCAGGATTTTACGTTCAATGGTAATGAACGCATTGAAAATGGGTTTTCAGAAAACAAATCGGTTTATAATTTTGATCAAAATATTTTCTCGTTCAAGCTCGAGTTTAGATATCATTGAATTCCATGAGTTTGAATTCTCAATCTTTAAGGTCAATCTCAAGGATTGAGTAATATCAGGCTTAAATGCTGATTTTTAATCTTTAAGGAGATTATCCTTTCTGGGGATCTGATTCATTAGTCTTATCAAGCTAATTTGCATGGTGCCCCCCATTGTACGAGATAAATCCTTCTCATGGTTAGGATAAATCTGACCACTTGGCGACCCTGTTTAATGCTGAGGTCCGTGGATTTCCTGCTGATTTTAGTGATGACTTTTCTAGATTTTTCGTCAACCTACAGCTGGTCTGGATTACAACTTCTTGACCTAAATCAAGAAGCGCGTGTCTTTTTCGGAAGACTTTACTTCCTTTTAATGATAGAATTGATTCATCGTGTAGATCCACCTTTCTTTCAAATATATTACAGTAAATCGGGTAAAACTGATTAGTATCGTCCAAAACAAAAGTACCTGTAATAATCTTATACAAAAACATGTGATAGATATTTTCTAATTAAATAACTTGGTACATTCTCCCCACACTTAGTTTCTTTCTTTGACTTTTTATTCTTCTTTATTCCATTTTAAATGAATTCAAGCATTTTGGGTTGTTTCTCAATTTATGTCCTTTCCGAGGTAACGATAATTTCGGCATTAACACCTAGTTTTCATCGTTCATAAATATGTATAAACATGATTTTTGACTTCATTTAGTTGAAAATTTTTCAAATTTTCACAAAATTTGGCAAATAAACCAAGTGTAAACCTGAGAGAATTTATAACCCTTCCCCACACTTGAGATCATGCAATGCCCTCATTTGCATGAAATCAGACTATAATTATAAATTCATGAGGGTGATTAGTGTAGAAAAGTGATTAAAAATACCCAGTTTGTAATTTCAAAGCTCGTAGAATGATAGATGGCGAGCCTCATCGTTCATTCCTTCATTTATTATATCACATTTGTTGTTTTGCGTCTTGTCGTCAAAATTAGTAGCTTTTGCTGAACTTAATGTTAGTCTTTGAAAGTACGCTGTTTTACCCTGTTTTGTACATAACATAAAATACAAACATATATACACATATTTTTGAAGTTTGGTATATAACCCCACGTTCAAAAATTTATAAAATATAGTATTTTTTTTTTGCATACTTTAAATCAATAAAATTAAAGATAATGATAACAAAATTTGTCACCCCTCCCTCGGGTAAAGTAATTTCGGCTTAATGACCTAGTCTTCAACTCACGACGAATTTTAGAAATCATTTTTTCAACTTAATGAATTAAAGTAAATTTTGTTTTTAAAATCACACAAAAACTTAAATTTGAAAAGCATATTAATTTCATATAAAACCTACAAAACAAAAAAAAAATTCAGAATGGAGGGAGAAAACTAGTTCTTTAGTGTCTGCTAGCGGAAAAGACCAATCGGATTCCATTCTCGGAACTACACGAGAACAGAACAACTAACTCTAGACAGCATTTTCTTTTTAGAACATTTGAATCTCCCCACACTTAGGTAGCTGTGGTGTCGAAATTATTATTAGCTTCATCGTCAATTTCTCTTGGTCCATAATCAACTTGCATATCCGTGACTTTTTTTTTAAGCCATTGGTCGGATTCATGTGTTATATCCACAATTTCAATTAGCTTCGCCTTTTCTTTAGGCGACAGATTGGATACTAATCGGTTACATAACTTAAAGTTCCCCTTGGTTCTAGCATCGCGAATCCGTTTAATAAGTTTCTTCATTGAACTATTAATAACGGGATCATTTAATTTCGTATCAACAACGGGGTTCTTTGTTATCAAGTCATCATTAGGCGTTACTTCATTTTCCCCACACTTACGCGTTTTATTATTGTTAAGCACTACCGTTGGAGTTGGTAAAACAACATGGTTCTTACCAATCGTTTTTGCTGGTTCAACGATTTTGGTTGGTGGAGATTTAGACTTTCGAATCATAAAGGTGATCGATTTGTCACCACTACTAAGTGTCATTCTACCGTTTCTTACATCAAAGAACGCCCCGGTGGACGCTAAGAATGGTCGACCTAAAATTAGAGGAATGTTTGGGTCCTCTTCTATGTCAATGACAATGAATTCGACTAGAAAGGTTAAATTACCTACTTGAATGGGTAGGTTGTCAGCAATTCCAACTGGGTGCTTAATGGTTTGATCAAAGAGTCGAACACTCATATCCGTTGGAGTTAACTCACCTACACCTAATCTCTTATATAAGGAAAGAGGCATAACACTCACACTTGCACCTAAATCTGCTAGTGCATCATACATGACACAATCACTAAGTAGACAAGGAATAATAAATTCACCCGGATCACCTACCCTAGGTGGAGGTTTTGGTGGAACTGTATTCACCGGGTTTATCTTTACGGTTTTTGTTTCTTGTACTTTCTTATTCTTTTTCTTCTTCTTCTTTCCAGAGGTATCACAATCTTTATTACCTATCACTTGCTCATACTCAACTCCTTTTCTTGGAAACGGGATGGGTGGTTTATATGGTGCCACCACTGGCTTTACATACTCTGGTGGTGGTGGTGTAACTTCTTCATTTTTACTCTCATCTAAAACCTTCCCATCTTCCGGAGCTGGTTTTTCAGAATTTGTTGAAACCATGTTAACATTCTCATTCCGAGGATTTGCTTTAGTATTACTCGGTAGCTTTCCTTGTTCCCTCTCACTCATCATGCTAGCAAGAGTACCTACATGTTTTTCTAGATTCAAAATGGAAGCTTGTTGAGTTCTTAATGACTGATCAAACCTCTCGTTTGTTTGGGTTTGAGATGTAATGAATTGTGTTTGAGATTCAATCAGCTTTGCCATCATTTCTTCTAGATTTGGCTTTTTCTCTTCGGGTTGTTGTGGTGGTTTATACAAGTTAGGTCTTTGTTGATTGAAAGTGTTGTTTTGAGTTGGTTGGTTATTCGGACCTTGTTGGTTATACGAGTTGTTGTTTGGTCCATTTGGATTGTAAAGAATGTTTTGATTTCGATTGAAGTTCAGCTTTGGCGGTTGATAATTATTTTGATAATTATTTCCCGGCCTTTGGTTCATATAGGAAACATTCTCTCGTTGTTCCATGGTTGGTTCAAAGTGACAATCTTTCAATAAGTGTGGTCCACCGCATTGCTCACAACTGATTCGTATTGCGTGAATATCTTTATTCATCTTTTCCATTCGTCTTTCGAAAGCATCTATTTTTGCGGAAACGGAATCAAAGTCATGGCTAGAATCGGCTCTAGCCGCTTTAGATGATCTAACGATATCTTTTTCTTGATGCCACTCATGAGAGTGGGAGGCTGTGTTATCAATAATTTTGTAAGCTTCAGTTGCGGTTTTCTTCATAATTGAACCACCAGCTGTTATGTCGATGTCTTTTCTTGTAGCGATGTCTACGCCTTTATAGAAGATTTGCACTATTTGAAAAGTATCTAATCCGTGTTGAGGACATCCTCTCAACATCCTTCCGAATCTTGTCCACGCCTCATATAATGTTTCATTTGGCTTTTGCGCGAATGTAACAATTTCTCCTTGAAGTCTCACGGCTTTGGATGCCGGAAAGAATTGTTTAAGAAATTTTTCTACTAAAACATCCCATGTATCAATCGCCCCTTCAGGTAACGATTCTAACCAATCTTTGGCTTCTCCCTTTAAGGTCCAGGGAAATAACATGAGATAGATCTGTTCATCCTCCACTTCTCGGATTTTGAATAGTGTACAGATCCTATTAAACGTACGAAGATGTTCATTTGGGTCTTCATTCGGCGTACCACTATATTGGCACTGATTAGTTACCATGTGTAGAATTTGTCCTTTGATTTCATAATCTGGAGCATTAACTTCTGGCTTAATAATGGCGTGACCTTGGCCAGTGCGTTTAGCTCTCATTCGATCTTCCATACTTAGAGGTTCTAGATTTTCCATAATTGAATTCGTTGAATACGAATCACTAGAGAACTCTGATTTAACGGTTTGTGGTTCAGGAGGAATAATTAGTGGTTCAGGATCTCGGAATTGTCCCTGAGTATCCTCCGGGTTCTTAATTGTGAAGTCGGGTTCAAAAGATGGATTATCGGAAATTTGAGTTGGAGTTCTTGTTCGACTAGATGACGATTCTAAAGAAAAATCAACGGCGACAATATTGGCTAGATGTCTTGATCGAGTTACAGGTGGTGAACGTTTTGCTCGGTGCATTCACAGAATATCCTATTAGTTATAAAAATAAGAAAAACTTATATAAGTTGTCCAATTAATAGACTTTTCTGATTTTGCCCACGTTTCGAATAGCCAAAAGATGCAGCAGGTAGCCAGGACCCTTTAAATCGGAAGCCCACAACTAGCCACTAACAAATCCAACTATTACTACGAACCAGAAAAATGTCAACGTCTATTAATTTAACCGCTTAAATAATTTTTCTTTCCGTTTTAAGATTTAGATAAGAAGTATAGAAAATTCTAAGTCCTAAAAACTAGAGTATCGAGAAATAAGGAAGAAATAGATTGCGCGTCGAAAAATGTTGAAAAATAAAAAGGTCGAAAAATAGGCGTCGAAAAATAAAAATAAGAAAGTAGTGCGAAATACGGCGTCGTAAAATTCTAAAGCACCTAAAAATTAGTCTAAGGAATAAGCACTTAAGGGATTTTACGGCAAAGCCTAAAAATTCTAGAAGTAAAAATAACTATGGCAAAACTAAACTTAATACTAAAAGTTGCGAATATAGTCTAAAAATCTAAAGGTAATAAAACTAAAAAAAACATTTTTTTTTATAGACAAAATCTTAAAAAAAATATTTTTTTTTAATAATTTTTTTTTTTTACGTTTTTTTTTTTTACTTTTTTTTTACGTTTTTTTTTTTACGTTTTTTTTTTACGTTTTTTTTTTTTACGTTTTTTTTTTTTTTATTTTTTTTTTTAAAGTGAAATAAGTCCAAATCTCATATAAATGATCTGCGACTAGATTTATTAACAATTAAATTAATTACAGTCATTAACTTGTACCAAATCTCATTTCTTTTTTTTTTATTTCTATTAAAGCACAGCATCCAAGAAAATGAATAAGGTATTTTTAGTAGGCAATTAAGAAGTGGGACCTATTGCTTTTGCTTTTGCTTTTGGTGGTCACAATAGAAACAAAGAAAAAGAAGGGTGAAAATCTAGTTAAATCTAGTGAAAATCTATAAAAACTAATTAAAAAAAAAATCTATTAGACACAACGTGTCCCCAAAATTATTTTGTTTTATATAATTTTATTTTTACAAATATAAATTAAAAATATAGCGTTTTAGCGATCCCCGGCAGCGGCGCCAAAAACTTGATGATGTAGCGTGAGGGTACGAAATAGTATTATTTTTAATACAAAATACTACAAAATATGACACAAGTTTTATTAATTTACGGATGGGATATACCTAAACCTTGCTACAACACTATAGGCAGTGTACCTAATCGTAGAGTAGTGTAGTTTTTAGTAAGTCCGGTTCGTTCCACAGGGAGCTAGTGATTACGTACTATAATTTTATAAAACTATATTTATATAAATATATATATATATATATATATATATATATATATATATATATAAGTAGTAATATTATTATAAAAGTGGTTTTTTTTTACCGTTTAATGACCGGTTTGTCGATTTTATATTTTTAAGCGTAAAGATAAATGACAACAATTAAAGTGCGTAAAATATATAAATGACGATAAATAAAATAACAATAAATAAAATTGCGATAGAATATGAAATAAAAGGATTATGCTTATTTAAACTTTCGTAATCATGATGTTTGACGTTTTGATTTTAATTAATTGTTACTCGGGTTAATTGTCCTTTGTCCTGATTTATTTGATACCTATCTGGTTTTTGTCCATAATAGTCCATCGGTCATAAATATAAAGTGCGAGTGTCCTCGTCAAATTACCCTTATACCCGAAGTCAAATATTCCAACTAATTAAGGATTTAAACTGTGACGCAGTTATCACTTCTGTCAACAATTACACCAGTTATCACTGTATGTAATCCACCCCTGTTTTGATTAGATATGAATATTAATTTACCCACTTGATCAGTTTGAATAATCAATTACCCAACCCGAATAATTAATTAAATGATTATAATAGGACAACGTCACTAAATAGGAGAACCATAATCATTATTAATTATTAGGTTAATTAATTTGAAGATAGGTTCGACAGACTCCAATGAGTTGTCACTCAATTAGACAATACCCCCCATCTATTAATAGTCAATAGTCCAATTTTCACAAGTGTCGGTCTTTTGCCCAAACCTTAATTATGGTACAAAGTTCAATAACCCCGTCTTAATATTTTAGCCCAACATCACGATTACTTCGGCTCAAATAAGCATAATAATAACTTAGCTACGAGACATTAATGTAAAAAGGTTGAACATAACTTACAATGATTAAAAATAGTGTAGCGTTACACGGACAGAATTTCGACTTACACACTCAAACGATCTCTATCATAAATCTTATTATTATCATAATTTAAAATTAAAATTAAGATTATTGTTATATCTGATTACATTAACATTATGATAGAGAGATATAGATTTATAGATATATTTTTAGGTAGAAAAAGGATGGAAAAGGGTGTCTCTAAATCATCGATTTAGATGGCCTTTTATAGGCAAATGATAAATTAAAATTTTCACTTATGACCCCTGAACTATGCTCAATTAACAACTTTTTATTATTTAATATTATTCTTATTATGAATTATTTAAATATTATATTATATTCTTGTGCATAGTTGACTTGTAATTTTTACACCGTTGCGTCGAGCGTTGAGAGTTGACTCATGTCCCGGTTCCGGATTTTCGAACGTCCTTTCGTACAATTTTATATCGTGTACTTTGCGTTTTCTAACTTGTACTCTTGTCATTTTTAGACGTTCTTCATCAATAATTTGAACCTTTTTGATTGTATCTTGTACTTTTTAGCTTTTTGGACCTTTTTGTCTTCAAATCGTCGTTTTCGCCTTTTGTCTTCGCACTTATTTAAAATAAACGAATATTACTTGAAAATGGAACAATTGCAACTAAAATCTTGTCTTTCTTGGGGGATAATGCTATGAAATATATGTTCCTTTTTAGCCTTATCAGATTTCAGTAGAGTTCAGATTTCAGATGCTGCTGAAAACTCAAGTTATTATCACAATCTTATTATATGCGTAGATAATCCTATCGAATTCCGGTCAACTGTAACAACCCAAACCAATAACCAACCAAATACGTGAAACAACTTTTTTTTTTATATATATAACAGTGGAGTGCGCCACGCGCACCACCTCAGGGTGCGCGGCGCGCACAGGTCTGTTTTCAGTTCTGTCCGGTTTTGCAATTTTTCAAATAAAGATCACCCACTTCCCGACATATTTAGACGAAACACTTTTCACAACATGTCATAATAGTTAAAACTCACACGATTCAATAATAAAAGGAGTTTTTCAAAACTTGGCCCACATCGGCCGTTTTACAAGTTTCATACAAAACACGAGTTTCGACCACATTAGTTTAAATTCCAAACGACACTAAGAGCATGGTGTTTGGGGTTAAACTACCCAAATCTCGGTCAAACTCCAAAAGCTATCACATCCAAAAGCATCCCCTATCAAACATGTGGGAATCTCTAATCCAACCGTACGCCCTTACCCTTGTCAACGCCCGAGCCTATAAAAAGGTAAACAACGAGAGGGTAAGCTAAAGCTTAGTGAATGCAATAATTATACATATACATATATAACTTACTTACTTGCAAACACTTACAACAAATCCGCATACATACTAGCAACATAATTAGCATACCCTTATAATGTATAATTAGCATACCAACATTAAAAGTTTAACATACGATAATGTGCCTCTACGAATAGAGGGCAATAATAATAGTACGTGACCCAATGGTCGTTACAAATTCATCGTTCAAAAGTAATAAGGTTTGAATGCAAAATAAACGTTTCATGCGAAGACATCTCTAACACAAGCAGCGGGTGTCTACAGCAAGACTACAACCGCAGAAGCAAACAAACCTCTTAAGCACCTGAGAAAAACATGCTTAAAAATGTCAACACAAAGGTTGGTGAGCTATAGTTTAAGTATAACAGTAATGTAAGGTCGGCCACGAGATTTCAGTATTTCAAAACAGTATGAAAAATATATGTATAACCGTGGGCACTTGGTAACTAACTTAACGTAAATAACACCCCCTAAAAGTACACTTGGCGAGTGCGTAAGTTTACGAAGTATTAAACACCCGTTAAATGCTAGCGCTACTAGCCCGAGTGGGAATGTCAAACCCTATGGATCCATATCTAAGATTCGCGTTCACCGGTTCAAAGACCAATGACTAAACGTTACCGAGCTAAGGGGAAAGTTTATGCCGTTGTATAACCCACACATATATAAAGTTTAAGTACTCGTGCCTAGTATGTAAAACGTAAAATGCGCAAGTATTCTCAGTCCTAAAATATTTAAAGTAAAAAGGGATGCTATAACTCACAGTGAAAAGTAGTAAAGTCGATACGCGGGAATAGTAAGCAAGTGGTTGGTCCGGAAGGTCCTCAACCTAATTAAAAAGTTACTAAGTCAGTAAATCGTTCCCAAAGGTTTAAAAGTATGTAAATTAGGTCTTAAGTATCATCATCATTCATCATCAAACAAAAAGTGTAAAGTAAGTTTTATTCAAGAATAGAGTTTGAAATAAAGGCTGATTTCGTTCAGTAGCCACGACCTCTAAACAAACTGAAATGAGGTGACACCAGTGGTCATGGCTCCGTATATGAGTCCCCTAGTTTCTGACCAATTTCCAGAACCAAACTCGTCTTCATTTGACTGTGGTGATGGTTTAAGTGCGAGTAGGTCAGAAATTTCAGCACAACATTAATAGGGTGTAGTGACTTTCGAAGGCCATAAATCCTAAACCGTAATTCGGATTAAGACGAGGCCTAAATGGAAAATCATCTAATTGAACCGAACTAGCTAGAAATCAAATTTTCCAGTAGCCCAGGTTAATGATAAGTTCCAGAAAACTGTAAGTAATGTGCTCCGGTGGGTTCTTGGTGCTTGATGCTCATCACGGTTCTCATCCTTGATGCTTATAGCTTCAAGTGTACAACTCGTTGATGTGTTTGCATCATATTAACCAAGTTTTGACCATCATAACACTAGTGTAAGCCTAAGATATGTAGCAAAACTCAATTAAGGGTTGTAAGTAGTTTTATGAACCAAAGTTACATCATGATCTTAGATCCGACACATACATGAGTTCTAATAGTAATATTAAGCTACAAACTTGAAAGTAACTAAATAAACAAGATCTTAAGTTGTAGAACTTAGATCTTAGTTAGATCTTGATGATCCTAGACTAGAAAGTCTAGATCTAGTGTTCTTAAGTTAGATCCTTAGTTATAGAACTTGGATCTTCACTTTAATGAAACCATAAGTTATGAAACTTAGATTTTCATCTTGTAAAATGTATGTAAGCTTATAAGCTCTTATTTACAAAAAAATTAGAAGACCATAAGGTATATAAACTTAGATCCAACATAAGTATATGAAGTTATAACTAGAGAGTTATACTTCCATGTTCTTGAACTTATAAAGTTAACTTTAGTTTCAAGAAATATGAGATCAAGTTTAACTAGTAATACTTGACCAACAAAATACAAATCACGAATTGAAACATGTACAAAAGGAAGAAATAAATTAAATCTACAAGTAATAAGTTCATGGTTGTTCATACTTAGGAAGATTCAAGCCAAGGCTTGGATCTTTAAGAAAGTAAACCTTAAGTTTACAAAACATGAACACGAGTATGATTATAAAGCTCATGAACTTTTCTTTTTAACAAGTTTTATGGAGGAATCAAACTATAAACTTGATCCTCCTTGCTTCTTGTATGTTCTTGTATAAATAAGATAATATGAAGAATAAACTAGAAAGTTTGATTCTTAACAACTAGTAAGTAAACAACAACAAAAGAACAAGTAACAAAACAAGCAAATGATGATGATGTGTTTCGGTTTCATGAAGGAAAAAGAAAGGAAAGTAAAGCTTGTTACTTACAATATTGAGAGAAAAGATGAGAGAATGAGAAGTGTAAAATGAAGTGTGTGAAAAAGTGAAGTAATACAAGTAAATAAGTAACAAAAAATTTGAAATGGAACTCCCTCCAACCTCCTAGTTGGCCGACGGTTTTCAAGCACCAAAGGGGAAAGGTCAAAAGCAATCTTTCAAATGTTGGGGGATGGTGTGAACTCAAAATGGTATTAAAGTTAAATGGCATGGGAAAGTGGTGTAAGTATGCAAGTAACAAGACTCCTCATATCACTAATTAATCTTGTTTTGTCTTAATGATATACTTGCATAATAATGGGCTAATTAGTTCATTAAGAAAGTAGGATGGGCTTCCAAGTCCATGTCCATTGATAAAGACCCAAGTCCAAGTATGTAACAATTAAATAAATAAAGCCCAAGAAATTAACTACTAACATTAGTTAATTAAAAATTATTAATAAAAATTAATCATGAACGTAAATAATATTCGAAATATTATTCGTGAAAAGCACGTGTGTCACAAAGACGAGTCGGGACATGTAAAGTCAATTACGGTAACAAGTAAAATGTATAAACATACATTTATTAAAGCGCAAGTATTAATAATAAATTATTAATAATAAAAGTTGGAAAATCCAGGGTCGTTACAGGATCGGATGGATATTCGATGGATCGGACATCCATTGCCATTCCTACTTTAAACAAAATAGCAACGACAACAATACTCAATCTCATGGAAAGTAGAGTACAGGGAATGTAAAGTCTAGACAGTCATTCCACCACACCCGAGTAATGAAATCGTTCTTCACCATGGTTAGAAAAAGGGCAAATGGTCCGAAAAGGTAACATATAATATCAAATTTGACAATAAATGTAATATGACTTTTCTATGCCCAAAAAAGATTACGTACTTCAATTTTTTCCGAAAAGGATTATGATTTGAACAAGTGTGCAATTGAGGTAATATCGTCAACTTTATTAACGATCGTTAGTCGAATTTCGTTAAGTTCTCACATGTGTTTGGCATGTGTGGGACAAAATTACACGGTTTTTCCATGAACCTTATAAAAAAATGAAAAAAATAATAAAAGTAAAAAAATATATAAAAAAATGATAAAAAATAGAAATTGATAAAAAATAAAATTAATTTAAGTTTTAAGTTTTTGAATTTTTTATTAATATTTCTATAAGGTTCAGGGACCAACCGTGTGATTTTGTCCCTTACATGTCAAACACTTGTGAGTACTTAATGAAATTTGACTAACGATCGTTAATAAAATTGACGAAATTACCTTAATTACACACTTTT
The DNA here is from genome assembly GCF_046630445.1 of Rutidosis leptorrhynchoides. Lineage (NCBI taxonomy): Eukaryota > Viridiplantae > Streptophyta > Magnoliopsida > Asterales > Asteraceae > Rutidosis > Rutidosis leptorrhynchoides. The sequence continues at coordinate 111,085,472 of NC_092341.1, forward strand.
TTCAAATCATAATCCTTTTCGAGCAAAAATTGAAACACGTAATCCTTTTCGGGCATTTGGACACGTCATATTAACTTTAATGTCAAATTTGGTATTATAGATTACCTTATCGGGCCATTTGCCCTTAGAAAAATTACTACTACTACTTTAATTCTAGACCATTAATTTTAAAGATGATATTTTATTATTTGTCTCACTCCAAAAATGAAAATAAATTACAAAATACCCCTAAATATTATTAAACGAGCAAAATGATTATTGCGCGTTACTGTGAAAAAATCATTTGTAACAATACATGAAGTGGATTTTGATGATGTAGCGTGAGGGTACGAAATAGTATTATTTTTAATACAAAATACTACAAAATATGACACAAGTTTTATTAATTTACGGATGGGATATACCTAAACCTTGCTACAACACTATAGGCAGTGTACCTAATCGTAGAGTAGTGTAGTTTTTAGTAAGTCCGGTTCGTTCCACAGGGAGCTAGTGATTACGTACTATATTTTTATAAAACTATATTTATATAAATATATATATATATATATATATATATATATATATATATATATATATATATATATATATATATATATATATATATATATAAGTAGTAATATTATTATAAAAGGGGTTTTTTTTTACCGTTTAATGACCGGTTTGTCGATTTTATATTTTTAAGCGTAAAGATAAATGACAACAATTAAAGTGCGTAAAATATATAAATGACGATAAATAAAATAACAATAAATAAAATTGCGATAGAATATGAAATAAAAGGATTATGCTTATTTAAACTTTCGTAATCATGATGTTTGACGTTTTGATTTTAATTAATTGTTACTCGGGTTAATTGTCCTTTGTCCTGGTTTATTTGATACCTATCTGGTTTTTGTCCATAATAGTCCATCGGTCATAAATATAAAGTGCGAGTGTCCTCGTCAAATTACCCTTATACCCGAAGTCAAATATTCCAACTAATTAAGGATTTAAACTGTGACGCAGTTATCACTTCTGTCAACAATTACACCAGTTATCACTGTATGTAATCCACCCCTGTTTTGATTAGATATGAATATTAATTTACCCACTTGATCAGTTTGAATAATCAATTACCCAACCCGAATAATTAATTAAATGATTATAATAGGACAACGTCACTAAATAGGAGAACCATAATCATTATTAATTATTAGGTTAATTAATTTGAAGATAGGTTCGACAGACTCCAATGAGTTGTCACTCAATTAGACAATACCCCCCATCTATTAATAGTCAATAGTCCAATTTCCACAAGTGTCGGTCTTTTGCCCAAACCTTAATTATGGTACAAAGTTCAATAACCCCGTCTTAATATTTTAGCCCAACATCACGATTACTTCGGCTCAAATAAGCATAATAATAACTTAGCTACGAGACATTAATGTAAAAAGGTTGAACATAACTTACAATGATTAAAAATAGCGTAGCGTTACACGGACAGAATTTCGACTTACACACTCAAACGATCTCTATCATAAATCTTATTATTATCATAATTTAAAATTAAAATTAAGATTATTGTTATATCTGATTACATTAACATTATGATAGAGAGATATAGATTTATAGATATATTTTTAGGTAGAAAAAGGATGGAAAAGGGTGTCTCTAAATCATCGATTTAGATGGCCTTTTATAGGCAAATGATAAATTAAAATTTTTACTTATGACCCCTGAACTATGCTCAATTAACAACTTTTTATTATTTAATATTATTCTTATTATGAATTATTTAAATATTATATTATATTCTTGTGCATAGTTGACTTGTAATTTTTACACCGTTGCGTCGAGCGTTGAGAGTTGACTCATGTCCCGGTTCCGGATTTTCGAACGTCCTTTCGTACAATTTTATATCCTGTACTTTGCGTTTTCTAACTTGTACTCTTGTCATTTTTAGACGTTCTTCATCAATAATTTGAACCTTTTTGATTGTATCTTGTACTTTTTAGCTTTTTGGACCTTTTTGTCTTCAAATCGTCGTTTTCGCCTTTTGTCTTCGCACTTATTTAAAATAAACGAATATTACTTGAAAATGGAACAATTGCAACTAAAATCTTGTCTTTCTTGGGGGATAATGCTATGAAATATATGTTCCTTTTTAGCCTTATCAGATTTCAGTAGAGTTCAGATTTCAGATGCTGCTGAAAACTCAAGTTATTATTACAATCTTATTATATGCGTAGATAATCCTATCGAATTCCGGTCAACTGTAACAACCCAAACCAATAACCAACCAAATACGTGAAACAAATTTTTTTTTTATATATAACAGTGGAGTGCGCCACGCGCACCACCTCAGGGTGCGCGGCGCGCACAGGTCTGTTTTCAGTTCTGTCCGGTTTTGCAATTTTTCAAATAAAGATCACCCACTTCCCGACATATTTAGACGAAACACTTTTCACAACATGTCATAATAGTTAAAACTCACACGATTCAATAATAAAAGGAGTTTTACAAAACTTGGCCCACATCGGCCGTTTTACGAGTTTCATACAAAACACGAGTTTCGACCACATTAGTTTAAATTCCAAACGACACTAAGAGCATGGTGTTTGGGGTTAAACTACCCAAATCTCGGTCAAACTCCAAAAGCTATCACATCCAAAAGCATCCCCTATCAAACATGTGGGAATCTCTAATCCAACCGTACGCCCTTACCCTTGTCAACGCCCGAGCCTATAAAAAGGTAAACAACGAGAGGGTAAGCTAAAGCTTAGTGAATGCAATAATTATACATATACATATATAACTTACTTACTTGCAAACACTTACAACAAATCCGCATACATACTAGCAACATAATTAGCATACCCTTATAATGTATAACGCTAAATCCTCGATAACATAAGCTAGTATAACAATATCATATAACGTAACAACACAATACGTTACAACACAATACATAAGCATTGATGTTCACAACATCCATTAGTATTCGAATCCCAAGGCTAGCTCAACGAATGGTATCGTCAACATCGAACTTAATTCCCATTTGTCCCAATAAATGTGGTATCGTCAACATCGAACTTAAACCCACATATGAGGTATCGTCAACATCGAATTTAAACCCACATCGAATTTCACTACAATAGCGGTATGGCTTCGTCAACATCGAAATTTAAATCCATACATGAGGTATCGTCAACATCGAACTTAAACCCTCATCAAAACGAACCAACAATATACTCTAGGTTATGGTATCGTCAACATCAAACTTTAACCCATACCCCACAAGTAAATAAATCATATACATACATGTATATAATTATTCCACTCACCTCAACGATTTGGTGATGAATTTATACTTCCGAATGCTTCAAAGCCGAGTACCTAATACAATAAGTACTCAATCAACAAACAAACTTATTGGGCTAAACACCAACAATTCACTCAAGTGCATTTAATGACTTAAATGCATTAAATGCCCCATTTTCACCAAAACCGCCCCTTAAGGGTCAAGACCATCGTCAATCACTTAAAAGCTAGTGATTAAGGTCTATCAACACTAACTACAACACAATTAGGGTAATTCATACCCATAATCCCTATCTAGGTCAATCATTAAACCCTTTGACTCATTTAAAGTCAACACACCCATTTCGGGTCATCCACTAACCCAACTAACACCCATTTACCAATTAGCTAGGTGTGCTAGTAATTAACTAAATAATTAGGACTCATAAACATCAATTAACGCTTTGAAACCCTAGGTTAGTTACCATTGAGTCTTTATGACTCCATCTTACCCAAGAACACTTAAAATCAACAAATATGGGTTTTATGTTCTTCATTTACCCAAACCCTAACCCTACACAAAATCAAAGTGAGGAAATCAAGATTAGAGCTTACCACTACAACCAGAACGTAGCTAGTGAGTAGATGAACGACTTTAATACCCGCACTTTGGCCCGAGAACAACTTCTTCCTCTTGGATTTAAGCTTTCCCACTCAAGAAATCACACTCTCTCTCCAAAATTAAAGTGAAGAAGATAAGGTTGTTGAAAATGGAGTGAATGATACCCGAAGATCTGACCTACTGGCCTCCAACGCGTCCACAAGTGAAATTACCAAAGTGCCCATCAAAAATATCTGAATAAAACAAACAGAACCTGGCTACAGTGAGGAGTGCGTCAGGCGCACCCCTAAGTGTTCGCTGAGCGCACCCTGCCTAGTTCGCCCTCTGACCTCAGTTTTAATATACAAGGTCACCCACACTTCATGTACCCTATTTACTCTGCTGTACAATGAAGATTTGGGTCTTACAACTCTCCCCCACTTGAATCGGAGCGCGCCCTCGCGATTCAAGCTGCATGACAAGAGGGAAGATAGACCAACACAAACTCTTCGGGCTCCCAAGTAAATTCGGAACCTTTACTACGACGCCATTGAACTTTAAAATTTCTCACTTCTTTATTTCTCAACCTTTTGACCTTCTCATCGAGTATGGCAATCGGCTCCTTAATAAACTCTAACTTATTATTTAGCTCAATCTCGTCTAATGGCACCCATGATGAATCATTCGCAAGACACTTACGGAGATGGGAAACGTGAAATATATTATGGATCCCCGCAAGCTCTTCGGGTAATTCCATACGATACGTGACTTCACCAACACGAGCTAAAATTTTAAAAGGACCAATAAACCGAGGAGCTAACTTTCTCCGTTTTCGAAACCGAATAACACCTTTCCATGGCGAAACCTTAAGCATCACCATGTCACCTTCTTGAAATTCGATCTTTCGTCTACGCTTGTCGGCATACGACTTTTGTCTATCTTGAGCCTTTTTCAAATGATCCCGAATCATATCAATCTTGCTATTCATTTCTAAGACCAAATCGGTACTCCCGATTTCTTTTTGACCAATCTCACCCCAACAAATCGGAGTTCGACACCTTCGCCCATAAAGCATCTCATAAGGTGGCATCCCGATACTAGTATGATAACTATTATTGTACGAGAATTCCACCAAAGGTAAGTGCTCATCCCAACTACCACCGAAATCAATAATACACGCCCGTAGCATATCCTCCAAAGTTTGATTCGTACATTCGGTTTGACCGTCCGTTTGAGGTTGATACGCCGTGCTCAATTTTAATTGTGTGCCCATATCTTCATGAAACTTTTCCCAAAACCGAGATGTAAAACGGGTATCTCGATCCGAAATAATAGATATATGAACCCCATGTCGAGCGACTACCTCTTTGATAAACAATTTAGCCAAAGTGTCCGATGATATCGCTTCCCGAATGGGAAGAATCAAAGCACTTTTCGTCAACCGATCAACTATCACCCAAATCGAATCAAATTGGGTTCTCGCCGTCTTTGGTAATTTTGTAATGAAATCCATGGTAATGTGCTCCCATTTCCATTTCGGGATTTCTAACGGTTGTAACTTACCATACAGCTTTTGGTGTTCGGCTTTAACTTGCAAACACGTGACACATTGCTCAACATACTTAACAACATCACGTTTCATACCCGGCCACCAATAATCCTTTCTCAAATCAAGATACATTTTCGCCGCGCCCGGATGAATGGAATACTTTGACTTATGTGCTTCATCAAGTAGCACTCGTCGATAATCCCCCATCTTAGGCACCCACACTCTTCCTTGAAAAGACAACAAACCACGCGAACCCATAGTAATGAATTCTGATTGCCCCACAATTCGTTCCGCATGCTTGTTGTGAAAATAAGCTTCAATTTGAATCACACCAAGTTTTTCAAGAAAATCGTTAGTAATAATCATACGTAACAATCCTAATCGTAACGCCGGGTGGTGAATCTTTCGACTTAACGCATCCGCGACTACATTCGCCTTGCCCGGATGATAAAGTATTTCACAATCATAATCTTTCACCACATCCATCCATCTACGTTGACAATAATTCAAATCTCTTTGATCAAAAAGATGTTTCAAACTCTTGTGATCCGAATAAATCGTACACTTGACACCATACAAGTAATGGCGCCAAATTTTCAACGCATGAACAACCGCCGCCAACTCAAGATCATGAGTCGGATATCTCGTTTCGTGTTCCTTTAATTGTCGAGAGGCATAAGTGATGACTTTACACTTTTGCATTAGAACAAACCCGAGCCCATTTAAAGAAGCATCACAATAAACCGTCATGTCTTCCACACCTTCTGGCAATACTAACACAGGAGCTTGACATAACTTCTCTTTTAACAATTGAAAAGCAATTTCTTGCTCGTTCTCCTAATTAAATCTTGCGTTCTTTCTTGTCAATTTTGTCAATGGAGAAGCGATCTTAGAAAAGTCTTGGATAAACCGACGATAATAACCGGCCAATCCGAGAAATCTTCGGATTTCCGTAGGCGTAGTCGGTCGTCCCCAACTCTTTACCGTCTCAATCTTCCCAGGGTCTACTTGAATACCATTTTCATTCACGATATGGCCAAGGAATTGAACTTCCCTTAGCCAAAATTCACATTTGAAGAATTTAGCATACAACTTCTCCTTCCGCAACGTCTTTAACACACCCCTCAAATGATGTTCATGTTCCTTCATACTTTTCGAATAGACAAGTATGTCGTCAATGAACACAATCACTGACTTGTCCAACATAGGTTGGCACACTCGGTTCATAAGATCCATGAATGTCGCCGGTGCATTCGTAAGACCAAAAGGCATTACCACAAACTCAAAATGCACATAACGCGTTCGAAAAGCCGTGTTCTGGATATCTTCCTCACGGACCCGCATTTGGTGATAGCCGGACCGTAGGTCGATTTTAGAGAAATACGTTGCACCTTGGAGTTGGTCAAACAAATCGTCAATCCTAGGCAAAGGATAACGATTCTTGATCTTCACTTTGTTCAACTCCCGATAATCGATGCACATCCGCATGCTACCATTTTTCTTCTTTACGAATAAAACCGGAGCGCCCCATGGCGAAGCACTCGGTCGAATAAAACCCTTCTCAAGCAACTCTTGGGTTTGATTTAACAACTCTTGCATTTCCGTTGGCGCTAAACGATAAGGAGTTTTAGCAATGGGGGTAGCCCCCGGAACCAACTCGATGCGAAATTCAACTTGTCTTTCCGCCGGAACACCCGGTAACTCATCCAGAAAAACGTCTTCAAATTCACTCACCACCGGAATTTCACGAATGGGTGGTGGCTCATCACGAGTATCAACAACATGGGCTAGAAAAGCCATGCCACCACCAACAAGGAAACGACGTGCCCGTGCAAAAGTGCATATCGGCACAAGTCTTCTCCGCTTATCGCCATGAATAATTAACTGTCCCCCACTTGGGGTTTTTACCCGAATAAACTTATCATGGCATACAATATCGGCTCTATTATGATCGAGCCAATCCATACCAACGACGATATCAAAATCACCCAAAGTCATCGGAATGAGATCGATTTTAAAATTTTCGGCACCAAACACAACGTTACAATTTTTACACACATCAACCACTAGCGCCGTCTTGCCATCTGCTATTTCAACTTCTACCGGACGACTTAACTTAACTAGCGGTTTATTTAACTTAGGCACGAATCTTGGAGAAACAAACGATAAATTGGCACCACTATCAAATAGGATTCATGCCGGATTAGAGTTAACCATGAAAGTACCTGAAACGACTTTGTTGGATTGCTTGGCCTCCTCATTCGTCATCAAATAGTTGCGACCCCTAGCCGTGCCCGCCGCTTTCTCCAACCGTTTAACATGATCGGTGTTCAAGTCGGGGCACTCCGACTTTCGGTGTCCTTCCTTGTTGCAATTAAAACAAGTGAGCTTGTTTGTTGAAGGAGGCTTTGTACAATCCCGAGCCAAATGACCTCGTACCCCACAATTATAGCAAGTAGGGATAAAGTTCCCGAAACCTCCCTTCTTCACACTATTTACACTTTCGGAACCCTTCTTGTTCTTGTTCTTCTTGTTGAAAAAGTTAGAATGACTAGAACCTTCAAACTTTCTTTTAGAAAAAGTGAAATCGCTTTTTCTTGGAACCTCCGGCTCAAAACCCCGAGCCAATTCAAATAACTCTTCAAAAGACTTAGCCGCTCCTCGACTAATCTTATCCTTATACTCATCATTCATGGTACGGTAGAAATCTTTCATTAGCTTGTGATCGTCACCAACATATTCCGGACAAAAATGAGTCTTTGCCAAGAAGGTAGACTTGAGAGTGACCAAGTCCATTGAACCTTGTTGCAGATTTTGCAACTCGCCCCGGATTCTATCAAGATCGGAAGAAGTTCGGTATTCTTGGAAAAATTCCTTCTTAAACTCCTCTCATGTCAAGCTCATGCATTGCTCTTCACCATATAATTTGATTTTATCGTCCCACCACAACTTGCCTTCTTCGCGCAACATGCTAGACCCATACCTCGTCTTCTTCTCGGGAGGACATTTCGCGGTACGGAAAGCTCCCTTGATATCGGAAATCCAACAAGTGCTTTTCAATGGATCCCTCACCCCATTAAACATCGGAGGTTGAGTATCCTTGAAATTTTTGTAGTGGAAGTCCCGTCTTCCACCCCCACCATTACCTTCACCCCCTTCGCCTCGAGGATAAATATTTCTAGCTTCCAAAGCCTCCTCTATTGCGGCTTTCATTCGTTCATTTATCATTTCGGTCACTTGTCCATCAACCGACTCTTGGAAAACCTTTCGAACATCGTCAAGAAAATCTTTTTTTTTATCCTTTTAAAGATGGCCTCGACCTTGGTCGTGAGTTCCACGTCCTCACTCGTACTTCCGTCATTGGTGTCGTGTCCATTTCTCATCTTCATTCTATAAAACGAAGTAAATTAAGCAACGAAACGAAAGGACTTAACACATACGTTTATACATATACGCCACACTACCCCATCTTACTCAATAATCGTCGTACATTGCTTGTTTGACACGATTTGAACCCGTAACAATGGTAGCTAATCATTGTTACGCGAGCACGTCGCATTAACTTGCTAGTACAACGCCTATCTCGCTTGATGATCGCTAAAACAACACAAAACAATTAGTGCAAGGTTAATTCACATAACCTAAGCACTAATCAACTCCCGGTCCAACCCGTCTCCTACAAGTCCCGCATAAAGCGCATACACAAATAAGTCTAAGTCTAGGCACCTATCTCAAGTCGCCTAAATCCCTTAGACCATGCTCTGATACCACTTGTAACAACCCAAACCAATAACCAACTAAATACGCGAAACAAAATTTTTTTTTATATATAACAGTGGAGTGCGCCACGCGCACCACCTCAGGGTGCGCGGCGCGCACAGGTCTGTTTTCAGTTCTGTCCGGTTTTGCAATTTTTCAAATAAAGATCACCCACTTCCCGACATATTTAGACGAAACTCTTTTCACAACATGTCATAATAGTTAAAACTCACACGATTCAATAATAAAGGAGTTTTACAAAACGGGGCCCACATCGGCCGTTTTACGAGTTTCATACAAAACACGAGTTTTGACCACATTAGTTTAAATTCCAAACGACACTAAGAGCATGGTGTTTGGGGTTAAACTACCCAAATCTCGGTCAAACTCCAAAAGCTATCACATCCAAAAGCATCCCCTATCAAACATGCGGGAATCTCTAATCCAACCGTACGCCCTTACCCTTGTCAACACCCGAGCCTATAAAAAGGTAAACAACGAGAGGGTAAGCTAAAGCTTAGTGAATGCAATAATTATACATATACATATATAACTTACTTACTTGCAAACACTTAAAACAAATCCGCATACATACTAGCAACATAATTAGCATACCCTTATAATGTATAACGCTAAATCCTCGATAACATAAGCTAGTATAACAATATCATATAACGCAACAACACAATACGTTACAACACAATACATAAGCATTGATGTTCACAACATCCATTAGTATTCGAATCCCAAGGCTAGCTCAACGAATGGTATCGTCAACATCGAACTTAATTCCCATTCGTCCCAATAAATGTGGTATCGTCAACATCGAACTTAAACTCACATATGAGGTATCGTCAACTTCGAACTTAAACCCTCATCGAATTTCACTACAATAGCGGTATGGCTTCGTCAACATCGAACTTTAAATCCATACATGAGGTATCGTCAACATTGACCTTAAACCCTCATCAAAACGAACCAACAATATACTCTAGGTTATGGTATTGTCAACATCGAACTTTAACACATACCCCACAAGTAAATAAATCATATACATACATATATAATTATTCCACTCACCTCAACGATTTGGTGATGAATTTATACTTCCGAATGCTTCAAAGCCGAGTACCTAATACAATAAGTACTCAATCAACAAACAAACTTGTTGGGCTAAACACCAACAATTCACTCAAGTGCATTTAATGACTTAAATTGTAACATCCCGCGTTTTTCCGTTAAATTTATTTTAACACCGTCTTTTTTTTTTTTAAATAATATCTTTCGTCATTTATTTTGGCAACTTTCGTTAACTTACGTTCATAATATCCTCGTTATTTAATTATAACGTCACCCGTTTACTCGAGCGTTTAAATATTCGTTTGGTTATTTCCCGCACCCGCTTTGAAACTAGAGGGACCAAACTTGCAAAGAGGCCAAAGATTTGACTAGGTCAACTAGTCAAACCTTCAACCTCCTCCTCTCATTCATCTCTCTCTTTCTCCTTTTGATACTTCCAAATCCTCTCAACTTTCTAACATAAATTCATCATCTAAATCCGGATTAGGGAGCTAGCAACCAAATAAATTACATATTCTTGATCCTCTCATCATCCTCTTCGATTTGATGCTAACTACTTCGATTTTGGGTAACATTTCTAAAACACTAGATTTCTTTAAATTTGTGTTCTTGACTTAAAAGTGTGTTAATTAGTGTCTATGGCTCATTGTGATGTCGTGTATGTAATTTGTATGCTCGATTTGTTGTTTTTGGTGTAACTAGCTTGAATATGAAAATTGCTTGCTTAATCTTTGATTTTGGATGATTAAAAGTTGTTTAATTGTTAAAGTTCATGTATTAAATGTGTTACTAGCATCATTAGCTTCAAATTGATGTGTAGGTTGATTAAGAAAACTTCAAAAATATGATTATTGATTTTGAGATGTTTGACTAGGGTTTGATAGGATAATGTAACATCCCGCGTTTTTCCGTTAAATTTATTTTAACACCGTCTTTTTTTTTTAAATAATATCTTTCGTCATTTATTTTGGCATCTTTCGTTAACTAACGTTCATAATATCCTCGTTATTTAATTATAACGTCACCCGTTTACTCGAGCGTTTAAATATTCGTTTGGTTATTTCCCGCACCCGCTTTGAAACTAGAGGGACCAAACTTGCAAAGAGGCCAAAGATTTGACTAGGTCAACTAGTCAAACCTTCAACCTCCTCCTCTCATTCATCTCTCTCTTTCTCCTTTTGATACTTCCAAATCCTCTCAACTTTCTAACATAAATTCATCATCTAAATCCGGATTAGGGAGCTAGCAACCAAATAAATTACATATTCTTGATCCTCTCATCATCCTCTTCGATTTGATGCTAACTACTTCGATTTTGGGTAACATTTCTAAAACACTAGATTTCTTTAAATTTGTGTTCTTGACTTAAAAGTGTGTTAATTAGTGTCTATGGCTCATTGTGATGTCGTGTATGTAATTTGTATTGTTGTTACTCGGGTGGTTCTCGACCATTGGTGCCGGTGCTTCCATTTCATTCGCCGTTTCTAAAGTTTGGCGGGCCTTGGTTAAAGCCTCTTGTATGTTAGTGGGTTGGGATGCCATTACCCCGTGTTGAATGCTCTTAGGGAGGCCATCCATGTAAAGTTCGACTCTTAGGGATTCGGGAGTCATGAGATTTGGACACATTGAGATTAGTTCGGTGAACCGTTGATTATAAGTTTCGAGGTCATTCCCGACCGTTTTTAAATTCCTTAGACCCTGTTCGAGCCTTCGAGTCTCGTCGCGCAGAAAATATTCGGTGATCATTCTTTCTCTTAATTCGGTCCATGAGAGTGTGTGGGCTTCATCAATACCCACCGATTGTACGTACTTGTTCCACCACGAAAGAGCAATGCCGGTGAAAGTGAGGCTGGAAAACTTGACCTTATCTTGGTCTCGACAACCGCTTGTGTTAAAAACGGTCTCCATTTGTTCAAACCATCGGGTGAGAACAACCGGTCCTCCGGTTCCATCGAAAGTGGGAGGGTTGTACTTCATGAAGTTCTTGTAGGAGCAACCTTCGCTTGAATTACCGGCTCCACGATTGGTGTTGTTGGAAAAGTGATCGGCCACGGCCGTACCCACGGCGGTGGTTATCATTCGTTGAAGAGCTTGTTCTAGAGTTTCGAGAGGGGTATTGTGTTGACCTTGGTGAGCCATTGTTCCTTCATGACACAAGAATATCGTTGATTAGTATTCTTAACAATACTAACCGTGATATGGGATAAGGATAGAGAGAAAATTTTTCCTTGACTCGCCTTAAATTCTTTATGTCATAATGTCGGAACGTCCATGTGAATCACCGTAATATAATCCCGGAAATTATATTACCCTGATTCTCATGTGCATTTAACATTACTTCATAAAGTCAAGGTGGCGCGTCAACAAAATTTATCAACGTAAGATCAAGATCGAATACGAGTTAGATATGATAGAAGAGTTCGAGTATAAATGCACAAATAGTCAAGTAATTCCTACTTCAGTCTATATGCCGGTTGTAGTCTAGATTCACCTATGTACCCTATGACTCGGGGTGGACACAAATGAACTCTAAATCCCTACAACCAAGGCTCTGATACCACTTGTAGCGACCCCGACAAATCGTCAATTGACGGCGTCATCTACATGGGTCCCATTACCTGGTCATAAGTCTTTTTGACAACGTTTGACCAAAATATGTCGCCTTCATTTCAACATAAAGATTGTTTCCAAAGTTTAAAAGAATTGTTCAACCAAAAGTTAAGTTACAAGGTTATAAGTACAAATGAAATCTAGGCGACACGGTTTAAAGTAAAGTCATAAGACGCTCCATGAAATGCATGTATACTCGACATCCAATGCAAGTATCAAATAATGAGCGGAAGCATGTATCACATATCGTGCAAGACCTGAGAAAAACATAGAAATCTGTCAACAAAAACGTTGGTGAAATCATAGGTTTAAGTAAGTAAGTGAGTAAAAGTAAGTAAGTCGAACCACAAGGTTTGCAAAGTTGAAATAATAGTAATACATTCTAAAAGTTAATATTCACGAGCACCCAATTATCAAAGCTTAACATTCCATCCATTGTATACCCCATCCATAGTGCTAGAACAAACACTGATTCTCGAAAATATATTTCATCCGTAGACGGTAGCGAACCGTCAAAGATGAGGGTTGTCAACCCATATGGCCATATAACATAAGTTCTCGCTTACACCCGTCAAGTGTAACTAATGATAATCGAATTGAGGATTTTTGTTCTAAACTCGTATGTAGAATGTTTGTTTTCCCGTTCTTGTGTTCACTTAATTCAAAAGAATCGTTTATGTTTTCTCATCCCAAATATAAGTTCAAAAAGAGTAAAAGTGGGACTATGATCTCACCTTGAGCGCAAGAGTCAATAAAGTACTTCAACGAGTAAACGCGTGCAAAGACAAAGCTAATCTCGACCTAAACAAGTAGGTTGTATCAATAACGATAGTCACGAAGGGTCAAAGTTGTTCAATTAGTCCTATGGCTCGACACGACTCGATTATGTAGCATGTGAAGAAAATTGTCAAGTTTCATGCAAGATACAAGTATGGAATCATGTTAGAAAGATTGCATAATTAATTGGTTAAGTTTGACAAAAAGTCAAACTTGGTCGGGTCAAAGTCAACGAAAAAGTCAACATGTTCGGGTCGGGTCCCGGACTATTTTTCTATGCTAATTATTCATATACAAGTATATTAGAACAAGTTTCATGTGAATCGGAGGTCGGTAGCTAGTCAAACATTTCACGTGAAATGGGACAAAGAGGTCAGAATCTGACCATGCCAATCCGCGCGCCGCGCGGGGATGGGGCGTGCCGCGCCACCATCTGGGCAGAGAATTCTGGTCAGTTTTTCAAAGTATGCACGAACCAAAACCTTTTCCAACCCAACTCTTGACCCGCAAACACTTATAATGCCTATCATATATCGTTGAAAAGGTATTTTGACGAGGAATACAACTAAGCACTTATGGTCCAACAATAACATCATTTACAGTAGCCGAAAACTCATCAAGCGAACAATAAAAGTCCATTTTCAAAGTTTCAAGTTCATCAATTGCATTTTGAGTTTCGGGAAACCAATTCACACATATGATATGCCGTTTTGAAAGTAATGAAGCATACATTACTACTAAACACTAACAATTAACATTCCATGACATTCAAGCATCCAAAAATTCATGTCAAGAACTATCAAACCCTAGTCAAACATCTCAAAATCAATAATCATGTTTTTGAAGTTTTCTTAATCAACCTACACATCAATTTGAAGCTAATGATGCTAGTAACACATTTAATACATGAACTTTAACAATTAAACAACTTTTAATCATCCAAAATCAAAGATTAAGCAAGCAATTTTCATATTCAAGCTAGTTACACCAAAAACAACAAATCGAGCATACAAATTACATACACGACATCACAATGAGCCATAGACACTAATTAACACACTTTTAAGTCAAGAACACAAATTTAAAGAAATCTAGTGTTTTAGAAATGTTACCCAAAATCGAAGTAGTTAGCATCAAATCGAAGAGGATGATGAGAGGATCAAGAATATGTAATTTATTTGGTTGCTAGCTCCATAATCCGGATTTAGATGATGAATTTATGTTAGAAAGTTGAGAGGATTTGGAAGTATCAAAAGGAGAAAGAGAGAGATGAATGAGAGGAGGAGGTTGAAGGTTTGACTAGTTGACCTAGTCAAATCTTTGACCTCTTTGCAAGTTTGGTCCCTCTAGTTTCAAAGCGGGTGCGGGAAATAACCAAACGAATATTTAAACGCTCGAGTAAACGGGTGACGTTATAATTAAATAACGAGGATATTATGAACGTTAGTTAACGAAAGATGCCAAAATAAATGACGAAAGATATTATTTAAAAAAAAAAAGACGGTGTTAAAATAAATTTAACGGAAAACGCGGGATGTTACATAAATGCATTAAATGCCCCATTTTCACCAAAACCACCCCTTAAGGGTCAAGACCATCGTCAATCACTTAAAAGCTAATGATTAAGGTCTATCAACACTAACTACAACATAATTAGGGTAATTCATACCCATAATCCCCATCTAGGTCAATCATTAACCCCTTTGACTCATTTAAAGTCAACACACTCATTTCGAGTCATCCACTAACCCAACTAACACCCATTTACCAATTAGCTAGGTGTGCTAGTAATTAACTAACCAATTAGGACTCATAAACATCAATTAACGCTTTGAAACCCTAGGTTAGTTACCATTGAGTCTTCATGACTCCATCTTACCCAAGAACACTCAAAATCAACAAATATGGGTTTTATGTTCTTCATTTACCCAAACCCTAACCCTACACAAAATCAAAGTGAGGAAATCAAGATTAGAGCTTACCACTACAACCACAACGTAGCTAGTGAGTAGATGAACGACTTTAATACCCGCACTTTGGCCCGAGAACAACTTCTTCCTCTTGGATTTAAGCTTTCTCACTCAAGAAATCACACTCTCTCTCCAAAATTAAAGTGAAGAAGATAAGGTTGTTGAAAATGGAGTGAATGATACCCCAAGATCTGACCTACTGGCCTCCAACTCGTCCACAAGTGAAATTACCAAAGTGCCCATCAAAATATCTGAATAAAACAAACAGAACCCGGCTACAGTGAGGAGTGCGCCAGGCGCACCCCTAAGTGTGCGCTGAGCGCACCCTGCCCAGTTCGCCCTCTGACCTCAGTTTTAATATACAAGGTCACCCACACATCATGTACCCTATTTACTCTGCTGTACAATGAAGATTAGGGTCTTACATCAACACCGGAGTTCGATTACTTCACGATATTGATCAATTCGATCCAATCGCATAGATTAACCCAACTGATTATTTTACACCTTCGTGAATTCTCAAATTCCGTTCGGTTTTGGACTATTCCCGGAGTTAAAACAATCTATCGATCACTTTTTTCTCAAATTTAGCACTCAAACTAAACTCCATAAGTTTTACGTTTGATCATATTTAGATGATAGTGTGGATATATATGATATATATGCAGTAATCAATGAACTAATTACGTTGTTTACTTTTGGTGCCGAATAAAATGTTTGAATAATTAAAATGACCATTTTACCCTTAAACATAACATTAAAAACCTACTTTCGATCCATTTATTTAGCAATACAATGAAATTAATAACAATGTTATACGAGGTGGTCGTATTTTTGTAAGTTGTAACAAAATAAATGAAATTCTCACTCTATTCTTCGTATCTAGAATACTCAACGACTTTCTAGGTTGATTTTCCTTTAACAGGTCACCCCACCCATATTCATTCAAAATCTTTCATTTCATCATCCATAACCTTAATAGATCTCAATAAGAACTCCAAAAACGACTCACCAATATATATTATACATATATTCATTTGAAAAAGGGAAAAAGACAAGAAAATGGAACTATTCAATTGAAACTTTTTTGCAATTTTGTCACCTTACCCCCCCGGTCTTTACATTATGTTAAATTTCACCCCCTTTGATTAACTTTTTAACTTTGACCCACCCTCTAATTTATAAGATGTATATTAAACCACCCTCTAATTTATAAGATGTATATTGACTAACTTTTTAACTTTGACCCACCCTCTAATTTATAAGATGTACTCCCTCCGTCTCATTCTAATAGTTCACAGACAAAAAACACGCAATTTTAGGAAATCCCACTAACTTCATTTCTCCACCAATGAAATATCTTCTCTCTCCAGATCCACCAATGAAATATCATCTTTCTTTTCTTTTTATGAAAGTGGACTATCAGAATGGGACAGCCCAAAATGGAATACTGCCCTATTGGAATGAGACAGAGGTAGTATATTAAACCGCCCTCTAATTTATAAGATGTATATTAAACAAACTATAAATTTATCAAAGTGAATACGTAGATCAGTTGGTCAGGAGGTTTGTTGAAATCTAAAGGGACGCAGGTTCGAACCTTGAAGTTGCGGTTTTTTTTTTTAAGCTAGCGATTTTGGGCCCGGCGAAGCGGGCCGACCCGAATACTTGTTCAATATCATTCCAATTTATTTATTAAATTATCTTTATGTTTCCTTCCTGATTCTCTGATGTTGCTACAAAATTCCATTATCCAATTTAAAGAATATCAAAAACAACCCTAGATCAACCTGATTTGATATAATTACAACTTCCGCTCAAACTTTATCAAAACCATCTCCGGTAATCAAAATGATAAAAAAAGAAAGTATGAAAGAAAAAAGAACAAGAGTAACAATACTGAAAATCTTTGTAATAGAGGAAAATATAACATTCGGTGGACAATTAGCAAGATAAAGTCATTGTAATTGTATAGTTTTACTCTTTAGCATCTTGCAAGTGAGGTTTTTAATAAAAATCACTTTTTGCTGGTGGAAAAAAAAAAAAAAACAATACTGGATATGTTTGTACCATAGAGATGAAAAGGGTATGTTAGGTACTTGGGTATTAATTTGGGTGAATGGGGACCCTTTTTTGAGTGAATTGGAATGCTTTCTACACAACCTTTTCAAAAAGTTAAACCAAAAGTAAACAACCAATTTGATGATCGATAAGTTAATAAAACCATTAATGTCAATAAGTCAAAAGTAAACAGGACCATAAACACTTATCCATACAATTTAAAATCTATATATACGCTACATATAGATTTAATCATATCTTATGTAATCAACACTAGTGTACCTCCACATGAAGTACATTAGATATGTTTTAAGTTATGAGTAAGAAGTTATGTAGAAGTACACTTGTTTTGATAAATGAAATAAAACATCAACTTAGAGAGGTACACTTGTTTTGATAAATAAAATAGAACATCAACTTAGAGGTACACTTGTTTTACAAATAAGATATGGTTAATCTGGAACTATATAGCATATGTAATATGTAAAGTGTATAAAACATCAACTTAGAAATATACACATATATAATAATAACTTAGTACGACACACACTATTTAAAAGCTGGAGCTAGTAGGCACAAGAAATAAATTGTTCTTCCTATGGATCAAAGCCCCACTGCTCTCACTCATATCCAGATCTTTAGGTTTTTCACCATTAGGCAGTGCAAGATCAAACTTATAAACCAAATTTGCAAGAGTAATCTCATTAATTGCTTTAGAATACTGAATACCAGGACAAATTCTCCTTCCAGAACCAAACGGGATCAACTCAAAGTAAGCCCCATAATAATCAATAGGACTACTTAAGAACCTTTCCGGCTTAAATACCCCTGGTTCGTCCCACAACGTAGGATCTCTTCCTATGGCCCATGTGTTGATAAATACTTTCGTTCCACATTTGATGTCGTATCCCATTAAGCTTATATACAACAACAACAGTACCCAATACCACTTGAGTGGTGTATGGGGGAGGTGAGATGTAGACAATCCTTCCCTTATCCGAGAATAAAAACAAGTCATTTCTCCACCCAGAAAAGTAGAGAAAGTCATCCCTCTCTTTATTCGGCGGATAAAGAGATTGCTTCCGAGTGGACCTCCGGCCTTTTTTATTTATTTATAAAAATAGTAAAAAAAAAAAATATATATATATATATATATATATATATATATATATATATATATATATATATATATATATATATATATATATATATTGAGACGCCATGAAAATGATAGGATCAAAATTTCATGGGTTTAAAAGTCTCCCTGAAAATCAATTTAGGCTCTAATCGGCTAAAAAATAAAAATACTAATACTAGTACTAGTGTTAGTAAAAAATAGTTAAAAGCAATAGTAATAATATTAATACCACAAATAATATTAATAATTAATATTAACACACCCATAATACAATAATAGTAATAATAATAATAATAATAATAATAATAATACTAATAATAATAATAATAATAATAATAATAATAATAATAATAAAAATAATAATAATAAAAGTAATAGTAGTAGTCGTAATAGTACCAGTACTAGTAATACCAAGAGTATTATAGTAGTAGTAACAATAATAAAAATAATACTAATAGTAATAGTAATAATAATAATAATAATAGTAATAATAATAATAATAATAATAATAATAATAATAAAAATAATAGTAATAATAAAAATAATAATAATAAAAATAATAATAATAATAAAAACTAACAATAATAATATAGAGATAATAATAATAATAAATAAAGTAATAATAATAATAAAAAAAGTAATAAAAAGCAAAAAAAAGCAAAAGTAAGAAACCTAATGAGAAATACTATTAAAAATAAAAAAATAACATAAAAGGACGTAACCCTACTCGACTATTCTAATTCTAGCCCTCCACGCACTCCTATCAGAAGTCATGTCCTCAGTCAGCGAAAGCTCCCTCATGTCGAGCCTAAGTCTATCCATCCACCTACGTGTAGGTCTACCCCTTCTCCTTACGCCATCGACCGTGAGTGCCTCGACTCTCCTTACCGGGGCAATACGAGGTCGCCTCATCACATGCCCAAACCATCGAAGCCGTTCTTCCCTTAGCTTGTCGATGATGCTACAGACTCCAAGGTTTTCCCTAAACACACCATTTGGGATCCTATCTAACATGGTTTTACCACACGTCCACCTAAGCATCCTCATTTCTGCTACTTCCATCCTTCTCTCTTGGGCCTTCGTCATTGGCCAACATTCTGATCCGTACAACATGGCAGGTCTAATAGCTACTTTAAAGAATTTCCCTTTTAATTTGAGTGGGATCTTCTTGTCGCACAAGACCCCTTTCGCCGCTCTCCACTTCAACCAACCTACCTTAATACGAGTTAATTCCATGGCAGGTCTTATCTCTCCCATTAAGCTTATATCTCGAGTTAATTCTCTAGGAATGAGTGGAGGTGATGGATGCAGTCGCATAGTCTCTTTAAAGACAGCATTTAGATATTCCAATTTCGCTAAGTCCTCCTCGATAACCTTTGGTTTACCTTGAGCAAATTCTCTTATCTCTTCTTGTAGTTTTTTCATTGTTTTAGGATTTCGTAATAGTTCACTCAATGCCCACTCTAGTGTTGAGAATGGTTGAACCGTCCCTGCAACAAACGAGTCCTACAAGAAAATAGTTAAGAACAACAGTTATGCATTTACAGAAACACTTTTTTTATATACCAAACACAAACAGCACCAAAATTGCTTTAAACTAAGCAAATTAGCAATTTTGATTAGGGTGTTTGAGATTCGTCATTTTTTTTGAAAAAAAATAAGCAGTAATCACTAGAAAAAACAATCTGAAACACCCCTAAAACTAGATTATTGATCATCAAATATACACTGCGGTTATATATTTAATTTGAAGTGACGGTTATTGAATCGTACAAAATTTTAGGCACCTTATCGACAATCATCAAGGCTATCGTTAGAAATATTTTTTTAGTATCATAAGACCGTATGCACTATAAGAAACTTTTACCAAAAGAAGAGCTTTGATGTCATCTCTTTGAAAATGAAAGCTAGTGGTGTCATCATCTTCTTTATGTTCGAGCAAAACATCAATGAAACGCTCCTCTTCATCAACAATATAACTCTTATGCAAGTGTTCCTCAATCATACCCTCAAGAAACTCATCAATCTTTTTAAGATGATTCTCTAATGTACTATCTAAACCTCTTAACTTATCAATCCAAGATAAACATGGCATATAATCCTCAAACCTAATAAGAACGGTCATCACGACCGAGAGTTCTATCAAGCTCTTAACCTTTTTCCTCTCAAATTTCCTCCCTAAAGCTACTCTGCAAAAAACATTATTAGTATGCGAAATCAATAACTCACTAAAATTAACTAATGAACCACAACTCTCTTTAATTATGTCCATCACAAGTGTCACCTCTTCTTCTCTTACTTTTTTATATGACAAAACTTTTTTGTGACTTAGAAGGTGATGGACAACAATTCTTTTTGCGTGCGTCCAATGTTCTCCGTAAGGAGAAAATGTAACATCCTTGAAATTGTATGTAATTTTGCGTATATTGGTGGATGCAAGTCTATCTAGAAACATTGGTTCATGGTTCTTTAAAATTTCTCGGGCTGCATTGGCAGAAGATGCTATAAGCACGGGTACACTTCCTAGATGCAAAAGCATGAGTGGACCATGTTTTTTTGCCAATCTACCCAAGGAACGTTGATTGCCCGAAAGTTGGTGTAAGTTTCCGATTATTGGAAGTTTCCATGGTGATGGTGGTGGATTTTCGTGTTCTTGAGAAGAATGCGTAGAACGATAAATTAATTTGAGAAGTAATAGAATGAAAAATGATAAAAGAGAAGACACCAAAAGCTTGAAGAGAAACATTGTTGTTGATACAATATGCTGATCAAAGAATATAAAGATATATATATATATATATATATATATATATATATATATATATATATATATATATATATATATATATATATATATATGGAGAGGATCCAGTTACAACTTTTTTAGTATGAGAACTCTAGGAACTCCAAAAACACTCAAAATACACTAAAATTCGAGCAAAAATGGATACAGACGAGAAAAAAAGGGGAATTCGAGCAAAAATACAAAACACGGACGAACAAAAATTTCATAGTCGAGAAAAAAAAAATTCGAAAAAAACTGTAGAACACATTTTTGTTTGAATATCAAAATTTTTGTTCGACTACCTATGTGTTCTACATTTTTGCGTTCGAATTTCAAAAATGTAGAACACATTTTTGTTCGAATATCACAATTTTTGTTAGAATATCAAATTTGTGTTCGTCCTTGTTTTTTTTGTTCGACTTTCTCCATTTTTGCTCGACTATCATGTTTTTTGCTTGTCCGTGTCCTATTTTTTGCTCGAATATGGAGTTTTTTGCTCGAATTTCTCATTTTTGCTCGAATTTCAGTGTATTTTTGAGTTCTCAGAGTTCTCACATAAAAAAGTTCTCATTTGATCCCTCTATTATATATATATATATATATATATAAATATATATATATATATATATATATATATATATATATATATATATATATATATATATATATATATATATATATATATATATATATATATATACTTATATAAAAGAGAGTTTAAATTAGCATAGGTGTCATTAGAAGAGTATTAATAGGAATTAATGAGTAGTGGAATTTACACACGTTATATCCTCATAATTTTTTATAATAACAAGTTAATAAAAAAACAATAACTGAAAAGAAAATTAAATTTAATTAGAATGATTAAAAAATATATTGATGTTAAAAAATATATCAATCAATGACACGTATTAATAGGAACTAATTAAAAAATATAACACTTCTCTATTATCACAATCTAGCTCTAAAATAACGGTCCCATCAATTATCAATGGATTATCAAAGGTTTTGATTAAAGGTACTGAAAAAAATTGAAGGCTGTAATCAAATTAACATCCAAATGCACCATCATATAACTTGACATTGATAATCTTAACTCTAACACGTCTCTCTCTTCATGTTTGTAATATATATCTATCCAACCTGTATTGATAACTTGGCTGTCATATATATCTATGCATGTCTATATATAGGATTTTGGAACGGTTTTTGAGTTGACGTGCAACGCACGGGCTTATATATATATATATATATATATATATATATATATATATATATATATATATATATATATATATATATATATATATCATACTCATACTAATTTCATTATTAGACATCTCAAATCTCAATCGAAGATGGGGCAGTTGAAGATCGGACGGCTGAATAATGAAGTTGTTAACACACCGACATTTGTCAACACTTTCTCTTAAAAAGGCTGATGAAGATCACAGACATTGCAATATTCATCTAAAAGTCAATATCAATATTTTTTTTAGGTAATTGACACACTACCACAGTACATCACGACTATCTCTTTTTTTTTTTTGGCAAATAGAATCTTTATTCTTCATTATCTCTCTTTTTTGTCAAATAGAATCTTTATTTTTGTCTTATATACTCCATCTTTTCTCGTTTTTGACTTTGTTTTTTTAACTTTAATCTTAAATAACTTATTTTATGTTCTATAATATTTGATACAATTTATATGAATAAATTGTGTTTTATATGTGATTTCATTTGATATAACTATCATCAAGTATTATATAACACAAAAAAGATTATTTAAGTCAAAGTTAAAAAAATAAAGTCAAAAGATGACCATTAAATTGGAATGGGGAGAATATAATGATAAAAATTATTACGTAATTTTTTTAAGATAAATATCTTAACTGACATATACTAGACATTAGATGAAACTAGTGTACGAACCCTCACTTCGCGCCGGAGGTTTGGTTTTCAATGTATTTTATTGCGTTTAGTTTGTAAAATTATTTCGTGGCTAACGATGATGTCGTTGAAGCGCAACTCGAGTCGAACTAAAAGGTATAACCCGTGAAAGATTTAAATGTTATTTTAAATTAACAATATATGTGTTTCTCCGCGTTTCGCTATGGAATTGTCGACTTTTAAAAATTTAACGCAAGATCAACGTGTATGAAACGTACCCCAAATATTTAACGTTTTTTAAAAAGCGTCCATTTTGCGTATAGCTAGTGACATTGTGTTCCTAAAATTATTTCGAGTTTAACGATGGTGTCGAAAAAATTTGACTCGTTGCGAGCGAGAAGATATGACCCGTTGAATATTTGGGTGGAGTGTATTTAAATTTTTTTATGAAAATGGTAATTTGACACTTTACCCCCTGTATGAGGGGCGGATTTTATTTTTTGGAGAAAGTGTGGGGAGTTTTGTTGTGCAAATGAAATTTAGTTAAGTTAAAAAAAAATGAAAAGTCAAAAATACCCTTGAGCACTATTCATTACCCTCTCTCTTTTAGATATAGGTATAATTATTACTACTACTTTAAACACAACAACAGCGACAACAATACTCGATCTCATGAAAAATAGAGTATGGAGGAATGTAAAGTCTAGACAGTCATTCCATCACACCCATGTAAAGAAATTGTTCTCCACTACTGTTAGAGAAATTACTACGTAGTACTACTTTAAATCTAGACCATTAATTCTAACGATGATATTTTATTATTTGTATCACTCCAAAAATGACAATAAATTACAAAATACCCATAATATTATCAAACGAGCGAAATGATTATCGCGCGTTACTGTGAATAATTATATGTAACAATACATGACTTTCACCTATCGCTTATTAAAGAAAAAGAGATATCTTTTCCTATCATGTCTCATGACATGGATCGCGTTCAAAAGTCTCGCATGAAGTGGATAAAAATGGATTTCGGATTTTAGATGGTGATGAGAATTCAAGTTATTATCACAGCCTTATTAATATGCGTAGAAGATCACAATCTGCTAACGTCATTCTTTCGGATGGTGTCTCAATGAACGATCCATATTCTACATGGTGTCTAGATTGATGATCCATATTCGCCCGAAGTGTATGTCGTATTATCTATCTATTATTATCGTAAATGATTATTGTTTTTCATTCATTAGATGGGTACACATGCTGATCTTACATTTAGTGTTTAAATTTCGATTCGATTACTATGAATGTATTATATTCTTAATTTGTTTTATTTACTGTCTGATGTATGCTCCATTATTTATTGGTTATTATCATAATGATAAATGATGAGCAAACATTAATTAGTGTTTAATTTTCATTTCTTATGAATTGGATTATGATTTAATTTGTGTTATTTGCTTTTAAATACACATTGCATTATTTTATTTATTATTATCATAATGATGTATTAAAAAAGTTACTAAGGATGAATTTCGAGCCAAATTGTTCAAATGTTTATTGCAAGTTATTTTTTACTTAATGTTATTATTCATACGAAGAATAAATATCCTGATGAATATTAACTATTTTTTCTCTCTAGATGTTATTATTCATATGAAAAATAATAGCATCCAATTATATAAAGCCATAATTTTTACTCATCACTCAAATTAGCTTTTTTTTTTTTTTTTTTTTTTTAATGTTATTATTCATTAGAAAAATGATAAGATTACAATGAATTTTATTACTATTTTTTCTTCATAAAGTTATTATTCTAACATTAAGTGTTAACATTCATTTATAAATATTATTTTATCTTTGAATTATTTATTTTTGTCACTTACAATGTTAATATTCAATAGATGCATATTGACTTAATATGAATTTATAAGTCTGTTTTTATGCCACGATGCTCATATTTATTATAATAAACATGTGAGTAATTATAGGGAAGTGAATAGTTATTTAATACGATTTTTAAAACATTTTCGATGATCAACAAGATTTGAACAATCTTTGATCACTTTAATCAACTCAAACTAATGTGTGATGTGTTTATGTTTGTAATGAATTAATGATGCGGAATGTAAAGTAAAGAACATAAACACAAGGATTTATAGTGGTTCGGGTGAATGTTAACTAATCCACCTTAATCCACTCCCCGATTCACTAATCGAGAGTTTTGCTTCACTAAGCACCTTTCTCCAAATTCGCTGGAGATCCGATTTACAAGTCTTGTACTTCTTCTTAGACAACAAACATAATCCTTCTATCCCTTTGAAAGATTACCTCTAACTTAGATCAACTTGTCTTCACCTTGGACAAGTATTAATCCCCAATGAGATTAATCAACTCCCTAGTTCCCTTTAAAGAAGATGATATCTAAGCTAGCATATGCTTCTAATTACAAAGTACAAAGACTCACCTCTTTCTAGTGATGACAATCCTAAGACAATTATAAGGATTATTACAACACTATGTAAACTTACAAAGATAGAAATTTGAAAGTAAGTTTACAATCCCTTCTATAATCTATGAGATTATAGAACTTCTCTTGCTAATCACAAAGATATGTATGAGTGTTATGTTCTTGTGATTTTCTGATGATTTTGAGTTGTAGCATGCAAGAGGTCCAAGTCTTCAAAGTTCTCCAAGTCTTGCTATTTATGTGGAGAGATAAAAAAAAAATCGTTGCTGCGGCTTGGACCACGGTCGATCGTGGGTCGACCGCACGCGGTCCAGTCGAAAACTCATATCCGTTGTATAGCCGTTTGAATCAGCTTTGAACATTTATCTTTGGACACTTTACTTAATTTAACACCTGCAAAAGATACCCAACATCTTATACAAGTACTATATGCATTAAATATTCATTTACCTTGGATGTATTGCCTTGATAGTAACTTGTCATTCTCAAGGTGAAAAGTCTAACATTCTTGGATACAAGTCATGATAATTATTTGAGGCAATCTCAGTTTTTTCATAATCTTTTGTTTGTAAATAACACATTTGCTAAATCCCTACTGGTTGGTCAACATATCATTGATGACAACAACCCACTTTAAATACTAAGCATGCCCGTATTCATATTTGAACTTATTTGTAATTAATTCAGTATGTTAATGATGTCTTGACAATTTAAACAAGTAATATCAATTAAGCATGTTGTAAGACATCAAGTTAAATCAAGTTTAAACTTATTCATAAACTTAATTTTAGACTTAAGCAAACCTATGTGTGTTAATGATTCATTGTCTTTTAAAATTACTAGATTATGACATTTTAAGCATTATCCAAGTAGCACAAGCATATATTGAAAATCATATATTGAAGTAGTCCAAATAATAATCAACCTATAGATTCAGAAATAATAATCGCAGACATAACATTGTTGTAACCAAAGATGTATAGAATATATGTATCTGAGAAAATATGCGCGCTATTCATAATTTTCGGTAGCTGAACGTGAAATCCCGTTGAGCTTAAAGATATCAGAATGTGTATTTTTGATAGAAACAATCACTTGGTTAAATTGGTTGTTGAGACTAGCTTCAAGTGTTTGAGGTGAGAGCTGATCTGGTTGCTCAAGAACTTCGATGGTTCGCCTTGCTGCACGGTTCACCTGTACACAGAACTTGCCTTGTAAACAAAGAGTGAAATAGAAACATAATGTGCATATGATTTCATCAAATGAAACGAATGACTTTTAATGAAAGTGACAACAGATCGATAACAATTTGTGAGTGGTTGCTCTCGTTTAACTTAATTAAGATCATCATTGCCTTTCATGCATGTATCAAAGATCAATATTTATCAAACGTTTATTTAGTGAAAGACATTATAATATACTAGATAGCAAGTATGTTATTAAAATTTAAATATATGCAAATTTTAAGCTTCATCATCCTTAAAATCACATGAAATCTCTAAAAAGTCCCAACAAGTTGTGTGTAATCCGAATGTTGACTAAGTTTGACTTTGACCAATTAATCCCGAGTAATCTATAATAATCCTCAATTTATGGTGACCGATCAAGATTGCCACACTTGGAAAAACTATCCAAGTACTCGGTTAAAAGTTCAGGCCGAGTACTTGTTTAAAACTCGGTCAACCCTCGGTCATCAGAGATTAGCAGACAAAAACTTGGGATTACTAGGCTAAAACGCATAATTACTCAGAAAATCAGTCAAAATCATTGCCAATTACTACCTAAAAAGTCCCAACTGGTGACCGATTAATCGGATGTTGACTTGAGTAATCCAATATAATCGCAGAGTAATCCCCAGTGACCTAGGGTTAACCGACTTTGATGGATCAGACCTCTCCAAAATCAAGTAATCGTCAATTACACCCCAAGTAATTCAGAGTTTTATAACACTACTAGCATCCTATATATAGAGCTACGTGAGTATGCGACTTATGTCTATCATTAGATATAACTAATCGCCTTATAATCCAACCATGATTTTATCTGAACCCGTCAAGCCTCAACTGTGATAACAATCTACATGTTTAGAAAAAAAAAAAATCCAACTGTTGGACAATCACAACTTCTAATCTCCTTATAATCCAACCATGATTTTCTCTAATTGATTCATGTGAGACCATTTAGTAAGGTACTTCAAGTAACTTGAGCAAACTAACCTTGCTTTTTGTTCATAGTTGTTGTAGATTAACAAATTCACTAATCACCATAGATTTTATACGCTTATTGACTGGGTGGCTCCATAGGGATTTTGAAGTGATCTAACTAGTCTCCGACTTTGTCGATTTATTCAATCAAAGTTGTAAAAAGTCCGATTTAGTCGGCCAAAATTGGATTTATTACTTCAAAGTTGGATTTATTTGACCAAAATACTTCAAAGTCCGTCAAATAAAGTCAATGTTGGTCAATTTCCAACTATTACCAACGACAGTGGCGGAACTTAAACCCAACAAAGCGGGGGTGAAACTAGTGACAAGGGGTGAAGACAAAAAAAACCTTATGTTTTAGTAACAAATTTTTTTTTGTGTGAAATTTTTTTTTTTTTTTTTTTCAAATCCAGGTGGGGTGGATACCCCCTTTTGGTTACCTTATGTTCCGCCCCTGATCAACTAGTCTCTTATTTGGCCAATTATACAAGGTCCTGAGTCCCAACTCCCAACCGAATAATCCCAACTAGCGACTTTTACAACCTTGATTTAAAGAAAACATAGCTTCAACATAAACAAACAATCAATATACTGAATCGGCCATCCTTACTTGTGTTATTCTTTGCTGTATCCTGCACAACAGGGAAACATCATACACTTTGAAGTCTTAATTGCACGATTCATCACTTACTCACTTCACTTGTGGATCTCGTTGCTGTTTCGATTTAGCTAGGGTTTATGCAAAACCTCAATCTGATTTGAATGGATTCCAGGTAAATCAATCGGTTTGAGTTCTTCCAAAATTTAGGGGTTTCGCGATTTTAGGGTTTTTTAGTTGAAGAATTGAATTCATCCGATCTTTAATTTTGGGAGTAAATCAAGACACTGCTGTTCGAGTTTAGGGTTCTTCAACTGTGATATTTCAAGAAGGCGATTTGAATTTGCTGTTCAGGATCACTTACGAAGTTACAATCTTCATTCACTTAAGGTACAGTATAATTTTTATCTTTAAGAGTAATCGTGTATCATGGTGTCCAAGAAGAAGAAAAAGTACCAAGATATAACGGCGACTGCTACTGGGGTTTTGCGAAACCGATCGGTTAGTCGTGGAACAGCGGATGCGGCTTCTAAAAGTGGAGAAGTGTCTTCATCTGATTCTGATGGGGAACGTTCATCTCAGATTATGGATGATGTCGTACGTTCCAATCTGATGGTAGATGAAGTTGATCAGCCAAATAAGAACAAGGGAGATGTGCCAATTGAACAACCTGGGAAGGATAATCGTGATTCAGAGGGGATGGTTCTGAAAACCTATAGTTCTAGAAAGAGGAAGGGTAAAGCGAACCAGCTGATTGATGTTGGGGATGGTCCGTCTAAAGAAAAGAAGAGTGCTCAATTTGTTCCTTATGCTGGTGATTCTTCTATTCCTGCTAATGAAAAAATTCTCCCTGAAGTAATTAAAAAACGCAAGGGTAACAGGAAGAAAGGTGGGTATGGTAAGAATTCTGCTGTAACTGATCATTCTATTGATGATATTGTAGTTAGTAACGATGATATTATTGCTAAATCTATTGGTGAAACAATTGCTGTTGCTAAACCGACTGTTTCTGCTAGTCCTGTTGTATTCTTTAAGAGTTCAAAAGATGGTAGTTATAATGAGGTTAATGTAAACCTAGTGGCTGCTGCTGAGAATGCTGTTAAGTTATTTAAGAATGATGGTTTTAGAGAGTCAATTGTTGTTCCTGATGATTTCTCCCAATTTACATTGGGTGGCAATGTAACATTAATGAATATGCAGGATAATAATAGTGGTGATAAAGATTATGTTGTTTCTGGGATTAAATCTACAACAATGGAAGGGGTAGAGACTAGTGATGGGCAAGGCAATACAAATACTAAAACCCCAAGAGCATGGGTAAATCCAAACATCACTTTTGCCGACTTCTTAAAACAAAACAAAGATGAAGAAAAATTAAAAATGAAGTTCATTCCTCCTGTTTTAATGTCTAATGGTCAAAAGAGAGTAGTTTTCTCCGCTGAGGAGGTTAAGAAGGGCGGTAGTGCATTTTCTCTTCAATTATATGGGTATTTTATTGGAACTTCTATGGATTATAGGGTTGTTAATGCCCATCTAAGGAGAATGTGGCGGAGGTATGACCTTAAAGAAATCGTCAAAACAGCTGCAGGATTTTATTTATGCAAATTTAAAAATGAAAAAGGTATGAAGGAGGTTCTTGAGAGTGGTCCATGGTTAGTTAATAATGTTCCTTTTTTCGCGAATCAGTGGGAACCTGGGGTTTGGCTTGAAAAAATTGAACCAGAAAAAGTTCCAATTTGGATTTGCATTCACAATATACCCATTGAACTATGGAGTGGCAGAAGTATAGGTAAACTTGTTAGTGGTATTGGTAGGCCTATGTTGATGGACAAAGTTACTTCAGAGAGATGTTTGAGTAAAAGTGGAAGACTAGGTTTTGCTAGAGTTTTGACTGAAGTCAATGCAGCTGATGACCTTCCTAGCTTTGTCGAATTTTCCTATCCTGTGATTGGTTCTTTTCCAGCCAAAGTGGGTAAACTTGAGGTGACTTATCAATGGAAACCGCCTTTATGCACTCATTGCAAAGTGTTTGGGCACTCTTTTAATACTTGTAAAATTAGGCCTAAAACAGAAGATGAAGTATCTGCACAAGTGTTAAAAGACGCTTTGAAAATCAACAATGATGGTGAAACAGTTGATTTAAAAGTGTGTTGAGGACGACTCTAAAGTTGTTGGTAAGAAAGGAAGGGTATTTCATAAGTTGAATTTTGATAATAATAAAAATCAATGGCAGTCAACAGAAGCAAAAGGTATCAAGCAAAATGCAGTTAAGAATAATTATGGTATTAAAGAAAATATTGCTGTGGAGGAAACAGATTGGAATGTGGACTCCCAGAAAAGTCGAAATCATAATGTTTTAAGGAAAAGAGATAAAGGTAAGGGCATTGATGGTGAAGGTAATAATAAGACATATTCCAAAGATAGAATTGAAACAAACAATCTTTTTTGTGTATTAGTAGATGATGAGGGTAATGGTGATTGATGTTAAGTTTGATAATACTGCTCCGAAATTAGGGTATTCTACATCTTGTTAGTTTCTTACTTTATATCTAGTATAGGTCCTCGAGTTTCGCTCAAATTAGTGTTACTCATGTTGTAATCCTCTTTGTATCATTTCCTTATCAATAAAATTATCTTGCTTTTAAAAAAAAAAAAAAAAAAAAACATAAACAAACAATATGCACGCCTTCATGAGGATTTTATAAAAATGCAATTTATTCGTACATAAGAACTAACAAACACATAATTCAGAAGCTCAAATTAAACATTATTAAGATTAAGAATCTCACACAAGAACTATACTTAAAATTAAACTAAATATAAGAAAATTGACAATCATACCGATTCGGAAACCATTGTGAACAAAGCTTTCCCTAGAGGCACAATGCAAAACCTACACACAAACACACAACTTAATATTGATTAAGAACGCCCATAATTTAATTTTAATACTCTTAAATTCAAATTCTTCAAAATCGTCAACACTGATTGATTCAAATTAGGGTTAACACTATAATAAACTTAAACTAAAGTATTAGATAATAGAAAAATGGGAGGGGGAAATTTAATTACATTCCACGGCCATGAGCTAGGGCAACTTCTGAAGGTTGTCTCCATTCATCATAACTGCAATGAAAATTTTTGGCAGATTAACAGCAATTGTTGTAATCCTCGTATGATACTGAAAAACAGTAAATTGATTGAGAGAGAGAGAGAGAGAGAGACTTACACGTAACCGTAGCGTTTGTCAAACAGAAATCGTTTTGATGAATTTTTGGAGATTGGAAATTTAGAAGTAGATTCAGCCTTCATGTAGTTGGATGAGTAGAGTATAATACGGATAATACGGATTATTGGATTATATTTAGGGTGACTTTGATTTAATGTATTACGGAGTTACGGAGTATATATGGAAGGGAAATGAAAAAGAGTGGGTAGGGATGGAAATGACTCAATGAGTCAATGAGATCACTAGTATCGGACCGCCCTTGATCCCGCCCATAAGGGTGCTGATACTAGCAAACTCGCTGTCCACCGTCCTTGATCGATCGCCGTTTAATTTGTTTGGGTTTGACAATGTCCATCACACAGTAAATACAGAGAAACGACTTTTTTTGTTTTTTTTTTTTTCTCTTTTTTCAAAAGGTTTATTCTGGCGGAGAAACCCTGACTCCGTGTGACTATGTCACCCATACCGCCCACCCCGTAAGGGCTAAGTAAGCCGTGTAAGACACCTCCCCCTAATACCCAACAGGAAGTTGCAAGCCGAGATTCGAACCTGCACCTTTCAGTATTCAATAAGGCCCTCCTGCGGGCCCAGGGATCATAAGCGACGGGTACCACTGAAGCACTGCTTCGTTGGTTTTTTTTTTTTTTTTTTTTTTTTGTTGGTTTTTTTTTTTTTTTTTTTTTTTTTGCAAAGGCTACTGACCACTTTTTTTTTTTTTCACAACTACAATCTTATTTAACACATACATCTATCTCATTTATACACATACATCTATCTCATTTTCACCAACATTCAACACCCATTCTCATCTACTTCTATCACCTCCATCTTCACTTTAATCTCCATCAACCTCAACATGTCTTCAAGCAAAAAAATCAAAAACAACAATAACACAACAACAACAACTTCATCTCGTTGATGAAGACATGTGGCAGTCGGTCCTTCAAAGCACTCTTCATCAAACTCATCAAAACACAGTTCATCAATCTCACATGAATATGCAATACTCCCAATATCATCAACTAAATAATTGGGCCGTGAATCCATTTTTCATACCTCATTACCTAACTAATCCCCACTATCAAACATCTCAATATAACCAACCACAAACAAGTCAACATAACCAACCACATACACCTCAAAACAACCAATCTCAAAGCCCTTACATACCAACGTTTGACACATCACTTGAAGAAGACGAATCCGAGGAAGTGCAAGAAACACAACTCGAAATTGAGCAGGTCGAAGAAACACAAGAAACTGCTGCCTCCAAAAAAGGGAAAAGGGCAAAGGTTATGTGGTCGGACTAGGAAAGTAGGATTTTGGCGGAGTGTTGGATGCACACTACTCTAAATCCCAGTATTGGAAACTCCCAAACACATAGTTCATTTTGGGGGACCGTTCGACATGATTACAACTCTAAAGTACGGGAACAAAGGCGTATGGATCAAATATCGAGCAAGTGGACCAAGATGGCCAAAGATATCAAGCTATTTATCGCACTTTATGAAAAACTTGTTAAGCATTGACCTAGTGGAGCCAACGACAACGATATTATGGTGTCAGTTAAGAAGGCGTTTCGTGAGCAACAAAAGAAAGCCTTCGCGTACGAAGAAGCGTGGAGGTTGTTAGAGATTGCCCCCAATTTCAAGTGTATGAAACTGTGGTGACCGCCAAACGTCGTGCAACCGAGCCTGACCCTGTCAATTTAGGAGATGCCGATCAGACACCGACTTCGACTAATAGCCCGACAATCAATTTGGAGAATTTATTTCGAGGTCCATTAATCCGCCGTCCACCGAGTCGTGCAAAGAGTCAAAAGAGTTCTTGTTCGTCGGATGCGGCATCTCATTGTTCTTCGGAGGATGCTAGAGCCGTGGTTTATGAAACTGCAAATGCTACACGTGAAACCATTAGGGTGATCAGGGAGGAAGCTGAAAAACGAACGAGAAAGTTGGAGGAGCAAATCGACACTCATGTGATGTTGGAGAGTTTGAAGCTTCTAGCTACACTGGTGTCTTCCGACATTCCACCCGACCAATACGACTTGTTGATGCGAGGTAGGTGTGACATAACGAAGAAGTATTCGAGCAAGTTTACGAATCAAAATTAGTGTTTATTGTTTATAATGTTTTTTTTATTTTAGGAATTTGTAATGGTTTTTTTTTTAGGAATTTGTAAAATTTTTTTTAGGAATTTGTAATGGTTTTTTAGAAAATTGTAATGGTTTTTTTTTTATTTTTAAGAATTTGTAATAGTTTTTTTATTAATAAAATTTTAATTTTTAGGATTTTAAATGTTATATATAAGTTAATAATATATAAGTTTAATATAAAAAATAGAGGTGACACCAAGTGATGGGTACTTCATGGATGTTAGCAGTTAGTGGTTGGTTGGAGATGGGAAGTAAGTGCAGATGTGGCGCTGATGTGGCAGTCAGTGATCCCATGACGGACCGTCATGGTTCAGAGTGGTCTGACTAACGCTGTGTAACCCATATAAGACGGATATCCATTCGATGATGAATTTAAATAAATATGAATATGAATGAATCTAAATAAATAAATATCGATATGAATAGTGACATGAATATATCTATTAAAACCTGAAATACGTATACAAATACATAAATATAGATTTATGCTTACATATATATTAAAATGCATTTACCGTTAAATTTATATTTTTATTTCAATTTTATAATGAAATAACTAAGATATATTACAATAAAACATGTATATCTAACAAAATAAACATACAAATTCCATATTTAATTTTTCATTATCTACGTTTAATAGTACATTTAATAAATTATTTTATATCTTCGACAAATATTATACATTTATTGTAATGACCCCGATTCAAGCCTAGCGGTAAATGACCTTTTTACCATTGGTTAATATTAATTTATTAATATTAGTGATTTTAATAATTATGTGCTTATAATTATTTGATTGTTCAATTGTGTGCGTTTTGTGACAAGGGTCACAGAACATGTTTCGTTATGTGAATTGGACCTCGTTAGGGCCGCATAATGAGGTACATTGTGTTTTAGATAACTGGTAAATATCTGTGTGTTAGACGGAAGAGAGCTCACCCTATGTGAATAAACTAGCCATTGTGGTGACCATTCGTACGGTTGACCCTCACTCGTGCTAGTGAGTTGGCCAACTGTGTATTGTAGGTTGTCACTCGTACAAACAAGATTTTATTATTGAACCTTTGTTTGTGAGTAATGAACCGTACGATTGACATCTCACTCGTACGAGTGAGATGGTTAATCGTACGAGTCAATTATTTGACCGTACGAGTCACTACGTGTTGTGTGGTGTGTTTAAGTGTGGTTCACACGCACGAGTCATATGTCACCCGTGCGGTTGAAGTGACCCACTCGTGCGAGTGGTGGTCACTCGTGCGGATGACCTTTCAGACTTAGCCGATTTTATGGTTATGATGTATTGAAATGTTTTACATCATTGTTGTGATAAAACATAATTTGGAAACGCGAACTAACTCGAGATATGCTATTCTCAGGTGATAAAGCAAAGGAAAAGGCTCGATAATATTAGATTTCTGAGTGCATGATATCAGGTGAGTGGGACTATCTTAACTTCTATAGGTATGTAGTAGCGGGTTATGCTAATGTTGTGCTGCTATGTTTGGCCTGATATTGATAGTATATGATGTACTATGTTGTTTGTGATGATTATGTACTACTTTGAATAGTGAAGTTGACAACCGGCTTTAAATAGTGAAGCTGGGCAGGAGGTCAACCTTGAATAGTGAGGTTGGGTTCAAGTGTTACTACTCGTGTAGTATACTTTGAATGATGCATCCCTCGCGTCCGGATTACTATACGAAGGAGCCAGTAACAGGAACTATCGGTAAACTCTAGCCCCCGATCAGCTAGTATTTAATGGCCCGCAAGTCGTCAGTCCTTTTGTTACTGTATTTGTTGTTTAATTGTCGTGTTATGCAATTATACTTAGCTTGATGCTAGATGCCTATAATTGTTAGGATGTTTCATTCACTTAGCTGTGTGCTAATCCCCTACAATTCCTCTCTTGCAGGTTAGGATGTTTATGCCGGGTATGGGGTATGATATGTTTGAAACGCATAACTCTTATGTCTGTATTTTGATACCTATATATATATATATATATATATATATATATATATATATATATATATATATATATATATATATATATATATATATATATATATATATATATATATATATATAAAGCCTTCTGGTTAACGTAACACCTGGATGACTGTAATAACTATTGTTTAAACAATTACTAATATATGGTTTGTAAATATTAATATACTATGTTTCCGATGTGTTTAAAACAAAACAAAAAAGTATGGTGTTACAAGTTGGTATTAGAGTGTATGTTGTGGCAGTACATACACATGGATTCCGTATTCCCAAACCTTGAGCATGAAGTATCAAACATATCTTTTGGGACGGCTTAAGTGAATGTAATAGGTATGTGTGTTAGACTTTGGGTACTACCAGTTTATTCACTAAGCTCTGGTGAGATGTTGTGCAGTACAGGTTGAAAAGATGACTGACAGACATAATGTTTCTGCTCCTCCTACCCCCGAAATCTTCAGAGCTCCTACCGAGGATGAAGATTCAGATAGTGACCAACAAGAATATATTCAGCAGACAGAAAGTCAGTTAAAGGAAGCTCGAGACAGAATTGTTGATTTGGAGAGTACTCCTCTTGTGGTTACCCGAACCACAGATGATGAACCTCCACCACTAGATTTTCCAACAC
Source organism: Rutidosis leptorrhynchoides (assembly GCF_046630445.1). NCBI lineage: Eukaryota > Viridiplantae > Streptophyta > Magnoliopsida > Asterales > Asteraceae > Rutidosis > Rutidosis leptorrhynchoides. Next base: position 111,122,268 of record NC_092341.1, read on the forward strand.
CATAATTTACAGCAGTACTGATATGACTAAAATGGACAGTTTATTTCGTGGCGGTCTCGTCAGGTCACCGGCCGTCTATTTCAGATATTAATAGGAGGGTATGGTTTTAAATTTATAATATGCGGGGCCTAAATCTACTACTCCTTCCTATGGGTGAGTAAGGGAAGTATGACCTAAGGTCGTTCGTTTATAAAGACCATAGAATCGAAACGTATCTGTAGAATTATCCTAATAAATAATTAGACTTTCAAGTTTCTGCCACAATGCTTGTGGGTACTATCTTCGAGAATCTTCTTTTGAGGCGATCTCGTATTCTGAGTTTTCATTCATGTATAGTGAATTTTAGGATCGTTGGAATGTTATTTATTATGGGTGGATGATCATGAGGAGAATGAATGGATGACGGTGATGGTAGTGATAGTGTTGGGAAAGGATCATCATCGGTTCAAGGCTTTTGTACCGGATGATGATGTACTTCATATGGGCAACCAATTTGTAGCAAATGTTCTAGGTTATGCTAGTGTTGTGTTGGAATTTAACTCTGGAAAAAACAACTACTGTTGAACATGTATTATTTGTACCTAATTTAAGGAAGAATCTTATCTCTAACCCTATATTGGATACATGTGGGTACAAACAAGTTTTTGAATATATTTTGTCTAAATGTGGTGTGTTTATCGGTTTTGATTATTATAACAATGACATGTTTATGTTAAATCTCAAGAATGTTCCGAATGCCATGGAATTCTACTTGTATACTTAGTTCTTGTTCTATTGATTCTGGTTTGTGGCATGCACGTTTAGGACATGCACATTATAAAAGATTACATGAAATGTCCAAAGAAGATTTAATACCAAGTTTTGATCTAAATTTGAAAAAAATGCAAAACTTGTGTGTTGACTAAAATTATTAGACAACCTTTCAAAGAAATAAACCGAAAATCCATGCCACTAGAGCTAATTCATAGTGATAAAGGTGACTTCCATGCTACTCCTTCATTGGGTAACAAGAAGTATATGATCACATTTATAGATGAAGTGTCCAGGTTTTTCTATTTATATCTTTTGCATGCTAAAGATGAAGCTTTAGACAAATTTAAAATCTATAAAACATAAGTAGATTTGCAACAGATTGAATCAATTAAAACATTGCGTACAGATAGAGGTGGTGAATACTATGACCAGGTATATTTCCAATCAATAGGTGTAATTGTGACAACCTTACTTTTTCCGTTATTTTCTTTGTCAAGTATTTAACTTTCGTTAACTGGTATCCTTACCATATCATTTTTTGTGACTTGATTATATATGAATTAAATAACATTCCTATATTATTTATTAAATGAAAAAGTGTGACTATGTGTTAGTAAGTTCCTACGTATAACATCTTTATTCGATGAATCGTCTCAGTTTTCAAACCAATGATGTAACATCTCGTTTTCTTCATATGTGTCTTAAGGTACTTATTTAATCGTTAGAACGTTTATATTTCGCTTGCTTATGTGATTAAATGATATAAAGTGTTAACTCGATGTATACGAGATATATTCTTATGTATATGTTTGAGAATGTATGCACGTATAAGTATATGCATGGGTTTTGATAGTGTTAAGTCATGTGAGACTTAAAGCCGAAGTTTAAACGTATGTTGGAAGCGTGAACGAGGTGTACAAGTTGAATAAATTGATAGTTGTATTAAGTTGTCAAAATGGCCAGTTACAGGCCAATGCCGCGCCGCGGAGATTTTGGGCGCGCCACGAAAAATAAAGCAAATCAAAGTCAGGAGTGGTTTAAGACAGCTCAAAAATCCAGTGTATTGCCGCACCGCGACAATTGAGGTCGCGACGCGACAAAGCTGCAGATCTGACCCGTTTTTCCTATTTAAAAAGGGGTGGTCCAAGGGTATTTTCATCTTTTCGCGTATGGATCTGATTGGAGCTTTAAACCTCAACCACTTATCTCATTTATTCAATTTCTTTTCTCTTTTCTTCTTCTATTTACTCTCAAAACATAAAACCCATTTAAATTAAAAGTAAGATTCGAGAGTGAAGAATGGTGAATCGATCTTTGGAGCAAGAAGTAAAGTTGTTCTACTTGTTCTTAGCTATGACCCAATAGTGTTGGTAAGTCTTAACTCCGTATTTTGAGTTTTAGTTAATTTATGGCTAGGGTTTGGCCATTAGAGGCTTGTAAGACCCATTTGGGGGTTAAATGGGTGAACTTGGGTTATGTTAATGTAAGGAAAGCCCAAATGACTATAACCTAGGGTTTGGTCTTGTGAATTGAGGTTGTAAGTGTCAAATGGTGTTGTTAGTCACTATTACACTTTTAAATTGATGAAAGAATTTTTAATGAGTTAAGTTTGACTTGATTTGTGAGTCTAAGTGTTAAAATGGGTCAAATGGGTAATGTTGACCTAGTTTGGGTGAAATGGGTATGAAGTACCCTAAGTTTGTGTTAGTTAAATTTAGTAGACTATAAATCGCTGGCTTTAGTGATTGAATATGAGTCTTTGCCATTTATGGGCGGTTTTGGTGTAGTTGAGCTATTTATTGCAAATTGGGTCATTAAATGCTCAAGTGTAAGTATGGTCGTTGGTTCCACAAGTTGTGTATTGAATGTGTACTTAATGTATTAGGTACTTTGCTTTGAAGTTTCGGAAGTGCATAATCATCATCTTGGTATTAAGGTGAGTGGAATAATTATGCGTGTACGTATATAATGTATTTATTTGTATAGTGTTAATGTGGTATTGTCGCGGTGTTTAAGACAACACATTCTAAGTAACGAGTAGTATTGTCGCGGTATTCAAGACACTACTGGTTGTTTTGATTGACATGTGGTATTGTCGCGGTGTTCAAGACACCACATTGTCATGGGAGTGGAATTATCGCGGTGTTCAAGACACCAATCATTGTTTTGATTGACATGTGGAATCGTCGCAGTGTTCAAGATGCCACATTGTCATGGGGGTGAGTTAGTCGCGGTGTTTAAGACATCACCCGGGGGATTAGTGATTACGCGGTGTTTAAGTAACACTAATGGATGTTATGAACTCCGACGGTCTTTCAAGTACCGTTCCCTTGTACGATTGGTTAACCATGGTTGTGTGAATTTGTATTTAGCATGTTAAATTGTGAATCATATGTTATTGTTATTGCTAGCTTATTGTGAATCGCGGATAGTAGTTTATGCATGATGTTTGCATGGTTGTCGAATTGCTAGCTTGTATGCGGTATTGTGTTTGTGAATTGCAAGTAAGTAGGTTATATATGCATATGTATAATTATTGCATTCACTAAGTGTTAGCTTACCCCTCTCATTGTTTATCTTTTTAGATGCAGGTGCGGAGAAGGGAAAGGGGGTTGTTGGATACTAGTTCCCCATGTTGGATTTGTATTGAAGCTTTTGAAGCCGACCTAGCGTTTTGGGTAGTTTAACCCCAAACTGTAGTGACCCAAACTTTTCCATGTTTATATATATATTAAATAAAATTTTTATTTACATGATTAAGTGTTTCCAACATGTTAAGCAATCAAACTTGTTAAGACTTGATTAAATGAAATAGGTTTCATATAGACAATTGACCACCCAAGTTGACCGGTGATTCACGAACGTTAAAACTTGTAAAAACTATACGATGACATATATATGGTTATATATATAGTTAACATGATTTTATTATAAGTATGTATCTCATTAGGTATTTTAACAATGAGTTATATACATAAAAATGAGACTATTAATTTAAGAAACTCGAAAACGATATATATAACGATTATCGTTATAACAACGTCTTACTAGGTACATATGAATCATATTAAGATATTGATACACTTGTTTAATTATGTTAAATGAAAAGTAAATATATTATTAAGTGTATTAACAATGAAATACTTATGTAAAAATAAGACTACTAACTTAATGATTTTGAAACGAGACATATATGTAACGATTATCGTTGTAACGACATTTAACTATATATATATCATACTAAGATATATTATATATCATAATATCATGATAATATAACAATTTAACATCTCAATTGTTATAATAAATAATGGGTTAACAACATTCAACAAGATCGTTAACCTAAAGGTTTCAAAACAACATTTACATGTAACGACTAACGATGACTTAACGACTCAGTTAAAATGTATATACATGTAGTGTTTTAATATGTATTCATACACTTTTGAAAGACTTCAAGACACTTATCAAAATACTTCTACTTAACAAAAATGCTTACAATTATATCCTCGTTCAGTTTCATCAACAATTCTACTCGTATGCACCCGTATTCGTACTCGTACAATACACAGCTTTTAGATGTATGTACTATTAGTATATACACTCCAATGATCAGCTCTTAGCAGCCCATGTGAGTCACCTAACACATGTGGGAACCATCATTTGGCAACTAGCATAAAATATCTCATAAAATTACAAAAATATGAGTAATCATTCATGACTTATTTACATGAAAACAAAATTACATATCCTATATATCTAATCCATACACCAACGACCAAAAACACCTACAAACACTTTCATTCTTCAATTTTCTTCATCTAATTGATCTCTCTCAAGTTCTATCTTCAAGTTCTAAGTGTTCTTCATAAATTCTAAAAGTTCTAGTTTCATAAAATCAAGAATACTTCCAAGATTGCAAGTTTTCTTCCAAGTTTTCTAAATCCATTCCAAGTAATCATCCAAGATCAAGAAACCTTTATTACTTACAGTAGGTTATCTTTCTAATACAAGGTAATAATCATATTCAAACTTTAATTCAATTTTTATAACTATAACAATCTTATTTCGAGTGAAAATCTTACTTGAAATTGTTTTCGTGTCATGATTCTGCTTCAAGAACTTTCAAGCCATCCTAGGATCCTTTTGTAGTGACCCGAACTTTTCCATGTTTATATATATTAATTGAGATTGATGTTTACATGATTAAATGTTTCCAACATGTTAAGCAATCAAACTTGTTAAGACTTAATTAATTGAAATAGGTTTCATATAGACAATTGACCACCCAAGTTGACCGGTGATTCACGAACGTTAAAACTTGTAAAAAAAAACTATATGATGACATATATATGGTTATATATATAGTTAACATGATATTATGATAAGTAAACATATCATTAATTATATTAACAATGAACTACATATGTAAAAACAAGACTACTAACTTAATGATTTTGAAACGAGACATATATGTAACGTTTATCGTTGTAACGACATTTAATGTATATATATCATATTAAGAGATATTCGTACATCATAATATCATGATAATATAATAATTTAAAATCTCTTTTGATATTATAAACATTGGGTTAACAACATTTAACAAGATCGTTAACCTAAAGGTTTCAAAACAACACTTACATGTAACGACTAACGATGACTTAACGACTCAGTTAAAATGTATATACATGTAGTGTTTTAATATGTATTTATACACTTTTGAAAGACTTCAATACACTTATCAAAATACTTCTACTTAACAAAAATGCTTACAATTACATTCTCGTTCAGTTTCATCAACAATTCTACTCGTATGCACCCGTATTCGTACTCGTACAATACACAGCTTTTAGATGTATGTACTATTGGTATATACACTCCAATGATCAGCTCTTAGCAGCCCATGTGAGTCACCTAACACATGTGGGAACCATCATTTGGCAACTAGCATGAAATATCTCATAAGATTACAAAAATATGAGTAATCATTCATGACTTATTTACATGAAAACAAAATTACATATCCTTTATATCTAATCCATACACCAACGACCAAAAACACCTACAAACACTTTCATTCTTCAATTTTCTTCATCTAATTGAACTCTCTCAAGTTCTATCTTCAAGTTCTAAGTGTTCTTCATAAATTCCAAAAGTTCTAGTTTCATAAAATCAAGAATACTTTCAAGTTTGCTAGCTCACTTCCAATCTTGTAAGGTGATCATCCAACCTCAAGAAATCTTTGTTTCTTACAGTAGGTTATCATTCTAATACAAGGTAATAATCATATTCAAACTTTGGTTCAATTTCTATAACTATAACAATCTTATTTCAAGTGATGATCTTACTTGAACTTGTTTTCGTGTCATGATTCTGCTTCAAGAACTTCGAGCCATCCAAGGATCCATTGAAGCTAGATCCATTTTTCTCTTTTCCAGTAGGTTTATCCAAGGAACTTAAGGTAGTAATGATGTTCATAACATCATTCGATTCATACATATAAAGCTATCTTATTCGAAGGTTTAAACTTGTAATCACTAGAACATAGTTTAGTTAATTCTAAACTTGTTCGCAAACAAAAGTTAATCCTTCTAACTTGACTTTTAAAATCAACTAAACACATGTTCTATATCTATATGATATGCTAACTTAATGATTTAAAACCTGGAAACACGAAAACACCGTAAAACCGGATTTACGCCGTCGTAGTAACACCGCGGGCTGTTTTGGGTTAGTTAATTAAAAACTATGATAAACTTTGATTTAAAAGTTGTTATTCTGAGAAAATGATTTTTATTATGAGCATGAAACTATATCCAAAAATTATGGTTAAACTCAAAGTGGAAGTATGTTTTCTAAAATGGTCATCTAGACGTCGTTCTTTCGACTGAAATGACTACCTTTACAAAAACGACTTGTAACTTATTTTTCCGACTAGAAACCTATACTTTTTTTGTTTAGATTCATAAAATAGAGTTCAATATGAAACCATAGCAATTTGATTCACTCAAAACGGATTTAAAATGAAGAAGTTATGGGTAAAACAAGATTGGATAATTTTTCTCATTTTAGCTACGTGAAAATTGGTAACAAATCTATTCCAACCATAACTTAATCAACTTGTATTATATATTATGTAATCTTGAGATACCATAGACACGTATACAATGTTTCGACCTATCATGTCGACACATCTATATATATTTCGGAACAACCATAGACACTCTATATGTGAATGTTGGAGTTAGCTATACAGGGTTGAGGTTGATTCCAAAATATATATAGTTTGAGTTGTGATCAATACTGAGATACGTATACACTGGGTCGTGGATTGATTCAAGATAATATTTATCGATTTATTTCTGTACATCTAACTGTGGACAACTAGTTGTAGGTTACTAACGAGGACAGCTGACTTAATAAACTTAAAACATCAAAATATATTAAAAGTGTTGTAAATATATTTTGAACATACTTTGATATATATGTATATATTGTTATAGGTTCGTGAATCAACCAGTGGCCAAGTCTTACTTCCCGATGAAGTAAAAATCTGTGAAAGTGAGTTATAGTCCCACTTTTAAAATCTAATATTTTTGGGATGAGAATACATGCAGGTTTTATAAATGATTTACAAAATAGACACAAGTATGTGAAACTACATTCTATGGTTGAATTATCGAAATCGAATATGCCCCTTTTTATTAAGTCTGGTAATCTAAGAATTAGGGAACAGACACCCTAATTGACGCGAATCCTAAAGATAGATCTATTGGGCCTAACAAACCCCATCCAAAGTACCGGATGCTTTAGTACTTCGAAATTTATATCATATCCGAAGGGTGTCCCGGAATGATGGGGATATTCTTATATATGCATCTTGTTATTGTCGGTTACCAGGTGTTCACCATATGAATGATTTTTATCTCTATGTATGAGATGTGTATTGAAATATGAAATCTTGTGGTCTATTGTTACGATTTGATATATATAGGTTAAACCTATAACTCACCAACATTTTTGTTGACGTTTAAAGCATGTTTATTCTCAGGTGAATATTAAGAGCTTCCGCTGTTGCATACTAAAATAAGGACAAGATTTGGAGTCCATGTTTGTATGATATTGTGTAAAAACTGCATTCAAGAAACTGATTTCGATGTAACATATTTGTATTGTAAACCATTATGTAATGGTCGTGTGTAAACAGGATATTTTAGATTATCATTATTTGATAATCTACGTAAAGCTTTTTAAACCTTTATTTATGACATAAAGGTTATGGTTTGTTTTAAAAATGAATGCAGTCTTTGAAAAACGTCTCATATAGAGGTCAAAACCTCGCAACGAAATCAATTAATATGGAACGTTTTTAATCAATAAGAACGGGACATTTCAGTTGGTATCCGAGCGTTGGTCTTAGAGAACCAGAAAATTTGCATTAGTGTGTCTTATCGAGTTTGTTAGGATGCATTAGTGAGTCTGGACTTCGACCGTGTTTTCTTTAAAAATGATTGCTTAACATTTTTGTTGGAAACTATATATTTTTAACATATGAATATTATGTGATATATTAATCTCTTAACGTGTTTGATATTATGTGATAGATGTCTACCTCTAGAACAAGTCCCATTGACTCACCTAATAATAATGAAGAGTCAAATGTAAATTGGAATGATTTGTGGACTGATTCACAAGTTCCCGAAGAGGAACCGGAAGAAGAGTCGGAACCGGAAGAAGAATCGGAACCGGATGAAGAAATAGAACCGGTGGGGGAAATAATAAAACGGATAAGTAAAAGAAAATCCTCAACCAACCGACCAAAGTTAATTATGGTCAATGGTGTTTCCGCCAAGGAAGCAAAATATTGGGAGGATTACCAATTCTCCGATGAATCGGATTCCGACGAGAATTCCGATGATGTTATAGAAATTACCCCAACTGAATTTAAAAAGGCAAAAGAAAATAATAAGGGAAAGGGCATAAAAATAGAGAAATCTAATTCCAACCCCGATGAACTTTATATGTATCGTCAACCCCCGAAGTCCTTAAGTTGTAACAATGACCCGGGAACCTCTAAACCACCAGGTTTTTCTAAACCAATGTGGACAACGACGGCTCGTATTAGGGGAACATCATATATCCCTAGAAACTTGGCAAAACGAACCAAAACCGAAGAAGAAGAAACGAGCGAGTCGGAATAAGATAGTTGTATTCGTGTGGTGTAATATATGGAATATAGTGTTCTTATGCTTTATGATATATGTAAAAATTGCTTGTATTAATAAGTATTTTTTTTATGAATCTAACTCTTGTCTATTTTACAGTTTAAAAACACAAAATGGATAGACAACCCAATATTTTAAGAGACCTACCCGGAGACATGATTGATGAAATCTTGTCTAGAGTCGGCCAGAATTCTTCGGCACAACTATTTAAGGCGAGATCAGTTTGTAAGACATTCGAAGAACGTTCCAAGAATGTCTTGGTTTATAAGAGACTTTCGTTTGAAAGATGGGGGATATCACATTGGGAAACCCATAAGTTACGATGTGTTTACTTTGACGCATATATTGCGGGGAACCCAAATGCTATTTTACGCAACGGGTTAAGAAATTATTTTGACTCAATATATCCGAATATTGGACTTCGTGATTTAGAAAAAGCGGCTAACATGCAACATAAAGAAGCATGTTATGCTTACGGATTAGTAATGTTCGCTTCTCACCAAAGTGAGAACAAGAACATCGGGCTACAACTATTAAACAAAACGTTTCCACAAGTGATGGAGTCGGTAATTGGGGTAAGAAATGAGGTTTTTAGATTATTACGGGACTGTTGGACATTACGTAACCCTCGTCCCTTTGATGACGTTACAACACGCTGTCTTATCAACGGCCATAACGGTTATGTTGCACAAGACCAAGGATGGGAAGTAGTCCTAGTAAAACCAGAATGCATGACTTGTTTCTGGACGTATGAATTACGTGTCTTTATTGCCTTTGCTGAACGACTTGTGTACTAGCTAGAATTGTCTTCACAACTATCTTGTATCAAAGTTATTGTGTGCTATATTTCATGCTTTATGTAAAATAAGCGGTATTGTAAGTTTGTAAAATATTGTATAAAAGTTTGAACGCGAAATATTATTATAATCAGTTTTTCATATAGAATTGTAGTAGTTGAATTGTATATTAGCTACTAAGTATGAACTTAACGGGTAGGTACTACCCGAATTTAAACTTATAAAACGCTAATATGAAGAAAAAGCTTTTATAAATGAGTTCATATTATGCTACGAAATACTATTAACTACTCTTAATATTCTGTATGATTAACTTGTTCCATTTAACTATTTTGAAGGAAATGGCACCGACTACTCGACACACCGTGAATATGAATGAAGAGGAATTCCGTACTTTTCTAGCTTCAAACATAGCTGCAGTACAGGCTGCGCTACATACCAACAATAACCTTGGATCTAGCAGTACAGGAAATCGTGTAGGATGCACCTACAAAGAATTCACTGCCTGCAAACCTTTGGAATTTGATGGAACCGAAGGACCGATCGGATTGAAACGGTGGACCGAGAAGGTTGAATCGGTGTTTGCCATAAGTAAGTGTACTGAAGAGGACAAAGTGAAGTACGCTACGCATACCTTCACAGGTTCTGCGTTAACATGGTGGAATACCTATCTAGAGCAAGTGGGACAAGATGATGCGTACGCACTACCGTGGTCAGCATTCAAGCACTTGATGAACGAGAAGTACCGTCCCAGAACCGAGGTCAATAAGCTCAAGACAGAACTTAGAGGGTTACGAACCCAAGGATTTGATATTACCACGTACGAAAGACGATTCACAGAATTGTGCCTATTGTGTCCGGGAGCATTCGAAGATGAGGAAGAGAAGATCGACGCGTTTGTGAAAGGATTACCGGAAAGAATCCAAGAAGATATAAGTTCACACGAGCCCGCCTCCATACAACAGGCATGTAGAATGGCTCACAAACTAGTGAACCAGATTGAAGAAAGAATTAAAGAACAGACTGCTGAAGAGGCCAATGTGAAGCAAGTCAAAAGAAAGTGGGAGGAAAACGGTGATAAGAATCACCAATACAACAACAACAGCAATTACAACAATAATCGCAACAATTATCTCAACAATCGCAACATCAATCGCAACTACAACAAACGGCCCAACAACAACAACAACAACAACAACAACAACAACAACAACAGCAACTACAACAATCATCCCAACAACAATAATCAGAAGCAACTATGCCAAAGGTGTGAAAAGAATCACTCGGGGTTCTGCACCAAATTTTGCAACAAGTGTAAAAGAAATGGTCATAGCGCGGCGAAGTGTGAGGTCTACGGACCAGGGGTTAATAGAACGAAAGGAACAAATGGTGTCGGAACGAGTAATGGCGGAGCAAGTAGTGTCGGAGCAAGTTATGCCAATGTAGTTTGTTATAAATGTGGAAAACCAGGCCACATTATTAGAAATTGCCCAAACCAGGAGAACACGAATGGACAAGGCCGTGGAAGAGTTTTCAATATTAATGCGGTAGAGGCACAGGAAGACCCGGAGCTTGTTACGGGTACGTTTCTTATTGACAATAAATCTGCTTACGTTTTATTTGATTCGGGTGCGGATAGAAGCTATATGAGTAGAGATTTTTGTGCTAAATTAAGTTGTCCATTGACGCCTTTGGATAGTAAATTTTTACTCGAATTAGCAAATGGTAAATTAATTTCAGCAGATAATATATGTCGGAATCGAGAAATTAAACTGGTTAGCGAAACATTTAAGATTGATTTGATACCAGTAGAGTTAGGGAGTTTTGATGTGATAATCGGTATGGACTGGTTGAAAGAAGTGAAAGCGGAGATCGTTTGTTACAAAAATGCAATTCGCATTATACGAGAAAAAGGAAAACCCTTAATGGTGTACGGAGAAAAGGGCAACACGAAGCTACATCTTATTAGTAATTTGAAGGCACAAAAACTAATAAGAAAAGGTTGCTATGCTGTTCTAGCACACGTCGAGAAAGTACAAACTGAAGAAAAGAGCATCAATGATGTTCCCATTGCAAAAGAATTTCCCGATGTATTTCCGAAAGAATTACCGGGATTACCCCCACATCGATCCGTTGAATTTCAAATAGATCTTGTACCAGGAGCTGCACCAATAGCTCGTGCTCCTTACAGACTCGCACCCAGCGAGATGAAAGAACTGCAAAGCCAATTACAAGAACTTTTAGAGCGTGGTTTCATTCGACCAAGCACATCACCGTGGGGAGCTCCTGTTTTGTTTGTCAAGAAGAAAGATGGTACATTCAGGTTGTGTATCGACTACCGAGAGTTGAACAAACTTACCATCAAGAACCGCTACCCACTACCGAGAATCGACGACTTATTTGATCAACTACAAGGCTCGTCTGTTTATTCAAAGATTGACTTACGTTCCGGGTATCATCAAATGCGGGTGAAAGAAGATGATATTCCAAAGACTGCTTTCAGAACACGTTACGGTCATTACGAGTTTATGGTCATGCCGTTTGGTTTAACTAATGCACCAGCTGTGTTCATGGACCTTATGAACCGAGTGTGTGGACCATACCTTGACAAGTTTGTCATTGTTTTTATTGATGACATACTTATTTACTCAAAGAATGACCAAGAACACGGTGAACATTTGAGAAAGGTGTTAGAAGTATTGAGGAAGGAAGAATTGTACGCTAAGTTTTCAAAGTGTGCATTTTGGTTGGAAGAAGTTCAATTCCTCGGTCACATAGTGAACAAAGAAGGTATTAAGGTGGATCCGGCAAAGATAGAAACTGTTGAAAAGTGGGAAACCCCGAAAACTCCGAAACACATACGCCAGTTTTTAGGACTAGCTGGTTACTACAGAAGGTTCATCCAAGACTTTTCCAGAATAGCAAAACCCTTGACTGCATTAACGCATAAAGGGAAGAAATTTGAATGGAATGATGAACAAGAGAAAGCGTTTCAGTTATTGAAGAAAAAGCTAACTACGGCACCTATATTGTCATTGCCTGAAGGGAATGATGATTTTGTGATTTATTGTGATGCATCAAAGCAAGGTCTCGGTTGTGTATTAATGCAACGAACGAAGGTGATTGCTTATGCGTCTAGACAATTGAAGATTCACGAACAAAATTATACGACGCATGATTTGGAATTAGGCGCGGTTGTTTTTGCATTAAAGACTTGGAGGCACTACTTATATGGGGTCAAAAGTATTATATATACCGACCACAAAAGTCTTCAACACATATTTAATCAGAAACAACTGAATATGAGGCAGCGTAGGTGGATTGAATTATTGAATGATTACGACTTTGAGATTCGTTACCACCCGGGGAAGGCAAATGTGGTAGCCGATGCCTTGAGCAGGAAGGACAGAGAACCCATTCGAGTAAAATCTATGAATATAATGATTCATAATAACATTACTACTCAAATAAAGGAGGCGCAACAAGGAGTTTTAAAAGAGGGAAATTTAAAGGATGAAATACCCAAAGGATCGGAGAAGCATCTTAATATTCGGGAAGACGGAACCCGGTATAGGGCTGAAAGGATTTGGGTACCAAAATTTGGAGATATGAGAGAAATGGTACTTAGAGAAGCTCATAAAACCAGATACTCAATACATCCTGGAACGGGGAAGATGTACAAGGATCTCAAGAAACATTTTTGGTGGCCGGGTATGAAAGCCGATGTTGCTAAATACGTAGGAGAATGTTTGACGTGTTCTAAGGTCAAAGCTGAGCATCAGAAACCATCAGGTCTACTTCAACAACCCGAAATCCCGGAATGGAAATGGGAAAACATTACCATGGATTTCATCACTAAATTGCCAAGGACTGCAAGTGGTTTTGATACTATTTGGGTAATAGTTGATCGTCTCACCAAATCAGCACACTTCCTACCAATAAGAGAAGATGACAAGATGGAGAAGTTAGCACGACTGTATTTGAAGGAAGTCGTCTCCAGACATGGAATACCAATCTCTATTATCTCTGATAGGGATGGCAGATTTATTTCAAGATTCTGGCAGACATTACAGCAAGCATTAGGAACTCGTCTAGACATGAGTACTGCCTATCATCCACAAACTGATGGGCAGAGCGAAAGGACGATACAAACGCTTGAAGACATGCTACGAGCATGTGTTATTGATTTCGGAAACAGTTGGGATCGACATCTACCGTTAGCAGAATTTTCCTACAACAACAGCTACCATTCAAGCATTGAGATGGCGCCGTTTGAAGCACTTTATGGTAGAAAGTGCAGGTCTCCGATTTGTTGGAGTGAGGTGGGGGATAGACAGATTACGGGTCCGGAGATTATACAAGAAACTACCGAGAAGATCATCCAAATTCAACAACGGTTGAAAACCGCCCAAAGTCGACAAAAGAGCTACGCTGACATTAAAAGAAAAGATATAGAATTTGAAATTGGAGAGATGGTCATGCTTAAAGTTTCACCTTGGAAAGGCGTTGTTCGATTTGGTAAACGAGGGAAATTAAATCCAAGGTATATTGGACCATTCAAGATTATTGATCGTGTCGGACCAGTAGCCTACCGACTTGAGTTACCTCAACAACTCGCGGCTGTACATAACACTTTCCACGTCTCGAATTTGAAGAAATGTTTTGCTAAAGAAGATCTCACTATTCCGTTAGATGAAATCCAAATCAACGAAAAACTCCAATTCATCGAAGAACCCGTCGAAATAATGGATCGTGAGGTTAAAAGACTTAAGCAAAACAAGATACCAATTGTTAAGGTTCGATGGAATGCTCGTAGAGGACCTGAGTTCACCTGGGAGCGTGAAGATCAGATGAAGAAGAAATACCCGCATCTATTTCCAGAAGATTCGTCAACACCTTCAACAGCTTAAAATTTCGGGACGAAATTTATTTAACGGGTAGGTACTGTAGTGACCCGAACTTTTCCATGTTTATATATATTAATTGAGATTGATGTTTACATGATTAAATGTTTCCAACATGTTAAGCAATCAAACTTGTTAAGACTTAATTAATTGAAATAGGTTTCATATAGACAATTGACCACCCAAGTTGACCGGTGATTCACGAACGTTAAAACTTGTAAAAAAAAACTATATGATGACATATATATGGTTATATATATAGTTAACATGATATTATGATAAGTAAACATATCATTAATTATATTAACAATGAACTACATATGTAAAAACAAGACTACTAACTTAATGATTTTGAAACGAGACATATATGTAACGTTTATCGTTGTAACGACATTTAATGTATATATATCATATTAAGAGATATTCGTACATCATAATATCATGATAATATAATAATTTAAAATCTCTTTTGATATTATAAACATTGGGTTAACAACATTTAACAAGATCGTTAACCTAAAGGTTTCAAAACAACACTTACATGTAACGACTAACGATGACTTAACGACTCAGTTAAAATGTATATACATGTAGTGTTTTAATATGTATTTATACACTTTTGAAAGACTTCAATACACTTATCAAAATACTTCTACTTAACAAAAATGCTTACAATTACATTCTCGTTCAGTTTCATCAACAATTCTACTCGTATGCACCCGTATTCGTACTCGTACAATACACAGCTTTTAGATGTATGTACTATTGGTATATACACTCCAATGATCAGCTCTTAGCAGCCCATGTGAGTCACCTAACACATGTGGGAACCATCATTTGGCAACTAGCATGAAATATCTCATAAGATTACAAAAATATGAGTAATCATTCATGACTTATTTACATGAAAACAAAATTACATATCCTTTATATCTAATCCATACACCAACGACCAAAAACACCTACAAACACTTTCATTCTTCAATTTTCTTCATCTAATTGAACTCTCTCAAGTTCTATCTTCAAGTTCTAAGTGTTCTTCATAAATTCCAAAAGTTCTAGTTTCATAAAATCAAGAATACTTTCAAGTTTGCTAGCTCACTTCCAATCTTGTAAGGTGATCATCCAACCTCAAGAAATCTTTGTTTCTTACAGTAGGTTATCATTCTAATACAAGGTAATAATCATATTCAAACTTTGGTTCAATTTCTATAACTATAACAATCTTATTTCAAGTGATGATCTTACTTGAACTTGTTTTCGTGTCATGATTCTGCTTCAAGAACTTCGAGCCATCCAAGGATCCATTGAAGCTAGATCCATTTTTCTCTTTTCCAGTAGGTTTATCCAAGGAACTTAAGGTAGTAATGATGTTCATAACATCATTCGATTCATACATATAAAGCTATCTTATTCGAAGGTTTAAACTTGTAATCACTAGAACATAGTTTAGTTAATTCTAAACTTGTTCGCAAACAAAAGTTAATCCTTCTAACTTGACTTTTAAAATCAACTAAACACATGTTCTATATCTATATGATATGCTAACTTAATGATTTAAAACCTGGAAACACGAAAACACCGTAAAACCGGATTTACGCCGTCGTAGTAACACCGCGGGCTGTTTTGGGTTAGTTAATTAAAAACTATGATAAACTTTGATTTAAAAGTTGTTATTCTGAGAAAATGATTTTTATTATGAGCATGAAACTATATCCAAAAATTATGGTTAAACTCAAAGTGGAAGTATGTTTTCTAAAATGGTCATCTAGACGTCGTTCTTTCGACTGAAATGACTACCTTTACAAAAACGACTTGTAACTTATTTTTCCGACTAGAAACCTATACTTTTTTTGTTTAGATTCATAAAATAGAGTTCAATATGAAACCATAGCAATTTGATTCACTCAAAACGGATTTAAAATGAAGAAGTTATGGGTAAAACAAGATTGGATAATTTTTCTCATTTTAGCTACGTGAAAATTGGTAACAAATCTATTCCAACCATAACTTAATCAACTTGTATTATATATTATGTAATCTTGAGATACCATAGACACGTATACAATGTTTCGACCTATCATGTCGACACATCTATATATATTTCGGAACAACCATAGACACTCTATATGTGAATGTTGGAGTTAGCTATACAGGGTTGAGGTTGATTCCAAAATATATATAGTTTGAGTTGTGATCAATACTGAGATACGTATACACTGGGTCGTGGATTGATTCAAGATAATATTTATCGATTTATTTCTGTACATCTAACTGTGGACAACTAGTTGTAGGTTACTAACGAGGACAGCTGACTTAATAAACTTAAAACATCAAAATATATTAAAAGTGTTGTAAATATATTTTGAACATACTTTGATATATATGTATATATTGTTATAGGTTCGTGAATCAACCAGTGGCCAAGTCTTACTTCCCGATGAAGTAAAAATCTGTGAAAGTGAGTTATAGTCCCACTTTTAAAATCTAATATTTTTGGGATGAGAATACATGCAGGTTTTATAAATGATTTACAAAATAGACACAAGTATGTGAAACTACATTCTATGGTTGAATTATCGAAATCGAATATGCCCCTTTTTATTAAGTCTGGTAATCTAAGAATTAGGGAACAGACACCCTAATTGACGCGAATCCTAAAGATAGATCTATTGGGCCTAACAAACCCCATCCAAAGTACCGGATGCTTTAGTACTTCGAAATTTATATCATATCCGAAGGGTGTCCCGGAATGATGGGGATATTCTTATATATGCATCTTGTTATTGTCGGTTACCAGGTGTTCACCATATGAATGATTTTTATCTCTATGTATGAGATGTGTATTGAAATATGAAATCTTGTGGTCTATTGTTACGATTTGATATATATAGGTTAAACCTATAACTCACCAACATTTTTGTTGACGTTTAAAGCATGTTTATTCTCAGGTGAATATTAAGAGCTTCCGCTGTTGCATACTAAAATAAGGACAAGATTTGGAGTCCATGTTTGTATGATATTGTGTAAAAACTGCATTCAAGAAACTGATTTCGATGTAACATATTTGTATTGTAAACCATTATGTAATGGTCGTGTGTAAACAGGATATTTTAGATTATCATTATTTGATAATCTACGTAAAGCTTTTTAAACCTTTATTTATGACATAAAGGTTATGGTTTGTTTTAAAAATGAATGCAGTCTTTGAAAAACGTCTCATATAGAGGTCAAAACCTCGCAACGAAATCAATTAATATGGAACGTTTTTAATCAATAAGAACGGGACATTTCACCTTTGAAGCTAGATCTATTTTTCTCATTTCCAGTAGGTTTATCCAAGAAACTTTAGGTAGTAATGATATTCATAACATCATTCTATTCATACATATAAAGCTATCTTATTCGAAGGTTTAAACTTTTAATCACTAGAACATAGTTTAGTTAATTCTAAACTTGTTCGCAAATAAAAGTTAATCCTTCTAACTTGACCTTTAAAATCAACTAAACACATGTTCTATATCTATATGATATGCTAACTTAATGATTTAAAACCTGGAAACACGAAAAACACCGTAAAACCGGATTTACGCCGTCGTAGTAACACCGCGGGCTGTTTTGGGTTAGTTAATTAAAAACTATGATAAACTTTGATTTAAAATTTGTTGTTCTGGGAAAATGATTTTTATTATGAACATGAAACTATATCCAAAAATTATGGTTAAACTCAAAGTGGAAGTATGTTTTCTAAAATGGTCATCTAGACGTCGTTCTTTCGACTGAAATGACTACCTTTACAAAAACGACTTGTAACTTATTTTTCCGACTATAAACCTATACTTTTTCTGTTTATATTCATAAAATAGAGTTCAATATGAAACCATAGCAATTTTATTCACTCAAAACGGATTTAAAATGAAGAAGTTATGGGTAAAACAAGATTGGATAATTTTTTCTCATTTTAGCTACGTGAAAATTGGTAACAAATCTATTCCAACCATAACTTAATCAACTTGTATTGTATATTATGTAATCTTGAGATACCATAGACACGTATACAATGTTTCGACCTATCATGTCGACACATCTATATATATTTCGGAACAACCATAGACACTCTATATGTGAATGTTGGAGTTAGCTATACAGGGTTGAGGTTGATTCCAAAATATATATAGTTTGAGTTGTGATCAATACTGAGATATGTATACACTGGGTCGTGGATTGATTCAAGATAATATTTATCAATTTATTTCTGTACATCTAACTGTGGACAACTAGTTGTAGGTTACTAACGAGGACAGCTGACTTAATAAACTTAAAACATCAAAATATATTAAAAGTGTTGTAAATATATTTTGAACATACTTTGATATATATGTATATATTGTTATAGGTTCGTGAATCAACCAGTGGCCAAGTCTTACTTCCCGACGAAGTAAAAATATGTGAAAGTGAGTTATAGTCCCACTTTTAAAATCTAATATTTTTGGGATGAGAATACATGCAGGTTTTATAAATGATTTACAAAATAGACACAAGTACGTGAAACTACATTCTATGGTTGAATTATCAAAATCGAATATGCCCCTTTTTATTAAGTCTGATAATCTAAGAATTAGGGAACAGACACCCTAATTGACGCGAATCCTAAAGATAGATCTATTGGGCCTAACAAACCCCATCCAAAGTACCGGATGCTTTAGTACTTCGAAATGTATATCATATCCGAAGGGTGTCCCGGAATGATGGGGATATTCTTATATATGCAGCTTGTTAATGTCGGTTACCAGGTGTTCACCATATGAATGATTTTTATCTCTATGTATGGGATGTGTATTGAAATATGAAATCTTGTGGTCTATTGTTACGATTTGATATATATAGGTTAAACCTATAACTCACCAACATTTTTGTTGACGTTTAAAGCATGTTTATTCTCAGGTGAATACTAAGAGCTTCTGCTGTTGCATACTAAAATAAGGACAAGATTTGGAGTCCATGTTTGTATGATATTGTGTAAAAACTGCATTCAAGAAACTGATTTCGATGTAACATATTTGTATTGTAAACCATTATGTAATGGTCGTGTGTAAACAGGATATTTTAGATTATCATTATTTGATAATCTAAGTAAAGCTTTTAAACCTTTATTTATGAAATAAAGGTTATGGTTTGTTTTAAAAATGAATGCAGTCTTTGAAAAACGTCTCATATAGAGGTCAAAACCTCGCAACGAAATCAATTAATATGGAACGTTTTTAATCAATTAGAATGGGACATTTCAGTTGGTATCCGAGCGTTGGTTTTTGAGAACCAGAAAATTTGCATTAGTGTGTCTTATCGAGTTTGTTAGGATGCATTAGTGAGTCTGGACTTCGACCGTGTTTTCTTTAAAAATGATTGCTTAACATTTTTGTTGGAAACTATATATTATTAACATGTATATATTATGTGATATATTAATCTCTTAACATGTTTGATATTGTGTGATAGATGTCTACCTCTAGCACAAATCCCATTGACTCACCTAATAATAACGAAGAGTCGAATATATATTGGACTGATTCACAAGTTCCCGAAGAAGAACCGGAAGAAGAATCAGAACCGGAAGAAGAATCAGAACCGGAAGAGGAGGAACCGGAGGAGGAAATAGAACTGGTGGGGGAAATAATAAAACAGTTAAGTAAAAGAAAATCCTCAACCAACCGACCAAGGTTAATTATGGTCAATGGTGTTTCCGCCAAGGAAGCAAAATATTGGGAGGATTACCAATTCTCCGATGAATCGGATTCCGACGAGAATTCCGATGATGTTATAGAAATTACCCCAACTGAATTTAAAAAGGTAAAAAAAAATAATAAGGGAAAGGGCATAAAAATAGAGAAATCTAATTCCAACCCCGATGAACTTTATATGTATCGTCAACCCCCGAAGCCCTTAAGTTGTAACAATGACCCGGGAACCTCTAAACCACCAGGTTTTTCTAAACCGTTGTGGAAAACGACAGCTCGTATTAGGGGAACATCATATATCCCTAGAAACTTGGCAAAACGAACCAAAACCGAAGAAGAAGAAACGAGCAAGTCGGAATAAGATAGTTGTATTCGTGTGGTGTAATATATGTAATATAGTGTGCTTATGCTTTATGATATATGTAAAAATTGCTTGTATTAATAAGTATTTTTTTTATGAATCTAACTCTTGTCTATTTTACAGTATAAAAACACAAAATGGATAGACAACCCAATATTTTAAGAGACCTACCCGGAGACATGATTGATGAAATCTTGTCTAGAGTCGGTCAGAATTCTTCGGCACAACTATTTACAGCGAAATCAGTTTGTAAGACATTCGAAGAACGTTCCAAGAATGTCTTGGTTTATAAGAGACTTTCGTTTGAAAGATGGGGGATATCACATTGGGAAACCCATAAGTTACGATGTGTTTACTTTGACGCATATATTGCGGGGAACCCAAATGCTATTTTACGCAACGGGTTAAGAAATTATTTTGACTCAATGTATCCGAATATAGGACTTCATGATTTAGAAAAAGCGGCTAACATGCAACATAAAGAAGCATGCTATGCTTATGGGTTAGTAATGTTCGCTTCTCACCAAAGTGAGAAAAAGAACATCGGGCTACAACTATTAAACAAAACGTTCCCACAAGTGACGGAGTCGGTAATTGGGGTAAGAAATGAGGTTTTTAGGTTATTACGAGACTGTTGGTCATTACGTAACCCTCGTCCCTTTGACGACGTTACAACACGCTGTCTTATCAACGACCATAACGGTTATGTTCCACAAGACCAAGGATGGGAAGTAGTCCTAGTAAAACCAGAATGCATGACTTGTTTCTGGACGTATGAATTACGTGTCTTTATTGCCTTTGCTGAACGACTTGTGTACTAGCTAGAATTATCTTCACAACTATCTTGTATCAAAGTTATTGTGTGCTATATTTCATGCTTTATGTAAAATAAGCGGTATTGTAAGTTTGTAAAATATTGTATAAAAGTTTGAACGCGAAATATTATTATAATCAGTTTTTCATATAGAATTGTAGTAGTTGAATTGTATATTAGCTACTAAGTATGAACTTAACGGGTAGGTACTACCCGAATTTAAACTTATAAAACGCTAATATGAAGAAAAAGCTTTTATAAATGAGTTCATATTATGCTACGAAATACTATTAACTACTCTTAATATTCTGTATGATTAACTTGTTCCATTTGACTATTTTGAAGGAAATGGCACCGACTACTCGACACACCGTGAATATGAATGAAGAGGAATTCCGTACTTTTCTAGCTTCAAACATAGCCGCAGTACAGGCTGCGCTACATACCAACAATAACCTTGGATCTAGCAGTAAAGGAAATCTTGTAGGATGTACATATAAAGAATTCACTGCCTGCAAACCTTTGGAATTTGATGGAACCGAAGGACCGATCGGATTGAAACGGTGGACCGAGAAGGTCGAATCGATGTTTGCCATAAGTAAGTGTACTGAAGAGGACAAAGTGAAGTACGCTACGCATACCTTCACAGGTTCTGCGTTAACATGGTGGAATACCTATCTAGAGCAAGTGGGACAAGATGATGCGTACGCACTACCGTGGTCAGCATTCAAGCACTTGATGAACGAGAAGTACCGTCCCAGAACCGAGGTCAATAAGCTCAAGACAGAACTTAGAGGGTTACGAACCCAAGGATTTGATATTACCACGTACGAAAGACGATTCACAGAATTGTGCCTATTGTGTCCGGAAGCGTTCGAAGATGAGGAAGAGAAGATCGACGCGTTTGTGAAAGGATTACCGGAAAGAATCCAAGAAGATATAAGTTCACACAAGCCCGCCTCCATACAACAGGCATGTAGAATGGCTCACAAACTAGTGAACCAGATTGAGGAAAGAATTAAAGAACAGATGGCTGAAGAGGCCAATGTGAAGCAAGTCAAAAGAAAGTGGGAGGAAAACGGTGATAAGAATCACCAATACAACAACAACAGCAATTACAATAATAATCGCAACAATTATCCCAACAATCGCAACATCAATCGCAACTACAACAAATGGCCCAACAACAACAACAACAACAACAACAACAATAACAACAACAACAGCAACTACAACAATCATCCCAACAACAATAACAACCGCAACAACAACAACAATCAGAAGCAGCTATGCCAAAGGTGTGAAAAGTATCACTCGGGGTTCTGCACCAAATTTTGCAACAAGTGTAAAAGAAATGGTCATAGCGCGGCGAAGTGTGAGGTCTACGGACCAGGGGATAACAGAACGAAAGGAACAAATGGTGTCGGAACGAGTAATGGCGGAGCAAGTAGTGTCGGAGCAAGTTATGCCAATGTAGTTTGTTATAAATGTGGAAAACCGGGCCACATTATTAGAAATTTCCCGAACCAGGAGAACACGAATGGACAAGACCGCGGAAGAGTTTTCAATATTAATGCGGCAGAGGCACAGGAAGACCCGGAGCTTGTTACGGGTACGTTTCTTATTGAAAATAAATCTGCTTACGTTTTATTTGATTCGGGTACGGATAGAAGCTATATGAGTAGAGATTTTTGTGCTAAATTAAGTTGTACATTGACGCCATTGGATAGTAAATTTTTACTCGAATTAGCAAACGGTAAATTAATTTCAGCAGATAATATATGCCGGAATCGAGAAATTAAACTGGGTAGCGAAATATTTAAGATTGATTTGATACCAGTAGAGTTAGGAAGTTTTGATGTAATAGTTGGCATGGACTGGTTGAAGAAGGTGAAAGCAGAGATCGTATATTATAAAAATGCAATTCGCATTGTACGAGAAGAAGGAGAACCCTTAATTGTATACGGAGAAAAGGGCAACATGAAGCTACATCTTATTAGTAATTTGAAGGCACAAAAACTAATAAGAAAAGGTTGCTATGCTGTTCTAGCACATGTCGAGAAAGTACAAACTGAAGAAAAGAGCATCAATGATGTTCCCGTCGCAAAAGAATTTCCCGATGTATTTCCGAAAGAATTATCGGGACTACCTCCACATCGATCTGTTGAATTTCAAATAGATCTTGTACCAGGAGCTGCACCAATAGCTCGTGCTCCTTATAGACTCGCACCCAGCGAGATGAAAGAACTGCAAAGCCAACTGCAAGAACTATTAGAACGTGGTTTCATTCGACCAAGCACATCACCATGGGGAGCTCCTATTTTGTTTGTTAAGAAGAAGGATGGTACATTTAGGTTGTGTATTGACTACAGAGAGTTGAACAAACTTACCATCAAAAACCATTATCCACTGCCGAGAATTGACGACTTATTTGATCAACTACAAGGCTCGTCATTTTATTCGAAGATCGATTTACGTTCTGGATATCATCAAATGCGAGTAAAGGAGGATGATATTCCAAAAACTGCTTTTAGGACGCGTTATGGTCATTACGAGTTTATGGTTATGCCGTTTGGATTGACTAACGCACCAGCTGTGTTCATGGACCTTATGAACCGAGTGTGTGGGCCATATCTTGACAAGTTTGTCATTGTTTTCATCGATGACATACTTATTTACTCAAAGAATGATCAAGAGCACGAAGAACATTTGAGAAAAGTGCTAGAAGTATTGAGGAAAGAAAAATTATACGCTAAGTTTTCAAAGTGTGCATTTTGGTTGGAAGAAGTTCAATTCCTCGGTCACATAGTGAACAAAGAAGGTATCCAGGTGGACCCGGCAAAGATCGAAACCGTTGAAAATTGGGAAACCCCAAAAACTCCGAAGCATATACGTCAATTTTTAGGATTGGCTGGTTACTACAGAAGATTCATCCAATATTTCTCCAAAATAGCAAAACCCTTGACTGCATTAACGCATAAAGGGAAGAAATTTGAATGGAAGGATGAACAAGAGAAGGCGTTTCAATTATTGAAGAAAAAGCTAACTACAGCACCTATATTGTCATTGCCTGAAGGGAATGATGATTTTGTGATTTATTGTGACGCATCAAAGCAAGGTCTCGGTTGTGTATTAATGCAACGGACGAAGGTGATTGCTTATGCGTCTAGACAATTGAAGATTCACGAGAAAAATTATACGACGCATGATTTGGAATTAGGCGCGGTTGTTTTTGCATTAAAGACTTGGAGGCACTACTTATATGGGGTCAAAAGTATTATATATACCGACCACAAAAATCTTCAACACATATTTAATCAGAAACAACTGAATATGAGGCAGCGTAGGTGGATTGAATTGTTGAATGATTACGACTTTGAGATTAATTACCACCCGGGGAAGGCAAATGTGGTAGCCGACACCTTGAGCAGAAAGGACAGAGAACCCATTCGAGTAAAATCTATGAATATAATGATTCACACTAACCTTACTACTCAAATAAAGGAGGCGCAACAAGGAGTTTTAAAAGAGGGAAATTTAAAGGATGAAATACCCAAAGGATCAGAGAAGCATCTTAATATTCGGGAAGACGGAACCCGGTATTGGGCTGAAAGAATTTGGGTACCAAAATTTGGAGATATGAGAGAAATGGTACTTAGAGAAGCTCATAAAACCAGATACTCAATACATCCTGGAATAGGGAAGATGTACAAGGATCTTAAGAAACATTTTTGGTGGCCAGGTATGAAAGTTGATATTGCTAAATATGTAGGAGAATGTTTGACGTATTCTAAGGTCAAAGCTGAACATCAGAAACCATCAGGTCTACTACAACAACCTGAAATCCCGGAATGGAAATGGGAAAACATTACCATGGATTTCATTACTAAATTGCCAAGGACTGCAAGTGGTTATGATACTATTTGGGTAATAGTTGATCGTCTCACCAAGTCAGCACACTTCTTGCCAATAAGAGAAGATGACAAGATGGAGAAGTTAGCACGACTGTATTTGAAGGAAGTCGTCTCCAGACATGGAATACCAATCTCTATTATCTCTGATAGGGATGGCAGATTTATTTCAAGATTCTGGCAGACATTACAGCAAGCATTGGGAACTCGTCTAGACATGAGTACTGCCTATCATCTACAAACTGATGGGCAGAGCGAAAGGACGATACAAACGCTTGAAGACATGCTACGAGCTTGTGTTATTGATTTCGGAAACAGTTGGGATCGACATCTACCGTTAGCAGAATTTTCCTACAACAACAGCTACCATTCAAGCATTGAGATGGCGCCGTTTGAAGCACTCTATGGTAGAAAGTGCAGGTCTTCGATTTGTTGGAGTGAAGTGGGGGATAGACAGATTACGGGTCCGGAGATAATACAAGAAACTACCAAGAAAATCATCCAAATTCAACAAAGATTGAAAACCGCCCAGAGTCGACAAAAGAGCTACGCGGACAGTAAAAGAAAAGATATAGAGTTTGAAATTGGAGAAATGGTCATGCTTAAGGTTTCACCTTGGAAAGGCGTTGTTCGATTTGGTAAACGGGGGAAACTAAATCCAAGGTACATTGGACCATTCAAGATTATAGATCGTGTCGGACCAGTAGCTTACCAACTGGAGCTACCTCAACAACTCGCGGCTATACATAACACTTTCCACGTCTCAAATTTGAAGAAATGTTTTGCTAAAGAAGATCTCACTATTCCGTTTGATGAAATCCAAATCAATGAAAAACTTCAATTCATTGAAGAACCCGTCGAAATAATGGATCGTGAGGTTAAGAGACTTAAACAAAACAAGATACCGATTGTTAAGGTTCGATGGAATGCTCGTAGAGGACCCGAGTTCACCTGGGAGCGTGAAGATCAGATGAAGAAGAAATACCCACATTTATTTCCAGAAGATACGTCAACACCTCCAACTGCTTAAAATTTCGGGACGAAATTTATTTAACGGGTAGGTACTGTAGTGACCCGAACTTTTCCATGTTTATATATATATTAAATGAAATTGTTATTTACATGATTAAGTGTTTCCAACATGTTAAGTAATCAAACTTGTTAAGACTTGATTAATTGAAATAGGTTTCATATAGACAATTGACCACCCAAGTTGACCGGTGATTCACGAACGTTAAAACTTGTAAAAACTATATGATGACATATATATGGTTATATATATAGTTAACATGATTTTATTATAAGTATGTATCTCATTAGGTATTTTAACAATGAGTTATATACATAAAAATGAGACTATTAATTTAAGAAACTCAAAAACGATATATATAACGATTATCGTTATAACAACGTCTTACTAGGTACATATGAATCATATTAAGATATTGATACACTTGGTTAATTATGTTAAATGATAAGTAAATATATTATTAAGTGTATTAACAATGAAATACATATGTAAAAATAAGACTACTAACTTAATGATTTCGAAACGAGACATATATGTAACGATTATCGTTGTAACGACATTTAACTGTATATATATCATACTAAGATATATTATATATCATAATATCATGATAATATAACAATTTAACATCTCAATTGTTATAATAAATAATGGGTTAACAACATTCCACAAGATCGTTAACCTAAAGGTTTCAAAACAACATTTACAGGTAACGACTAACGATGACTTAACGACTCAGTTAAAATGTATATACATGTAGTGTTTTAATATGTATTTATACACTTTTGAAAGACTTCAAGACACTTATCAAAATACTTCTACTTAACAAAAATGCTTACAATTACATCCTCGTTCAGTTTCATCAACAATTCTACTCGTATGCACCCGTATTCGTACTCGTACAATACACAGCTTTTAGATGTATGTACTATTGATATATACACTCCAATGATCAGCTCTTAGTAGCCCATGTGAGTCACCTAACACATGTGGGAACCATCATTTGGCAACTAGCATAAAATATCTCATAAAATTACAAAAATATGAGTAATCATTCATGACTTATTTACATGAAAACAAAATTACATATCCTATATATCTAATCCATACACCAACGACCAAAAACACCTACAAACACTTTCATTCTTCAATTTTCTTCATCTAATTGATCTCTCTCAAGTTCTATCTTCAAGTTCTAAGTGTTCTTCATAAATTCCAAAAGTTCTAGTTTCATAAAATCAAGAATACTTCCAAGATTGCAAGTTTACTTCCAAGTTTTCTAAATCCATTCCAAGTAATCATCCAAGATCAAGAAACCTTTGTTACTTATAGTAGGTTATCTTTCTAATACAAGGTAATAATCATATTCAAACTTTAATTCAATTTCTATAACTATAACAATCTTATTTCGAGTGGAAATCTTACTTGAAATTGTTTTCGTGTCATGATTCTGCTTCAAGAACTTTCAAGCCATCCAAGGATCCTTTGAAGCTAGATCTATTTTTCTCATTTCCAGTAGGTTTATCCAAGAAACTTTAGGTAGTAATGATATTCATAACATCATTCTATTCATACATATAAAGCTATCTTATTCGAAGGTTTAAACTTTTAATCACTAGAACATAGTTTAGTTAATTCTAAACTTGTTCGCAAATAAAAGTTAATCCTTCTAACTTGACCTTTAAAATCAACTAAACACATGTTCTATATCTATATGATATGCTAACTTAATGATTTAAAACCTGGAAACACGAAAAACACCGTAAAACCGGATTTACGCCGTCGTAGTAACACCGCGGGCTGTTTTGGGTTAGTTAATTAAAAACTATGATAAACTTTGATTTAAAATTTGTTGTTCTGGGAAAATGATTTTTATTATGAACATGAAACTATATCCAAAAATTATGGTTAAACTCAAAGTGGAAGTATGTTTTCTAAAATGGTCATCTAGACGTCGTTCTTTCGACTGAAATGACTACCTCTACAAAAACGACTTGTAACTTATTTTTCCGACTATAAACCTATACTTTTTCTGTTTAGATTCATAAAATAGAGTTCAATATGAAACCATAGCAATTTGATTTACTCAAAACGGATTTAAAATGAAGAAGTTATGGGTAAAACAAGATTGGATAATTTTTCTCATTTTAGCTACGTGAAAATTGGTAACAAATCTATTCCAACCATAACTTAATCAACTTGTATTGTATATTATGTAATCTTGAGATACCATAGACACGTATACAATGTTTCGACCTATCATGTCGACACATCTATATATATTTCGGAACAACCATAGACACTCTATATGTGAATGTTGGAGTTAGCTATACAGGGTTGAGGTTGATTCCAAAATATATATAGTTTGAGTTGTGATCAATACTGAGATACGTATACACTGGGTCGTGGATTGATTCAAGATAATATTTATCGATTTATTTCTGTACATCTAACTGTGGACAACTAGTTGTAGGTTACTAAAGAGGACAGCTGACTTAATGTTGTAATACATTTGATTAATATATTAAAAGTGTTGTAAATATATTTTGAACATACTTTGATATATATGTATATATTGTTATAGGTTCGTGAATCAACCAGTGGCCAAGTCTTACTTCCTGACGAAGTAAAAATATGTGAAAGTGAGTTATAGTCCCACTTTTAAAATCTAATATTTTTGGGATGAGAATACATGCAGGTTTTATAAATGATTTACAAAATAGACACAAGTACGTGAAACTACATTCTATGGTTGAATTATCAAAATCGAATATGCCCCTTTTTATTAAGTCTGATAATCTAAGAATTAGGGAACAGACACCCTAATTGACACGAATCCTAAAGATAGATCTATTGGACCTAACAAACCCCATCCAAAGTACCGGATGCTTTAGTACTTCGAAATGTATATCATATCCGAAGGGTGTCCCGGAATGATGGGGATATTCTTATATATGTAGCTTGTTAATGTCGGTTACCAGGTGTTCACCATATGAATGATTTTTATCTCTATGTATGGGATGTGTATTGAAATATGAAATCTTGTGGTCTATTGTTACGATTTGATATATATAGGTTAAACCTATAACTCACCAACATTTTTGTTGACGTTTAAAGCATGTTTATTCTCAGGTTAATACTAAGAGCTTCCGCTGTTGCATACTAAAATAAGGACAAGATTTGGAGTCCATGTTTGTATGATATTGTGTAAAAACTGCATTCAAGAAACTGATTTCGATGTAACATATTTGTATTGTAAACCATTATGTAATGGTCGTGTGTAAACATGATATTTTAGATTATCATTATTTGATAATCTACTTAAAGCTTTTAAACCTTTATTTATGAAATAAAGGTTATGGTTTGTTTTAAAAATGAATGCAGTCTTTGAAAAACGTCTCATATAGAGGTCAAAACCTCGCAACGAAATCAATTAATATGGAACGTTTTTAATCAATAAGAACGGGACATTTCACAAACCATGATCGAAGTGTTGTTTGGTTTAAAACTATCATTTTAAATGGGTCGAACTTGTAATACATTTGATTAATGGCCTTTGTACCTTTTGTAAAACATTAAACTTGTAGTATGTTCTAATGGAACGTGTGGTATGGTTACATATTTAATTGGCGAATAAATGTGTATTATTATAAAAAAAACATTTATCGTATGAAATACGGGTTGGGTTGTTTCAAGTGGTATCAGAGCATGGTCTAAGGGATTTAGGCGACTTGAGATAGGTGCCTAGACTTAGACTTTATTGTTTGCTCGCGTATTGCGGGACTTGTAGGACTTTGGGCCGGATCGGGTTTGGTTAGTGCATATGTTTATGTGAACTAACCTTGCGCTATTTGTTTTGTGTGGTAATTGCAATCATCAAGCGAGATGGGCGTTGTACTAGTGAGTTAATGCGATGTGCTCGCGTAGTAATGACTAACTACCATTATTACGGGTGCAAATTGTATTAAACAAGCGATGTACGACGATTGTTGAGCAAGATGGGGCGGTACGATGTATACGTGTATATATGTGTCAAGTCTTTTGTTTCGTTGTTTAATCTCTTCCGTTTTATAGAATGAAGATGAGAAACGGACACGACACCGATAATGGGGGCACGAAAGAGGACCATGAGTTCACGGCCAAGGTTGAGGCCATTTTGAAAAGTCATCATGTGTCTTTCCTAGAAGATGTTAAGAAGATGTTTCTAGATACGATTGACGAGCAATTAGTCAACGTAGTAAGGGAACAAATTAAGGTTGTCCTTCAAGAGGATAATGTTAAAAGACGAGACTTTTTCTATAAGAACTTCAAAGATGCTCAACCTCCTACTTCTGAGGGCGAACGGGATCCACTTAAGAGCGCCCGATGGATCTCCGACATGGTGGGGGCTTTTCGTACTTGTGAATGCACTCTTGATAAAAAGACGAGGTATGGTTGTAGCATGTTGAGGGGCGATGCCAAGTTATGGTGGGACGCGAAGATCCAAGTTTATGGTGAAGAGCAATGCATGGAATTCACTTGGGATGAATTCAAGGCGGAATTTTTCGACGAATACCGAACTTTGACTGATCTTACAAGGCTTATAGACGAATTACGTTCCTTGAGGCAAGGGTCGATGGATTTGAACACTCTCAAATCCGTTTTCTTGTCTAAGACCCAATTTTGCTCGGAGTATGTCGGGAATGATAAAATGTTGAAGGAAGACTTCTATCGAATCTTGAATGATAGTTATCAAGAAAAGATTAGTTTAAACGTGGTGAAAAGCTTCGATGAGTTGTTCAATATGGCCAAAGGTTTTGAGGCGCTCGTGTTAAGAAAGAGTGGCTTTACTTTTGGCAAGAGGAAGTTCGAAGCTACAAGTCATTCGAACAAGAAGAGTAAGGGTGCAACCGAGAGTGTCGGTAGTGTGAAGAAAAGTGTTCCCGGAGAGTTCCGTTATTCTTGTCACAATTGTGGACGAAAGGGACATATGGCCCGTGATTGCACCAACCCTCCTTCTACAACCATACTCACTTGTTATAATTGTGGTAAAGAAGGGCACAAGAGGCCGGAATGTCCCAATTTGAACAATGATCATGTTAAGAAATTAGAGAAAGCGGTGGGTACGGCTAGGGGTCGCAACTACTTGATGACGAATGAAGAAGCCAAACAATCCAATGAGGTCGTCTCAGGTACATTCATGGTTAACTCTAGTCCGGCACGTATACTTTTTGATAGTGGTGCTAACTTGTCGTTTGTGTCTCCACGATTTGTGCCTAAGTTGAATAAACTGCTAGCTAAGTTGAGTCATCAGGTAGAAGTCGAAATAGCGGATGGTAAAATGGTGCTAGGGGTTGATGTTTGTAAAAATTGCAATGTTGTGTTTGGTACCGAAACTTTTGAAATCGATCTCATTCCGAAGACTTTGGGTGATTTTGACATTGTTGTTGGTATGGATTGGCTCGATTGTTACAGAGCCGATATTGCATGCCATGAAAAATTTATTCGTGTGAAGGCCCCAAGTGGGGGAGAGTTAATTATTCATGGTTATA
This sequence comes from Rutidosis leptorrhynchoides, assembly GCF_046630445.1. Taxonomy (NCBI): domain Eukaryota; kingdom Viridiplantae; phylum Streptophyta; class Magnoliopsida; order Asterales; family Asteraceae; genus Rutidosis; species Rutidosis leptorrhynchoides. Next base: position 111,154,335 of record NC_092341.1, read on the forward strand.
AGCGAAGAAGACTTGTGCCGATATGCACTTTTGCACGGGCACGTCGTTTCCTTGTTAGTGGTGGCATGGCTTTTCTTGCCCATGTTGTTGATACTAGTGATGAGCCACCACCCATTCGTGAAATTCCGGTGGTAAATGAATTTGAAGACGTTTTTCCGGATGAGTTACCGGGTGTTCCGGCGGAAAGACAAGTTGAATTTCGCATTGAGTTGGTTCCAGGAGCTACTCCCATTGCTAAAACTCCTTACCGTTTAGCGCCGACGGAAATGCAAGAGTTGTTAAATCAAACCCAGTAGTTGCTTGAAAAGGGTTTAATTCGACCGAGTTCCTCGCCATGGGGTGCTCCGGTTTTATTTGTGAAGAAGAAGGATGGTAGTATGCGGATGTGCATCGACTATCGGGAGTTGAACAAAGTAACGATCAAGAATCGTTATCCATTGCCTCAGATTGACGATTTATTTGACCAACTCTAAGGTGCAACGTATTTTTCTAAGATGACTTACGGTCCGGCTATCACCAAGTGCGGGTCCGTGAGGAAGATATAGAGAAGATGGCTTTTCAAACTCGTTACGGGCATTTTGAATTCGTAGTTATGCCTTTTGGTCTTACAAATGCACCGGCGGCGTTCATGGATCTTATGAACCGAGTGTGCCAACCTATGTTGGACAAGTCGGTAATTGTGTTCATTGACGATATACTTGTCTATTCGAAGAGTATGAAGGAACATGAACATCATTTGCGGAGTGTGTTAAAGACGTTGCGGAAGGAGAAGTTGTATGCTAAATTCTCTAAATGTGAATTTTGGCTAAGGGAAGATAAATTCCTTGGCCATATTGTGAACAAAGATGGTATTCAAGTAGATCCGAGGAAGATTGAGACGGTAAAGAGTTGGGGACGACCGACTACGCCTACGGAAATCCGAAGTTTTCTCGGATTGGCCGGTTATTATCGTCGATTTATCCAAGACTTTTCTAAGATCGCTTCTCCATTGACGAAGTTGACGAGAAAGAACACGAGATTTAATTGGAAGAACGAGCAAGAAATTGCTTTTCAATTGTTAAAAGAAAAGTTGTTTCGAGCTACGGTGTTAGTATTGCCGGAAGGGGTAGAAGACATGACGGTTTATTGTGATGCGTCTTTAAATGGGCTCGGGTGTGTTCTAATGCAAAGAGGTAAAGTCATCGCTTATGCCTCTCGACAATTAAAGGAACACGAAACGAGATATCCGACTCATGATCTTGAGTTGGCGGCGGTGGTACATGCATTGAAAATTTGGTGCCACTACTTGTATGGTGTCAAGTGTACGATTTATTCGGATCATAAGAGTTTGAAACACCTCTTTAACCAACGAGATTTGAATTATCGTTAACGTAGGTGGATGGATGTGGTAAAGGATTATGACTGCGAAATACTTTATCATCCGAGTAAGGCGAACGTGGTCGCGGATGCGTTAAGTCGAAAGAGTCAACATCCGGCAATACGAGTAGGGTCGTTATGCATGATCATTATTAACGATTTTCTTGTAAAGCTTGGTGAGATTCAAATAAAAGTGTACGTTCACAACAAGCATGAAGAGTGGATTGTGGGGAAAACAGAGTCTATTACTTTAGGCACGCATGGTTTGTTGTCTTTTCAAGGAAGAGTGTGGGTACCTAAGATGGGTGATAACCGGCAGGTGCTACTTGATGAAGCACATAAGTCAAAGTATTCCATTCATCCGGGCGCGACAAAAATGTACCTTGATTTGAAGAAAGAGTATTGGTGGCCCGGTATGAAACGTGATGTTGTTAAGTATGTTGAACAATGCGTCACGTGTTTGCAAGTCAAAGCCAAACACCAAAAGCCGTACGGTAAGTTGCAACCTTTGGAAGTTCCGAAATGGAAATGGGAGCACATTACCATGGACTTCATTACAAAGTTACCAAGGACGGCGAGAACCCAATTTGATTCGATTTGGGTGATAGTTGATCGGTTGACGAAGTGTGCCTTGTTTCTTCCCATTCGGGAAGCGATATCATCGGAGACTTTGGCTAAGTTGTTCATCAAGGAAGTGATATCAAGGCATGGGGTTCCTATATCTATTATTTCTGATCGAGATACCCGTTTCACATCTCGGTTTTGGAAAAAGTTTCATGAAGATATGGGTACACAATTGAAATTGAGCACGGCGTATCATCCTCAAACGGACGGTCAAACTAAACGTACGAATCAAACATTGGAGGATATGTTACGGGCGTGTATTATCGATTTCGGTGGTAGTTGGGATGAGCACTTGCCTTTGGTGGAATTCTCATACAATAATAGCTATGATGCTAGTATTGGAATGCCACCGTATGAGATGCTTTATGGGCGAAGGTGTCGAACTCCCATTTGTTAGGGTGAAGTGGGTCAGAGAGAAATCGGGACTACCGATTTGGTTTTAGAGACGAATAGCAAGATCGATATGATTCGGGCTCATTTGAAAAAGGCTCAAGATAGACAAAAGTCGTATGCCGACAAATGAAGGCGACTGATTGAATTCCAAGAAGGCGACATGGTGATGCTTAAAGTTTCTCCATGGAAAGGTGTTATTCGGTTTCAAAAATAAGGAAAGTTAGCTCCTCGGTTTATTGGTCCGTTTAAGATTTTAGATCGTGTTGGTGAAGTTGCGTATCGTTTGGAATTACCAGAAGAGCTTGCAGGGATCCATAATACATTTCATGTTACCATCTCCGTAAGTGTCTTGCGGATGATTCTTCATGGGTACCATTAGACGAAATTGAGCTAAACAACAAGTTAGAGTATGTTGAGAAGCCGATTGCTATACTCAATGAAAAAGTAAAGAGGTTGAGACATAAAGAGGTGAGAACCTTTAAAGTTCAATGGAGTCGTAGTAAAGGTTCTGAGTTTACATGGGAACCCGAAGAGTTTGTATTGGTGTATCTTCCGGCTTGTCATGCGGCTTGGATCGCGAGGACGCGCTCCGATTCAAGTGGGGGAGAGTTGTAACATCCCGTTTTCTTCATACGTGTCTTAAGGTACTTATTTAATCGTTAGAACGTTTATATTTTGCTTGCTTATGTGATTAAACGATATAAAGTGTTAACTCGATGTATACGAGATATATTCTTATGTATATGTTTGAGAATGTATGCATGTATAAGTATATGCATGGGTTTTGAGAGTGTTAAGTCATGTGAGACTTAAAGACGAAGTTTAAACGTATGTAGGAAGCGTGAACGAGGTATACAAGTCGAATAAATTGATAGTTGTGTTAAGTTGTCAAAATGGCCAGTTACAGGCCAATGCCGCGCCGCGGAGATTTTGGGCGCGCCGCGACAAATAAAGCAAATCAAAGTCAGGAGTGGTTTAAGACAGCTCGAAAATCCAGTGTATTGCCGTGCCGCGACAATTGAGGCCGCGACGCTACAAAGCTGCAGATCTGACCCGTTTTTCCTATTTAAAAAGGGGTGGTCCAAGGGTATTTTCATCTTTTCACGTATGGATATGATTGGAGCTTTAAACCTAAACCACTTATCTCATTTATTCAATTTCTTTTCTCTTTTCTTCTTCTATTTACTCTCAAAACATAAATCCCATTTAAATTAAAAGTAATATTCGAGAGTGAAGAATTGTGAATCGATCTTTGGAGCAAGAAGTAAAGTTATTCTACTTGTTCTTAGCTACGACCCAATAGTGTTGGTAAGTCTTAACTCCGTATTTTGAGTTTTAATTAATTTATGGCTAGGGTTTAGCCATTAGAGGCTTGTAAGACCCATTTGGGGGTTAAATGGGTGAACTTGGGTTATGTGGATGTAAGGAAAGCCCAAATGACTATAACCTAGGGTTTAGTCTTGTGAATTGAGGTTGTAAGTGTCAAATGGTGTTGTTAGTCACTATTACACTTTTAAATTGATGAAAGAATTGTTAATGAGTTAAGTTTGACTTGATTTATGAGTCTAAGTGTTAAAATGGGTCAAATGGGTCAAATGGGTAATGTTGACCTAGTTTGGGTGAAATGGGTATGAAGTACCCTAGGTTTGTGTGAGTTAGATTTAGTAGACTATAAATCGATAGCTTTAGTGATTGAATATGAGTCTTGACCATTTATGGGCGGTTTTGGTGTAGTTGAGCTATTTAATGCAAATTGGGTCATTAAATGCTCAAGTGTAAGTATGGTGGTTGGTTCCACAAGTTGGGTATTGAATGTGTACTAAATGTATTAGGTACTTTGCTTTGAAGTTTCGGAAGTGCATAATCATCATCTTGGTATTAAGGTGAGTGGAATAATTATGCGTGTACGTATATTATGTAATTATTTATGTAGTGTGAATGTGGTATTGTCGCGGTGTTTAAGACACCACATTCTAAGTAACGAGTAGTATTGTCGCGGTGTTCAAGACACTACTCATTGTTTTGATTGACATGTGGTATTGTCGCGGTGTTCAAGACACCACATTGTCATGGGAGTGGAATTGTCGCGGTGTTCAAGACACCACTCATTGTTTTGATTGACGGTGTTCAAGACGTCACATTGTCATTGGGGTGAGTTAGTCGCGGTGTTTAAGACATCACCCGGGAGATTAGTGATTATGCGGTGTTTAAGTAACACTAATGGATGTTATGAACTCTGACGGTCTTTCAAGTACCGCTCCCTTGTATGATTGTTTAACCATGGTTGTGTGAATTTGTATTTAGCATGTTAAATTGTGAATCATATGTTATTGTTATTGCTAGCTTATTGTGAATCGCGGATAGTAGTTTATGCATGATGTTTGCATGGTTGTCGAATTGCTAGCTTGTATGCGGTATTGTGTTTATGAATTGCAAGTAAGTAGGTTATATATGCATATGTATAATTATTGCATTCACTAAGCATTAGCTTACCCCTCTCGTTGTTTATCTTTTTAGATGCAGGTGCGAAGAAGGGAAAAGGGGGTTGTTGGATACTAGTTCCCCATGTTGGATTTGTATTGAAGCTTTTGAAGCCGACCTAGCGTTTTGGGTAGTTTAGCCCCAAACCATGCTCGAAGTGTTGTTTGGTTTAAAACTATCATTTTAAATGGGTCGAACTTGTAATACATTTGATTAATGGCCTTTGTACCTTTTGTAAAACATTAAACTTGTAGTATGTTCTAATGGAACGTGTGGTATGGTTACATATTTAATTGACGCGTAAATGTGTATTATTATAAAAAAAAAAATTTATCGTATGAAATACGGGTTGGGTTGTTTCAGACGATTATATATTCGAGATTTCGAAATCCAAATTCTTTTATATGACAATCTTATGTCAATCGAAATTATTAAAATATTCCTATATTTTATTTCTTGAATTATTATTCTTCTCGCGTAATTTAATCACGTAATGATATTTTTATCGGATTGCGTTCCAGTTAATCTTTCGATTCAGTGTTACAAATTTTGATTACCACCTTAAATTACGAAACTATTTTAATTGAAATTATGTATTTCAAAAATTGTAGTAACAATTAAATAGTTAACGAAAATTAATAAATAATAGTAATAGTAATAATAATAATAATAATAATAATAATAACAATAATAATAATAATAATAATATATTATATATATAAAATAATAACATAACTAACAAAGTGATCTATTATTGTTGATAAAGTCAAAAATGGTATGTGATTATCAAATTTAAAATGAAGTTTTGAAGTAGTCAAAAATGGTATGTGATTATCAAATTTTAAAATAAAGTTCTAGTCAAATTATGCATACTTGCATTCAACTATAAAAGAAAGCACGAAGCTTCATTCTAAATCATCCCAAAATAATCAATCAAACATTATCACAATAAATCTTCATCATCTCTCAACAAAAATTTCATATTTAGAGTCCTCGCGACGCGCTCTACGTTTCTATATTTCTTGTTCTTGATTTAAGGTAGTCACACAACTCCATCTTTTTCAAATCGTCATTACTATTGTGTTATTATGCTTGTATGTATAGTTATAGTGCTTGGATATAATTGTGGTGATGTTTAAATAATTAAAATATGTTAAAAACGCGAATGTTTGATTAAATAAAATCCGGACAGAAATGAGTTTGCTATTTTCAGGAACTGAGCCATGATTTTTTGATTAAACTAAATTGCTCATCGTGTTCCTCTCGATGAGTAGTGCGATTTTCGTTTAGGATTCGTCTTAAACGGACGTGTAGAACTCAAGATATGAATTAAAGAAGTTTATATAAAAATTAAATATATATATATATATATATATATATATATATATATATATATATATATATATATATATATATATATATATATATATATATATATATATATATATATATATATATATATATATATATATATATATGTACAGCTGATTTAGCCTCAAAAAATGTGTCTAATCTGGGCTAAATGGAGGGGTTCATCATGTCTGGATCGATGATGCGACTTAAAAATATATAAAGAACGTTAAAATCGGACGAACCCCTTTGTAAGATACGATTAAAACAAGTTGGATTTAAATATATATATATATATATATATATATATATATATATATATATATATATATATATATATATATATATATATATATATATATATATATATATATATATATATATATACGAAACTGATCAAACACGACCTCGGTTTGCGTGCTAGGTCTGGAAAAAAATTTAACTTAACCAATGTAATGGGATTGTCGAGTTATTCAATTTGCATATATGGATCATTGAAAACCGATGTTCCGTTTGCAAGTTACAGGTTTTTAAATTTCGTAAAAATTAAACTTTATAGATAAATAAAAAGTTATTAATTGAAACTTTAGATAAATAAATCGTATTTTTGTTTAATAATACTTTAGATAAAATAAATATTTAATACTTAAGATATAATTAATTTATTAGTTATTCATATTACTAAATAATTATGAATATAATTAAATATATTATGTTTAATAATTTATTTTTATTTTTATTTTTTATATACATATGATGTAAATTAATTAATATTTAATTAATAAATACTCATGATAAAAGTGTAATTAATGATTAATTAAATAAAATCTATGGTTAAAATTAATTATTTATTTCTTATGATATAATTTCATTATTAAAACTACTTATGATATAATAACCTAATTAAAAGAACTCATGTTACCATTAATAGTTAATTATTAATTAAAAATACTTATATTATAACTAATATTTCATCATTAATTAAATGCAAATGTATTATATATTCATATCATAGAAACTTACTAAAAGTAAAATCTTTCTAAAAATATAAACTTACTAAAAAAAATAGAAAGTACGCGTAATACCTATTCAAATCTTTTGTCACTTAACTTCAAAGCCACTTCAAGTACTAGGACTATCATACTATGACCCTACCTAAGTTAGATATATTCTGACCTACTTTATTATTTAGGTTGGAGTCTAGATCACTCTTGATCTACTTTATTCATGTACTTGTTAACTCTTCAGTGCATTCTAAGGTGAGTTATAGTCCTACATTTTTCTACTGCTTTAAATCTTTTTGGGATAAGAATACATGCTTTTTGTTTTACATATTAGACACAAGTAATCAAAAATGGTAAATTATTCATTTGTGAGTTGAACAAAAATATACCTTAGCTTGGTAACTTGTAGCTACGGGCTTTGTACCGTAGGCGCGAATCCTATTGATAGATCTATCGGGCCTGACTGCCCCATTCCTTCCTAGTCGCGCTAGTTTTCAAGGGAATGTATAGTCCTTCATAGAAGATACACCTGTTCAGTGTATGATCCATAAAAGGGTAGATAAACCGAGTTAAGTTGGGTTACCAGGTGCTCACGGGATAAATGTAATAATATTTTTAAGACGTTTCTCAATATTAAATCTTGTGGTCTAATTTTATACAGTTGTTATACTAAACCTATAATTCACTCAACATTTTTGTTGACTTTTACTCGCATGTTTTATTCTCAGGTATTTATATATTGCTTCCGCTGTTTATAGAGGTCATGACCATGCTTTTGGGACCGATGATAACGGGCTGCATTAATAGCGATTTTGACGGGTCGTTAAAGTTGGTATCAGAGCGGCGGTTGTAGGGAACTAGGCAGTCTTAATGTGGATAACCCAGATTAATAGGGTGCATTAAAGTCTAGTCTACAGCCTGACCTATAGCTTTAGAACATTATTACTTGCATCATACATATACATATCTTTTATTCTGTCACTCCGGGAGGAACTCCCATTGTGATTCGCAATATTCTATAACTCACGCGCATTATCTTTATAAGATCACCTCGGTTGGTATTACGTATGTATTACATGAAATGTCATCCATGTCATCTATCCTGGTTTCTGAAATTCTGAAATTCTTGACATTCCTATGTCATCTATCCTGGTTTTGTGTATTACGTATGTATTACATGAAATGTCATCCATGATTTTTGAAATTTCTATGCTTGTTACTACTTATACTCAAACGTATATAACCTCCCTATTATATTACGTACCTATGTGCCCTTATGCCTTTGTGCATTGGTTTGCAAATCGGGAAATGTCATTATTGACTCATAAAGATTCTCGATAACTCAAAGACATTATAATGTCATCACTATTCATATTCATTACTTTTAAATTTTTGTTTTCTCGTTATTTTTGATCATTGAACTTTCTTGACGGGTGGCGTCTACGAAACTCTAGAACGGAAGGGTTTGGATTACCGATTTAAAGGATCCTATAGCTCAAGCCCCTAGACCTGAATAGGCCATTACGAATTGAAAGTCTTTAATCGAAAGTTTATCTGATTACATACTTATCATTTTTAATCTAGACACGTCATACTGCAATTATTGCATAAATGGAGTATAGACAAATCATATCTTATCATATCTATCCCAATAGACTTTGTCTAACACTTTTCCTAATTTTCCTCCGTAACTATGGAATATTTTTGCTATATATACGTATTCGAGGAGACGAAGATATCATTCAGTATTCAACACCCCATCTCATATTGAAAACCCTTTATCCGATCATATAATATGGATTTTTCATTTGATTCCTAGAGCTCCAATGGCAGCGTAACCGGAATGAACCAACCTATTAGCCATCATCTTTTCTGGATGAATTGGGGGTGAGTTCGTAGTCGAATTAATCAATGGAGACAAGAAGAAGGTGATCCTTTCCATCCATCAAATTTCCCTCTCGGCGAAGAACCTGAAGCACTTACCGGTGAACCCGTTCGAAACACCATCTTCACCCCCATTTCCAGAATAGCTCGCAACAACTATATAATATCTAAAATTTTAAAATTCATTCATCCCCTTGTCCGAACCACCAATCATCCCTGAATAATGGAAGAAGTCAACAAGCTTCGCGCTCAAATAATGGCCCTGGAGAATATGGTGCAAAATCTAAGAGTATCAGCAGCATAACCAGCACCGACATCACCACCAGTATCAGCAACAGCAACACCACCAACAGCACCACAAAAAAAACAACAACATCCGCATCGGAAGCCTCAACATCACACTCGTTACCTCGAACATCAACATCATATGCCCCATAGATACCAATGAATATCAATAACAATGAACGATGAAGTATTGATTCATAACTTCATTAAAGAAATATTCCTCGACGATTATGTAATCTCTAAGGTTTTGGAGATTATTTATTCTTGTTTTAACAATAAATCAAATGAGTTTAATATTATTTTAACTCATTAAATCCATGATTACATCTGAAGGAAAATATATATGTACGTATATTTTCATAAAGATTGTAATTAAATATTTTGTTGTACAAACTGTTGATGGTGAAAATATTTTAACGGGTAGGTAATACTCAAGAAATATTTAGATTTCACATTAATATGTTACACTGTACATTCTTCAATTCTGATTCAACAGTCATTAACTATTCCACTTACATCCACAAATATATGTAGATGTTCACCAAAGAACAATAATTTTCATACAAATTCAATTACATATTCTGATTTTGACAGAACAGAATCCAAGTCAAGATTTAGCAGGTGACGTCACTCCAAGATCCCTAAATCTTTCAAAGCCATACTTTGAATTCAAAACTGTGCTAGAACATCACCTCTATTCATAAAACCCAGAAAAATATTCATGTCGTTCAAAATTCTAGAACATCATATGTATCTTAACGATTACCATCTGCGTTCAAACTCTTCAAAATTCTTGAACACCCCTCGGATTGATAACCAATGATTCATGTATGTTAACGTTGTGAATGCTGATGAAGCAGCAAAAGCTATATATGGTCTTAATGGCCAAAATCTTGATAATAAAGAATAACGTGTTGAAAAAGCTCAGATTTGGAACTGAAAAATGAATTGAGAAAACTATGAAGGAGACTATTGACAAATTACAAAGACTATACCTACCTTCAAAGAATCCAAATGATTCAGTATCTGCCGAAATCATTAACGACTACCTTGCTCCTAACTCTAAACCCTTACGGACAAATATTCTTCATCATCCTTCGATATTAGAAATTCTAAGATATCATCGTATCTTTCATTATAAATATCCTCGATATTTCTGAAGATATTTTCATAACTATTCTTATCTGAAATCATTTATCTCCTCGCGTTATCTGTATTACATCATAAAGGAAACTGTTTAGTTTCTATATTCTGTAAACCTTTGAGTTTAAATTATGAATGTTTTTGAAGTAGTGTTGAGAATTGAAGCATGAGTTAGTATAATATAATGACACTTGATCAACGTGATTATATTATTGTAAGTCATGCTGAGTTTCTAATGGAACGTGATGATTCGCAGACCATAACATCATCATGTACCATGTTACACGACTCTTACATTCTACCTAATCTCCAAACATATCGAGAACATATCTTCCTGATAGTTCTATCTTTTCTCTTGAATTCTGGTAATTTAACCAATCAAGATCGTGCTATTACAATTTCTCTCTCAGAACATTAGTTATGTTCATTCCAAACTTCATACCTACAAATTTTGGACCATTACTTGCTTTACTTAAAGGCAAGAAGAGAAAACAAAAGCATGGAGCTCCGAAATATAAAGGAAAATATAAAGCCCGATAACAACACAGAAATTACAAACCGTGTATATCAATACGTATAGCAACATAAAGACACAGGAGAATTAAAAACATTATAACCCCAAGGTAATAGTAGAAGAAAATAAATTCCTCCAGTGGCAGATGAAAAAAAGAATGAAGGATATGATAGCCAGGAAAATATCAAGAATCAGAACTGGATTAAGCATTTTCACAATCTTTGGAAGTATGGATTGAGGAAGAAAGTATTGGAGTGGTGAAAATAATGAAAAGGAAGAGGTTAATTTATAGTGGAAATATCAGACATAGTAATCGACGCTAATTACCACAATTAATTAAAGAAGATCCTAATTTCCTTAATTACCGAAGAATCAAATCTTATATAGATTACGAAGATTTTCTTTAAATCCCTTAAATTTTGGAAATCACTCGTGATTATATTTAAAAGTCAAGGCGGGCAATTATTATCTGATCACAATTATTGGTGACAGCTTTTTCCATACATTCTGCGTAATCTCTATAGTTTCATCCATAATTTATTTATTTTTTTAGCAACTTTACACTTAAACCTGACGTCATCGCTCATAATTGAATTCTTTCATTCATATCTCCTTAATAGTGACTGATAATGCTAAAAACGAATATATATTTCATAGCATTATCCCTCAAGAAATACAAGCTTATAGTTGCAATTGTTCTATTTTTACAAGTGATATTCGTTTAAATATTAAAATGTGAAGACAAAAGACATATTCAACGAATTGAAGACGCAAATGACCAAAAAGCTAAAAAGTACAAAGTACAATCAAAGTGGTTCAAATTATTGATGAGAAACATCTAAAAATTACAAGAGTACAATCTGTGAAACACAAAGTACAAGATATTAAATTATACGAAAAGGCGTTCGAAAATCCGGAACCGAGACATGAACCAAATTTCAGCGTGCGACGCAACGGACCAAAAGTTATAAATCAACTATGCACAAGAATATAATATTATATATAATTAATTATGTATATATTATATATTATTTTAATCAAAGCAGCCCACGTTTAATTCAATTTGTGAGCTGGATTCCAGACCTCCGCACTCGCGGAGGTTTAAAGCTTAAAAGTTCAGCACTCGCGGAGATATACAGTGAAATGTGGGGCTATAAAAGTCGCGCATTCTGATCGATTTTATCACATCCTTTTTCTATCTATCTCTCACGATATATTTATATTTATATTTTATAATTATAATTTTAATTTAAGTTTAATAATAATAAGGGTATGTTAGCGAATGTTGTAAGTGCGTAAGTCGAAATTCTGTCCGTGTAACACTACACTATTATCAATCATTGTAAGTTATGTTCAACCTTTTTAAATTAATGTCTCGTAGTTAAGTTATTATTATGCTTATTTAAATCGAAGTAATCGTGATGTTAGGCTAAATATTAAAAGACGGGGTAATTGGGCTTTGTATCATAATTGGGGTTTGGACAAAAGAACGACACTTGTAGATATTAGACTATGGGATATTAATGATCTTTATATTTGTTTAATTGAATGATAGTTCGTTAATTTAATATAAAAATTACAATTGGACGTACCTATAAATAACCACATACACTCGATCGGACACGATGAGCGGGATATTTATAAGTACTAATAATCATTCATTTAACCAGACACGGGAATGGATTAATAGTTAATGGACATTAAAACAGGGGTGAATTACATACAAGGAAAATTGGTGTAGTTATAGTTTAAGTCCCCAATTAGTTGGAATATTTGACTTCGGATATAAGGATAATTTGACGAGGACACTCTCACTTTATATTTATGACTGATGGACTGTTATGGACAAAAACCAGATGGACATATCGAATAATCCAGGACAAAGGATAATTAACCCATTGTAATAAACTAAAATCAACACGTCAAACATCATGATTACGGAAGTTTAAATAAGCATAATTCCTTTATTTCATATTTCATCGCATTTTTATTTACTGTCATTTTATTTAATTGCACTTTTAATTATCGTACTTTTTAATTATCGCAATTTTATTTATTGTCATTTTATCGCACTTTAATTATTGTCATTTACTTTACGCTTTAAATTAAGTTATTTTTATTTTACATTAGGTTTTAACTGCGACTAAAGTTTTAAAATCGACAACCCGGTCATTAAACGGTAAAAACCTCCTTTTATAATTATAATACTACCTATATACATATTTATATATAAATATAGTTTTAAAAATATAGCATTAAACTTGGCTAGATCCCTGTGGAATGAACCGGACTTACTAAAAACTACACTACTGTACGATTAGGTATACTGCCTATAAGTGTTGTAGCAAGGTTTAGGTATATCCACTCTATAAATAAATAAATAACTTGTGTAAAATTGTATCGTATTTAATAGTATTTCCTAGTAAAATATAAGCTATTTCGTATACACCTCTACGCACATCAGTGACAAATTTTAATCTCACTCGATTTGTATGCATCACGAAACTGATGCGCATTCGAAAATTCTTTTCATGTATCAATTTCAAAGAATAATATTTTATTTTTAAAATAATATTGTATTTTTATAATTTATAAAATAATAATATTTTTGTAAAATTTTTTGTAAAAATAATATTTTTGTTAAATTAATAGACAAATTTTATAAAATAATAATATAAAAATAATATTTTTGTAAAAATTGTATTTTTATAATTTAAGTTTTATTTTTAAATTTTGTATCTTTTTAATAATTTATTCGTAATATTTATATTTTTCGCTCGTAATTAGTTTTAAGTTATAGTTTTTGCCGTAGTTATTTTTATTTCTAGATTTTTAGGCTTTGCCGTAAAATCTCTTAAGTGCTTTTTCTTTAGATTAAGATTTAGGTGCTTTAGAATTTTGCGACGCCGTTTTATAAATTTTAGTACTTTTTAAGTTATTGCCGTTTTGGATATAGTATTCCTTTTAAGCTTTAATACTTTTAGACGCAACTTTTAATTCTTAGTTTTTAGACTTTTAAGTTTCGACACGCTACGTTCTTTTTATTATTTTTCGACCTTTTATTTTTTGACGTTTTTCAACGCACTCTTTTTCTTTCTTATTTCTCGACGCTCTAGTTTTTAGGACATAGAATTTTCTATTTCTTCTCTAAAGTTTCTTTAAAATTTCGACGAAAAATTATTTTAAGCGGTTAAATTGATAGACATCCAAAATTTTCTGGTTCGTAGTAATAGTTGGATTTGTTAGTGGCGAGTTGTGGGCTTCCGATTTAAAGGGTCCTGGCTACCTGCTGCATCTATTGGCTATTCGAAACGTGAGCAAAATCAGAAAAGTCTATTAATTTGATAACTTATATAATTTTTATCTTTTATAACTAATAGGATATTCAGTGAATGCACCGAGCAAAACGTTCACCACCTTTCATACGTTTACCACCTGTAACTCGATCAAGACATCTAGCCAATATTGTCGCCGTTGATTTTTCTTTAGAATCGTCATCTAGTCGACCAAGTACTCCAATTCAAATTTCCGATAATCCATTTTTTGAACCCGACCTCACCATTGAGAATCCGGAGGATATTCAGGGACAATTCAGAGATCCTGAACCACTAATCATTCCTCCTGAACCACAAATCATTCATCCAGAGATTGTCGAGGAAGAAACCATTAAGTCAGAATCCTCTAGTGATTCAGATTCAACAAATTCAATCATGGAAAATCTGGAACCTCTAAGTATGGAAGACCGAATGAGAGCTAAACGCACTGGCCAAGGTCATGCCATTACTCAACCAGATATTAATTCGCCAGATTACGAAATCAAGGGACAAATTCTCCACATGGTAACTAATCAATGCCAATTTAGTGGTGCGCCGAAGGAAGATCCAAATGAACATCTTCGTACCTTTAATAGGATTTGTACTCTATTTAAAATCCGAGAAGTGGAGGATGAACAGATATATCTCATGTTATTTCCCTGGACTTTAAAGGGAGAAGCCAAAGATTGGTTAGAATCGTTACCTGAAGGGGCGATTGATACATGGGATGTTTTAGTTGAAAATTTTCTTAAATAATTCTTTCCGGCATCTAAAGCCGTGAGACTTCAAGGAGAAATTGTTACGTTCACACAAAAGCCAAATGAAACTCTATATGAGGCGTGGACAAGATTTGGAAAGTTATTGAGAGGATGTCCGCAACATGGTTTAGACACTTATCAAATAGTACAAATATTCTATCAAGGATGCGACATCACTATAAGAAAAGACATCGATATAGCAGCTGGTGGTTCCATTATGAAGAAAACCGCAACTGAAGCTTACAAAATTATTGATAACACTGCTTCCCACTCACATGAGTGGCATCAAGAAAAAGATATCGTTAGATCATTTAAAGCGACTAGAGCCAATTCTAGCCATGACTTCGATTCCATTTCCGCAAAGATAGATGCTGTCGAGAGACGAATGGAAAAGATGACTAAAGATATTTACTCAATAAGAATTAGTTGTGAGCAGTGTAGAGGACCACATTTGACAAAAGATTGTCTCAAAATTGAACAAACAATGGAACAAAGAGAGAATATTTCATACATGAACCAAAGGCCTGGAAATAATTATCAGAATAATTATCAACCGCCAAGACCAATCTACAATCAAAACCAGAATTATAATCGAAATGTTCCATACAACAACCAACAAGGTCCTTGCAATTAACAAGTATCTAATAATACTTACAATCAGCAAAGACCTATTTTTTAAAATAAACCACCACAAACCGATGATAAAAAGCTAAATTTAGAAGACATGATGTCAAAGCTAGTTGAATCTCAAACGCAATTTTTCACATCTCAGAAACAAACGAATGAACAAAATGCCCAAGCATTTAGAAATCAACAAGTTTCTATTTAAAATCTGGAACACGAAGTAAGCAACCTAGCAAGGTTGATAGGTGAAAGAAAATCGGAAAGTTTACCTAGTGATACAAATGCTAACCCCCGGAATGAAACAGCTAAAGCCATTACCACGAGAAGTGGTATTACACTTAAACTACCTGAAATACCTGTAATTTCTGATGACTCTATTCCTACTCCACAAGAACCACAACCTGAACAAGAGAAGGAATCAGAACTGGTAGTTGAAAAGGTTAATGAAGATAACACCGTTAAGGCTAAACCTTATGTTAAACCATACCAACCACCACTTCCTTACCCGAGTAAAATGAGAAAAGAAAGACTTGAAGCCGAGCAATCCAAATTTTTGGATATGTTTAAACAAATAAATGTAAATCTTTCTTTCATTGATGTGATTTCAGGAATGCCTAGATATGCTAAATTCCTGAAAGATCTAATCACAAATAGAAAGAAAATGGAAGAACTCTCGGCTGTAACTATGAATGCTAATTGTTCTGCAGTGCTATTGAATAAGATACCAGAAAAACTCTCAGATCCAGGAAGTTTCATGATTCCATGTTTTCTGGGAAGTCTTAGTTCAATAGAAACATTGGCAGATTTAGGTGCTAGTATAAATTTAATGCCGTATTCACTATACGCTAAACTAGACCTTGGAGAATTGAAACCAACACGAATAAGCATACAACTAGCCGACCGATCAATAAAATATTCTAGAAGGATAATGGAGAACATGCTAGTTAAAGTTGGTACTTTAGTATTTCCAGTAGATTTTGTTATTCTGGACATGGAAGAAGATTCTTGAGTTCCTCTCATATTAGGAAGACCATTCTTAAACACGGCTAAAACAATAATAGACGTGTTCGGTAAGAAATTGACCCTAAGTATAGAGGACGAGAGTGTTACCTTTTCTGTGGATAGAGCCATGCAACAACCGCAATCTGCAGATGATACATGTTATTATATTGAAACTATAGATTTACATGCAGAATTGTTAGAAGAATTTCCAGAATTACAAGGAACAGGAGAATGTTCTTTAGAAGAAGGAACTGAACCAATTGAGGAAGCTGAAATGTTAGCCACACTTATGGCTAATGATTATGAACCAATAATAGAAGAACTTCAAATGCTAAAAGAAGAAGACAGATATCGATACAAATCAACGATAGAAGAACCACCGACATTAGAGTTAAAGCCACTTCCAAACCATTTGGAATACACTTATTTACATGGTGAATCTGAATTACCTGTAATAATATCGTCTTCTCTTACTGAAAATGAAAAATCTCAACTCATTTCTGTGCTAAAAGCTCATAAACCAGCTATTGCATGAAAGATTCATGACATTAAAGGCATAAGTCCTTCGTATTGCACACATAAAATCCTTATGGAAGAAGGTCATAAAACGTATGGGCAACGCCAACGAAGACTAAATCCTAATATGCAAGATGTTGTCAAGAAAGAAATTATTAAACTGCTAGATGCAGGTTTAATTTATCCAATCTCTGATAGTCCATGGGTAAGCCCAGTTCAATGCGTACCTAAGAAGGGTGGCATGACTGTCATCACAAATGAAAAAAATGAGCTTATTCCTACTAGGACTGTAACAGGATGGCGTGTTTGTATAGATTATAGAAAATTAAATGATGCCACCAGAAAAGATCACTTTCCCTTACCTTTCATTGATCAAATGTTAGAAAGATTAGCCGGAAATAGTTATTATTGTTTTCTTGACGGTTTTTCCCGATACTTTCAAATTCCAATAGCACCCGAGGATCAAGAGAAAACCACATTCACGTGCCCTTATGGTACTTTTACTTATAAACGCATGCCATTTGGACTTTGCAATGCCCCTGCAACCTTTCAAAGGTGCATGATGGTGATTTTTCACGACATGATAGAAGAATGCATGGAAGTTTTCATGGATGACTTTTCAGTCTTCGGTGATACTTTTGAAACATGTCTAGTCAATCTTGAACGAATGCTGATTAAATGCGAACAATCAAATCTAGTTCTTAACTGGGAGAAATGCCATTTCATGGTTAAAGAAGGCATCATTCTTGGTCATAAAATTTCAAAGAAAGGAATTGAAGTGGATAGAGCTAAAGTAGATGTAATTGCTAAACTTCCACATCCCACCAATGTTAGAGGAGTTAGGAGTTTTCTAGGGCATGCCGGTTTTTACCGACGTTTCATAAAAGATTTTTCTAAAATTGCCACTCCTATGAATAAACTCATAGAAAAGGATGCTCCATTCATCTTTTCAGATGAATGCATCAAATCTTTTAATATTCTTAAAGAAAAACTCACTAATGCACCGATCATGATAACTCCAAATTGGAATCTACCATTTGAACTCATGTGCGATGCAAGTGATTTTGCAATGAGAGCCGTTTTAGGACAAAGGATTGAAAAACGATTTCAACCTATTTATTACGCTAGTAAGACATTACAAGGAGTACAAACGAATTACACAACTACTGAAAAAGAACTCCTTGCTATTGTTTTTGCTTTTGATAAATTTCGTTCATATCTAGTTTTAGCTAAAACGGTGGTCTATACCGACCATTCTGCTCTTAGATACCTATTTTCAAAACAAGATGCCAAACCATGATTAATCCGTTAGATCTTACTCTTACAAGAGTTCAATATTGAAATTCGAGACAAAAATGGAGCAGAAAATCTCGCCGCTGATCATCTTTCTCGTCTTGAAAATCCTGAATTAGAAGTTCTAAATGAATCGGCCATACAAGATAACTTCCCTAATGAATATCTATTGAAGATAGATTATAGTGAAATTCCATGATTTGCAGACTATGCAAACTACTTAGTATGTGGATTCCTTGAAAAAGGGTTGTCGTACCAAAAAAAAAAAGAAATTCTTTAGTGATATAAAACACTATTTCTGGGAAGATCCACATTTGTTTAAAAGTTGTCCCGATGGAATAATACGACGATGTGTATTCGGGGATGAAGCCAGTCAAATCTTAAACCATTGTCACACAGGACCAACAGGAGGGCATTATGGGCCTCAACTCACAGCAAGAAAAGTTTACGATGCTGGATTCTATTGGCCTATAATTTTCAAAGACGCACACCTTATTTGTAAATCCTGCGATGCTTGTCAAAGGGCCGGAAAAATAAGTCAACATGATGAAATGCCACAAAATGTCATTCAAGTATGTGAAGTATTTGACATTTTGGGTATTGACTTTATGGGTCCATTTCCAAAATTTCATAATAATCTCTACATTCTCGTTGCCATTGATTATGTATCTAAATGGGCAGAAGCACAAGCTCTCCCAACTAACGATGCACGAGTTGTAGTCAACTTTTTAAAACGTCTTTTTGCAAGGTTTGGAACACCGAAAGCATTAATAAGTGATCGGGGTACTCATTTCTGTAATAATCAACTTGAGAAAGTTCTCAAAAGATATGGAGTAACTCATAAAATCTCAACCGCTTATCATCCACAAACAAGTGGACAAGTTGAAAATACCAACTGAGCATTAAAACGTATTCTAGAGAAAACCGTATGATCAAATTCGAAGGAATGATCCATGAAATTGGAGGATGCACTCTGGGATTTTAGAACAACCTACAAAACTCCAATTGGAACCACACCTTTTAGACTCGTTTACGGAAAAGCATGTCACCTTCCAGTAGAAATTGAGCACAAAGCATTTTAGGCTTTGAAGACATGTAATCTTGATTTACATGAAGCCGGACGTCTACGGTTAAGTCAATTAAACGAATTAGAAGAATCGAGACATGAAGCATATGAAAATTCTTTAATCTATAAAGAAAGAACGAAGAAATGGCATGATAAAAGAATCAGAAGTTCAAAAGAATTTAAAGAAGGAGACAGAGTTCTTCTTTTCAATTCACGATTCAAGCTATTTCCTGGAAAATTGAAATCAAGATGGTCTGGACCATTCATAGTCAAAAGAGTTTTCCCGTACAGAACAGTAGAATTAATAAATTCAAATGGAATTGAATTTAAGGTTAATGGTCACAGAGTTAAACATTACATAGACAGTCTAATGGAAGTTGAAGATGAAGTTAATCACAATTTCGATACCACAACTAACTAAGTGTGGGAAAATTTAAATCTTTTTAGGGTAATATGTATTTATGTTAGAGTCAGATATTCTGTTTTCGTGTAGTTCTCGAGAATGGAATCCGCATGGTCTTTCCCTAGCAGACCCTAAAGAACTAGTCTTCTCCCTCCATTTTGAATTTTTATTTTTTAGGTTTTACGAGATGAAGAATTCCTTTGATCTGAACCATGGTCTACTACTACACACTATGATTACTAAACGTAATAATGACACACTCCCGAGTGAAGTGGTATCATTTATAAGAGGCAAAATGGACGAAGTGAGGAAAGAACTCAGAAAAGATCATCATAAGATACATTTTGGTAAAGGAAAATCAAAATCTGCAACAAAAAGAAGAGCACGACACCTTGAAAGATGTTATAAATGCGGAAGATGGTCACACGAAGGTAAATGTTCAAACAATCAAACATATTCAAATACCGAATTTGTTACTCTATGCAGAGAAGGACCGTTTATATGTTTAGAAGAAAAGATATTGAAGAATCGAGGTTACGCTTACGTAGCTATGGAAAACCAAATCACACAACTCACCTATGAGTCGGCTAAAGCAGGTCTCTGAGAATTCTTTCTCATAGGTAAGTATGTACAGTTTTAATTTTTATTGTTTTTAACCTTTTGATAATAAACACTGAATCGTTCGCTATAAAGTATTAAATTGGTATTCAATAAAATTAGATATGCGTAACCGAAATTATTGATATCATACAAAAATTTATTATATCACTGCGAAATTTACCGTTTATTCTTAATGTATAAATATCTTTAATCATTCAACCCAAAATATTTCAAAAATTCGTCAGGAGTAAAACTAGGTTATGGAACCGAAATTACTTTACCGAAAAGAGGGGCGTATATTTTGATAATATTTGATTGATTAAAGTGGGATAAAAAAACCAAAAAGATTTTTAATTTTAATTTTTTTCCTTGTTTTTAAAATTAATATATAAATATTAAATTAATATTGTAAATATTTTTAAATCAATATAATTAAGTTTGTAAATATTTGAAAAAAATTAATATTTTCAATATAAGTTTGTAAAATTAATGTATAAAAATATTAATAATATTAATATGAATTTTTAGTTTTATGCATTTTAAATTTAAGTTTGGTGTGAATTTAAAAACAAAAATTTACTTTATTTCATTAAGTTAAAAATTTGATATTTAAAATTCGTCGTGAGTTGAAGACTATGTCGTTGAACCGAAATTGCTTTACCCGAGGGCGGGACGAGAACTTTTATTATCATTATTTTTAATCTTATTGAATTAAAGTATGCCAAAAACATTAAAAAATCTAAAAATCTTTGCTTTTAAAACGACGCTTAAAAAGTAACAAATTTTAAAACTTTGTTGAGAGACGGACTAGGACACTGATCCGAAACGCCCTCATTCTTAAAAGAAACAAAATTTTTAAAATTTATTAATTTATGTTTTATTAGTTAAAGTTTTTTTTTTTTAAAAAAAACCGCACTCGCGGTACTTTAAAGCGTCCCACATCCGCACTCGCGGAGGTAGCAAAACCCAGATGAGGATAACTGGTCGAACAGACCAGTCCCCAACACACCACACACTTATTTTTCTGCGAAAAAACCCACAAAAACGCTCTCAAAATCGAAATTTTTTACCGTTAAACATCAAAATTTTTGCTAAAATCATGTTGAGAAGGATGCTACCAAGAAGTTTCTCAAGGAGATCGGTAATTTCTACATCTAAACACCCTTTAATTCGAATTTTTAGTGTTCTTGAATAAATTTATACCTAATTTGATTTTGATGATTTCTAGTTTAATTATGCTTAAATTGTTTGTGTATTATGCTTGTATAACCTAGATTGATGCTATTTAACATGATTAGAAGGCTTAAACTTCAAATTTTGAGTAATCTAGGGTTTGTGTTCTTGAGCAAAATTGGGGCTTTTTGATATAAACGGGTTATGGCCGAATTTTGTTGTTAGTTTATACTAAATTGAGTAGTGTAACATGTTTAGGTTGCTAAATGATCAAAACTTTGATCCTAAACATGATTTTCAAGTATTAAAGTAGACTTTTTGAGTCAAAAATACATGAACTCAATTTAATTGATATGAATGCCATTTGGAACTTGTTTAATTGCTAGCAATGATTATTTTGACATGTTATTTGAGATAAAAGCTAAAGAACATTGTGTACATTTTCATATATGTTTATTTGTAAAAGTGTAGAATTGTTAATATTGTGAAAATACATATAAAGTTTAAAATGGATTAAACATGTCATTATAATTGTTTTGATTTATGATTTTTCTACTAATGCATATTTGGATGCACAAAAATTGTGTTTAATGTGTTTTGCAGACTGAAAGGGGTGAATCTTCATCCGCATCTCAGGCTCACAATGCTCCTCCTGAGAATGCAGAAGAACAGGAGATTAACGACCAATATAGACAAAATCTACCACATCAATTCATTTCATATTCAAATATAGAATTGGCAAATTTATATCCTAATTTAAGGTTTGATCGACATTGGATATATTATCCAAAATACCAGAGGAACTTGCACACCCTTCAGTCTAATGTTATTGAAGTACCCAGAGTAATAGATTGGGAACCGTTAGAAACAGTGGGATTGGCCGGTCCAATCAGAGAATTACTTACACAAAGGTATGGTAATTCTACTTTTACTGATTGGGAACGTTTGTTTAATATACGTAGGCATGTATATAGAGAATGGTGTGTGGAATTATTATGTAGTGTTGAAATAAATGATCGGGTAGCTACCTTAACTGATCGTAGCTTTATTAGATTTTTATTAGGAGGTGTGATGCGCCATATGTCTCTACTAGACATGGCTCAGGCTTTGTGTATATATACGCCTGAGGAACTAGTATCTACTGATTGTCAAAGGTTGATAGTTAATGGTAGGAGGGTTGATGAAAATTTTGATATGAAAGAAATATGGAGTAGAATGACTAGGCATAACCGATTTCGTGGGGGGAATAACTCTTATACTGATATTGATAGAGTTGAGCTAAGAGTAATCCATAGGTTCTTAGCAAATTCGATTACACAGCAAGGTAAGAACAAAGAGAAAGTAAATGAGAATGATTTATTTTACCTCATGTGTATTCGAGACCCACAGAGCGCTGTGAGTATACCTTATTGTGTGGGTTATTATTTATCAGCTATAGTTAAGAGTATACGGCCTAATGGTATAATCGAAGGTGGTATCTTTGTTACTTTAATTGCTTAGTATCTCGGTGTCGATAGAAGTCGGGGGGATTAATAATTGCAGCACCAGAACCCCGTGATCCAATTGGTTTGAAAGTATATCATGGTGCTAAGGTTTTAAAGAAACGACATAATGCTGCAGCACCATATGATGGCCCGCACCCACAGGTCGAAAGAGATCAGCAGCAAGGTAATGCGGGAGGGGGAATCAGATGACAGAAATGCAACTTTTTATGGCTCATCATGAGTATGAAATGGCTAGACAACGAGCATTTCAAGATTGGCAGTATCATCAAAACCAAATCATAAGTCATCGTGCACACATAAATGCAAACTACATTGCTACTCCAATGCCCGTATTTCCTCCCTAGACTATACAGACCCGACCACAGTACCTTATATATGACCCAGCTCAAGCATTCTACAGCACATACGGCTGTGAATGGGATCCCTACTTGCACCATCCTCATCAACCCTAATTTTCTTTTATGCCTATTTTTATTTATTTGGTAACTTGTAATTTTATACTTTTAATATTTCTTTTGATACTATAATATTTTTTATAAATTTCTAACTTTTATTATTAGATTTTTAATAATTTTTGAATGTGGGGTGATATACCCAACTTCAAAGATATGTATATATATGTTTGTAGTTTATCTCATGTATAAAACAGGGTAAAACAGCGCATTTTCAAAGACTGGCATTAAGTTCAGCAAAAGCAACTAATTTTGATGACAAGATGCAAAATATATGTGAAATAACAACTGCAGGAATGAACAAATGATGTGCACCATTTATCATTCAACAAACAAACGCCAATATGTTTGGAAACTTTGATAAAATTTAATCATTTTTCTACGCTAATCACCCTCAATAATTTAAATTGTACCGATTTCTTGCAAATGAGGGCATTGCAAGATCTTAAGTGTGGGAAGGGGTTAAATTCTTTCAGATTTTTAAATTTTTGACTTATACACTTGGTTACCATTAAAAATACTAGTAACGCAGTAGTTGTATTAGAATCTAGTGCTCTCTGATAATAAAGAACAGCCATAGTCTTATATACTGACTACCCAATTCTAGTAAAATTTTTCAAAATTTTCAATTAAATGAACTCAAAATCATGTTTATACATATTTATGAACGATAAAACTAGGTGTTAACACCGAAATTATTGTTACCTCGGAAAGGACATAAATTGAGAAACAACCCAAAATGTTAGAATTCATTTAAAATGGAATAGAGGAAAATAAAAAGTCAAAGAAAGAAAAATAAAAGCCAAGTGTGGGAAAAATTTACCAAGTTATTTAGAACATATATCACATAATTTTGTACATATAATTGAAGATACTTTTGTTTTGAACAATTTTATCAGTTTTACCCGATTTCTTGTAATATATTTGAAAGAAAGATGGATCTACACGATGAATCAATTCCATCATTAAAAGGAAGTAAAGTCTTCCGAAAAAGAAACGCGCTTCTTGATTTAGGTCAGGAAGTTGTCATCCAGACCAGTTGTAGAGTCTACGAAAAACCTTGAAAAGTTTTCTCGAAAATCAGCTGGAAATCCACGGACCTCAGTATCAAACAGGGTCGCCAAGTGGTCAGACTTATCCTAACCATGAGAGGATCTGTCTCGTACAATGGGGGGGGGCACCGTACAAATTAGCTTATAAGACTAATGAATCAGATCCCCAGAAAGGATAATCTCCTTAAAGATCAAAAATCAGCTTTTAAGACTGATATTACTCAATCCTTGAGATTAACCTTAAAGATTGAGAATTCAATCTCATGGTATTCGATGATATCTAAACTCGAGCTTGAACGAGAAAATATTTTGATCAAATTACAAACCGATTTATTTTCTAAAAACCCTATTTTCAATACGTTCATTACCATTGAACGTAAAATCCTAGGAATTCACCTGGAATTCATTAGGTCACCTGAACTAAATCGGGTGTCAACCGTAAGAACGATGGTTGCATAGCATGGTCAAAGACAGGACCTTGTGCCAGACCGAAAAACCATAGGGTGAGCTTTACTATTGCTCCTACAAAGGATAGTAATTGCATCCTACACGATATAGACCATAATCAAAAGCATGACACTGGACATTGCCTTAACAGTTGCTTGTTCAACACTTTCCTTTACAACCGGACGGTAGTTTACCGAAAAGTAATATACGTAGCAAGTATACTGGACGTGTTGCTTTCCCAATACAAGGTTAGCAAGTGGGTGACACAAAACCGCAAGTTTTGAGCTAAAATTTTCAAATCTGAAACCCACAAAACCCACAAAAACATTTTGCAAACACCGGTGAAGGGTTATTCCGGAAAAATTATCTAGGGTAAAAGCTAGATTGAATTTTCAAAAGATCAAATGTTTTCATAAAGATCCAATTTCCTACAGGATCTAAATTATTATAGTCATGTGGGACTGTAAACCACATCGTTATTACCATTGTTCATACCGCCGTATAGAAATCACTGATGTACAAAGTGTGAAGAATAAAAAAGTGATTCTAGTATTTTTATTTCAAGACTATATTGCTAGAGGACAAGCAACGCTCAAGTGTGGGAATATTTGATAATGCTAAAAACGAACATATATTTCATAGCATTATCCCTCAAGAAAGACAAGCTTTTAGTTGCAATTGTTCTATTTACAAGTGATATTCGTTTAAATATTAAAAGGTGAAGACGAATTGAAGACGCAAATGACCAAAAAGCTAAAAAGTACAAAGTACAATCAAAGTGGTTCAAATTATTGATGAGAAACGTCTAAAAATTACAAGAGTACAAGCTGTGAAACACAAAGTACAAGATATTAAATTGTATGAAAAGGCATTCGAAAATCCGGAACTGAGACATGAACCAACTTTCAGCGTGCGACGCAACGGACCTAAAATTACAAATCAACTATGCACAAGAATATAATATTATATATAATTAATTATATATATTATATATTATTTTAATCAAAGCAGCCCACGTTTAATTCAATTTGTGAGCTGGATTCCAGACCTCCGCACTCGCGGAGGTTTAAAGCTTAAAAGTTCAGCACTCGCGGAGATATACAGTGAAATGTGGGGCTATAAAAGTCGCGCATTCTGATCGATTTTATCACATCCTTTTTCTATCTATCTCTCACGATATATTTATATTTATATTTTATAATTATAATTTTAATTTAAGGTTAATAATAATAAGGGTATGTTAGCGAATGTTGTAAGTATGTAAGTCGAAATTCTGTCCGTGTAACACTACGCAATTATCAATCATTGTAAGTTATGTTCAACCTTTTTAAATTAATGTCTCGTAGCTAAGTTATTATTATGCTTATTTAAATCGAAGTAATCGTGATGTTAGGCTAAATATTAAAAGACGGGGTAATTGGGCTTTGTACCATAATTGGGGTTTGGACAAAAGAACGACACTTGTGGATATTAGACTATGGGCTATTAATGATCTTTATATTTGTTTAATTGAATGATAGTTCGTTAATTTAATATAAAAATGACAATTGGACGTACCTATAAATAACCACATACACTCGATAGGACACGATGGGCGGGATATTTATAAGTACTAATAATCGTTCATTTAACCGGACACGAGAATGGATTAATAGTTAATGGACATTAAAACAGGGGTGAATTACATACAAGGAAAATTGGTGTAGTTATAGTTTAAGTCCCCAATTAGTTGAAATATTTGACTTCGAATATAAGGATAATTTGACGAGGACGCTCGCACTTTATATTTATAACTGATGGACTGTTATGGACAAAATCCAGATGGACATATCGAATAATCCAGGACAAAGGACAATTAACCCATGGTAATAAACTAAAATCAACACGTCAAACATCATGATTACGGAAGTTTAAATAAGCATAATTCCTTTATTTCATATTTCATCGCATTTTTATTTACTGTCATTTTATTTAATTGCACTTTTAATTATCGTACTTTTTAATTATCGCAATTTTATTTATTGTCATTTTATCGCTCTTTAATTTATCGCACTTTAATTATTGTCATTTACTTTACGCTTTAAATTAAGTTATTTTTATTTTACATTAGGTTTTAACTGCGACTAAAGTTTTAAAATCGACAACCCGGTCATTAAACGGTAAAAACCCCATTTTATAATTATAATACTACCTATATACATATTTATATATAAATATAGTTTTAAAAATATAGCGTTAAACTTGGCTAGATCCCTGTGGAACGAACCGGACTTACTAAAAACTACACTACTGTACGATTAGGTACACTGCCTATAAGTGTTGTAGCAAGGTTTAGGTATATCCACTCTATAAATAAATAAATAACTTGTGTAAAATTGTATCGTATTTAATAGTATTTCCTAGTAAAATATAAGCTATTTTGTATACACTTCTACGCACATCAGTGACAAATTTTAATCTCACTCGATTTGTATGCATCACGAAACTGATGCGCATTCGAAAATTCTTTTCATGTATCAATTTCAAAGAAATAATTACTCTTATTAAACTCTGTTATGGTTCTCGTAAAGAATCCAAATTCACATCAAATCTATTGATAAAAGAATATTTTTGTTTTTATTATCGACTACCATCAGCCAAATTTCGGGACGAAATTTTCTTTAACGGTTAGGTACTGTGACTACCTTACTTTTTCTGTTATTTTCTTTGTCAAGTATTTAACTTTCGTTACCTGGTATCCTTGCCATATCATTTTTTTGTGACTTGATTATATATGAATTAAATAACATTCCTATATTATTTATTAAATGAAAAAGTGTGACTATGTGTTAGTAAGTTCCTACGTATAACATCTTTATTCGATGAATTGTCTTGGTTTTCAAACCAACGATTATATATTCGTGATTTTGAAATCCGAATTCTTTTATATGACATTCTTATGTCAATCGAAATTATTAAAATATTCCTATATTTTATTTCTTGAACTATTATTCTTCTCGCGTAATTTAATCACGTAATGATATTTTTATCGGATTGCATTCCAGTTAATCTTTCGATTCAGTGTTACAAATTTTGATTACCACATTAAATTACGAAACCATTTTAACTGAAATTATGTATTTCAAAAATTGTAGTAACAATTAAATAGTTAACAAAAATTAATAAATAATAGTAATAATAATAATAATAATAATAATAATAATAATAATAATAATAATAATAATAATAATAATAATAATAATAATAATATATTATATATATATAAAATAATAACATAACTAACAAAGTGATCTATTATTGTTGATAAAGTCAAAAATGGTATGTGATTATCAAATTTAAAATGAAGTTTTGAAGTAGTCAAAAATGGTATGTGATTATCAAATTTTAAAATGAAGTTCTAGTTAAATTATGCATACTTGCATTCAACTATAAAAGGAAGCATAAAGCTTTATTCTAAATCATCCCAAAACAATCAATCAAACATTATCACAATAAATCTTCATCACTCTCAAGAAAAATTTCATATTTAGAGTCCTCGAGACGCGCTCTACGTTTCTATATTTCTTGTTATTGATTTAAGGTAGTCACACAACTCCATCTTTTTCAATTCTTCATTACTATTGTGTTATTATGCTTGTATGTATAGTTATAGTGCTTGGATATAATTGTGGTGATGTTTAAATAATTAAAATATGTTAAAAACGCGAATTTTCGATTAAATAAAATTCGGACAGAACTGAGTTTGCTATTTTCAGGAACTGAGCCATGTTTTTTTGATGAAACTAAATTGCTCATCGTGTTCCTCTCGATGATTAGTGCGATTTTCGTTTAGGATTCGTCTTAAACGAACGTGTAGAACTCAAGATATGAATTAAAGATGTTTATATAAAAATTAAATATATATATATATATATATATATATATATATATATATATATATATATATATATATATATATATATATATATATATATATATATATATATATATATATATATATATATATATATATATATATATATATATATGTACAGCTGAGTTAGCCTCGAAAAACGTGTCTAATCTGGGCTAAATGGACGGGTTCATCATGTCTGGATCAATGATGCGACTCAAAAATATATAAAGAACGTTAAAATCGGACGAACGGTTTGTAAGATACGATTAAAACAAGTTGGATTTAAATATATATATATATATATATATATATATATATATATATATATATATATATATATATATATATATATATATATATATACGAAACTGATCAAACACGACCTCGGTTTGTGTGCTAGGTCTGGAAAAAAAATTAACTTAACCAATGTAATGGGATTGTCGAGTTATTCAATTTGCATATATGGATCATTGAAAACCGATGTGCCGTTTGCAAGTTACAGGTTTTTAAATTTCGTAAAAATTAAACTTTATAGATAAAAAAAAGTTATTAATTGAAACTTTAGATAAATAAAACGTATTTTTGCTTAATAATACTTTAGATAAAATAAATATTTAATACTTAAGATATAATTAATTTATTAGTTATTCATATTACTAAATAATTATGAATATAATTAAATCTATTATGTTTAATAATTTATTTTATTTTTATTTTTTATATACATATGATGTAAATTAATTAATATTTAATTAATATATACTCATGATAAAAGTGTAATTAATGATTAATTAAATAAAATCTATGGTTAAAATTAATTATTTATTTCTTATGATATAATTTCATTATTAAAACTACTTATTGTGACAACCCGGAAATTTCTAACCAAATTTAAACTTTAATCTTTATATGTTTCCGACACGATAAGCAATATTTGTTAAGTTAAATTGCAAGAATTTTAAACTATGTTCATACATTCATTCAACCTCGACCAAGTTCCAACGATTCACGAACCATTAAACGAATATGATTATATATGTATATGTGTACATATATTATAACTTGAAACGTAAACAAAATATTAGATTAAATACTTTATATGATTGTATCTGTTTCAAAATATTTATCAATGGAATTAGAAGATAAGATCAAATGATTGAATTATCAGATATATTGAATTATGATTACAAGTCTCTGTTGAAAGGCCCACGTTGATTTGAGAAATCTTTCCGTTTTAACAATATTCGGAAAATGGTAAAGTGATTTATAAATAAGAACAAATTGTCAATCATTGAGAACTAGACAAAGGATAGTGGAAGATTGAATCTCATAAAGACTCGATTGATCTATTTAGTTTTAAACGTACAAAAACGTTTTCAGTTTAAAAAGAACTTTATTATTAAAACGTATATAACTTTTATAAATATCTAGAACCACTTTTGACAACTCATTACTTAACTAGTATGATAAAGATAACGATATTTATATTTTATTTTATTAAATATATATAACGATTTAAATTAATATTATATATATTTATACGCGTATTATATGTACATAGTTTTATACTTTTACTATACTTAAACTTTACCTTTACTTTATTTTTACTTTACTTTATTTTTACTTTACTTTAACTTTAATAACTCACTTTAATAATTCACTTTAATAATTCACTTTAATAATTCAAAAATCTATTATAAATAGAATTCAATAGGTTTCATTATTTCATAGAAACTTGAAAATATTTTTCTCTAAACTCTCTCAATCGATTTACATATATATATTTACTCCGTATTATTTTAAGATATTATTAGTATACATAAAATATTACGACGGAGTGCTGTTCGAGTGATTTCGAAATTGTTTTTCGAGTAGGATACGATTAAGGAAATTATGGGTTATAGCTATGGAGGTGATTGAGTATGGTTCATGGGTATTCTCGTGAGGTCAATATAGTGTTTATCATTTCCGTTGCGTCTACGTACCTTTCCTGCAATATTGAATCTCAATATTGATACGTGAGTACTCATAATTTAACTTTTACATACTAATAGTGTATCCCTGACTAGTGCTCGAGTATTTAGGATTATGCATGCTTGTACTTTTGATATTGCCCTTAGACAGGTTAGGTTGAGTATTGAATTAGTTACACTTGCGGTTGAGATAAGGTATAAGATATGCATGTCCTTGGAAAGCTAGCCAAAAATTAAGGACTTTTCCTTTAGATATCGAATGGTTTCGATGAACGGATTAGAAGTTATAATCAATAGAATTTTTGATATTTTTACTAAAAATGATTATTATTATCTTCATTTTTATCGTCGTTCTAGTTTTATCTTATTATTATCATTATTATTATCTTTATCAATAAAATGGATTTATCATTAATTTTTTTTTTATTATTACTATCGTTATTATCGTTAAAGTTATAATTAGTATTATTATTATTATCCAATTATTATTATTATTATTATTATTATTAGTATTATTATTATTATTATTATTATCATTATTAATATATATATCATTATTTAAAAATGGATATTGTCATTGTTATTATTATTATTACTATATTATCATTAAGATAATTATTAGTATTATCGTTAAAAATGTTATAGTAACTATTATTATTAATATTAGTGTAATTAAAACAAATATTTGTAACACCTAATTATTTTGATTACTATTATTATCATTATTATGAACACGATATAAAAGATGATTAAAAGCTATTAAACGAAACGATTAGGAAATAATGAGTAAGAGTATCATGATGAAATTAAAATATTATAAGATATTGATTTAGATAAAATTATCGTTCTTATTATTTTTATCATTACTATTATTATTAAAAATATCGTTAGTATTAAAACTATCATTTTAACAAAAATTATCATTTTAATAGAAATGTCATTGTTACTATAAAATATCATTATTATTATTATTTTAAATAGAATTATTATTTTAAAGATAATATTAAAAATTATCGTAAATATTAAAGTTATCATAATTAGAATTATCGTTTTATCATAATGTCATCTTAGTAATTATAAATATTGATATTTTTATAATAATAATTATTATTACAAAATAATACAACTTTTACTTACTATTATTATAGATATTATTTTATCAAATAAATATGTGATACAAACATATTTTACTACGTGTAATAACTTACTTTAATAATACATATCATATTATCTTTAGGATATTAAATGAACCCTATAAATTTTATTACTTAATATATATAAAAGTATATTATATTATATAAATTTAATATAAAATTTATTTATTAATAAATAAATTATATTATTTACTCTAATAAATCTTTTAAAAATATTTAAAAATATAAAATGACGATATTTAAACTATATATTAATCATGTATAGATTTTTGGAAATTATTTTGAGTCAAATTTACTTTTGTTGACTTTTGCATATTAGTCTCGGGCATTAGGATTGTGGTACACTATGACTTGGCCTAATTTGTTAGACAAATATTGACCAACACATAATTATATATAATTAATTTAGGTTCGTGAATTTGAGGCCAACCTTGCACTTGTTCAATGACGTTATATGTATTTTTACTACGAAATACAGTATGGTGAGTTTCATTTATTCCCTTTTTCTCTTTACGTTTTTGGGCTGAGAATACATGCAAATGCTTTATTAACTGTTTTACAATAATTATATGCGTGAGTTTCATTTGCCTTTTTACCCTTTATATTTTTGGGCTGAGAATACATGCGCAATTTTTATAAATGTTTTACGAAATAGACACAAGTAATCGAAACTACATTATATGGTTGAATTATCGAAATCGAATATGCCCCTTTTTATTAAGTCTGGTAATCTAAGAATTAGGGAACAGACACCCTAATTGACGCGAATCCTAAAGATAGATCTATTGGGCATAACAAACCCCATCCAAAGTACCTGATGCTTTAGTACTTCGAAATTTATATCATGTCCGAAGGAGGAATCCGGAATGATAGGGGATATTCTTATATGTATCTAGTTAATGTCGGTTACCAGGTGTTCACCATATGAATGATTATTTTTGTCTCTATGCATGGGACGTATATTTATGAGAACTGGAAATGAAATTCTTGTGGTCTATTAAAATGATGGAAATAAATGATTATGATAAACTAATGAACTCACCAACCTTTTGGTTGACACTTTAAAGCATGTTTATTCTCAGGTGTTAAAGAAATCTTCCGCTGTGCATTTGCTCATTTTAAAGATATTACTTGGAGTCTTTCATAGCATATTTCGAAGAACGTTGCATTCGAGTCATTGAGTTCATCAAAGATTATTATTAAATCAATTTATAGTTGGATAGTGGATATTATGAAATGGTATGCATGCCTGTCAATTTTCGATGTAAAGAAATTTTGTCTTTTAAAAACGAATGCAATGTTTATAAAATGTATCATATAGAGGTCAAATACCTCGCAATGTAATCAACTATTGTGAATCGTTTATAATGTATATGAACGGGTCCTTTCAGTTGGTATCAGAGCGGTGGTCTTAGCGAACCAGGTCTGCATTAGTGTGTCTAACTGATAAGTCGATAGGATGCATTAGTGAGTCTGGACTTCGACCGTGTCTGCATGTCAAAAGCTTTGCTTATCATTTTGTGTCAAAAATTAACTACTTATCATCCTCAGGAAATTACCTGCTTATCATTTTTAGTCTAAGACACGTCTTGCTGCATTGATTGCATGAATAGTGTATAGACAAAAATTCATATCTTAGCATATCTGCTAAATCATATCTTATCGTATCTGTTACTTTAAACTTTGCCTGATATATCCCGCAAAGTCCTCCGTAATCTACAAAATCTTTTGATATATATATATATATATATATATATATATATATATATATATATATATATATATATATATATATATATATATATATATATATATATATATATATTCTATGTAATTAGAATACCATCCGTTAGCCAAAATTATTTCATATCGAAAAAAAATCCTTTATCCAATCGTACGAAATGGAATTCGTCATCAGTTCAAGTCACTCAGATTCCGAAATGGAATCCCATTCAAGCTCCGAAAGCAGTGTGACCGGAATAGATCAACCAATCAGTCATCACCTATTCTGGATGAATTGGGGATGGGTTCGTAGCCTCCTCAATCATTGGAGACAAGAAGAAGGTGATCCCTTCCATCCACCACATTGCCTTCTTGAAGAAGAACCTGAAGCACTTACCGGCGAACCTGTCCAAAACACCATTTTCTCGCTCATTTCCAGAGTATCTCGTCACGATTATATATTACATCAAAATTTTGATTTTATTTATCCGCTCGTCTGAACCGACAATCACCCCGGTGTAATAGAAGAAGTCAACGAGCTTCGCGCTCGGGTAGTGGCTTTAGAGAATATGGTGCAGAGATTACAAACACCAGCAGCAGCATCAGCAGCATAACCAGTACCACCATCATTAACGCCAACAGTACCATTACCACCTCCAACCACAACCGAGTCGTAAACCTCAATTTCACAATCTGTCCCACGAGCATCAACGTCATACGCACCATAGATACCAAGGAGTACCAACAACAATAACTGACGAAGTATTAATTCATAATTTCATTGGAGAAACATTCCGCGGCGATTATGTAATCTCT
The DNA here is from genome assembly GCF_046630445.1 of Rutidosis leptorrhynchoides. Classification (NCBI taxonomy): domain Eukaryota; kingdom Viridiplantae; phylum Streptophyta; class Magnoliopsida; order Asterales; family Asteraceae; genus Rutidosis; species Rutidosis leptorrhynchoides. The sequence continues at coordinate 111,189,134 of NC_092341.1, forward strand.
AAAGTCTTAGAGATTATCTAATCTAGCCCTAACCATAAATCAGTTAAGCGAACCAAAATGATAGAAGGAAGAGTAGAAACCCTGACAAAAATGGTGTGTGATTAACAAGCTAAACTTGCTTTACCAACAGCATCAACAGTACCGTCAGCATTACCAGCATCGTCAGTACAGTCAACATCCGAATCAACAACACCGATAACATCAAAAACTCTGTCAGTTCAAGAATCACTGTGGACATCATTACGAATCAATAACGTGTATATTGTATCAACGAGTTATGAAGAATTAACTCATTCCCTCTGAAGAAATTATATGTATATTATATATATATATATATATATATATATATATATATATATATATATATATATATATATATATATTTTGAAATAAATCTTTCCATGCTAAGCTATTGTGTGTGAATCTTAACTACTCGGTTAATTCATATTACAAATATACAATAATGTACGTCCTTCGGCCGCAACTTAACCAGCGTTAACTACAATCTCTGTCGCAATTCAACAAATTCCAATTCATAATAAATCAAGTATATATTTGATTTTACACTTTCATCATCGATGTACCCGAAACTTTTCAGATAACATCATTCGTACTTTGCGAAATTCACAAGAATTCCACGAACCAAACATCATACATCAACAAATAACGAAGTATTGATTCATAATTTCAATGTCATTAAAAAAATACTGCGTAAAAGTTATGTACTTTTTAAAGCGTTTAGGGATTATTCAATTCTAGTTTCAACCGTAAATCAAATGAGTTTAATTTAACATTAACTCATTAAATCTATGTTACATCTGAAGAAAATATACATATACATATTTTCATAAAGACTGTAATAAAATTCTTTTGTACAAAATATTAATTGTGAAATTTTTTTTAACGGGTAGGTAATACCCGAGAGATATATAAATTCACAATTAATATGTTACATTCTTCGAATCTGATTCAGCAAATCATCCATTATACTCCCTACTTTCACAACAATATACATTCTTTTATAGAAATCAAAACAACCATACTCATTCAAAATTTAATTACATATTCTGATTTTGAAATCTCAAAATTCAACTTGAGATATGACAAAAATCATCACTCATAGATCCTTACATCTTTCACAAGCTATATTTTGATTTCAAAACTGTGTTAGAACATCAAATGTATGTTAACGATTACAATCTGTGTTCAAACCCTTTGAAAATTTCTGAAGACACTTCGAATGATGAGCAATCGAGATGATGATCCAACCACATGTTACCCACAGTTATGTACCTGAAAAACTCTTGAAACCAAAGTAAAAGTTTAAACAACGTATCCGCGTCAGATTCTTTGGCATTTATTAGCAGAAATAACTTTGCGACTCCTATTCAAAGTAGCCAGTTTTGTCACAGCTCCAGCAAGTCAACTTCAACTTTTCAGTCAGACTAACCTTATTATAACCTTGAGATATACACCTTCGTTACCAGGGAACCTTTTACATTCCACCACATTATTAGCAGATGTACCAACAACTTCATTACCCTTTGACTTTAGCCTCTCCAAAAAGTCATTATAATTATTCATTGAAACTCCATCATTTACTCATTCGCATCTTGTAATGAGAATTGCCATACGAATCATTGGGAATTAGCAATCAGTATTTTGAAATCTCGCAGGATGTCTATGCCAACAGTTATATGTGTATATATAACGTCTATCTTCTGGACTTAATTTGAATGTGAAGTTTCTGAAAAACACTCCGAACTACGAATTAGTTCTCCGAAAATGGAAAAAAAAAATGCTGATGAAGCAGCAAAAACTATAAACGACTTTAAACGGTAAAAGCTGGATGATAATGATGAAGTGTGTTGGCAAAGCGCAGAAAAAGAGAAGTTTTGGAACTGGAAAACGGATTGAGCAAAGTAGGAAGGAGGCTGTGGACAAATTACAAAGACTGAACCTGACTTCAAAGGATCCAAATGATTCAGTACCTGCTGAAGTCATTAACGAATACCTTGCTCCTGACTCTAAACCCCTGCAGACAATATTCTTCATCATCCTCTGATATTAGAAATTCTAAAATATCATCATATCTTTCATTATAAATATCCTCCATATTTCTGAAGATATTTTCTTAATTTTTCTTATTTGAAATCATTTACCTCTTCGCGCTATCTGTATTACATCATAAAAGAAACTATTTTAATTTTAAAATTCTGAAACATTCAAGTTTAAAATAGGAATATTTTGAAGTAATGTTGGGAACTGAAGCATGAATTAGTATAATATAATGACACTTGATCAATGTGATTATATTACAGTAAGTCATGCTGAGTTTCTAAATGGAACGTGATGATTCACAGATCATAACATCATCATGTGCCATGTAATACGACTCTTGTATTCTATTTAATCTCTAAAATATTAAGAAAATATTTCTTGATGATTCGGCCTTTTCCAAGGTATTCTAGTAATTTGACAAGTCAAGATCGTGCCATCACAATTTACTTCCTAGAACATTAACAATGTTCATTCCGAAATTCATATATGTGAATTCTGGACCATTACAAGCGGTGCTTAATCGCAAGAAGAAGAAATGAAAGGACAAAACTCCGAAATAGAAATTGGGGTATAAATTGCAGCAAATAAAAGAGAGCATTAACTGTGAATGATAATGATTATAGAAGACAGAAGCAGAGACTTTGAAATATAAGGGAACATATAAATCCCAACGACAAACCAGAAATTATAAACCATATATATCAATGCATATAGCAATATAAAGACACGGGAGAACTAGAAACACTATAAACCCAAGAGTATAGTAGAAGTAAATAGATTCTTCCGGCGGTAGATGAAAAAGAAGAATGACCGATATGAAAGTTAGAAGTATATCGAGAATCAGAACTGGATGGAGCATGTTGATGAATACTTTAAAATATGAGTTGAGGGGGAAAGAATAGAAGGTGATGAAACATGACTAGGAACTTAGAAATCAACAGATTTAACTCACACAATGGCGGAATAAGTGAATCAAACCCTCTAGTGAATAGGTTAAGTTTTTTTTGATTAATTTAGTCAAACCACAACTAAATCAAGTGTGATTAGATCAACACCTAGAGCTATTATTCACCACCTGGGTGATTTGGACTGAGAGAGAATCAGAGGAGCTCACTAGATCTGAGTGTGTGTAACAAATGAGAGGCTTAACCTAAAATGAAGAACATAAGACTTTATATACCCCTGCTGTTGACTCACCCATACGATTCATTCATCACACGTACGAGTTGGCTTCATCAGTCGTACGGATGATCACTCACTCATGTCTTCTCATTTAGGTTGTAATTGTGACTTAGCTCAGCATCAACCGTGCGTATGAGCCTGTCAGCTGTACTAGTGAGGCTTCACTCGTACGTCTGACTAAGTCTAACATAGTCAAACATCTAAATCTCGTTCCTGCAGTTCCTGTAACCACATACAAACACGGATAGGATAATAATGAGCAATCATGGTGGCCTGTAAACTATTGTACCTGCAATGGACGTGGGTAGATGTCTAGGGACTTGTATAAAATGCATTAACAGAAGGTGTGAGTTGTAAGGAAACGAATGAGGTGAATTTATAAGAAAATCTCCGACAGAACAATTAAAATGGACGATCGCATTTAAAGCGGATCCTAATTCCCTTGATTACCGGAGAGTCAAATCTTATTAAGAAGATTTTCTTCAAATCCCTTGAAATCTGGGAATCAATCATATCTACGTCAAATGATAAGATGAATCTACACTTACTCATTTCACTCTTCTATGGTTGCTTCATTCGTACTCTTCATATAAATGGATTGTTTATCCAAATTATTCGCTGATGATAAAACTCTAATTTTCAGCCTGTATGCATCATGAAAACATACTTATTATCATTCACGGCCTTTCCACTCAAATTTCGGGATGAAATTTCTTTAACTGGTAGGTACTGTGACAACCCGGAAATTTCCAACCAAATTTAAACTTTAATCTTTATATGTTTCCGACACGATAAGCAATATTTGTTAAGTTAAATTGCAAGAATTTTAAACTATGTTCATACATTCATTCAACCTCGACCAAGTTCCAACGATTCATGAACCATTAAACGAATATGATTATATATGTATATGTGTACATATATTATAACTTGAAACGTAAACAAAATATTAGATTAAATACTTTATATGATTGTATCTGTTTCAAAATATTTATCAATGGAATTAGAAGATAAGATCAAATGATTGAATTATCAGATATATTGAATTATGATTACAAGTCTCTGTTGAAAGGCCCACGTTGATTTGAGAAATCTTTCCGTTTTAACAATATTCAGAAAATGGTAAAGTGATTTATAAATAAGAACAAATTGTCAATCATTGAGAACTAGACAAAGGATAGTGGAAGATTGAATCTCATAAAGACTCGATTGATCTATTTAGTTTCAAACGTACAAAAACGTTTTCAGTTTAAAAAGAACTTTATTATTAAAACGTATATAACTTTTATAAATATCTAGAACCACTTTTGACAACTCATTACTTAACTAGTATGATAAAGATAACGATATTTATATTTTATTTTATTAAATGTATATAACGATTTAAATTAATATTATATATTTATACGCGTATTATACGTACATAGTTTTATACATTTACTATACTTAAACTTTACCTTTATTTTATTTTTACTTTACTTTATTTTTACTTTACTTTAACTTTAATAATTCACTTTAATAATTCACTTTAATAATTCATACTTTAATAATTTACTTTAATAATTCAAAAATCTATTATAAATAGAATTCAATAGGTTTCATTATTTCATAGAAACTTGAAAATATTTTTCTCTAAACTCTCTCAATCGATTTACATATATATATATTTACTCCGTATTATTTCAAGATATTATTAGTATACATAAAATATTACGACGGAGTGCTGTTCGAGTGATTTCGAAATTGTTTTTCGAGTAGGATACGATTAATGAAATTATGGGTTATAGCTATGGAGGTGATTGAGTATGGTTCATGGGTATGCTCGTGAGGTCAATATAGTGTTTATCATTTCCGTTGCGTCTACGTACCTTTCCTGCAATATTGAATCTCAATATTGATACGTGAGTACTCATAATTTAACTTTTACATACTAATAGTGTATCCCTGACTAGTGCTCGAGTATTTAGGATTATGCATGCTTGTACTTTTGATATTGCCCTTAGACAGGTTAGGTTGAGTATTGAATTAGTTACACTTGCGGTTGAGATAAGGTATAAGATATGCATGTCCTTGGAAAGCTAGCCAAAAATTAAGGACTTTTCCTTTAGATATCGAATGGTTTCGATGAACGGATTAGAAGTTATAATCAATAGAATTTTTGATATTTTTATTAAAAATGATTATTATTATCGTCGTTTTTATCGTCGTTCTTGTTTTATCTTATTATTATCATTATTATTATCTTTATCAATAAAATGGATTTATCATTAAATTTTTTTTTATTATTACTATCGTTATTATCGTTAAAGTTATAATTAGTATTATTATTATTATCCAATTATTATTATTATTATTATTATTATTATTATTATTATTATTATTATTATTATTATTATTATTATTAGTATTATTATTATTATTATCATTATTAATATATATATCATTATTTAAAAATGGATATTGTCATTGTTATTATTATTATTACTATATTATCATTAAGATAATTATTAGTATTATCGTTAAAAATGTTATAGTAACTATTATTATTAATATTAGTGTAATTAAAACAAATATTTGTAACACCTAATTATTTTGATTACTATTATTATCATTATTATGAACACGATATAAAAGACGATTAAAAGCTATTAAACAAAACGATTAGGAAATAATGAGTAAGAGTATCATGATGAAATTAAAATATTATAAGATATTGATTTAGATAAAATTATCGTTCTTATTATTTTTATCATTACTATTATTATTAAAAATATCGTTAGTATTAAAACTATCATTTTAACAAAAATTATCATTTTAATAGAAATGTCATTGTTACTATAAAATATCATTATTATTATTATTTTAAATAGAATTATTATTTTAAAGATAATATTAAAAATTATCGTAAATATTAAAGTTATCATAATTAGAATTATCGTTTTATCATAATGTCATCTTAGTAATTATAAATATTGATATTTTTATAATAATAATTATTATTACAAAATAATACAACTTTTACTTACTATTATTATAGATATTATTTTATCAAATAAATATGTGATACAAACATATTTTACTACGTGTAATAACTTACTTTAATAATACCTATCATATTATCTTTAGGATATTAAATGAACCCTATAAATTTTATTACTTAATATATATAAAAGTATATTATATTATATAAATTTAATATAAAATTTATTCATTAATAAATAAATTATATTATTTACTCTAATAAATCTTTTAAAAATATTTAAAAATATAAAACAACGATATTTAAACTATATATTAATCATGTATAGATTTTTGGAAATTATTTTGAGTCAAATTTACTTTTGTTGACTTTTGCATATTAGTCTCGAGCATTAGGATTGTGGTACACTATGACTTGGCCTAATTTGTTAGACAAATATTGACCAACACATAATTATATATAATTAATTTAGGTTCGTGAATTTGAGGCCAACCTTGCACTTGTTCAATGACGTTATATGTATTTTTACTACGAAATACAATATGGTGAGTTTCATTTATTCCCTTTTTCTCTTTACGTTTTTGGGCTGAGAATACATGCAAATGCTTTATTAACTGTTTTACAATAATTATATGCGTGAGTTTCATTTGCCTTTTTACCCTTTATATTTTTGGGCTGAGAATAAATGCGCAATTTTTATAAATGTTTTACGAAATAGACACAAGTAATCGAAACTACATTATATGGTTGAATTATCGAAATCGAATATGCCCCTTTTTATTAAGTCTGGTAATCTAAGAATTAGGGAACAGACACCCTAATTGACGCGAATCCTAAAGATAGATCTATTGGGCCTAACAAACCCCATCCAAAGTACCGGATGCTTTAGTACTTCGAAATTTATATCATATCCGAAGGAGGATCCCGGAATGATAGGGGATATTCTTATATGTATCTAGTTAATGTCGGTTACCAGATGTTCACCATATGAATGATTATTTTTGTCTCTATGCATGGGACGTATATTTATGAGAACTGGAAATGAAATTCTTGTGGTCTATTAAAATGATGGAAATAAATGATTATGATAAACTAATGAACTCACCAACCTTTTGGTTGACACTTTAAAGCATGTTTATTCTCAGGTGTTAAAGAAATCTTCCGCTGTGCATTTGCTCATTTTAAAGATATTACTTGGAGTCTTTCATAGCATATTTCGAAGAACTTTGCATTCGAGTCGTTGAGTTCATCAAAGATTATTATTAAATCAATTTATAGTTGGATAGTGGATATTATGAAATGGTATGCATGCCTGTCAATTTTCGATGTAAAGAAATTTTGTCTTTTAAAAACGAATGCAATGTTTATAAAATGTATCATATAGAGGTCAAATACCTCGCAATGTAATCAACTATTGTGAATCGTTTATAATGTATATGAACGGGTCCTTTCACTTATGATATAATAACCTATTAAAAGAACTCATGTTACCATTAATAGTTAATTATTAATTAAAAATACTTATATTATAACTAATGTTTCATCATTAATTAAATGCAAATGTATTATATATTCATATCATAGAAACTTACTAAAAGTAAAATCTTTCTAAAAATATAAACTTACTAAAAAAAATAGAAAGTACGCGTAATACCTATTCAAATCTTTTGTCACTTAACTTCAAAGCCAATTCAAGCACTAGGACTATCATACTATGACCTGACCTAAGTTAGATATATTCTGACCTACTTTATTATTTAGGTTGGAGTCTAGATCACTCTTGATCTACTTTATTCGTGTACTTGTTAACTCTTCAGTGCATTCTAAGGTGAGTTATAGCCCTACATTTTTCCACTGTTTTAAATCTTTTTGGGATAAGAATACATGCTTTTTGTTTTACATATTAGACACAAGTAATAAAAAATGGTAAATTATTCATTTGTGAGTTGAACAAAAATATACCTTAGCTTGGTAACTTGTAGCTACGGGCTCTGTACCGTAGGCGCGAATCCTATTGATAGATCTATCAGGCCTGACCGCCCCATTCCTTCCTAGTCGCGCTAGTTTTCAAAGGAATGTATAGTCCTTCGTAGAAGATACACCTGTTCAGTGTATGATCCATAAAAGGGTAGATAAACCGAGTTAAGTTGGGTTACCAGGTGCTCACGGGATAAATGTAATAATATTTTTAAGACGTTTCTCAACATTAAATCTTGTGGTTTAATTTTATACAGTTGTTATACTAAACCTATAATTCACTCAACATTTTTGTTGACTTTTACTCGCATGTTTTATTCTCAGGTATTTAGATATTGCTTCCGCTGTTTATAGAGGTCATGACCATGCTTTTGGGACCGATGATAACGGGCTGCGTCAATAGCGATTTTGATGGGTCGTTAAAGTAATTAACCAAACCACGGCTCCTTATACACCTCAACAAAATGGTGTAGCTGAAAGGAAGAATGAGACACTAAAAGAAATGGTTAATTCCATGATGTCCTATTCGGGTTTGAGTGAAGGTTTTTGGGGTGAATCCATATTGACGGTTCGTTATATCTTGAATAGGGTTACCAACAAGAAGTGAAAGAAAACTCCTTATGAACTTTGGTATAAGAAACGACCCAACTTGCATTACTTGTGAGTTTGGGGTTGTCGGCGACCATGAGACTACCGGAACCCAAAAGGGAAACATTGGGTGAAAAAGGTATTGATTGCATCTTTATTCAATATGCCAAACATTCCAAGGCTTATAGATTCTATGTCATTGAACCTAATGATGCTACTTTGGTTAATACGATGATTGAATCTAAAGAAGCAATATTTGATGAATTAAGGTTTCATCAATACCTGGATTAAAGGACATGGTACCTATTGCAAGTACCTCATAAGGAGCTCAATTGGAAGAAATTCTAAGTGAGTCATTTGAACCTCGTAAAGGGAGTAGAACAAGAACTCCTAAATTAGATGGTTCCGAATTTCAACTATATCTAGTTGAGGGATCTAGAGATTGTCTTCAATCTCAACTTTATTATTGTCACAATATAGAGGAAGATCTTAGGACCTATGATTAAATTATGAGATCTCGTACGTTACCTTTTGTAAAAAAGCAATTCGTGATGAGATGTACTCTATAATGAAAAATAACACACGAGTTTAAGCAGAATTACCACTGGGGTGTAAACCATTGGGCAATAAATGGATCTTTAAGCGGAAAATGAAGATTGATGGTACGATCGATAAGTTTAAGGAACGATTGGTTATCCAAGACTTTAGACAAAAGGAAGGCATAGACTATTTTTGATACCTATGCTCCAGTTGCACATATCACCACCATTAGATTGTTGATAGCTCTTGCTTCAAATCATAATCTAGTGCTCCACCAAATGGATGTGAAAACAATCTTTCTTAATGGTGATTTGGAGGAGGAGGTATACATGAAATAATCGAAAGGTTCTGTAATGCCGGGACAAGAGGCAAAGGTGTGTAAATTGATTAAGTCATTGTATGGACTTAAAAAACCACATAAACAATGGCATCAAAAGTTTAAGGATGTGGTAGTGTGTCATGGGTATAGATTGAATCAATCGGACAAATATGTATATAGTAAATTTGATCAAAAGGGCAATGGTGTGATTATTTTCTTGTATGTTGATGACATGTTGATCTTTGGCACCAACCAAGATCAAATTGATAAAACTAAAGAACTTTTGTCATCAAAGTTCTTAATGAAGGACATGGGAGTGCCGGATGTAATCCTTAGGATAAGGATTAAACGAGATGGAAAGAGTATTACAGTCACCCAATCTCACTACATTACTACTACAAAAATCATTAATTACACGTGTTAAAAAGCTGAACTAGACATGTTTTTCAACACGTCTAGATGTAACATGACTAATTGCTGTCTAAAAAATTCAATTAGACGTGTCAACAAGTCTAAATAGTAGTATTTAGACGTGTTCCTCTTTTTTGTCAATTAGACATGTTCTCGGAACACGTCTAATTGATTAAATTAACACGTCTAATTGATAATTAGAAGTGTTCATGATATTAATTAGACGTATTATCAATTAGAGGTGTTATCCATTAGACGTGTTCCTTAACCCTGGTTAAATTTTCTAATATTTTAATTATACCCAGAAAATACCGCCAAATAATAGATATTTCCCCAATGCCAAATAAATTAAAATCTCAAATATGTCAAATAATATCCGCCAAATACCAAATGCAACAAATATACCAAATTAAATTTACTACAAAACCAATATATATATATATATATATATATATATATATATATATATATATATATATATATATATATATATATATATATATATATATATATATATATATATATATATATATATATATCTTTAAAGTATTTACAAAATAAAGTTATAAATGTAAATTATAATGGAGGAACTCGAAACTAAAAAAGGTAGCTATAGATGGTTCTTTGAGCACCCATCCAACATGTCATCCCTCTGCCATCAGTCCTCTCTAGCGGGTGAAAAAAATGTCAAGTATGTAGTTGTTTCTCCATAAGTGATACTTGTTCTGAAGCAGTAACTGTATATGCACGTTTAAGTATTAGTTTGATTTTGACTAATTGGTATTTATTAATTTATTATTTCAATAAATTTGATTTTTAAGATGCGTGTTACCTGAGCCTACAATTCTATATGTCGACATGTTCTACGCAATACCACTTAGCTCCATAGGACTCGGGTCATTATTTTAAGCTACTGTCAGCTGCATGTGCTAAAACAATAAGAAAGATCGATAAAGTTATATCTACAAATCAACATTTATTTAACGTAAGTTTTGTACAGTCTACATGTTTTGTGTACATATTAAAATCGATTTATAAATGACTTGGAAAACTCGTAGCTAAATATAGAAGTACCTTCGGATCTGAACAGTTAAAGGAGCCAAGTGACCGTTTATTTTCAAAAGCAGGAGATATCACAAAGAATAAAGTATGGGCAACTAGAAATACATACACATATACAAATAAAAATACAAAGGTATTTATATTAGATATGATGATTGCCAAAAATCACTATGATAACAGTCTATATCTGTTGGGACACAGGACCCTAACTAATCAAAATTAAATTACTAAGAAAAGAAGCTCTGTTTATTTTGGTATGCAAAAATAAAGAAACAAAATAAACCAGAGACTACATCGTTGCTTCTTTTCATATAAACTTGTTAGGAATTATGTAAATCTGATGAGTCAAAGATTTTGAGTCTGTATTATTTGAGTCCGTAAATTTAGAGTCTGTAATATTTAGAGTCTGGAAGATTGAAGAACACAGACTCAGCTCAACAAGAAATACAGATTCTATCGGTGCTGAACAAAGATCAAGATCAAATGAAATACGCGTGAAACAAATTAAGATAAGATTGAAGAGATTACATCAAAATGAATATCTCTGATTTCTAGGAGAAGATAATTGAAGAGATTTGAATTATATTGTTTCCTTATATTTTACTATGGTTGTTTATGAATTGATTCGATAAGATTTGAGAAGCTTGTTTCTCAAATCTATAAATAGGGAACATGTAATTCATTCCAATTCGTCAATTTCAATAACAATTTTCTTCTCTATTGTTTCATTTTCTTTATGTTAATTTATTTGAAAAGTTCAATTGATTCCGTACTTTATAACCTAGTTGTTATTCTGTTCAATTGATCTTATATAAACGTTCCAGGTTGTTGATTGTGGACCAACAACTGGTATCAGATCGGTTAAAGATATAAATTCTTTTGATTTTCTGTAAACGATCTATTAAAACCTAGAACAAGAACATACATTCATCATATCTGCTACAATTACTGCTCCTGTCATGGCAGGAAAAGGTGTTCCAATTTTTGATGGTACTGATTTCACAACCTGGAAACTAAAGTTACTTTGGTATCTGGGTTCTATTCATGATGAAATGGAAAGAGCTCTAACTGAAGGACCAATTATTCCAGGCAAATGGACTGAAGAAGTAAGTAATGTTGATGGTACTGTGGTCAAACCTGCTGAGTTCATTCAAACTCCATGAACTCAGTGGACATAACAAGATGCTATTCTTTATAGATTAGATAGCAAAATCAGAAGTATCATTGGCAATGCAATTTCCGTTCCTATCTTTAGAAAGGTAGGATATGCTAAAACTGTAAAAGCCATGTGGGATATTCTGCTAAATGATTTTGAAGGGGTCACTGTGGTTAAAACTCAAAAGAAGAAGAATTTTGTAAGGTTGTATGAAAATTTTACTGCTGAACCAAAGGAATCATTGTTTGATCTTCATTCAAGATTTCATGTGTTGATCAATGATCTGGAAGGAGCTGGAGTTATAAAGACTCAAGCAGAATTGTGCCAAAAGTTTGTTGATGCACTTCCAGAAACTTTTGAATCTATCATCACCTCAATGGTAGTAAGTGAGAAGTAGGATAATTATGATCTTAGTGGGTTATTTGGGATCCTCACAAATTTTGAGGAAACCAAATTGAAGAAGAAGATCAATGCTAAGAAGATAGCCAAAGATCCAGATGCTGCTTTAGTTGCAACAACCAAAAGAAATAAAGAATTATTTTCAAGCTATTCTACCAAGGCTGAATCAGATGAAGAAAGTGATGACTCTTCAGAGGATGAAGAGGTTCAAATGCTTGAAGAACAGATGGCTCTTCTTACTCAAAGGATTGAAAAGAAAAAGTTTGGACCTAGGAAAGGAAAAAGTCCTTTTGATCCTAAGAAGGCTACTTGTTTTAAGTGTGGAAAGGTTGGTCACATTGCTGTTGAGTGTTGGTCTAAGTTTGATTCTAGTTCAGACTCTGGTAAGTATTTGGAAAAAAACAAAGAAGTACAAGCATAAGTACAAAAACTTGAAGAAGGAAGGAGTAAAGCCTGTGGTAAAAAAGGCTGAGAAGGCTCTCTACACAGAAACTTGGGATGATGAAGATTCATTATCTGATGAAGAAGAAGACAAGTGTTTGATTGCTGTTATTGAGCAGGAGAAGTTATCTAGTCAATTTGAAGCTGATTTGAAAATTGCTGAGAAACTTAATAGTCAATCAAATAGTGATAAATCTACTGCCTATAAGGTACAAAATTTTATTTACTATGTTGATAATGAAAAAATAAGCATGTTTCAGTATTTGTTAAATGACTTTAAATCATGTCTAGATGAAAACAAAAGGTTAAAATCTGAACTAAATGATCTTAAAGCCATAGTTAGAGAGAAAGATTTACACATAAGTGAAATAGAGCAATGTAGAATTGAATTGGCAGCATACAAATCTAGTTTTAATAAGGAGATTATAAGATTTGATGATGAGAAAAGGAAAATTAGAGAAAGAGCAAATAAGTATGAAAATATTTGTAAATCTTGGTGTGTATCATCTAAGAAAAATTTTGATGCTATAGCTAGGAAAATACCTGCAGATATTAAGGCTGTGCTTGGTGTAACAACCCGGAAATTTCTGACCAAATTTAAACTTTATCTTTATATTATTCTGACACGATAATCAAAGTTTGTTAAGTTGAATCTCAAGAAGTGTAAACTGTATTCATAATTCATTTAACCTTGACCAAACCCTGACGATTCATGAACCATTATAATTGGATTGGAAAATATACGTGTATATATATATATATATATATATATATATATATATATATATATATATATATATATATATATATATATATATATATATATATATATATATATTTTTTTTTTTTACAAAAATATAATATTAACTTAGTCATAAAACGTCCTGATTTAAAATAATATATTTTGATAAACAACGAGTCACTGATTTATAGAAGCAAATGACCACAACACTCAATTTTACAAGTTACATTTATCACAAAGTAATTTATTGATGAGTAAGTCAAATTATTAATAAGGGTACACGTCGCGTAACGTAAAAGGCTAGTTTTCTAAACGTACGAAAATGCGTTCGAAAAACCGAAAGTGGTACATGAGTCGAGTGACAACGTCCATATCATTTGAGTAAAAATTACATTTTTACCATGCACGTAAATATAATATAATATATAATTAATTGTATAGATTAAATAATAATTTATAATTAATAAATTAAATAAATTAAATAAATTAAATATAAGTGTCGGTAGCCTCAATGATTCATTTATGCGCTGTAAAATACACTCATGCGAGTGCATGAAAATTACATGGGAACTCCATGCGAGTGCATGGAGTCTAATCCCTGACTACTTGTATAAATGGAACGAAATCAGATTCATTTTAATCATACTCCTCTCTATCAATATTATTCGTATATTATTTTTATATTATTATTATTATTATTATTATTAATAAGATTAATATTATTATTAATTTTATAGTTGGAAGTAATATTATTAGTAGTATTATACATAAAATATTACGACGAGGTCATGGTCGCATTATTTTCAAAATGGGTTTTTGAGTGGGATAGGGCTAAGGAAATTATGGGTTATAACTATGGAGGTTATGGGTATAGTTCGTGGGTATGCTCGTGAGGTCAACCTAGTGTTTATCATCTCCGTTGCGTCTACATACCTTTCCTGCAATATGGAATCTCAATATTGATACGTAAGCACTCGTAATTTAATTTTTGCATATTAATAGTGTATCCCTGACTAGTGCTCGAGGATATAGGATTATGCATGCTTGTACTTTTGAAATTGCCGTTAGATAGGTTATGTTGAATTCTGAATTAGTTATATATGCGGTTGAGATAAGGTATAAGATATGCATGTCGTTGGAAAGCTAGCGAAAAATTATTAACTTTTCATTTAGAAATCGCGTGATTTCAATGAACGAATTAAAATATATGGTCAACTGAATTATGGTTAACATTAATTGAAATTGTGTTTGAAACTGTAAATTAATATTTAAACAACTTGTCTATGAGATTGATAAATTGGATTTTCAAATATTACTAATCGAGTAAATAAATTTCTATATAAGGCACATTTTGTTTTGTTGATCAATTGTCAAAGTTGACTGTCTTATCATGTTTTAAAGCTTTATAAACACTATAATATGATTTTTACAAGTATTGGAAAACTATGTGAAATTATAAAACATTTTCGATTGCCATGATAATTCAAATATAATATAGCTCCTGAAATAAATAATATTTTGAGTTTGATAAACTATAAATTTGTTCAATTATCAAGACTTATACTATGTTAATAAACATGTATAGATTTAAAGATCATATTGGGTCAGGGTGACTTTTGAGATGACTTTTGTTAACTTTTGCATGTCGGTCTCGAGCATTAGGATTGTGATACACTATGACCTGACCTAGCTTGTTAGACATGTATTGACCAACATATGTTCTCTAGGTTGAGATCTATGGTTATTTTGCATTTCGAGTTTCGGTCACATTTTGGTGAATGACCATATGTGCTGCTAAGGTGAGTTTATAGATCCCTTTTTAAATGCTTTAAATATTTTGGGCTGAGAATACATGCAATTTATTTTAATCGCAATGGATACAAGTACATACTTAATTCTACACCGAGTTTGAACCAAAAATCCCTTAGCTTTGGTAACTAGTAACTGCCGGTTATAAGAACTGGTGGGCGTGAGTAGTTATATATGGATCCATAGGGCTTGATATCCCCGTCCAAGCTAGAGCGCTAGCCTTTTAACGGACGTATGCTATTTGAGAAGTGTACACGTTGGTTTACGTGTATTATTAAGATGATTATACAAAGGGTACAAATTATATATACGTTAAGTTTAATTACCAGGGTGCTCAATTTTGTAGAATATTTTGATAAACGTTTCGGATGAAACAACTGAAATCTTGTGATCCACCTTTATATACAGATTATGTGCAATATTAAAACTATGAACTCACCAACCTTTGTGTTGACACTTTTTAGCATGATTATTCTCTGGTTTCTAGAAGTCTTCCGCTGTTTGCTTATACGTTATACAAGCTATGTGCATGGAGTCATACATGCTTTATTCGAGAAAACTTTACATTCACAAAATCATCACCATGTATCTTATTTTGATCGCATTGTCAATGGATGTAGTATTGTAAACTATTATTTACGGTGATTGTCTATATGTAGAAATCATCAGATATCAAAGACCTTGGAATTAGATATTCATTTATGGTGTGCCTTTTCAAAAGAATGCAATGTTTATAAAACGTATCATATAGAGGTCAGAACCTCACTATGAAATCGATGAATGATGTATTCGTCCAAAGGGATTTGGACGGGTCATCACACTTGGTGTAGGTTTTGATCTTAAGAATGATACTGGAATTGAAAAGGATCCAAATAGATTTAAGCCTGAGATTTTACATAATACTTTTCTTAAGGTTGATGGTGATAAGCAATACTTAACAAATGCTTTTGTTAGACCAGAATTAGGATTCATCTACAACACTGAGACTATATCAGGATCAGGAGTTACAGACTCAAATTAGGAGTCTGGATCATCAGAATCTAATATAGACTCAGTCAAACAAAATGATACTGTGATCTAAAAAATAACACTTGATTCTAAAAGTGAAAAACAAAAGTGTTTTGAAGTCAAAGCTATTACTAAACTAAAAAAGAGAATTTCAAAACTCTGCAAAAAGCTAAAAGATAAACCTAAAGTCAAAACTGAGTCACACAAACCCAAGAGTCCTGAAAAAGTTGAAAAAATGGATAAAATTAGACAAACAATGGTCAAACATTCAAATGTAAAGAAAAATTTATTTGGATAAAAAATAAACCATTTGTTTGGAGAGTAAAAAGCTCCTCATGTGAACCCACTGTAAAGTGGGTTCCCAAAGGTAACTAATGTTTGTTGTTTTTGTGTCTTGTGCAGAATGAAAGAAAATGATTTTTAGATAGTGGATGCTCAAGACACATGACAGGATGCAAGGAGCATCTTAAAGGGTTTGTAGAAGAAAAAGGTCCCTCTATTAAATATGGGGATAATTCTGTTGGTAAGACTATTGGGTATGGATCTATCAAAGCTGGTGGTGTTACTTTAAAAAGAGTTGCTCTTATAAAAGGATTGATGCATAATCTGTTGAGTGTGAGTCAAGTTGCTGATGAACAATGTGAGATAAGGATAAGGAAAAATGCTGGAATCATCTATGATCCTAAAGGAAAACCTATCTTGGTTGCTTGGAGACAACAACATGTTTATGTAGTTGATCTTGATGCTACAGATTCTGGTATTGATACTTGTCTTTATTCACAAACCGTTCCTGAGCTGAATTGGTTATGGCATAGAAGACTTTCTCATTTAAATTTCAAAAATATAAATGAACTGTCTAAAAAAGGGTTGGTAAGAGGGCTGCCATAGCTCTCCTACAAGAAGGATAAAGTTTGCTCTGCTTGTGTTAAGGGTAAACAAACCAAAGCTCATTTTCACTCTAAGACTCTAACTACAATTGATGAACCACTTCATATGCTTCATATGGACCTCTTTGGACCTATGAATATTGTTAGTCTGAGTGGTAAGAAGTATATTATGGTGATTGTTGATGAATACACCAGCTTCACATGGGTAATTTTCTTGTATGCTAAAAGTGATGCACCTGAAGAAATCATTAACTTGATTAAGAAGGAGCAGGTACAAAAAGGCAAGCTGGTTAAACAATTAAGAAGTGATCATGGAATAGAGTTCAAGAATGCCACTCTTGTTGATTTTTGTGAAAGTGTTGGTATTGGTCAAAATTTCTCTGCTGTTAGAACACCACAACAAAATGGTGTTGCTGAAAGGAGAAATAGGACTCTTATTGAAGCTGCAAGGACTATGTTGTGCCATGCAAATGTTGCTATCAGGTTTTGGGCAGAAGCAGTAAATACTGCTTGTTATACTCAAAATAGATCTATTATTGTCCAGAAGCATGGAAAGACTCCTTATGAGCTTTATCACAAGAAAGTTCCTACTGTTCATTATTTTCAAATTTTTGGTTGTAAATGTTACATTCTCAATCAAAGAGACTTGCTAGGTAAAATGGAACCTAAGTCTGATGAAGGCATTTTCATGGGATATTCATCTGTTTCTAAAGCTTATAGAGCTTTTAAATCTAGAAGAAAGAAGATTGAGGAATCTATTCACATCACTTTTGATGAGAATTCTGTTGTTACAGATATCTCTGTCAATACAGATTCCAATATTTTGTTTGAACTATCTCCTAAATTTGATGAGTCTGGCTTACAGACTTACTTTTCTGATCATGAATCTGGAGATGAAGATATTTGTGAAAAAGTCAATGACTTCTTGAATACTTCAAATGAGATTCCTTCTACTGAAGAAGAAGAAGTTGCTGATGTTTTCGCTCAAACAAATACTGATGAAGGAGAAGTAAATATTGTCCCTGTAGTTCATGGTTCTGAGAGTACAAGAAGATCTTCAAGATATATTAATCCTCCAATATATCTTAAGGATTATGTTGTAAACACAAAAGGGCTACCAAAAGGAGGTTCTACTTCACAGACTCCTATGTCTGATAATGCAATTGCTAATTACTGTTTGTATACAAGTTTTCCATCTCTCATAGAGCCCAAAAAGGTTGATGATGCTTTAAAGGATGATGACTGAGTTGAAGCTATGACTGAAGAATTAATGGAGTTGGAAAGAAATGAAGTGTAGACTTTGGTACCCAAGCCTGCAGGAAAGACTGCTATTGGAACTAGATGGTTTTACAGGAATAAGGTTGATAAAAATGGTATTGTTGTAAGGAATAAAGCTAGACTAGTTGCTCAAGGTTACAGGCAAGAAGAGGGTATTGATTATGATGATACTTTTGCTCCTGTTGTAAGAATAGAAGCAATCAGACTCTTCTTATCTTATGCATCACACATGGACTTTGAAGTATCACAAATGGATGTAAAAAATGCATTTTTGAATGGTAAACTACAGGAGGAGGTATATGTCAAACAACCTCTAGGTTTTGTAAGTAAAAAGTTTCCTAATTATGTTTACAGGCTTGATAAAGCATTGTATGGTTTAACAAGCACCAAGGGCTTGGTATGATACTTCGACATCTTTTTTTCTGTCAAAGAAATATGTCAGAGGATCAATAGACAAAACCTTATTCATTAAAAAGGATAGAGGTGATGTCTTGCTTGTTCAAATATATGTGGATGATATCATTTTTAGGTCTACAAATCCACATTTGGGTAAATAGTTTTCTGATACAATGTCTAAGCAATACAAAATGAGTAACTTGTGTAAGTTAAATCACTTTTTAGGTTTGCAAGTCAAGCAAAGTCCTGAGGGAATTTTCATAAACCAAAGCACTTATGTTTTAAACTTAATTGAAAAATATAGTTTTAGAAACTGTTCCACTTTGAAAACTCCAATGAGTGTGTCTAAAAAATTAAGCAAAGATGAATCTGAAAAATCTGTGTGTGAAAAGACTTACAGGGGAATGATTGAATCTTTATTATATCTAACTACTAGCAGACCTGATGAAATGTCCCGTTCTTATTGATTAAAAACGTTCCATATTAATTGATTTCGTTGCGAGGTTTTGACCTCTATATGAGATGTTTTTCAAAGACTGCATTCATTTTAAAACAAACCATAACCTTTATTTCATCAATAAAGGTTTAAAAAGCTTTACGTAGATTATCAAATAATGATAATCTAAAATATCCTGTTTACACACGACCATTACATAATGGTTTACAATACAAATATGTCACAACAAAATAAGTTTCTTGAATGCAGTTTTTACACAATATCATACAAGCATGGACTCCAAATCTCTTCCTTATTTACGTATGCGACAGCGAAAGCTCTTAATAATCACCCGAGAATAAACATGCTTAAAACGTCAACAAAAATGTTGGTGAGTTATAGGTTTAACCTATATATATCAAATCATAATAATAGACCACAAGATTTCATATTTCAATACACATCCCATACATAGAGATAAAAATCATTCATATGGTGAACACCTGGTAACCGACATTAACAAGATGCATATATAAGAATATCCCCATCATTCCGGGACACCCTTCGGATATGATATAAATTTCGAAGTACTAAAGCATCCGGTACCTTGGATGGGGTTTGTTAGGCCCAATAGATCTATCTTTAGGATTCGCGTCAATTAGGGTGTCTGTTCCCTAATTCTTAGATTACCAGACTTAATAAAAAGGGGTATATTCGATTTCAATAATTCAACCATAGAATGTAGTTTTACGTACTTGTGTCTATTTTGTAAATCATTTATAAAACCTGCATGTATTCTCATCCCAAAAATATTAGATTTTAAAAGTGGGATTATAACTCACTTTCACAGATTTTTACTTCGTCGGGAAGTAAGACTTGGCCACTGGTTGATTCACGAACCTATAACAATATATACATATATATCAAAGTATGTTCAAAATATATTTACAACACTTTTAATATATTTTGATGTTTTAAGTTTATTAAGTCAGCTGTCCTCGTTAGTAACCTACAACTAGTTGTCCACAGTTAGATGTACAGAAATAAATCGATAAATATTATCTTGAATCAATCCACGACCCAGTGTATATGCATCTCAGTATTGATCACAACTCAAACTATATATATTTTGGAATCAACCTCAGCTAACTCCAACATTCACATATAGAGTGTCTATGGTTGTTCCGAAATATATATAGATGTGTCGACATGATAGGTCGAAACATTGTATACGTGTCTATGGTATCTCAAGATTACATAATATACAATACAAGTTGATTAAGTTATGGTTGGAATAGATTTGTTACCAATTTTCACGTAGCTAAAGTGAGAAAAATTATCCAATCTTGTTTTACCCATAACTTCTTCATTTTAAATCCGTTTTGAGTGAATCAAATTGCTATGGTTTCATATTGAACTCTATTTTATGAATATAAACAGAAAAAGTATAGGTTTATATTCAGAAAAATAAGTTACAAGTCGTTTTTGTAAAGGTAGTCATTTCAGTCGAAAGAACGACGTCTAGATGACCATTTTAGAAAACATACTTCCACTTTGAGTTTAACCATAATTTTTGGATATAGTTTCATGTTCATAATAAAAATCATTTTCTCAGAATAACAACTTTTAAATCAAAGTTTATCATAGTTTTTAATTAACCAACCCAAAACAGCCCGCGGTGTTACTACGACGGCGTAAATCCGGTTTTACGGTGTTTTTCGTGTTTCCAGGTTTTAAATCATTAAGTTAGCATATCATATAGATATAGAACATGTGTTTAGTTGATTTTAAATGTCAAGTTAGAAGGATTAACTTTTGTTTGCGAACAAGTTTAGAATTAACTAAACTATGTTCTAGTGATTACAAGTTTAAACCTTCGAATAAGATAGCTTTATATGTATGAATCGAATGATGTTATTAACATCATTACTACCTTAAGTTCCTTGGATAAACCTACTGGAAAATAAAAAAATGGATCTAGCTTCAACGGATCCTTGGATGGCTCGAAGTTCTTGAAGCAGAATCATGACACGAAAACAAGTTCAAGTAAGATCATCACTTGAAATAACATTGTTATATTTATAGAAATTGAACCAAAGTTTGAATATGATTATTACCTTGTATTAGAATGATAACCTACTGTAAGAAATAAATATTTCTTGAGGTTAGATGATCACCTTACAAGATTGGAAGTGAGCTAGCAAACTTGAAAGTATTCTTGATTTTATGTAACTAGAACTTGTAGAATTTATGAAGAACACTTAGAACTTGAGAGAGATCAATTAGATGAATAAAATTGAAGAATGAAAGTGTTTGTAGGTGTTTTTGGTCGTTGGTGTATGGATTAGATATAAAGGATATGTAATTTTGTTTTCATGTAAATAAGTCATGAATGATTACTCATATTTTTGTAATTTTATGAGATATTTCATGCTAGTTGCCAAATGATGGTTCCCACATGTGTTAGGTGACTCACATGGGCTACTAAGAGCTGATCATTGGAGTGTATATACCAATAGTACATACATCTAAAAGCTGTGTATTGTACGAGTACGAATACGGGTGCATACGAGTAGAATTGTTGATGAAACTGAACGAGGATGTAATTGTAAGCATTTTTGTTAAGTAGAAGTATTTTGATAAGTGTATTTAAGTCTTTCAAAAGTGTATAAATACATATTAAAACACTACATGTATATACATTTTAACTGAGTCGTTAAGTCATCGTTAGTCGTTACATGTAAGTGTTGTTTTGAAACCTTTAGGTTAACGATCTTGTCAAATGTTGTTAACCCAATGTTTATAATATCAAATGAGATTTTAAATTATTATATTATAATGATATTATCATGTATGAATATCTATTAATATGATATATATACATTAAATGTCTTTACAACGATAATCGTTACATATATGTCTCGTTTAAAAATCATTAAGTTAGTAGTCTTGTTTTTACATATGTAGTTCATTGTTAATATACTTAATGATATGTTTACTTATCATAGTATCATGTTAACTATATATATATATATCCATATATATGTCATCATATAGTTTTTACAAGTTTTAACGTTCGTGAATCACCGGTCAACTTGGGTGGTCAATTGTCTATATGAAACATATTTCAATTAATCAAGTCTTAACAAGTTTGATTTCTTAACATGTTTGAAACATTTAATCATGTAAATATCAATCTCAATTAATATATATAAACATGGAAAAGTTCGGGTCACTACAGTACCTACCCGTTAAATAAATTTTGTCCCGAAATTTTAAGCTGTTGAAGGTGTTGACGAATCTTCTGGAAATAGATGTGGGTATTTCTTCTTCATCTAATCTTCATGCTCCCAGGTGAACTCGGGTCCTCTACGAGCATTCCATCGAACCTTAACAATTGGTATCTTGTTTTGCTTAAGTCTTTTAACCTCACGATCCATTATTTCGACGGGTTCTTCGATGAATTGAAGTTTTTCGTTGATTTGGATTTCATCTAACGGAATAGTGAGATCTTCTTTAGCAAAACATTTCTTCAAATTCGAGATGTGGAAAGTGTTATGTACAGTCGCGAGTTGTTGAGGTAACTCAAGTCGGTAAGCTACTGGTCCGACACGATCAATAATCTTGAATGGTCCAATATACCTTGGATTTAATTTTCCTCGTTTACCAAATCGAACAACGCCTTTCCAAGGTGCAAATTTAAGCATGACCATCTCTCCAATTTCAAATTCTATATCTTTTCTTTTAATGTCAGCGTAGCTCTTTTGTCGACTTTGGGCGGTTTTCAACCGTTGTTGAATTTGGATGATCTTCTCGGTAGTTTCTTGTATAATCTCTGGACCCGTAATCTGTCTATCCCCCACTTCACTCCAACAAATTGGAGACCTGCACTTTCTACTATAAAGTGCTTCAAACGGCGCCATCTCAATGCTTGAATGGTAGCTGTTGTTGTAGGAAAATTCTGCTAACGGTAGATGTTGATCCCAACTGTTTCCGAAATCAATAACACATGCTCGTAGCATGTCTTCAAGCGTTTGTATCGTCCTTTCGCTCTGCCCATCAGTTTGTGGATGATAGGCAGTACTCATGTCTAGACGAGTTCCTAATGCTTGCTGTAATGTCTGCCAGAATCTTGAAATAAATCTGCCATCCCTATCAGAGATAATAGAGATTGGTATTCCATGTCTGGAGACGAATTCCTTCAAATATAGTCGTGCTAACTTCTCCATCTTGTCATCTTCTCTTATTGGCAGGAAGTGTGCTGATTTGGTGAGACGATCAACTATTACCCAAATAGTATCAAAACCACTTGCAGTCCTTGGCAATTTAGTGATGAAATCCATGGTAATGTTTTCCCATTTCCATTCCGGGATTTCGGGTTGTTGAAGTAGACCTGATGGTTTCTGATGCTCAGCTTTGACCTTGGAACACGTCAAACATTCTCCTACGTATTTAGCAACATCGGCTTTCATACCCGGCCGCCAAAAATGTTTCTTGAGATCCTTGTACATCTTCCCCATTCCAGGATGTATTGAGTATCTGGTTTTATGAGCTTCTCTAAGTACCATTTCTCTCATATCTCCAAATTTTGGTACCCAAATCCTTTCAGCCCTATACCGGGTTCCGTCTTCCCGAATATTAAGATGCTTCTCCGATCCTTTGGGTATTTCATCCTTTAAATTTCCCTCTTTTAAAACTCCTTGTTGCGCCTCCTTTATTTGAGTAGTAAGGTTATTATGAATCATTATATTCATAGATTTTACTCGAATGGGTTCTCTGTCCTTCCTGCTCAAGGCATCGGCTACCACATTTGCCTTCCCCGGGTGGTAACGAATCTCAAAGTCGTAATCATTCAATAATTCAATCCACCTACGCTGCCTCATATTCAGTTGTTTCTGATTAAATATGTGTTGAAGACTTTTGTGGTCAGTATATATAATACTTTTGACCCCATATAAGTAGTGCCTCCAAGTCTTTAATGCAAAAACAACCGCGCCTAATTCCAAATCATGCGTCGTATAATTTTGTTCGTGAATCTTCAATTGTCTAGACGCATAAGCAATCACCTTCGTTCGTTGCATTAATACACAACCGAGATCTTGCTTTGATGTGTCACAATAAATCACAAAATCAGCATTCCCTTCAGGCAATGACAATATAGGTGCCGTAGTTAGCTTTTTCTTCAATAACTGAAATGCTTTCTCTTGTTCATCATTCCATTCAAATTTCTTCCCTTTATGCGTTAATGCAGTCAAGGGTTTTGCTATTCTGGAAAAGTCTTGGATGAACCTTCTGTAGTAACCAGCTAGTCCTAAAAACTGGCGTATGTGTTTCGGAGTTTTTGGGGTTTCCCACTTTTCAACAGTTTCTATCTTTGCCGGATCCACCTTAATACCTTCTTTGTTTACTATGTGACCGAGGAATTGAACTTCTTCCAACCAAAATGCACACTTTGAAAACTTAGCATACAATTCTTCCTTCCTCAATACTTCTAACACCTTTCTCAAATGTTCACCGTGTTCTTGGTCATTCTTTGAGTAAATAAGTATGTCATCAATGAAAACAATGACAAACTTGTCAAGGTATGGTCCACACACTCGGTTCATAAGGTCCATGAACACAGATGGTGCATTAGTTAAACCAAATGGCATGACCATAAACTCGTAATGACCGTAACGTGTTCTGAAAGCAGTCTTTGGAATATCATCTTCTTTCACCCGCATTTGATGATACCCGGAACGTAAGTCAATCTTTGAATAAACAGAGGAGCCTTGTAGTTGATCAAATAAGTCGTCGATTCTCGGTAGTGGGTAGCGGTTCTTGATGGTAAGTTTGTTCAACTCTCGGTAGTCGATACACAACCTGAATGTACCATCTTTCTTCTTGACAAACAAAACAGGAGCTCCCCACGGTGATGTGCTTGGTCGAATGAAACCACGCTCTAAAAGTTCTTGTAATTGGCTTTGTAGTTCTTTCATCTCGCTGGGTACGAGTCTGTAAGGAGCACGAGCTATTGGTGCAGCTCCTGGTACAAGATCTATTTGAAATTCAACGGATCGATGTGGGGGTAATCCCGGTAATTCTTTCGGAAATACATCGGGAAATTCTTTTGCAATGGGAACATCATTGATGCTCTTTTCTTCAGTTTGTACTTTCTCGACGTGTGCTAGAACAGCATAGCAACCTTTTCTTATTAGTTTTTGTGCCTTCAAATTACTAATAAGATGTAGCTTCGTGTTGCCCTTTTCTCCGTACACCATTAAGGGTTTTCCTTTTTCTCGTATAATGCGAATTGCATTTTTGTAACAAACGATCTCTGCTTTCACTTCTTTCAACCAGTCCATACTGATTATCACATCAAAACTCCCTAACTCTACTGGTATCAAATCAATCTTAAATGTTTCGCTAACCAGTTTAATTTCTCGATTCAGACATATATTATCTGCTGAAATTAATTTACCATTTGCTAATTCGAGTAAAAATTTACTATCCAAAGGCGTCAATGGACAACTTAATTTAGCACAAAAATCTCTACTCATATAGCTTCTATCCACACCCGAATCAAATAAAACGTAAGCAGATTTATTGTCAATAAGAAATGTACCCGTAACAAGCTCCGGGTCTTCCTGTACCTCTGCCGCATTAATATTGAAAACTCTTCCACGGCCTTGTCCATTCGTGTTCTCCTGGTTCGAGCAATTTCTAATAATGTGGCCCAGTTTTCCACATTTATAACAAACTACATTGGCATAACTTGCTCCGACACTACTTGCTCCGCCATTACTCATTCCGACACCATTTGTTAATTTCGTTCTGTTAACCCTTGGTCCGTAGACCTCACACTTCGCCGCACTATGACCATTTCTTTTACACTTGTTGCAAAATTTGGTGCAGAACCCCGAGTGATACTTTTCACACCTTTGGCATAGCTGCTTCTGATTGTTGTTGTTGTTGTTACGGTTATTATTGTTGTTGGGATGATTGTTGTAGTTGTTGTTGTTGTTGTTGTTGTTGTTGTTGTTGTTGTTGCTGTTGTTGTTGTTGGGCTGTTTGTTGTAGTTGCGATTGATGTTGCGATTGTTGGGATAATTGTTGCGATTATTGTTGTAATTGCTGTTGTTGTTGTATTGGTGATTCTTATCATCGTTTTCCTCCCACTTTCTTTTGACTTGCTTCACATTGGCCTCTTCAGCAGTCTGTCCTTTAATTCTTTCTTCAATCTGGTTCACTAGTTTGTGAGCCATTCTACATGCCTGTTGTATGGAGGCGGGTTCGTGTGAACTTATATCTTCTTGGATTCTTTCCGGTAATCCTTTCACAAACGCGTCGATCTTCTCTTCCTCATCTTCGAATGCTCCCGGACACAATAGGCACAATTCTGTGAATCGTCTTTTGTACGTGGTAATATCAAATCCTTGGGTTCGTAACCCTCTAAGTTCTGTCTTGAGCTTATTGACCTCGGTTCTGGGACGGTACTTCTCGTTCATCAAGTGCTTGAATGCTGACCACGGTAGTGCGTACGCATCGTCTTGTCCCACTTGCTCTAGATAGGTATTCCACCATGTTAACGCAGAACCTGTGAAGGTATGCGTAGCGTACTTCACTTTGTCCTCTTCAGTACACTTACTTATGGCAAACACCGATTCGACCTTCTCGGTCCACTGTTTCAATCCGATCGGTCCTTCGGTTCCATCAAATTCCAAAGGTTTGCAGGCAGTGAATTCTTTGTAGGTGCATCCTACACGATTTCCTGTACTGCTAGATCCAAGGTTATTGTTGGTATGTAGCGCAGCTTGTACTGCGGCTATGTTTGAAGCTAGAAAAGTACGGAATTCCTCTTCATTCATATTCACGGTGTGTCGAGTAGTCGGTGCCATTTCCTTCAAAATAGTCAAATGGAACAAGTTAATCATACAGAATATTAAGAGTAGTTAATAGTATTTCGTAGCATAATATGAACTCATTTATAAAAGCTTTTTCTTCATATTAGCGTTTTATAAGTTTAAATTCGGGCAGTACCTACCCGTTAAGTTCATACTTAGTAGCTAATATACAATTCAACTACTACAATTCTATATGAAAAACTGATTATAATAATATTTCGCGTTCAAACTTTTACACAATATTTTACAAACTTACAATACCGTTTATTTTACATATAGCATGAAATATAGCACACAATAAATTTGATACAAGATGGTTGTGAAGATAATTCTAGCTAGTACACAAGTCGTTCAGCAAAGGCAATAAAGACACGTAATTCATACGTCCAGAAACAAGTGACGCATTCTGGTTTTACTAGGATTACTTCCCATCCTTGGTCTTGTGGAACATAACCGTTATGGCCGTTGATAAGACAGCGTGTTGTAACGTCGTCAAAGGGACGAGGGTTACGTAATGTCCAACAGTCCCGTAACAATCTAAAAACCTCATTTCTTACCCCAATTACCGACTCCGTCACTTGTGGGAACGTTTTGTTTAATAGTTGTAGCCCGATGTTCTTGTTCTCACTTTGGTGAGAAGCGAACATTACTAATCCGTAAGCATAACATGCTTCTTTATGTTGCATGTTAGCCGCTTTTTCTAAATCACGAAGTCCAATATTCGGATATATTGAGTCAAAATAATTTCTTAACCCATTGCGCAAAATAGCATTTGGGTTCCCCGCAATATATGCGTCAAAGTAAACACATCGTAACTTATGGATTTCCCAATGTGATATCCCCCATCTTTCGAACGAAAGCCTTTTATAAACCAAGGCATTCTTGGAACGTTCTTCGAATGTCTTACAAACTGATCTCGCCTTAAATAGTTGTGCCGAAGAATTCTGACCGACTCTAGACAAGATTTCATCAATCATGTCTCCGGGTAGGTCTCTTAAAATATTGGGTTGTCTATCCATTTTGTGTTTTTATACTGTAAAATAGACAAGAGTTAGATTCATAAAAAAAAAATACTTATTAATACAAGCAATTTTTACATATATCATAAAGCATAAGCACACTATATTACATATATTACACCACACGAATACAACTATCTTATTCTGACTCGATTGTTTCTTCTTCTTCGGTTTTGGTTCGTTTTGCCAAGTTTCTAGGGATATATGATGTTCCCCTAATACGAGCGGTCGTTTTCCACATTGGTTTAGAAAAACCTGGTGGTTTAGAGGTTCCCGGGTCATTGTTACAACTTAAGGACTTCGGGGGTTGACGATACATATAAAGTTCATCGGGGTTGGAATTAGCTTTCTCTATTTTTATGCCCTTTCCCTTATTATTTTCTTTTGCCTTTTTAAATTCAGTTGGGGTAATTTCTATAACATCATCGGAATTCTCGTCGGAATCCGATTCATCGGAGAATTGGTAATCCTCCCAATATTTTGCTTCCTTGGCGGAAACACCATTGACCATAATTAACCTTGGTCGGTTGGTTGAGGATTTTCTTTTACTTAACCGTTTTATTATTTCCCCCACCGGTTCTATTTCTTCATCCGGTTCCGATTCTTCTTCCGGTTCCGATTCTTCTTCCGGTTCCGACTCTTCTTCCGGTTCCTCTTCGGGAACTTGTGAATCAGTCCACGAATCATTCCAATTTACATTTGACTCTTCATTATTATTAGGTGAGTCAATGGGACTTGTTCTAGAGGTAGACATCTATCACATAATATCAAACGCGTTAAGAGATTAATATATCACATAATATTCACATGTTAAAAATATATAGTTTCCAACAAAATTTGTTAAGCAATCATTTTTCAAGTAAACACGGTCGAAGTCCAGACTCACTAATGCATCCTAACAAACTCGATAAGACACTAATGCAAAATTCTGGTTCTCTAAGACTAACGCTCGGATACCAACTGAAATGTCCCGTTCTTATTGATTAAAAACGTTCCATATTAATTGATTTCGTTGCGAGGTTTTGACCTCTATATGAGACGTTTTTCAAAGACTGCATTCATTTTAAAACAAACCATAACCTTTATTTCATCAATAAAGGTTTAAAAAGCTTTACGTAGATTATCAAATAATGATAATCTAAAATATCCTGTTTACACACGACCATTACATAATGGTTTACAATACAAATATGTTACAACAAAATAAGTTTCTTGAATGCAGTTTTTACACAATATCATACAAGCATGGACTCCAAATCTCGTCCTTATTTAAGTATGCGACAGTGGAAGCTCTTAATAATCACCCGAGAATAAACATGCTTAAAACGTCAACAAAAATGTTGGTGAGTTATAGGTTTAACCTATATATATATCAAATCATAATAATAGACCACGAGATTTCATATTTCAATACACATCCCATACATAGAGATAAAAATCATTCATATGGTGAACACCTGGTAACCGACATTAACAAGATGCATATATAAGAATATCCCCATCATTCCAGGACACCCTTCGAATATGATATAAATTTCGAAGTACTAAAGCATCCGGTACTTTGGATGGGGTTTGTTAGGCCCAATAGATCTATCTTTAGGATTCGCGTCAATTAGGGTGTCTGTTCCCTAATTCTTAGATTACCAGACTTAATAAAAAGGGGCATATTCGATTTCAATAATTTAACCATAGAATGTAGTTTCACGTACTTGTGTCTATTTTGTAAATCATTTATAAAACCTGCATGTATTCTCATCCCAAAAATATTAGATTTTAAAAGTGGGACTATAACTCACTTTCACAGATTTTTACTTCGTCGGGAAGTAAGACTTGGCCACTGGTTGATTCACGAACCTATAACAATATATACATATATATCAAAGTATGTTCAAAATATATTTACAACACTTTTAATATATTTTGATGTTTTAAGTTTATTAAGTCAGCTGTCCTCGTTAGTAACCTACAACTAGTTGTCCACAGTTAGATGTACATAAATAAATCGATAAATATTATCTTGAATCAATCCACGACCCAGTGTATACGCATCTCAGTATTGATCACAACTCAAACTATATATATTTTGGAATCAACCTCAACCCTGTATAGCTAACTCCAACATTTACATATAGAGTGTCTATGGTTGTTCCGAAATATATATAGATGTGTCGACATGATAGGTCGAAACATTGTATACGTGTCTATGGTATCTCAAGATTACATAATATACAATACAAGTTGATTAAGTTATGGTTGGAATAGATTTGTTACCAATTTTCACGTAGCTAAAATGAGAAAAATTATCCAATCTTGTTTTACCCATAACTTCTTCATTTTAAATCCGTTTTGAGTGAATCAAATTGATATGGTTTCATATTGAACTCTATTTTATGAATCTAAACAGAAAAATATAGGTTTATATTCATAAAAATAAGTTACAAGTCGTTTTTGTAAAGGTAGTCATTTCAGTCGAAAGAACGACGTCTAGATGACCATTTTAGAAAACATACTTCCACTTTGAGTTTAACCATAATTTTTGGATATAGTTTCATGTTCATAATAAAAATCATTTTCTCAGAATAACAACTTTTAAATCAAAGTTTATCATAGTTTTTAATTAACCAACCCAAAACAGCCCGCGGTGTTACTACGACGGCGTAAATCCGGTTTTACGGTGTTTTTCGTGTTTCCAGGTTTTAAATCATTAAGTTAGAATATCATATAGATATAGAACATGTGTTTAGTTGATTTTAAAAGTCAAGTTAGAAGGATTAACTTTTGT
Organism: Rutidosis leptorrhynchoides; assembly: GCF_046630445.1. NCBI lineage: Eukaryota > Viridiplantae > Streptophyta > Magnoliopsida > Asterales > Asteraceae > Rutidosis > Rutidosis leptorrhynchoides. The sequence goes on from NC_092341.1 coordinate 111,220,490, forward strand.
TTGCGAACAAGTTTAGAATTAACTAAACTATGTTCTAGTGATTACAAGTTTAAACCTTCGAATAAGATAGCTTTATATGTATGAATCGAATGATTTATGAACATCATTACTACCTTAAGTTCCTTGGATAAACCTACTGGAAAAGAGAAAAATGGATCTAGCTTCAACGGATCCTTGGATGGCTCGAAGTTCTTGAAGCAGAATCATGACACGAAAACAAGTTCAAGTAAGATCATCACTTGAAATAAGATTGTTATAGTTATAGAAATTGAACCAAAGTTTGAATATGATTATTACCTTGTATTAGAATGATAACCTACTGTAAGAAACAAAGATTTCTTGAGTTTGAATGATCACCTTACAAGATTGGAAGTGAGCTAGCAAACTTGAAAGTATTCTTGATTTTATGTAACTAGAACTTGTAGAATATATGAAGAACACTTAGAACTTGAAGATAGAACTTGAGAGAGATCAATTAGATGAAGAAAATTGAAGATTTAAAGTGTTTGTAGGTGTTTTTGGTCATTGGTGTATGGATTAGATATAAAGGATATGTAATTTTGTTTTCATGTAAATAAGTCATGAATGATTACTCATATTTTTGTAATTTTATGAGATATTTCATGCTAGTTGCCAAATGATGGTTCCCACATGTGTTAGGTGACTCACATGGGCTGCTAAGAGCTGATCATTGGAGTGTATATACCAATAGTACATACATCTAAAAGCTGTGTATTGTACGAGTACGAATACGGGTGCATACGAGTAGAATTGTTGATGAAACTGAACGAGGATGTAATTGTAAGCATTTTTGTTAAGTAGAAGTATTTTGATAAGTGTATTGAAGTCTTTCAAAAGTGTATAAATACATATTAAAACACTACATGTATATACATTTTAACTGAGTCGTTAAGTCATCGTTAGTCGTTACATGTAAGTGTTGTTTTGAAACCTTTAGGTTAACGATCTTGTCAAATGTTGTTAACCCAATGTTTATAATATCAAATGAGATTTTAAATTATTATATTATAATGATATTATCATGTATGAATATCTCTTAATATGATATATATACATTAAATGTCTTTACAACGATAATCGTTACATATATGTCTCGTTTAAAAATCATTAAGTTAGTAGTCTTGTTTTTACATATGTAGTTCATTGTTAATATAATTAATGATATGTTTACTTATCATAGTATCATGTTAACTATATATATATATCCATATATATGTCATCATATAGTTTTTACAAGTTTTAACGTTCGTGAATCACCGGTCAACTTGGGTGGTCAATTGTCTATATGAAACATATTTCAATTAATCAAGTCTTAACAAGTTTGATTGCTTAACATGTTGGAAACATTTAATCATGTAAATATCAATCTCAATTAATATATATAAACATGGAAAAGTTCGGGTCACTACACCTGATATCATGTTTGCAACATGTTTATGTGCAAGATATCAGGCAGATCCAAAGGACTCACATTATAAGGCTGTTAAAAGAATTTTCAGGTATTTAAAAGGGACTCCAAATTTGGGTTTGTGGTATCCCAAGGGTTCTGGTTTTTATCTTATTGGATATACAGATGCCGACTATGCAGGATGTAAGTTGGATAGAAAAAGCACTTCAGGTGGTTGTCAATTATTGGGTGGAAAATTGGTTAGTTGGTCAAGTAAATAGCAAAATTCCGTTGCTACTTCAACTGCAGAAGCTGAGTATGTTGCTGTTGGTGGATGTTGTGCTCAATTGTTATGGATGCAACATCAATTGGCAGATTATGATGTGATTTTAACAAAGACTCCTATTATGTGTGATAATGAAAGTGCTATTGCAATAACTGAGAATCATGTGTTTCACTCAAGAACTAAACACATTGAGATTAGACATCACTTCACCAGGGATTGTGTTGAAAAAGAAAAAGTTGTGCTAAAGTTTGTGGAAACAAATGATCAGTTGGCTGATATTTTTACAAAACCTTTAAGTGAAGAAATTCATTTTTATATTTTGGAAAGGTTAGGCATGTTGAACCCTTCTCTAAAGATATTATCTGAAGAATCTGAAAAATGAGTATTTTTTGAGTCTGGGTGATGTTATCCAGATTCTGGTGTTTGCAGACTCTATTTCCTTTCAATTTTTATTTCTTGAAATTTCATAAAGCTTTTGTGTAGAATAAAACGTTTTTCTGTTTTAGTAATAATTAGATTTTGTAAAATCTGTTACAACGGCTAGTTTTTTTTAGTTAATGTCAAACGGTAATTTTGTTTTTGGGGGCAAACGGTAACTTTGATGTCAAATCGTTTTAATTAAGGTAAATTAGGATTTTGTGTAGGGTATAAATAGATAAGTTAAACCTTTGGAAAACACTTTTGCTACCAAAGTTATACAGACTCTTCTATATCTTCTTCTATTCAATTCGATCGATCATCTGTTATTTGATGTAACATCCCGTTTTTCCCGTACGTGACTAAAGGTACATATTTAACCATTTGTACGTTATAATTCGGAAGCTTATGCGTAATTGTATAGATAAACGTATATATATAATTTATTGTGTGCTAGTTAACATGTGCGTATATAAGTGTACAAATGAGCTTGTGTAGTGTTAGGTCTCGTGAGACTTAGATGTGAGGCTTAGACGTGTATTGGGAACGAGAATGAAGGAATTAGTTGTGGAAACCTTGGAAATTTGACTAACTAGTCGAAGTGGCCAGACCCAGGCGTATGTCGCGGCGCGACAAACGGGTCCGCGCCGCGACCCATCAAGCGTTTCCAGATCAGAACAGGACTTAAGCATGGTGAATTTTACTTTGATTCGTCGCGCCGCGACGTTTAGTGCCGCGCCGCGGCAGACCTGCTGGCCAGGTCCCGGTTTTAGGTTAAATTAAGAGATTTTGAGGGGCAAAATGGTAAATGGACGTATAGATCAGATGGGTGCATTAAATCTGGTCCACTAGTTCATTTATTTCATTTTCCTTTTTCATTTTCTTTCAATTTCTCTCCCAAAACTCTAACACCCATTTGGATTCAAAGTGAGATTGAGAGAGGAAGGATTTAGGGTTGATCTTTGGAGCAAGTATTAAAGTTGTTCCTTGTGACTCTAGCTACGTGGTGATAGTCTCGGTAAGTTCTAACTCTAAGTTTCGAGTTTTAATTGATTATGGCTAGGGTTTTGGTTAATAGAAGCTTGTATGACCCATTTGGGAGTAAAATGGGTGAATTTGGGTTAGGTTGTTGTAATGAAACCCTAATGACCATAATCTAGGGTTTTGGCCTTGTAATTGTGAGTTGAAAGTGTTAATGATATTAAAAGCATTAAACATTTGTTAAAATTAAAAGAGATGTCATTTGGGTTATGTTTGACTAGTTTGGATGTGAAAGTGTCAAAATGGGTCAAGAATGTACTAGTTGACCTAGTTTGGGTAAAATGGGTGTAAATTACCCTAGGTGGATGTCAATTGAGGCTAGTAGACTTTAATGCACTAATGTTGGTAACTAAAGTCGAGTCTTGGCCATTAAGAGGGCGGTTGTGATGTAGTTGGGTCATTTAATGCGAATTGAGTCATTAAATGCCCAAGTAATTGTAATGTGGTTAATTCCACTAGTTTATGTATTGAATTGGTACTTAATGTATTAGGTACTTGGCTTTGAGTTTGGAAGCGAATATTCATCATCCTTGTGTCAAGGTGAGTGGAATAATTATGCGTGAACGTATATAATGTATTTATTTGTGTGGTATGAATGTGGAAGTGTCGCGGTGTTCAAGACACCACATTTTAGGTAACGAGTAGTATTGTCGCGGTGCTTTAGACACTACTCATTGTGTAATTGACTTGTGGAATTGTCGCGGTGTTTAAGACACCACAATGTCATGAGAGTGGAAGTGTCGCGGTGATCAAGACACCACTCATTGTATTGAATGAAGTGTGGATTCGTTGCGGTGTTTAAGACGCCACATTGTGTAAGGGTGAGTTAGTCGCGGTGTTTAAGACATCACCCGGGGGACTAGTGATTACGCGGTGTATAAGTAACACTAGTGGATGTTATGAACTCCAACGGACCTTCATGTACCGTTCTCTTGTATACTTGGTTAACCATGGTTGTGCGAATTGTACTTAGCATATTATATTGTGAACTATATGCTAATACTATTGCTAGCTTGATGTGGAACGTGGATAGTAGTTTATGCATGATGGATTTCATGTTGGTTGAGTTGCTAGCTTGTATGTGGTATTGTGTAAGTGTATGCAAGTAAGTAGGTTATATATGATCATGTATAATTATTGCATTCACTAAGCGTTAGCTTACCCCTCTCGTTGTTTATCTTTTTAGTTGCAGGCGAGGATAAAGGGAAGGGGATTGTCGGACACTAGATGTCCTTGATGATGTGCTTGTAGGAGCTTTTGGAAGTTGACCACCTTTTGGGTAGTTTAGTTCCAAACCATGCTCGTTGGGTCGTTTGGTTTATAAACTATCATTGTATTCGGTCAAACTTATATTTACTTAACTAATGGCCTTTGTGCCCTTTTGTAAACATTGGTAATGGTTGTATGGTTTAATGGAACTTGTGATTTGGTCTACATATTTAATTGGAGCGTAAATGTGTATTATAAAAAAAAAAAATTTATCGTACGGAGTACGGGTTGGGTTGTTTCAAGTGGTATCAGAGCATGGTCTAAGGGATTTAGGCGACTTGAGATAGGTGCCTAGACTTAGACTTTTATGTGTATGCACTTTTAGGCGGGACTTGTACGACTTCGGGTCGAATCGGGAATGGTAGTGCGTAGGTTTATATGAACTAACCATGCACTCATTGTTTTGTGTTGTAGTTGGAATCATCAAGCGAGATAGACGTTGTACTAGCAAGTTAATGCGACGTGCTCGTGTAGCAATGACTAGTTACCCTTGCTACGGGTGCAAATCGTGTCAAACTAGTGATGTATGACGATTTTTGAGCGAGATGGGGTGGTATGGTATATATGTGTCATGTCTTTGGTTTCGTTGTTTAATCTTTACCGTTTTATAGAATGAAGATGAGAAACGGACACGACACCGATAATGGGGGCACGAGCGAGGACCCCGAGTTCACGGCCAAGGTTGAGGCCATCTTTCAACGCCAAAGGGCGGATTTTCTTGTTGATATTAAGAAGATGTTTCTAGACACTATTGAAGAACAAGTCGTCGATATGGTTAAGGAACAAATTAAAATTGTTCTTCAAGAAGAGAATGTGGGGAGGCGAGACTTTTTCTTTAAGAACTTCAAGGATGCTCAACCTCCTACCTTTGATGGTGAACGGGACCCACTTAAGAGTGCCCGGTTTATCTCCGATATGGAGGGGGCTTTTCGTACATGTGAGTGCCCTAACGATAAAAAGACAAGGTATGGTTGTAGCATGCTAAGAGGTGATGCCAAGCTATGGTGGGATGCAAAGATTCAAGTCTATGGCGAAGAACAATGCATGGACTTTTCTTGGGATGAGTTTAAGGTGGAATTTTTCGAAGAATACCGAACTTCGGCTGATCTCACTAGGCTAAAGGACGAGTTACGTTCCTTGAGGCAAGGGTCGATGGACTTGAACACTCTCAAATCCGTGTTTTTGTCTAAAACTCAATTTTGCCCGGAGTATGTCGGGAACGACAAGATGTTAAAGGAAGATTTTTATCGGATCTTGAATGATAGTTATCAAGAGAAGATAAGTGTGAATGTGGTGAAAAGCTTTGACGAATTGTTTAACATGGCCAAGGGTTTCGAGGCGCTTGTGATGAGGAAGAATAGCCTTACCTTGGGCAAGAAAAAATTTGAAGCTACTAGTCAATCTAATTTTTCTAGCAAGAAGTTTAAGAAAGGCTCCGAGAGTGTGGGGAGTGTGAAGAAAGGTGCTTCGGGGGATTTCCCCTATTCTTGTCATAATTGTGGGCGAAGGGGACATATGGCCCGTGATTGCACCAAACCATCTTCTACTACAAAATTCACTTGTTACAATTGTGGGAAGGAAGGACACAAGAAGACCGAGTGTCCCGAGTTGGTTAATGATCATGTCAAGCGGTTAGAGAAGGCGGCGGGTACGGTCCGGGGTCGAAATTATTTGATGACTAATGATGAAGCTAAACAATCGAACGAAGTTGTCTCAGGTACTTTCTTGGTTAACTCTAAACCGGCCAAGATATTATTTGATAGCGGTGCTAATTTGTCTTTTGTGTCGCCTCGATTTGTATCTAAGTTAAATAAACCGCTAGTTAAGTTGAGCCGTCCGGTTGAAGTCGAAATAGCGGATGGCAAGACGGCGCTAGTGGTTGATGTTTGTAAGAATTGTGATGTTGTGTTTGGTACCGAAAATTTTAAAATTGACCTCATTCCGATGACTTTGGGTGAGTTTGATATTGTTGTTGGTATGGATTGGCTCGATCGTTATAGAGCCGATATTGCATGCCATGATAAGTTCATTCGTGTTAGGACCCCAAGTGGGGGAGAGTTGATTATTCATGGCGATAGACGGAGAAGACTCGTACCATTGTGCACTTATGCAAGGGCACGACGTTTTCGCAAGAGCGGTGCCTTGTTTTATCTTGCTCACGTAGTTGATACTCGTGATGAGCCACCACCTATTCGTAAGATTCCGGTGGTTAACGAATTTGAAGATGTCTTTCCGGATGAATTACCGGGTGTTCCGGAGGAAAGACAAGTCGAATTTCGCATCGAGTTGGTTCCGGGAGCTACTCCCATTGCTAAAACCCCTTATCGTTTAGCGCCGACGGAGATGCAAGAATTGCTTAATCAAATACAAGAGTTGCTTGAGAAGGGTTTCATTCGACCAAGCTCCTCGCCGTGGGGTGCTCCGGTTTTGTTTGTGAAAAAGAAAGATGGAAGCATGCGAATGTGCATCGACTATAGGGAGTTGAATAAAGTGACGATCAAGAATCGTTATCCATTACCTCGGATCGACGATTTATTTGATCAACTCCAAGATGCCACGTATTTTTCTAAGATCGATTTACGGTCCGGCTATCATCAAGTGCGGGTCCGTGAGGAAGACATCGAGAAAACGGCCTTTCGGACGCGTTACGGGCATTATGAGTTTGTGGTTATGCCTTTTGGTCTCACGAATGCACCGGCGGCATTCATGGATCTAATGAACCGAGTGTGCCAACCTATGTTGGACAAGTCGGTAATCGTGTTCATTGACGACATACTCGTTTATTCCAAGAGTATGAAGGAACATGAACACCATCTACGTGAAGTGTTGAAGACGTTGCGAAGGGAGAAATTGTATGCTAAGTTCTCCAAATGTGAATTTTGGCTAAGGGAAGTTCAATTCCTTGGTCATATTGTGAATCAAGAAGGTATTATGGTAGACCCGGGGAAGATCGAAACGGTGAAAAGTTGGAGTCGACCGACTACGCCTACGGAAATCCGAAGTTTTCTCGGATTGGCCGGTTATTATCGTCGGTTTATTCAAGACTTTTCTAAGATTGCTTCTCCTTTGACGAAGTTGACGAGGAAAAATGTTAAATTTAATTGGGAAAAAGAACAAGAAGTCGCCTTTCAATTGTTGAAAGAAAAGTTATGTCAAGCTCCGGTGTTGGTGTTACCGGAAGGGATTGAAGACATGGTGGTTTATTGTGATGCTTCGTTGAATGGGCTCGGGTGTGTTCTGATGCAAAGAGGTAAAGTCATCGCTTATGCCTCTCGACAATTAAAAGAACACGAAACGAGATACCCGACTCATGATCTTGAGATGGCAGCGGTAGTGCACGCGTTGAAAATTTGGCGCCATTACTTGTATGGTGTCAAGTGTACGATATATTCGGATCACAAAAATTTGAAACATCTTTTCACTCAACGAGATTTAAATTATCGTCAACGTAGATGGATGGACGTGGTGAAAGATTATGATTGCGTGATACTTTATCATCCGGGTAAGGCGAACGTGTTGCGGACGCCTTGAGTCGAAAGAGTACACATCCGGCGATAAAGGTGGGATCGTTACGTTTGATTATCACTAATGACTTTCTTGAAAAGATGGGTGAAGATCAAATAGAGGCTTATGTTCACAATAAGCACACAGAACGAATCGTTGGCCAATCGGAGTTCATTACAATGGGCTCGCGTGGCTTGTTGTCCTTTCAAGGAAGGGTATGGGTACCTAAGATGGGGGATTACCGGCGAGTGCTACTTGATGAAGCACATAAGTCCAAATATTCCATTCTTCCGGGTGCAACGAAAATGTACTATGATTTGAAGAAAGATTATTGGTGGCCCGACATGAAGCGTGACGTGGTTAAGTATGTTGAACAATGCGTCACATGTTTACAAGTCAAAGCCGAACACCAAAAGCCTTACGGTAAGTTACAACCATTGGAAGTCCCGAAATGGAAATGGGAGCACATTACCATGGACTTTATTACCAAGTTACCGAAGACGGCGCGAACCCAATACGATACGATTTGGGTGATTGTTGATAGATTGACGAAGAGTGCCTTGTTTCTTCCCATTCAGGAAACGATATCATCGGAGACTTTAGCTAAGTTGTTTATAAAGGAGGTGATATCAAGACATGGGGTTCCGGTATCTATTGTTTCGGATCGAGATACTCGCTTTACATCTCGGTTTTGGAACAAGTTTCATGAAGATATGGGTACTCAATTAAAAATGAGCACGGCGTATCATCCTCAAATGGACGGTCAAACCGAGCGTACTAACCAAACGCTAGAGGATATGTTGAGGGCGTGTATTATTGATTTTGGTGGAAGTTGGGACGAGCACTTACCCTTGGTGGAATTCTCATACAATAATAGTTACCACGCTAGTATTGGGATGCCACCATACGAGATGCTCTATGGGCGTAGATGTCGAACTCCCATTTGTTGGGGAGAAGTGGGTCAACGAGAAATTGGAAGTTCCGATTTGGTTTTGGAGACGAATAGTAAAATTGAAATGATTCGGGCTTGACTTAAAGCGGCGCAAGATAGACAAAAGTCTTATGCCGATAAAGGTAGAAGAACGATTGAGTTTCAAGAAGGTGATATGGTGATGCTTAAGGTTTCTCCATGGAAGGGTGTGATTCGGTTTAGAAAGCGAGGAAAGTTAGCTCCTCGGTTTATTGGTCCTTTCAAGGTATTGGCACGTATTGGTGAGGTTGCTTATCGATTAGAGTTACCCGAAGAACTTGCGGGAATTCATAATACGTTCCATGTTTCCCATCTTCGCAAGTGTCTTGTGGATGACTCGACTTGGGTGCCATTGGATGAGATTACTTTGAATAACAAGTTAGAGTATGCGGAAGAACCGATTGCAATCCTTGATGAAAAGGTTAAGATGTTGCGGAACAAGGAAGTTAGAACCTTCAAAGTGCAATGGCGACATCGAAAGGGTTCCGAGTTTACATGGGAATCCGAAGAGTTTGCTTTGGTTTATCTTCCAGCTTGTCATGCGGCTTGGATCGCGAGGACGCGCTCTGATCTAAGTGGGGGAGAGTTGTAACATCCCGTTTTTCCCGTACGTGACTAAAGGTACATATTTAACCATTTGTACGTTATGATTCGGAAGCTTATGCGTAATTGTATAGATAAACGTATATATATAATTTATTGTGTGCTAGTTAACATGTGCGTATATAAGTGTACAAATGAGCTTGTGTAGTGTTAGGTCTCGTGAGACTTAGATGTGAGGCTTAGACGTGTATTGGGAACGAGAATGAAGGAATTAGTTGTGGAAACCTTGGAAATTTGACTAACTAGTCGAAGTGGCCAGACCCAGGCGTATGTCGCAGCGCGACAAACGGGTCCGCGCCGCGACCCATCAAGCGTTTCCAGATCAGAACAGGACTTAAGCATGGTGAATTTTACTTTGATTCGTCGCGCCGCGACGTTTAGTGCCGCGCCGCGGCAGGCCTGCTGGCCAGGTCCCGGTTTTAGGTTAAATTAAGAGATTTTGAGGGGCAAAATGGTAAATGGACGTATAGATCAGATGGGTGCATTAAATCTGGTCCACTAGTTCATTTATTTCATTTTCCTTTTTCATTTTCTTTCAATTTCTCTCCCAAAACTCTAACACCCATTTGGATTCAAAGTGAGATTGAGAGAGGAAGGATTTAGGGTTGATCTTTGGAGCAAGTATTAAAGTTGTTCCTTGTGACTCTAGCTACGTGGTGATAGTCTCGGTAAGTTCTAACTCTAAGTTTCGAGTTTTAATTGATTATGGCTAGGGTTTTGGTTAATAGAAGCTTGTATGACCCATTTGGGAGTAAAATGGGTGAATTTGGGTTAGGTTGTTGAAATGAAACCCTAATGGCCATAATCTAGGGTTTTGGCCTTGTAATTGTGAGTTGAAAGTGTTAATGATATTAAAAGCATTAAACATTTGTTAAAATTAAAAGAGAAGTCATTTGGGTTATGTTTGACTAGTTTGGATGTGAAAGTGTCAAAATGGGTCAAGAATGTACTAGTTGACCTAGTTTGGGTAAAATGGGTGTAAATTACCCTAGGTGGATGTCAATTGAGGCTAGTAGACTTTAATGCACTAATGTTGGTAACTAAAGTCGAGTCTTGGCCATTAAGAGGGCGGTTGTGATGTAGTTGGGTCATTTAATGCGAATTGAGTCATTAAATGCCCAAGTAATTGTAATGTGGTTAATTCCACTAGTTTATGTATTGAATTGGTACTTAATGTATTAGGTACTTGGCTTTGAGTTTGGAAGCGAATATTCATCATCCTTGTGTCAAGGTAAGTGGAATAATTATGCGTGAACGTATATAATGTATTTATTTATGTAGTATGAATGTGGAAATGTCGCGGTGTTCAAGACACCACATTTTAGGTAACGAGTAGTATTGTCGCGGTGCTTAAGACACTACTCATTGTGTAATTGACTTGTGGAATTGTCGCGGTGTTTAAGACACCACAATGTCATGAGAGTGGAAGTGTCGCGGTGATCAAGACACCACTCATTGTATTGAATGAAGTGTGGATTCGTCGCGGTGTTTAAGATGCCACATTGTGTAAGGGTGAGTTAGTCGCGGTGTTTAAGACATCACCCGGGGGACTAGTGATTACGCGGTGTATAAGTAACACTAGTGGATGTTATGAACTCCAACGGACCTTCATGTACCGTTCTCTTGTATACTTGGTTAACCATGGTTGTGCGAATTGTACTTAGCATATTATATTGTGAACTATATGCTAATACTATTGCTAGCTTGATGTGGAACGTGGATAGTAGTTTATGCATGATGGATTTCATGTTGGTTGAGTTGCTAGCTTGTATGTGGTATTGTATAAGTGTATGCAAGTAAGTAGGTTATATATGATCATGTATAATTATTGCATTCACTAAGCGTTAGCTTACCCCTCTCGTTGGTTATCTTTTTAGTTGCAGGCGAGGATAAAGGGAAGGGGATTGTCGGACACTAGATGTCCTTGATGATGTGCTTGTAGGAGCTTTTTTAAGTTGACCACCTTTTGGGTAGTTTAGTTCCAAACCATGCTCGTTGGGTCGTTTGGTTTATAAACTATCATTGTATTCGGTCAAACTTATATTTACTTAACTAATGGCCTTTGTGCCCTTTTGTAAACATTGGTAATGGTTGTATGGTTTAATGGAACTTGTGATTTGGTCTACATATTTAATTGGCGCGTAAATGTGTATTATAAAAAAAAAAAAATTTATCGTACGGAGTACGGGTTGGGTTGTTTCATTTGATTACTGTTCATTTGTTTGTTAATCTTTAATTCTCTTATTCACAATGGTGAAATACATCCCTTATGTTCTTATCCCTACTGCTAATATGAATAGGGCTCGCCCTATTAAAAAGGTAAGGATGTACAAGTGCCTGTAAACAATCGGGTGGCTTGTATTGATACCTTCTGATTTTCAAAACCAGGGATATGAACAACTTATTTTGTTTTTGCAAAATCATCCTCTCATAGAAGGATTTTTCAAAACCCCTGATTACATGTATCCAGCTATACTTGCAGAATTTTGGTATACATGTACAGGTGACTCTGAAGCTAGAACCATCATTGGTAGATATGGTGATGGTGCAAATACTTTAACTATATCTGAAGCATCTTTAAGACGTGCTTTAAATCTGCCAGCTAGAGATAATTTTATTGCCTTTGCCTCAAAAACTGAGGCAAAGCAAAGTTTTCCAATGGTGGGTCAACTTATGACTACAGGCACCATTAGAATGAATATGTTTTCTTCAAGATGGAGTTTTATAATTGCAAATATTTTAAGAAGCCTAAGTTATAAAAGTGGAAGTTTAAGTGAGATGAATGAGATGGAAATCCAAATTTTCAATGCTTTTATGACAGGGAAAGATATAGATTTTGCTAATCTATTTTTCATTGAACTTTTAATGCTTTTTGAAATGAGCACTAGGGATCACAATGTCCCATTCATTAGATTCATGAGTCTGATGTTTGAGGATGCCCTATCTCCACCTTTGTATGCAGGGCTAAATCATGAGTTTGACTTCATGACAGTACCAGTGTGCAACAGTAAAATGTTTCACTTACCCATTAACCCTCTTGAGGTTGATTTAACACCAGATATGCTGGTGTGGGTTGGAGTCAACAATCAACCAGCAGATAATGTTGGGTCATCTTCCTTAGAGGATTGGCAACCTGAATCTGGGGAGGATGAAAATCCAGACACTGATTTATCAGACTCTGACCTATTCACAGACTCTAGGTCCTCTCCCAGTCCTAGTCAAGGGGCTCATTCATCTGTACCAGAAGTTGAACATTCAACCAACGATGCAGATTCGATAGCACCCTACATTGCAGGTGATCAAGGTGTTTCTTCTACAACACCTTCAGGTATGGATACTAACTTGAAGACTGAGGATATGAGTGAGGTACAACCACCAAACTCTAACCCATCCTCACCCACTGATATCGAAGAATTAAATATTTCCTCACACAATCTTATGACTTCACTAGGTCATACAGAGAATACCACCATACTTGAAACCATAGATGAACAAGCATCTGTAAACTCCCAACCAAATCTGTCTACTAGGTTAGATGCTAAACTCAATGTTTCTTCATCTCTGCTAGGGAGTGATGAAGTTATTGGTCAAACCCAGCCTTCACCTATTAGAATAGTTAACCTGGATTCCAACATTACTGACACTGAGAAAACCCCCTCAAATGTTCAAATTGCAGAGATCCCAATCCTGGACTCAACAAAGCAATTCACTGCTCCACCAAATTCACCTAAGCCTACTACTACCTCAGATGCAAATCTGACTCACTCATATCTCATAAATGACTCCTTACACATTCTTGCATGAGCTGCCAATGCTACTCTCAAGTCACAGGGTGAGGCACAGGCTCCAAAACCTTCTGTGTTTCATGATCCCAATCCTTCTTAACAGGAGAAAGGTGAGAACACACAAATAACACAATCACCCATTGTTGATGTTCCACCCCAACCTGAGGTACAAGTTGACTTAGTTGGTATGTTTAATACTTTGACTAAGTGGACTGCACAGTTTGATGACAAGCTGCAGGGTGTGCAGGATGGGTTTAACAACTTGAATAATAATTTGACAACCAGAAATGAGTTAGAGGAGGTAAGGAGGTTGGTTGGAAATTTGACAGGTGTGGTGATGCAGGTACAGAAAGATCAGGCAACTACTTCATGTTCTAACAATGTTGTTTTACAGACTATTAACAGAAGGCTAGAATCAATGGAGATAGCTTTTAGTGAGGTGGACAGTCTTAGATCTGAAGTTTCTGATCTATCTACAGAGCTTGGTAAAATTAAGGATTTGTCAGAGAAGGTGTATGATCATATTACTCACATTGATCCTCCACCTATGTCTGATGAGGAGTTGGATGATGTCAAAAAGGGGGAGAACAAGAGAAAAAGTAATGAAATTGATGCTTTTATTGCAAAGCATCCAGGTAAAAGGGTTAAATTTGGTAATGATGGTGTAGGTGACCGGATTCCTTGGATTGTAGGAGTTGGAGGTTTTACAAGGGTTGATAAGGATTCAAAGGTTGAGGGGGAGTCTAAGGCTGAGGGGGAGCCTAAGGTTACAGAGAAGTCAAATGCTGAAGGTGAAGGTGAATCAAAAGTAGAGGGGGAGGATAAAGCTCAGTAACAGCAGCAACAATCTAAACTAGAAATCACAAAGTTGTACACAAGAAAGAAAGTTATTTCAAAAAGGAAAAAGAAGACTGAAGGGTGTAAATCAAGTGTTATCAGCATAGAATCTGGTGATGATAGTGATAGTGATGATAATGATAATGATATGATATCATCTGTTTTGAACAGGGCAGAAAGGAGACGGGCTAGAGCAGAAAAGAGAGAAGAATCTATGAAACAGAGCTTTTCAAAAAAAAAAAAAAAGAATCTATGAAACAGAGCTCAGATTCAAATGTGCAAAGAAGGGAGAAGGCTACTGGTAAAAGAAAGATGAGTCCTGCAGAAGAAGTTGTTGATGATTTAATCAGAAAAACTGCTACTGCAGAAGGAATGTCTGTTGAAGATTATTTGTAGATGATAAAAGAACAAGAATCAAGGTCTAAAGCTGAGAAGTTTGTTCTAAAAAGGCTAGAGGAAGAAAGAGAATTGGCTAAAAAATTGAATGATAGATTTTCTTATAGAGGGTTTGAAGATAATACAATTGTTGATTGTATTTCAAGAAGGAATGATGATGGAGTTGTTAGTATTGAGTTGATTCTAGATGATAAGAGCAAAAGGATAATTAATTTGGATCAGGTGTTCATATTAGGTTTCTTTGAGTGGAAAGCTATTACAAGGTGTATTAGAAAGATGCATGAATGGGATTTGAAGCCAGAAGTTCTGAGACAAATTCATATGTTAGTGCATGTTTAATATGAACTGGGTATGATAGCAGAAGAAGACTATAGAGGATACTGCAGAGTTCACTTAGAAGAAGAAAGGACAAAAATTGATGGAGTAAATCTGATTTTTGAAGATGAGAAGCATCCATTGTTTCAGGTTCTAAGTCATGTGAAATTTGAAGATAATGCTTATTTGCCTGATCCTGAAGGGTTGATGTACAAAGACAGAAGGAACACATAATGTTTTATAAAAGTTAATGAGTTCAAAGATACACAGCTAAGCCATCTGATTGCACTTCTTAAGAAGTGTGAATCTGAACAGAGTTTACCATTCAGAAGAAAATTGGTGGACTTTCTGTTTCTAAATTTGACTGAGATTGAAAGTAATTCAAGTCTGAGATTTATGAGTGATGTTATTAAGGATGAGCATGTAAAACTTCAGAAGAAAAGAGCACCAAGTGAACCTTCAAGTCAAAGAAAGGGTGGAGAAAATAAAAGAAAAACTGTTTGGTTCTATGCATTTGAGTCTGTAAATTTGTTTATGTATTCACAGACTTGTTAAAGCTTATATTTTTGTTTATATGTTTTGACATCATCAGATAGGGGGAGATTGTTAGGAATGATGTAAATCTGATGAGTCAAAGATTTTAAGTCTGTATTATTTGAGTCTGTAAATTTAGATTCTGTAATATTTAGAGTCTAGAAGATTAAAGAACACAGACTCTGCTCAACAAGAAATACAGATTCTATCGGTGCTGAACAAAGATCAAGACCAAATCAAATACGTGTGAAACAAATTAAGATAAGATTGAAGAGATTACATCAAAACGAATATCTCTGATTTCTAGGAGAAGATAATTGAAGAGATTTGAATTATATTGTTTCCTTATATTTTGTTATGGTTGTTTAGGAATTGATTCGATAAGATTTGAGAAGCTTGTTTCTCAAATCTATAAATAGGGAACATGTAATTCATTTCAATTCATCAATTTCAATAACAATTTTCTTCTCTATTGTTTCCTTCTCTTTGTGTTAATTTATTTGAAAAGTTCAATTGATTCCGTACTTTATAACCTAGTTGTTATTCTGTTCAATTGATCTTATATAAACGTTCTAGGTTGTTGATTGTGGACCAACAAAACTTACAATACTTGAACTTTCTTAAATACTAAAACAACTACCACTTTACTGCCCACTAAATGGTTACCCCATGTACTCCTAATTTGTTGCTACTAATCTGGCCATTATCTCCATGCACTACTTGGTCAACAAGTCCATATTTACCTAGCACTACATGTACTGTACCTCCATTTAATTTTACCCATCTAGGCATCTACTAACAATTGGTTGCAATCTTTCTCTGATGCCATATTGCAAGCCGGGCATCCTAAATTGTCGGATCATAGACCTATTATTTGGGGAAAGAAAGTTCAAGATTGGGGTCCAAAACCATTTAGATTCAATAACTCTTGGTTACCACAAAAAGGTTTTATCGAAATGTGCAACCAAAAATGGGATCAAATGCAAGTTCAAGGGTGGGCGGCTTTCATTGTTTCTAGAAAATGTCTTCTGCTTAAAGAGGAGTTGAAAGGATGGTCAAGTGTGGAGATTCAAAGCTCAAAAGCCGAATTAATACATTGTGAATCCGAGATTAAAAGAATAAAAACATTTACTTTTCTCGGGATTTAAATGATAATGAAATGGCGGCTATTGTAGAGTGTAAAAAACGAAAAAAGGAGTTATTAATTCGCGAAGAATCTAAGAAGCGAATTCACTCAAGGGTTAAATGGCTTAAGCTTGGCGATAAAAATACGAAGTTTTTTCATTTGGTGTCTCGTATAAAACAACAATCATCGTTTATCTCCAGTTTATTAATCGAAGATGAGTGGGTTGAAGACCCTGTTTTAGTCAAAGATCATTCCTTGTCTTTTTTCCAGAATCTTTTTAGTGTCAGCAGCTTGTTAACAGGCCCAAATCTCAACTGGGCCGAATTGGGCCTTTTCTCCTTAACAGTCCAGCAGGCCAGGGCTTTGGAAATTCATTTTTTTTCTGATGAAATTTTTAAGGTCATTTGTAGTTTCGATGGCAATAAAACTCCGGGACCGGACGGTTTTTCTTTTATGTTTTTCAAAAAATGTTGGTCATTTTTTGAAGATGAAGTAATGCAGCTGTTCTCTCAATTTTATAATCGTGCTTCCTTTCCTAAAGGGTTTAATTCTTCCTTTATTGTTTTAATCCCTAAAACAACTTCCTCAAAGAAAATGAGCATTTATGTCCGATTAGCCTCATCAATGCTCCATATAAAATCATAGCTAAAGTGTTAGCTAACCAGTTGAAAACGATAATTTCAAATATTGTGAGTGAGCACCAACACGGTTTTGTACCTTCAAGGAACTTGTTAGATGGTATAATGCTAGTCAATGAAGTGGTACATCTAGCTAAGAAATCAAAATCACCCATCCTTATTCTCAAGATCGATTTCTCCAAGGCCTATGATAGTTTTTCGCATGATTTTGTTATACAAGTTTTGACTCGAATGGGTTTTAGCAAAAAGTTTATTTCATGGATCAAATGTTGCATTTCCGATATTAATTTTTCGGTTCTTATAAACGGGTTTCCCCTCAACATAAGGTGTTATGTATCGTGGTTTAAGACAAGGCGACCCCTTATTGTAACACCCGTTTTCAGTTACGTGTTATTGCGAACGACATTCGAAATACGAGGCATGTAAGCGTATATTTGGATCCCAAATAAAGTTTGAGTTGATGTTTCAAAACCTTACCATTAGAAAGGAAACCTCATTACGTTTCCAACGATATTTGATTCGTTGAAAACGGAGTTACGGTTTGAAAGTTACGACCAAAACAAGTTCAGAAAACTGATTCAGTTAATCTGGACGCCGTCCAACCATTTTGGACGCCGTCCAAAAGACCTGACGGGCCAGCTGTGATATTTTGAAGTTTTTAAAAGAGGGTATTTGGGTCTTTTCACTTGGGGGTCATTTGGGCCATCAAAACTGATCTAAACTCACCCTTATCCTCATTTTCACCCACAAACACTCCCAACCAAACCCTAGAGAGAGAGAGAGAGAAGTTTTTAGAGAGAGATAGCTTGGTTTGGGGAAGAAGAAGGGTGAATTGGGTCGAGTCGCGAGTGTTAAAGTTGTTCACCTCGTTCACGGCTATGTTGTGGTAGTGTTGGTAAGTTCTAAATCCGAATTTCATTGTTAAGATTATTGTTTGAGTTAGAGTTTGTGTTAGTTAGAGTTATAAACCCATTTATTGTGAAATTTGGGGGTTTTGGGTAAGTTTCATGTAAGTAAGCCTAAATGGGTGACTTAGTGTTTCAATTGATGAAATTGTTAGTTTGGACCTTGCATGTGTTGGTTAAACCTTAGAACACTTGTGTTCACTTGATTTTTGGGTGTAAACCCTAAGTTAGGTCAAAATGGGTCAAATGGGTATTTTGGGTCAAGTAAGGTTGATTCGGTGTCAAATTAAGTTTTGAGTCGAGTTTTGGTGAATCAAGTATGTAAATACTTAATTTAGGTGTTAATTGATGTTTTGGAAATATAACCACTAGTCAATAGTGATTATGGGGTGTTTTATGACTTTGGTCAAAATGAGTAATTTGAATTAGGTCAAAATTGAAGATGACACTAATTTGGATTAAATGAATGTTAAATGCTTTTGTTAAACGTTAAATGATGTTTTTGGATGTAATTACTCGCGAGAAGTGATTTTGGGTTAAAATGATATTTTTAACATAAGTCAAACGTGGTCAAAAGCAAAATGGGTTAATATTGCACGTGTTGGGGTTTTGGTGCAATTGGCGTTTGAAATGATTACTACCTAAGTAGTAATATAGTGTTAAGACCTAGGTTTGGTCTAATTGGGGTAAAGTATGATTTTGGGTTAAATTATACTTTGTTGTGTTGATTTGAATTACCACCCGAAGTGGTAATTGGTTTGTGTCCATTAGGTGTTAAATGGGCGGATTTTACCGAGCAAGGTGTGATCCCTCGGCTAAGGGATGTTTGTGTCGGGTTCTCTTTTAGAGAATGGCTATTTATGTATATATTTTGCCCATGTGTAATATAGGAGATTACTTGCTAGGATTTGAGGACGGAGATCATGTTGTACATGACTTGTGCGGGCATTCCAAGGTGAGTGGAATAATTATATGCGTAGGTATATAATGTATTTATTTGTTGTAGCGTGAGATGTGAAGTGTCGATGTGCTAAGACACCACGTTTCACGTGACGAGTGAAGTGTCGAGGTGTTAAGACGCCACTCGGAGTGAAGCAACGAGGTGTTAAGATGCCACTCTAAGTAATTGACGGGTGAAGCATCTGAAATGCCCCGTCCTAATCCATCTGGACGAAGTCTTCAACAGTTGGTCCCATTGCGAGGTTCTGACCTCTATATGCCATGAACGACTCCATGTAATATGAGCAAATGCACAGCGGAAGATTTCTTTCATACCTGAGAATAAACATGCTTTAAAGTGTCAACCAAAAGGTTGGCGAGTTCATAGGTTTATCTTAAAACAATAAAATTCATCATTTTGATAGATCACTTTTAAAACAATTACTTATGGCAAACACCGATTCAACCTTCTCGGTCCACCGTTTCAATCCGATCGGTCCTTCGGTTCCATCAAATTCCAAAGGTTTGCAGGCAGTGAATTCTTTGTAGGTGCATCCTACACGATTTCCTGTACTGCTAGATCCAAGGTTATTGTTGGTATGTAGCGCAGCCTGTACTGCGGCTATGTTTGAAGCTATAAAAGTACGGAATTCCTCTTCATTCATATTCACGGTGTGTCGAGTAGTCGGTGCCATTTCCTTCAAAATAGTCAAATGGAACAAGTTAATCATACAGAATATTAAGAATTTAATAATCCAAATAGTCGGTGCCATTTCCTTCAAAATAGTCAAATGGAACAATTTAATCATACAGAATATTAAGTGGCGTATTTAATAATCCAAATACACTACTGTAATGAAAAATTTTTTTGTACAAAATATTACTCGTGAAATCTTTAACGGGTAAGTAATACTCGGGAAATATATAAGTTCACAATTAATATGTTACACTGTACATTCTTCAACTTTAATTCAAAAAAAAAAAAACAATCATTAACTATACTCACTACCTTAACTGCAATACACAATCATTTCATACAAATTCAATTACATATTCTGATATTGACGGATCAGAATCCAAGTCATAACTCTGAACTGGTGACATCATTCTTAGATCTCTATATCTTTCAAAGTTATACTTTGACTTCAAAACGGTGAAAGATCCTTTAGCATTGTTATTACCGAAAATAATCTTGCAATTTCTTTTCAAAGTATCCAGTTTTAAATACAGTACACCTTACTCGTGTACGAAATCATTTTTCATAAATCTTAGTAACCGTACACATATCTCGTGTACAAAAATAACATACACATAACCTGTGTATAAAATCATTCTCACGATACATAACATTCATATCAATTGGTGGCAATTATCATGTCCACATAATTCAATGGTGGCAATTATCATGTCCACATAATTCAATGGTGACTGTCCACATAATTCAATGGTGGCAATTATCATGTCCACATAATTCAACGGTGGCAATTATCATGTCCACATAATTTAACAATAATCCGCATAACTTCTGTCTGCATAATAATTCATTCGAGGAATGTTTTGCTTGTATCTATCTTGTCAAACATTTATAAAAGCATTTCATGTATTCGCAGTTCAAAATATATTTCAATAGCATATAATAAAGCAGTTGTAAAAATAGCGCATGTATTCTCAGTCCCAAAAATGTAAAGAGTAAAAGGGAATCAAATGAACTCACAATACTGTATTTTGTACTAAAAATACATATGACGACATTGAACAACTGAACAACGCAGGGTTGGCCTCGGATTCACGAACCTATATCATTTATATATATTAATACCTATAATAGTAATCGAACAAGTTTATATATTATTAATGATTTAATTGTTATTTTAATTAGGTTTTTCATTAATAACCTTATTAATTATATTTATTAATATTTGTTATAAAAGTATTAATATAGTTATGTTATGTGTATTAAATATAGTTTTGTATAATTAATAGTTATTTGATAAAATAATATTGATAATAATAATAAATAAAAGTTATTTTATTTTACAATAATAATAATAATAATAATAATAATAATAATAATAATAATAATAATAATAATAATAATAATAATAATAATAATAATAATAATAATAATAATAATAATAATAGTTATTATGATAATAATATTTATAATATAAAAATAATAATATTAATGTCAAAATAATAATAATGATAGTAATAATAATAATTTTGATAAAAAAAATGATAACTGCTCTAATAATGATAATACTAATAGTAAAAATGTTACTTTTAATATAATTGATAGTTCTTACTAAAAATGATACTAATAATAATATTAATGATATTATTAATAATAATTTTAAGAATACTAATAATAATAATAAAAATAATAATAATAATAATAATAATAATAATAATAATAATAATAATAATAATAATAATAATAATAATAATAATAATAATAATAATAATAATAAATAAGTAAATAACTACCTCAAGGAAGTAGCCCTAACAATAATGCCCAAGTCCGGGTTTGAACCCGCGACGTCCCGCTAACCTGATAATATCCTTAACCATTCTTTCGTTTCTATTTTTCTGATTTAATTACCATCCTAAATATATTTAACTTTTATATCTCTGTTTCATCATCAACCCATGTTCATCATCAAAATAATCATCGAATCATCTTCCATGATTATCATTTAACAACCTCATCATCATGCTTATCATCACAACATCGTTCATAAGCATCATCATCATCGTTAAAAAATATATATATGATCCTCATCGTTTTAAATTTGATAAACTTGTTTGTTAGGTCCACTAATCACAACAAATTCATGGCTTCAGCAAATATAATACGTCCGGAAAAAAAATAATAACTTCAAGATTATGCCCATGTTATCGACCAACTAGTCCCAATTGTTCCCCATGTGGGATCTCCTCACCGAATCCATTATAATACGCGGTATACTATATTAATCCACTTGATTAATTAATAACACTCTATATAATAGCATCCTATAAACAAGTTGTCAAAATGGATCATTCATGAGTTGATGTTTGTCCCACAATCATAACCTAATCCACCATAAATTCGGCTCATGCATTGTAATAATATAATTATCATCCAAACTGACACTTTTGATTTATGAGTCGTTATTGTATGCATTTTAAAAGTGGAATTATAATAGACATAGTGAGGAAAGTAGGCTAGTGGATGTCGTTGTAGTGGTTTAGTGGGGTTATAAAATGGGATTATGATATTTGCAAGTGTAGGTGGTACTTATGAGAACAAATGCGAAGAAACAGAAAATGACAAGTTGCATATGACCACTCATGGCAACTTCATCGACAATATTATTCATGTGGGGTTGTTTGCGGTAGTTTAAAACAGAAATAGGAGATTAAAACGTAGCAGTTGCAGCAAATTCTAGTAGTTATATCGATGGGTTTGGGATTTGTTGAACAACGGTTAGCAACAGGACAATTGTAGCTTCATGTTGGTGACGGTTTTTGGTGCTCTTTTACGATGCAAATGGAGCTAGTTCTTACTCATGTTAAAGAAAAATACAGGTAGTAGCAAACAATGTATTTGGGGTTGTTCATGGGTGATGATGGTTCTGATCTAATAACATACCATAGAAAGTATTTGCATCAAGATTGAAAAGATTGTTTTGAGTATGGTGTGGTTTGAGCTAGTCAAAAATAAGAGAACGATACCAGTTACAGATTTGGCGATAGTTGTGAAAAAATATGGAAGAGAGACAGATTGAGGAATGGAAATGATGATCCGGTTCCACAGTGAAAACAGTTTGTTGGTGTTGGTCTTGAGTAGGTCACGATGTACATAGTTGGTTTGTGATGACCACAAGTGGGTGTTGTTCCAACAGGAAAACATCAACGATAGTAACAAGTTATTTGTTCAGCAGAAAACCCAATTGGTTTTCGTTTTGAGTTGTTGGTGATCAAGGTAGGGTTGTGATGGTTAAATGGCAAGTCATGATGGTGATTTTGGTGAAACATGATTATGATGAACGATGGTTTGATGATTAAAGATGAAGTGAGATGGTGGTTTGAGCTTTTGATTATTTGACTTCAAAACAGGGATCGACACCCAATTTTGTTTATAATTTTCTGTTCAATTCTTGATTTGTAGCTGGTATTATATGTAATAAGATTGAGGTTATGAGTTAATAGTTAAATTTAATCATAATTTAGATTTTGAGAGAGACGTATAACAAACTAGAGACAGACGAATAATTGATCAGAGAATCAATTTAAAATAAATAAATAAAGTGTAAAGCTTGATCATGAGCTGTAACAGATTTTTGTTGGATTATGAATTAAGTCCTAGATTGGTACGAACATTAGACAGGAAAACAAATTATACACAGTAAGATAGCAACTATAACAGATTCTAGGATTCTTACAAATTTTTATAATTTTCATAGTTATTATTAATAATTTATAAATATATTATTTATAATAATACTGATTAATAACAATTATTAATAATACAGACTAATGCATATAACAACACTGATATTAATAATAATAGAAATACTAGTATTATAAATAAATGAATAAAACAATAGGTTGTATTATTTAATAACTATAATAATATAAATGATATTAATAATAAAAGTACTATATGTTTAACATGTCATTTAATATATACTTTTCATTTATATATTTATTTATTTTAATAATGATATCATATTTTATTTTTACTTTACATAGTTAATTTTAACAACATATAATATCTTAAGTTATACTTCAAATTATTATATATATATATATATATATATATATATATATATATATATATATATATATATATATATATATATATATATATATATATATATATATATATATATATAAACATATAAGAATCCATTTACAAAAAGTTGTCCGTGAATCGTTGGGAACGGTTGAAGGTCAATTGAGTATATGAAAATAGTTCAAAATTTTTGAGACTTAACATTAAAGACTTTGCTTATCATGTCGAAATCAAATAAGATTCAGGTTTAAATTTGGTCGGAAATTCCCGGGTCATCACAGCATCGAGGTGTTAAGATGCCACTCGGGGTGAAGCATCGAGGTGTTAAGATGCCACCTAGGAGTGAAGTGTCGAGGTGTTAAGGCGCCACTCCGTAAAGTAAAGAGTGAAGCATCGAGGTGTTAAGATGCCACTCGGGGTGAAGTATCGAGGTGTTAAGATGCCACTCCAAGAAATTAACGGATGAAGTGTCGAGGTGTTAAGACGCCATCCGGGGTGAAGTATCGAGGTGTTAAGATGCCACCCGAGGGTTTAGTGATACAAGGTGTTAAGTACACTAACGGATGTTATGAACACCGATGGCCTTTCGCGAGCGCCATTCCCTTGTACGATTGTTTAACCATGGTTATTATGTTGTAGTGTAGCATATTATATTATTCGGGTTATATATATGCTATTGTTGTGCTAGCTTGTGGTATTGGAGGTTAATAGCTTTATACTTGTGATGATAAGCTAATTGTGTTGCTAGCATGTATGCGGTATGTGAGTAAGTGTTGCAAGTAGGTATATTATATATGTATGTGTATAATTATTGCATTCACTAAGCTTTATGCTTACCCCTCTCGTTGTTTACCTTTTTACAGGTATTGTGATTATGAAGCTAGCTAGTTGTTAGACTAGAGGCTTAGGAGCGCTTGGGCTAGATGGGGTAGCTTTTGGATATTTGGACGCGGATTGGGGATTTGGTAGTCCCCGGGATTATGCTCTTGGTATTGGGTTGGGTTATTGAGTCTTAACCCGTATTTGCAGTGTAAACACTTTTATTTAATGTTTTGTTGATGTAAAACTTGATTGGGTTGTTACAAAGCGTTTGGTTGTTAATTTAAAGTGTTAAATGTGTTTTGAAATGAATTGGAGCTGATCAGGTCTGCTGGACGCCGTCCAGATGGGATGGACGCCGTCCAGTATAACGTGGGTTGGGTGTTTTCTGTCTCAGAACACTTCAGTGTAATTGGACGCCGTCCAAGGATTTGGACGCCGTCCTGTCCTTTGTAATGGACGCTGTCCAGAGGTCTGGACGCCGTCTAGATGGTCTGTTATAAAAAAAAAATTAAGTCGTGTTTTTGGTAAAACGAAGTCGGGTCGTTACACTTATCCTCGTTTCTCTTCATTTTAGTTGCGGAGGTATTAAGTAAAATGCTTTCCAACGATTTGGCAAACGGCTCTCTTCAAGGGTTTAAAGTTAATAACTTTGAAAGAGTGAATCATTCTCAATTTGCGGACGATACTATCCTTTTTGCTCACCCGTCTTGTCAAGAATTAAATCGAATTAATGAAGTGCTTCTTTTGTTCTCTCAAGTATCTAGTCTAACAATTGATCTTTCAAAGAGAAAGTTATATGGTATACATGTTTCAAGGGCTGACTTGAGGTCTTTCGCCGAGGTTATTGGATGTGATGTGGGTTCTTTCCCGTTAGAATATTTGGGGATTCCTATCGATTTTGCTTGTGGTCGTGTTGCTATGTGGGATCCTATTATTCAAAATTTTAAACGAAAACTTGCCGGATGGAAAGGTAGATGCTTGTCTTTCGGTGGACGTCTTTTTATGGTCAAAGCGGTCCTTTTATGTCTACCACTTCTTTTTGCGGCATTGTACAAGGCTCCCTCAAAAGTTATTATTCAATTAGAAGGGTTTCGTAGAAATTTCTTATGGGGTGGTGATTGTTTAAAAACAAAGACGTGCCTCGTTAAATGGCATTCGGTTTGTACTCCGGTTGAAACGGGTGGATTAGGCATCGTTCCTGTTCGTTCCAAAATTTTTGCCTTACTCATTTAATGGTGGTCGAAATTAAATTCAAATAAGTGTTTTGTTTGGCGATCGTTGGTCTGCAACTCTTTTGGAAGATCCTTTTCGGGTAAGTTAATTAATAATGTATCGTCCATTTCTACTTCTAAAATGTCTCCTATTTGGAGAAGTCTTATTAATTTGCACGAAGACGATTCTTTGTCTAACGTTATTGGTGCAAATTGTTGGAGATGTAAACTGGGGGATGATTCTCAAATTTCTTTTTGGAATGATTTTTGGGCAGGTAATTTTTCGCTTCGAGAACGTTATCCGAATTTGTTTCGTTGGTGCTTAGCACAAGATCAAAAAGTATGCTTCTTTCGGTTTCCTGTCTCGATCCAAGTCCCTCAATCAAGCTGGAACCTTCACTTAATCAGTCCATTAACAGAATTGGACTTCTTAAATGCCGAAGAACTTTTGTTCGATTTGCAAGACTTCTATTTGAAGTCATCACCTAATGTTGTTGTTTGGTCCCCGTCTTATAACGGGGAGTATAGTGTTGCGGACGCGGTGCGGTTACTAACAGTTTCGGGGCAAGCGTGTAACATTGAATGGAAGAAATTAATTTGGAATAATCGCGTCTCGTCAAAAATTTCCATCTTCCATTGGCTAGCTTGTAAACGTAGTATTCCGGTTAGAGACATTCTTATCCGAAGGCATATTTTACCCCTGAATCACCCACCTATGTGTACTTGGTGTGAAACCGAGGTCGAAACGGTTGATCATTTATTACTTCATTACCCGTGGACGTTCAAAGTTTGGTCCGAGCTTTTTCAATGGTGGAATATTAGATGGGTCATACCGAGCTCTATTTTGGAGTTCTCGGCCAATTGGTACAATGGTATGGGAATTGGTGATAAGAAATTTTGGAGACTTATTGGCCCGGCCACTATTTGGGCCATTTGGTTAGCTCGTAACGACTTCGTGTTCAATGGCAACTATACATGTTGGGCTTCCATTGTCCGAAAAATCAAACTTAAGGTGTTCGTTTGGGCTACCACATTCAAGTTATGCTTCGGTCACCAATCGTTTGTTTGGAATTCAAATCCCAGGCTTTTATGCTTCTCAATGTAATTTTCAACGTTTTTGTTAGTTTTTTCAAGTTTCAATTCGGTTTAATGTAATACTTTGCTTGTATCGGGTCTCTTTCATTTGTTTGATGAAAGGCCCTCATTTTGGTTTGATATAATACATTCTTTTTCGCCGAAAAAAAAAAAAAAAAAAAAAAAAAAAAAAAAAAAAAAAAAAAAAAAACACTAAAAATCATGACTACCTAAAGTAGTAACTCAAATTTGCAACACTTCCATTAATTGTAACATAACCGATTACACTAACAATATTTACTACAAATTATAGTATTTGATAGAAGTTCTTACCATTCAAAAGGTTTTTGGCCATAATGGCAAGGGAGTAGTGTAGTTCGTATGTTTTCAACACTGTAGTAGGCAAGCACAATGAGACATGGATATAATAACTAATCATGTAAAAGAACTGTAGAGTTCATTAAGGATACATTCTTCAACGTTTTTTACTCAGGGAAGAACAACTACAAGAAAAACCAGATAAAATACATAAACAAGGAAAACACAAAAAATAGTAATATGAAAGATATAAAAGCATAAACTTTGACAGGGCTATAAATAAGTAAACACCTTTTGGACATTGGTTGCAAGACTTGTGATATTTGCTTCAACATTACCACGTACTTCCTGGGCCATCCTACAATGTTCTTCCTTGAAGGTACAATCTTTCATTACTTTAGAATGTTCAAAATGGCCTTTAGCCATTCATATAGATTATAACTGATTAACAAATGAAATTAGTAGCTAGAGCTTTAATTTTCTCATTGAATTACGAGTATTATTTAATCAAAAATACTTGTACAAAGCTACTGAATGTTTTAACTTTTACCTGAAGTATAATTGGGTCCATAACTTCATCAGTTACACGTATTCAAAATTAAGTTGTACTTTTCAATTATGCTGAAAGATATTTGAATTGCTTATCATAGATATAACAGTTGTAGTTATAAGTTTCTGAAAGATATTTGAATTGCTTATCATAGATATAACACTTGTAGTTATAAGTTTATAAAAGAATGATAGGTACCTTAATCCATCTCATTTCCTTAGGATGTAACCCTAAAATAACATAAATTTTTTGAATTTTCTAATTATAGCCCTTAGGGTTATCTTTAAGAAAAATTTTATGCACAAAAAATGGTATATTAAAGTTAATGGGGGTAGTTATTAAGAAATTAGTAAGGTGATTATCATGAAGGTACAAGTGAAATAAGCATGTCCAAAAATCTTAAAAGATAGCCCTTAGGGCTATCTTTAAAAAAAATCCTAAATTTTTTTATCAAAAATATAAACTGGGTACATAGATACTTTTTACGATGACCTACAGCCTATTAGTCCAATGTATTGGTTCTTTTGGGCAAAAAGCAACTGCCTGAAAAAAAAAAACATGAAAAACACATTTCAAACATTTCAATAAACACTTTCTATTCATAAACTTAATCACAAATTTCAAATTCAAAAACATCAAATCTTGAATCGATAAACAAACACAATGAATAATAAAATGAATATTATCTTATAAATTTCGAAGTTTATAAAGGAAACTTGAATTTACAGTTCGAAGCATATAAAAGGAAAATGGAACCGTCAAATAACCTTAACACCTAAATAGTTTGATGTACTGGTTAGTAGTACATTAAGATAATTTAAATTAATCGGTAACTGAACTCGCTGTTGAAGAGCTATATGATGGCATTATAGAAATTTTAAACATATATTGGTTGCAACCTGATTAAGTGATAATCGGTTTCTTAAATCGATGAAAAAATGGTTGTGATATTCATACCTCTATTTGGCAGCGACTTCATTCATGAACTGAAGGTATGAAGTTTTTTCTCCGAATGATTGGTTGGATTCGATTGATAATTTGATAGTGATGAGCATGTAACTATTAGGGTTCCAGAGAGGAAAAACTAGGCGTGTTCAGTTATTCATTGATTAATGAGTTGAGGAAAAGAAATCCAGTGTTTGTGTCTCAAATTTTGAGGACTGTTTAGACTTTTTTACTCAGTTGGTCCTTCTATTATACTCTAAATCGCTAGTTTGGTCCCTCGATTTTTAATTTGGCAATCACAGTCCCTGAGTTATTTTGATTTTGCAATTGGCGTCCCTCCGTCAAATTTCTGTTAGAAATGTCCGTTAACCCTTGTCATGTGCAATGCATGTGAGGGTAAAATTGTCTTTTTACTAAAAACAAGGGACCAACGGCGGAAAAATATCTTAATTAAAAATGAGGGACCACTGGCGCAAACGAAAACAAAAAAAAATTATATATAATTAACTGCTACTGCAGTTCGCTGAGAAATGAAAAAAAATAAAATCGTGATTTTGATTTTTAGAATGTTATAGACTATGATCATAACATGAAATAGGTTCCAAATACTTCCTATAAACTTTACAAATCGTCAATTTAACTTGAATTGAAACGAATAACACGAATTCGATTGATGAACACAGTTTGACTTTTTATCTCAAAAACTTTGACTCGAAAATTGAAGTTTGATAGGAAGAATTGGAATACAAAATTTTGCAGAAAGATTGTTTTGAAGATTCCTAACGAAACTGCATTTACAAATTTTGAAATTTATTTTGAAATCGAACCTTTTGAAATTTTTAATACGTACAGAGCAATACGCTTGTTCTTCTTCATATTTTTTTTTTTAAATTCGATAATTATAAATATGTTGAGGGTGTTAGTGATTGGTAATTGATAAAGATGATAGAGAACTGATTGAATAAACACTACAGCTCGATTGGTATATAAGGAATTTCCTATGGTCGACAAATACAGAAAAATACAAAAAAAAATAAATAAATAAATAAAAGAACGAAAATGATGTCTAATAGATTCAATGTTATTGATTTGTACTAATAGACAAGGAAACAAAATTTAACTGCAGAATGATGTTCTAATTTTATAAATTATACAAATAATATTAATAATTAATAATTAATAAGTATATTAGTAATAATATTAATTAATAATAATTTATATTAATAATAACAATAATATTATTGATAAGATATTAATAACAATAAATTTAAAATACTATTATTGATAAGATATTAATAACAATAAATTTAAAATAATATTATTGATAATTTAAATTAGTTTAATAATGATGATAATAATAATAATAATTAATAATAATAATAATAATAATAATAATAATAATAATAATAATAATAATAATAATAATAATAATAATAATAATAATAATTTATAGATTCCTGTTTTTATAAATTTATAAAATAAAAATATAAACATTATAAGTTTTTTTGCGCCAGTGGTCCCTCACTTTTAGTTAAGATATTTTTGAGCCAGTGGTCCCTTATTTTTAGTAAAAAGACGATTTTATCCTCACATGTATTGCACATGACAAGGTTAACGAACATTTCTAACAGAAATTTGACGGAGGGACGCCAATTGCAAAGTCAAAATAACTCAGGGACTCTGATTGCCAAATTAAAAATCGAGGGACCAAACTAGCGATTTGAGGTATAATAGAGGGACCAACTGAGCAAAAAAGTCGACTGTTTATCTATTTATCTATCTATCTATACTTTCTATTAAAATTTTAAAATAATAATGTTATAAATATAAATAGACATTTTTTAAGCAAAAAAATAAATTAAAAATTAAAAGAAAAATTTTCAGCCACTCTTGTTGATGTCATAAAGAATTTACTTTAAAAAAAATACATTAATCAATCAAACGATAACATAATTTAAAAAAAAAAAAAACCTTTTAGCACATACGTTCATTTTTCTCCAAATCAAAATAAACCCTAGAACATATCTCCTACGCTCTTCAGCGGCTTCTTCTTCTTTTTAGGGTTTTTTCATCTTCATTCTATCATTTTCTTCTTCCATCATCTTCTTCATTAACTATGATCATCTTTTACATTCTTCACCTGCTTTCCCTTCGTGTTTCATCTCCATCAATGTCTTATTTAACAAATTTATTCCGAGCGCCTTTCTTCTCCAATATATTACCTTCTATCTCTAATTTGAAATTGAAATTGATTTTGCCTCTTACCACGTATGTTCTCTTTCAATATAATGTAGAACTTGACAAACGCAACATCGACCTCGACTCACTACTTTGCCCTATATGCAACACAGATGTTGAAACAATCGAACACATACTCTTCAATTGCCCATCCACAACATCCGTTTGGCATGCGATTTTAAAGTGGTGGAATGCCCCAACTAACACACTCACCTCACTACAAGACGTAACCATAAATAACCAATCCTTTAACTCGTCTCAAATCGGATCATACATATGGAAAGCCACCAAATGGGCCTCGATCTACATCATATGGAAATTTCGTAACAACAAAGTCTTCAACAAGAAGGAGTGGAATACCGTAACAATCTTATCCGAGATTCAAACACAAACCTTCGCTTGGATCTCAAAAAGACTTAAAAAAGCATCAATCGAGTGGCATCAATGGTTAATCAATCTCTCCTTCTACACCACATCAAACACACATAGAACAGGAGTTGGTTAAAACTGGAATAAAGGCATCCCTCGGCAAAAATTTGCCGATTTGTAGGACTTCTCCTTTATTTTTCTTGGCGTGACTCCCACTTTCACTTAGTTAAATGGGTAGTAGCAACCAACTTTGTCATCGCAATTGCGGTACTGTATGGGTTCTCCTACCCAGCTCGTCTTTTCAAGTCCGCGGTGTTTAGTGGGTTCCTGTTAAGTTTCAATAAAGGAATTAGTTTGTATTTTTGTTTCTCATTCCTAAATACCATTGTATAGATATAGGGCCTTGTAAATTTTCCGTGATATCAATAAAAATTTATTTGCTTTTAAAATATATATATATATATATATATATATATATATATATATATATATATATATATATATATATATATATATATATATATATATATATATATATATATATATATATATATATAATGTATATTTAGTTTTCTTCTTTGTTATTCAAATTTTCCACATCTTTCCATTTTAGGATCTATCTCAAATCTCAATATCTATAACCTTCTTCCAAAGTATGTTATTTTATATTATTTAATTTATTCATATATCTGTAACCTAGAAGCTAAACGTTTGAATTTAAAGTCATTAAAGATTGGCTTATACAATCGATATGATAAGTTTAAAAATTTAGGCTCATATCTTCAAATCCGTCATATATTTGTAAGCTTGACAGAACTTGCAGTATTCAGGGAAGTTTTTGATTATTTATTTACATTAGGGTTTTTTTATTTTATTTATGGAGTGGTTGTAATACATCTATAATACATGTTTTTCTTTCCTTTTTTTATGTTTACGGTTCTAACAAGATACATTGGAGGAATGTGAATGTATGATGTCATTTAATGGATTGAAGCATTTGTGAAGTTATCATTCATGCTGTATTTTGTAGTATTGTCAAGACAGGTCTTCTTAAATGCACAAGTGCTGATGAAATGTTTGAGACGAATTTGGCATTTTTGCGCTTCAAAAGTTCATCTGTAGCAACAATTACTTCAGCAGCCTGTTGATGGTGATACGTAGGTTAGACCAATATCTATCTATATGTTGACCATTCACCAAAGCTTGACCTTTTAGTCACTGTATGAACGAACTACTTATAGTGTCTTATCAAATCTGTTATGATGACAATGCACAATTATTTAGTCACTGTATCGGCTTTTCATTTTTCAGAATAATGATTGTATGTTACTTAAAGAAAATGTCCCAACTTTATGCATCTAATGGCTAATATATCCGATAGGGTGGTGTTTTAATCACCTATTAGTATATGTTTTTGCTTTATTTAAGTTTAATGAGTAGCCCTTCCCAATTTTCACTGACTAGGGCCAACGGCAAGATGCGGATATCATAAATGGTATTACATATACCATTTTCTTCCTTATAAATCATTAGGTCTTTGCTTGATAATTTATTTATTAGGATTTTTTATTTAAACGAACCTGTGTTTTCACGGGTCATTTCTTGCGAAGTAAAACATAGATCTTTAAATCTACATAGCACTTCTACCTAAGTTGGAATTATATACTAAATATACAACAACAACAACAACAACAACAACAACAACAATAACAAAATCCAATACCACATAAGTGGTGTATGGGGAGGTGAGATGTAGACAATCCTTCCCTTATCCGAGAATTAAGACAAGTCATTTCTCCACTCAAAGTGAAAACCATCTCAAAAGTAGAGAAAGTCATCCCTCTCTCTATTCGACGGATAGAGAGATTGCTTCCGAGTGGACCTCCGGCCAATAAGTAGGAAAAAAGTTTTAAAAAAATAAAATTAAATTAAGAATAAAATTGAGACGCCATGAAAATGGTAAAATCAAATTTCCATGGGTTTTAAATCCTGCCTGAAATTTACTTTAGGCTCTAAGAGTCAATCAAGTCGCCAATAAATCGACGCTTGCTGTCGGCTCAATAACTAGAGCCATTGGTCACAAACAACAGTTAAATAATATTTAACCGTAAGAACGCTTAAGGAAAACTTCAAACCTTTCAACCATTTCATAATTCTGAGGTGAAAATGGTTACTAATAAGACTTGGCCAAGCATTATGGATATCGAAATTCAGTTTCTCCATGGAGAGGCTGTAGCACGAAATCAATGGCTGTGGAGAAACTGAATTTCGATGAAGTACCAGGCATCGATTAGCTCAAGTAATTTATTCTGATACTTGTTACTCAAAACTTGAGGAGAGAAAAAAGATAAAATACAATCCTATCAACCAACAAACTTATATGGTAAACTTGAGACTTCTACAAACATACAAAGAAAAATAAATAGAAATGAAGCATACATGAATCTTTGAAACTGTTTTGGGATATATAAATGACTTTACGTGTCGGGTGCCCCAGAGCAGTCTAAACCCAGGACCAGCATTCATTATATGCATTTGATGGAATGTCTAAACAATCAAAGATTAGTTCGATATAACAACGATAAACACAGTTCATTTGTAAAGAAACCGAACTTACTTCTGGATAATTGTCACCATCAACATTCATATACTAAATATGAATGTTGGTATTTGTGCATGTGAGTGGTACATTTTATGGTTGATTTGTGCAAATGGAAAAACCATAACACTTATGGTTGAATTCTATTCTTTGTATTTGCTTGATTCCTATTTTTGTGATATGTGTGAAATGGATGAAACTAATCACTTTTTTATATATTGCTCGATTCCTAATGGTACTCTGCATTTTTCTGTTTTATTTGTTAAGCTCTTTATTTGTACTCTGAATTTAATCACAATCTCGTGTTTGTTACGCATAACCTATTATTTCTTTGTTAATTTATTTTTTTGTTTGGGCATTCCTTCTTTGTTCTACTCTATAATTTATCTAATTAAGTTTCCAAATTCGAACATAAGTTTTTTCTTTTCAATGATTCGTACGTGAATGTGCAAAAATGAATTGTGAGCTGAATTGGTGTCAAAATGGATCAATACGAAAGAGGTAATGCATAACAATGAATATTATATGAAGTTGGAATAATGGGTTGTGGGTTGAATTGTTAGGAAGAGGGGATCGCCTGGACGTTGGGAGATATAAATTTTAGAGAAAAACAACTCTATTACTCACAAGAATAGATTTACAGAGTATTACAAAACTCTTACAAAAAAAAACTCTCAAGCTCACACACACTCTCTAGGTTGTGATTACACTTCTCTGAGTGATTTGGGATGATTTACAATTGAGGTTTGCACCTCTATTTATAGTAAAAATTCTATGGCGGTGGAAGGGTGTGAACGGAGATGGTGGGCGGCCGTCATCGTGTTCATCTTTGCTTCTTCCATATGAGTTGTCAAGGTTGTCTACTTTGAATATCTAGAAGGTGGGCTTCTAGATTGTAGGCTGAAAATCTTCAATTCTCCCCCTCCAGCCGAATCCACAAACATTCCAGTTATGTCTCTGCATAACTCCAACTTCTCTCGAGTCACCACCTTTGTTAACATATCCGCAGGATTCTCCTTTGTATGGATCTTCACTAGTCTCAACAGTTGTCGATCAATTACCTCGCGTATCCAATGATAGCGAATATCAATATGTTTTGTACGGGAATGGTACATGGAGTTCTTGCTCAAATCTAGAGCACTCTGACTGTCACAATGTACCTTGTACTCCTTTTGCTTGATTCCAAATTCTTGGAGATAACGCTTTAACCACAACATTTCTTTTCCAGCTTCTGCGGCAGCAATATACTCTGCTTCAGTTGTGGATAATGCAACACACTTTTGTAGTCTTGACTGCCATGAAACAGCTCCTCCTGCAAAAGTGTAAATGAATCCTGAAGTAGATTTCCTACTATCAGGATCTCCGGCCATATCCGTATCTGTATAGCCTTCCAAGATTGGATCAGCTTCCCCGCAACAAAGACATAGATTCATTGTACCCTTAAGATATCTGAGAATCCATTTTACCGCATTCCAATGCTCTTTCCCGGGGTTCGAGAGAAAACGACTCACTGTTCCCACTGCGTGAGCAATATCGGGCCTTGTACACATCATTGCATACATCAAACTTCCAACTGCTGAAGAATATGGTACTGAAGACATCTCCCCGATCTCTTCCTTGGATGAGGGACAAGAACTCTTGCTTAACTTGAAATGGTTGGCTAATGGAATGCTAACAGGTTTGGCATTGTTCATATTGAAACGTGAAAGTACTCGTTCAATATACTTCTCTTGAGATAGCCATAACCTTTTATTCTTCCTGTCTCGGGTTATTTGCATTCCCAAAATTTGTTGAGCCTGTCCTAAGTCTTTCATGTCAAAAGACTTAGAGAGTTCCTTCTTCAGCTGGTTGATCTTCGTTGCGTCTTTCCCTACGATCAAAATATCGTCTACATATAGTAGAAGAGCAACGAAATCTCCTTCAGAAAACTTCTGAATGTAGACACACTCATCTGCTGCAGTTTTCTTGTACCCGTGACTCACCATGCACGAGTCAAACTTCTTGTACCACTGCCTAGGTGCCTGCTTTAAACCGTACAAACTTTTCTTCAGCTTGCATACGAGATTATCTCCTGAAACCTCAAAACCTTCTGGCTGCTCCATGTAAATTTCTTCATGTAAATCTCTATGAAGAAAAGCTGTCTTTACATCCATCTGTTCAAGCTCCAAGTTCATACTTGCGACCAATCCAAGTATGACTCTAATTGAAGTCATCTTGACTACTGGTGAAAATATCTCGTCAAAATCAATCCCTTTCTTCTGTTGGAATCCTTTGACTACAAGTCGTGCTTTGTATTTCACCACTTTTCCACTACCATCCTTTTTCAGCTTGAACATCCATTTATTTTTCAGTGCCTTCTTCCCGCGTGGAAGTTCTACAATCTCATAAGTTTGATTTTTCTGCAGAGAATCCATCTCATCCTGCATTGCGAGCAACCATTTTTCTTTATCCTTATAAGTTACCGCTTCATGAAAACTCTCCGGTTCTCCATCTTCAGTAAGTAGAAGGTACTCGGATTCTGGATATCTACTCGATGGAATCCGACCTCGTTCAGATCTACGAACTTCTGGAACATTATGAGGAGATCCACCATCATCTTGACCTTGTGATGGTGCTGGAACGTCTGGTAGATGGGGTTGTGGCTCCCCCTGCTCAGCACCGTCATTTTCCTCATTATCTTCTACTTCTGGCATTTCTTCTTGCACTGAAAATTCATTTCTCATGAATGATTCCGTTGTTGCCTCTGGCACCTGAGCAGCAACATTTGACTTCTGAGATATTGTGGGTTTTTCAATATCTTCTATTGTCTGGCTTTCATGGAACACCACGTCCCTACTTCTGATCACCTTTTTCTCCTTTGGATCCCATAATCTGTATCCAAATTCTTCATCTCCATAGCCTATGAATATGCATGGAGTGGTCCTTGCATCCAGCTTCTGCCTGAGCTCCTTGGATACATGTGCGTACGCCAAACATCCAAATACTCTTAAGTGAGAGTATGATGGATCCTTTCCAGACCAAAGTTTCTCCGGAACTTCAAAATTCAGTGGTACTGATGGAGATCGGTTGATCAAATAACAAGCGGCTCTGACTGCTTCTCCCCAGAATGGCTTTGGCAGCTTAGCCATACCGAGCATGCTTCGAACACGTTCCATGATTGTTCGGTTCATTCTTTCTGCTATACCATTATGTTGAGGGGTACGTGGGACCGTCTTCTCATGTCGGATGCCATATGATCTGCAATAGTCATCGAACTGTCTGGAAGAGTATTCACCGCCATTGTCGGATCGAAGACAATTTAACTTCTTTCCTGTCTCACGTTCTACCATGACATGGAACTGTTTGAAGTAATCGAACACCTGGTCCTTCGTCCGTAAGAAATATACCCACACCTTTCGAGAAGTATCATCGATAAACGTCAGAAAGTATCAATTGCCGCCAATTGATTCAACCTCCAAGGGACCGCAAACATCAGAGTGTACCAGACTGAGTAACTCTGATTTTTTCGTTGAAGAGGAATTAAACGAGACTCTATGCTGCTTACCAAACAGACAATGATTGCAAGAATCTAGTGCAGCATCCTTGTCTACATTGATAAGCTCCTTCTTTATTAGGGTAGACAACCCTTTCTCACTCATGTGACAGAGTCTCTGGTGCCATAAATTTTGTGAAGCCTCCTTTTCTGCAACATTAATACTGTCTGTGCAGATCTTCACATGAGTCTTGTACAGTGTGCCACAAATGTGTCCTCGAGCGACTATCATAGCGCCTCTTGACAATTTCCATGTGCCTTTACTGAAATGACTATCATAGCCCTGTTTGTCGAGAGCTATCCCAGAAAGTAAATTTAGCTGAAGATCTGGCACATGGCGGACATCCTTCAGAGTGATTTCCCATCTTCACAACTCCAAAGTCTCCAGCTTTGTATGTTGTGAAGTATTCCTTGTATAGAGTCACGTGGTAGAAAGCTGCAGTATCTACCACCCATTCTGTGTCTTCTCGTGAGACGTGAAGGCATGTCTCATCATGGGTTGAACAATAAGCTACATCACCTGTGATAGCAACTAATGTTTCTCCACCCTTATTCTTCGGCTGTGAACTGCTTTGACCTTGTTCCTCTTTTAATCTATAGCAGTTCTTCTTCATATGTCCCTCTAATCCACAATGATGGCATTTATATGTTGGTTTTCTGCCATCAGCTGACCTGCCCCTGCTCTTGCTTCTGCCTCTCCATTTATTTTTGCTACTCATTCGCTGTCTCACCCGATTCTCTGTGACAAAGTCATGGGTCTGATCTGTGCCCATGTACTTTCTCCTTGCCTCTTCACTGAATAGGGCATCCTTGACCATTGACATGGTAAGTTTGCCATTCGGGGCTGAGTTGTTGAGTGTTACTACCAGCGTTTCCCAACTATCGGGAAGGGAACTAAGTAGCAGTAGCGCCTGAACTTCATCGCCAAGCGGCATCTCTACAGAAGATAACTGGTTGACCAAGCTCTGGAACTCACTGGTATGCTCGGCAACTGAAGTTCCACTTTTGAGCTTCATGTTGACTAAACGCCTCATCAGCAGGGCTTTATTCCGAGCAGTCTTGGCCTGGTACATGTCCTCCAACTTTTTCCAGAGGACATATGCGTCTGTCTCTTGTGCAACATGGTGGAAGACACTATGATCAATCCATTGACGGATCTGACCAATAGTTTTTCGGTTTGATTTCTTCCACTCTTTCTCTTTGGCAGAATCAGGGTTTATACCCTTCAATTCAATAGGATCGAACAAATCCTTACAGCTGAGGAGATCTTCCATTCGAGGTTTCCACAGCGTGTAGTTTGTGGCTATGAGCAAAATCATAGCTCCGAAAGATGATGTTGACTCTTCTGTGGACATTATCACCTTACAAATAATTTTTCAACACAAACGGGGTTGAATTGTAGAAAACAAAGATAACCGTTACGTCCGAAACGGTTGAAAATGGTGGAATAGACACTTCGAGCTTAAATTCCACTTACGGGGCAAAATTATAATTTTTATAAACTTCAGGGACCAAGAATGAAATTCTGAAAATTTCAGGGACCAAATTGTAAAATTTCAGAATTGCTACAGTACCGCTACAGTACTGCTACAGTACTGCTACAGTGACTTGCTACAGTACCGCCAGCTGCTACAGTGATCGTCTCTCCGGCAAAAATTCCGGCACCGGTCGTCTTCTCCGGTTAGATTCCGGCTAGTTGACCAAACTTTGACCGCGTTTTCTGGGCTCGTTATAACTCCGTTTAAGTCGCCGTTTTTTGCGTTGGACTCGGTTCGACGAGACGAATCCAATGGTATACTCAAAATTGAATTTTGAGAAAACTTCCGAAAACCCAAAAACTCAACCAACGTCTCTAACCTGGCTCTGATACTACTTGTTAGGAAGAGGGGATCGCCTGGACGTTGGGAGATATAAATTTTAGAGAAAAACAACTCTATTACTCACAAGAATAGATTTACAGAGTATTACAAAACTCTTACAAAAAAAAAAAACTCTCAAGCTCACACACACTCTCTAGGTTGTGATTACACTTAACTGAGTGATTTGGGATGATTTACAATTGAGGTTTGCACTTCTATTTATAGTAAAAATTCTATGGCGGTGGAAGGGTGTGAACGGAGATGGTGGGCGGCCGTCATCGTGTTCATCTTTGCTTCTTCCATATGAGTTGTCAAGGTTGCCTACTTTGAATATCTAGAAGGTGGGCTTCTAGATTGTAGGCTGGAAATCTTCATGAATGAGGGTCAAAATATGAGTCTCTTTGTAATTAGTATTTGTGTCGTGACATTCATGTTGGGTCAAGAAATGTAATGAGTTGATACATGTAATACATGTTGTATTTGGTATAGGTGCACCTGTAAAACTTATTTTTAAGTTGAAATGAGTATCAAAATGAATGAAAAAGGAAGCATTAACAGTTAAAGTTTGAAAAATGGACTACGAGCTGAATCTGAATGGGTGTCAAAATGGGTCAAACAGGAAGATGCTAACACTAAAATTAAAAATGAATATTGGCAACTGGTATTTTAAGCTACTTCTTTGAGCATTATGTATTGATGTGTGGTTTTGTCTTGAATTGTACATGCAAGATAAATAGAGTGCGTAAGTGCTATGTTTTTAGTGTGATCGTAATTAGGATTAGTATATTTGTATGAATAAATTCACTTATAACTGTAGATTTTATATATATATATATATATATATATATATATATATATATATATATATATATATATATATATATATATATATATATATATATATATATATATATATATATATATATATATATATATATATATATATATATATATATTATAGCTATATACTGTGATTCAAATTTTATTGATAGTAATATTTTAATATATTATTTTTAGCAAACCCGTGATTTTACGAGCCATCCAACTAGTTACTTATTAATGCTTAGTAAGCGAACTGCATTACGTCAACACGTCTAAATAGTAACGTATTTAGACATGTTCCTCCTTTTTGGTCAATTAGACGTGTCAACACGTCTAAATAGTAACGTAAATAAACGTATCTAGATGTGTTCCTTTTTTTGGTCAATTAGACGTGTCAACACGTCTAAATAGTAACGTTTTTAGACGCATTCCTCCTTTGTGTTGACATGTCTAAATAGTAACGTATTTAGATGTGTTCCTCCATTTATTCTAATTAGACGTGTCTATTTCTTTATACAGACGTGTTAATTTATCAACACGTCTATATATGGAGGTCTAAATGAAGATAATTGTATTGATAAAATTCTCAAGAAATTTAATTGTGAGAATTGTTCGCCGGTTAGTACTCCTATCGATCCTAAATTAAAACTTTTGCCTAATTCGGGAAAAGCCGTAACACAACTTGAATACTCTGAAGCAATAGGTTGTTTGATGTATGCTATGACTAGCACTAAACCGGATATTTCTTATGCCGTGGAAAAATTGATTAGATTCACAAGTAACCCGGGAACTCAACAATAGCATGCAATTAATAGAGTATTCAAGTACTTGAAGCAAATCATTGATTATGGTATCATATATTCCGGATTTCCTCCTATCATAGAAGGATATCCAGATGCTAGTTGGATTATCAATGTTGAAGATCATTCATCTACAACGGGTTGAATATTCCTACTTGGTGGAGGAGCTATTTCATGGGCATCAAAGAAACAAACGTGTATTACTACTTCGACCATGGAATCTGAGTTTGTAGCTTTGGCTACGACAGGTAATGAAACCAAATGGTTAAGGAATTTAATCTATGAGATTCCTTGGTGGCCATATCCTATCTCTCATATATGTATACATTGTGATATCACTTCAACTTTGGCTAAGGCTTATAGCCATATATATAATGGAATGTCTAAACACTTTGGTGTTATACATAGCATGATTCGAGAGTTGATCGCCAATAGAATAATTTCTGTTGACTATGTGACATCACAATAAAATTTGGCGGATCACTTGACCAAAGGATTAGCAAGGGACTTAGTGCACAAGTCTGCTATTGGTGTGGAATTGAAGTCCATTTAGATCTTCCATAATGGGATACCCAATTTCCTTCTAGCACAACGCTAGGAGCTGAATTCAATGTAGAAAGCCTACTATTTGTAGATTGGAACACACGTAAATATGATCCCATGGTATGTCTTCGGACCAACAAGATATAGTAAGGTTGAATTTAACAATTCTTAATAGTTTTCTTGAAAAATTGCATTGTAGGAGCAAGATTGATGAAAACTACCTATATGGACATGAAGTTTTGCCACTTCAAGAAAGCTTGGACTTGGCTTTTTATATGTTCATGAGAGGATTGGGACACATGGCTTGTAAAGTGTCGAGTTATTGTAGAACGTACAAAACTGATGTGTATATTATCTTCTAGTTTTCAAATGGATTGATGGGTTCAAACGTTACGAGCACTGATGATGTGTGCTCAACACTCTATAAAAACTAAGATCAAATACCATAAATAAATAAACAAGTCACGAGAACTATAACTCGATCATCATAGCAATTTGCATGTAAGTTTTCAATTAAGTTCGTCCCAAGAGAGTATGCTTAATTGGAATTTGAAAACTAACAATTGTCCCTTGGTTTTGATTGGGGGTTTTGTATGATTTCAGATTAAAACCAGATTATCAACTAGCAAAGTAATACAAAGGAAAGATAATAATTAAACTAAGTGTGTTCACTCGCAATAATCCCCTCTAAGCATTGGATTGCCCCTTTTCCTTTTTATTGCACAATGATGATGTACATATTATGTGTTTAATGTTACCACTAAACTTGGATCAATCAAGGTTATGAACTCACGTAGACTCTCTTAGATAACCAAATTAAGTTGAGTAGTCGTTAAGACTATGATCATGGATTGAATTCACATAAACTCATTTAATCAAATCAATCACTTGAAATTACTAACACTCGTATAGTTTTGACTAAAAGCCATTTGAATCACCAACCAAATCAAAGACACAATCACTTGAAATCATAACATAGTTGTCTAGATCACTTAATTGAGTTAAAGTATAAATTGAATCCCAATTCAAATCACTAAGTAATGGTTAACAATTTATATCATCAAATAAAGCTTAAAACTCATATAGTAGTGGTTTTCCAATCTAGCTCAACAATATAACTCAAATAATTCATTTATACATCAATATTTCATCAATCTAGGGCAAATCCATACAAAGAGGTTCATAAAACAAGAAAATACAATAAATCTAGCCAAGCATGGCTAGAATAATACTAATCAAAGTAGTAAATGAGCAAACAAACATCATTATTACAAATTAGGAAAGATTGTACCAAATTGAGATCTAAAAACTACTAGAAATGATGAAGAAGATGAAGATCTTAATAAATTCAAATGAATCCTTGAACTAGCAATCAAATAGCACCTCCAAACTTCAATCTATGATGAAGATGATGATTTTGGGTGAAATTCGTGACCTAAAATTGTAGCTCCCTTTTCTAAACCCTAACTTATTCCTTTTATATGTGGAAAAATCTGAACCCAAAACAGCGTAGGTGTGCTGCACCAGTTATATGGTGTGCCACATCATTTTCTAGGAGACAGGTGCGCTGCACCTGGAAGGTTGTGCGCCACACCATTATACGTGAAAAAACTGCCAAATCTTCTAATATGATTTTCAACCATTCCTTTGATTTGGTGCACCATACCTAACGCTAGGTGCGATGAACTATTGCACTGCACTTCTAAAACACTTGAATTCGCAATCTAAGCTTGCACATTCAATTTTGCTTTCAACTTGCCTTGCACTTTGGTTCACTATTTAGACTAGATTTTGGTCAATTTTGCATCAAGATAAGCTTTTAGCCTTGAACCAACATACATGCATAAATATCCATCTTACAAGCTCAATAATCCTCAAAAATGAGTGAAACGAGGGAGATATTGCGATGTAAAACATAGAAAAATCGAGCAATTTCAAATCCCCACACTTAGGTCTTGCTTGTCTTCAAACAAGCTCAAATCAATAAACTATGGAGATAGTGCCTCAAGACCCATAATAGGATAGCAAGATCAAATCTAGGTGCAAAAATCATAACATATGGTAAACTCAAAGAATTACTTCAATGAGCATGCAACTTCAATGGCCCAAATGATTTCCAAAAACTTGAACTCTCATGTGACGCCCCGTACAAAACCATCGTGTACGGTTCATCAACAACAGGATCATTACAAGGTAAAACACTATATACTGTTTGAAAACCAGTTTTGCATTCATAAAAAGATAACGTTTTACAAAAGACAACGTGCTTCCTAGGAATAGAAGCATAAACATAAGTACGTGACCTAA
Organism: Rutidosis leptorrhynchoides; assembly: GCF_046630445.1. Classification (NCBI taxonomy): domain Eukaryota; kingdom Viridiplantae; phylum Streptophyta; class Magnoliopsida; order Asterales; family Asteraceae; genus Rutidosis; species Rutidosis leptorrhynchoides. The sequence goes on from NC_092341.1 coordinate 111,264,232, forward strand.
AGGTCGTTACAAAGCCATTGTTTGAAAATAATGTAAGTTACGAATGCAAAAGAAAAGTTCCATGATTGAGACATCTCTAAGTAATGCAATGGAAATCTAACACAACAGGTCCATAACAGCAAGTCTATAACACCAAGACAGCAATTCTAACAGCGGAAGCAACATCGTCTAAGCATTTGAGAAATACACGATTAAAATTCAACACAAATGTTGGTGAGCTATAGTTTGTAATCAGTAAAGTAATGTAGACCACGAGATTTCAGTGCTTCAATCAGCAGTTTAAATCAGTATGTAAAGTATATGCTTAACCGTGGGCACCTAGTAACTAGACTCAACGTATGTATATCACCCCCTAAAAGTGCACTTGGCGAGTGCGTTTGTCCTCGAAGTATTGAATAACCGTTGAATGCTAGCGCGACTAGCTCGAGTGGGGTTTTCAAACCCTATGGATCCATATCTAAGATTTGTAGTGACCCGAACTTTTCTATGTTTATATATATTAAATGAAATTGTTATTTACATGATTAAGTGTTTCCAACATGTTAAGCAATCAAACTTGTTAAGACTTGATTAATTGAAATAGGTTTCATATAGACAATTGACCACCTAAGTTGACCGGTGATTCACGAACGTTAAAACTTGTAAAAACTATATGATGACATATATATGATTATATATATAGTTAACATGATATTATGATAATTAAGTATCTCATTAGGTATTTTAACAATGATTTATATACATAAAATTGAGTTTATTGAATTAAGAAACTCGAAACGATATATATAACGATTATCGTTATAACAACGTCTTATTAAATACATATGAATCATATTAAGATATTGATACACTTTGTTTAATCATGATAAATGATAATTAAACATGTCATTAAGTGTATTAACAATCAACTACATATGTAAAAACAAGACTACTAACTTAATGATTTCGAAACGAGACATATATGTAACGATTATCGTTGTAACAACATTTAACTGTATATATATATATATATCATACTAAGATATATTAATATATTATAATATCATGATAATGTAATAATTTAACATCTCTTTAGATATAATAAACAATGGGTTAACAACATTTAAAAATATCGTTAACCTAAAGGTTTCAAAACAACATTTACATGTAACGACTAACGATGACTTAACGACTCAGTTAAAATGTATATACATGTAGTGTTTTAATATGTATTCATACACTTTTGAAAGACTTCAATACACTTATCAAAATACTTCTACCTAACAAAAATTCTTACAATTACATCCTCGTTCAGTTTCATCAACAATTCTACTCGTATGCACACGTATTCGTACTCGTACAATAGATAGCTTTTAGATGTATGTACTATTGGTATATACACTCCAATGATCAGGTCTTAGTAGCCCATGTGAGTCACCTAACACATGTGGGAACCATCATTTGGCAACTAGCATGAAATATCTCATAAAATAACAAAAATATTAGTAATCATTCATGACTTATTTACATGTAAACAAAATTACACATCCTTTATATCTAATCCATATACCAACGACTAAAAACACCTACAAACACTTTCATTCTTCAATTTTCTTCATCTAATTGATCTCTCTCAAGTTCTATCTTCAAGTTATAAGTGTTCTTCATAAATTCTATAAGTTCTAGTTTCATAAAATCAAGAATACTTCCAAGTTTGCTAGCTTACTTCCAATCTTGTAAAGTGATCATCCAACCTCAAGAAATCTTTCTTATTTACAGTAAGATAACTTTCTAATATAAGGTAATACTCATATTCAAACTCTGATTCAATTTCTATAACTATAACAATCTTATTTCGAGTGGAAATCTTACTTGAACTTGTTTTCGTGTCATGATTCTGCTTCAAGAACTTTCAAGCCATCCAAGGATCCTTTAAAGCTAGATCTATTTTTCTCAATTCCAGTAGGTTTATCCAAAAAATTTGAGGTAGTAATGATGTTCATAACATCATTCGATTCATATATATAAAACTTCCTTATTCGAAAGTTTAAACTTGAAATCACTAGAACATAGTTTAGTTAATTCTAAACTTGTTCGCAAACAAAAGTTAATCCTTCTAACTTGACTTTTAAAATCAACTAAACACATGTTCTATATCTATATGATATGCTAACTTAATGATTTAAAACCTGGAAACACGAAAAATACTGTAAAACCCGACATACGCCGTCGTAATAACACCGCGGGCTGTTTTGGGTTTGATAATTAAAAGCTATGATAAAATTTGATTTAAAAGTTGTTCTTCTGGAAAAATGATTTTTCTTATGAACATGAAACTATATCCATAAATCATGGTTAAACTCAAAGTGGAAGTATGTTTTTCAAAATGGTCATCAAGACGTCGTTCTTTCGACTGAAATGACTACCTCTTACAAAAACGACTTGTAACTTATATTTCTGAACATAAACCTATACTTTTTATGTTTATATTCATAAAATAGATTTCAATATGAAACCATAGCAATTTGATTCACTCAAAACGTATTTAAAACGAAGAAGTTATGGGTAAAACAAGATTGGATATTTTTTGATTGTTGTAGCTACGGGAAATATTGTAACAATTCTATACAAATCATATCCTAGCTAACTTATATTGTATTATACATGTATTCTAATATATTATGTAATCTTGGAATACCATAGACATGTATTCAAATGTTTTGACATATCATATCGACCCATGTATATATATTATTTGGAACAACCATAGACACTCTATATGCAGTAATGTTTGAGTTAGCTATGCAGGGTTGAGGTTGATTCCAAAAATATATATACTTTGAGTTATGATCTAGCCTGAGACGTGTATACACCGGGTCATGGATTGATTCAAGATAATATATATATCAATTTATTTCTGTACATCTAACTATGGACAACTAGTTGTAGGTTATTAACGAGGACAGCTGACTTAATAAACTTAAAACATCAAAATGTATTAAAAATGTTGTAAATATATTTTGAACATACTTTGATATATATATATATATATATATATATATATATATATATATATATATATATATATATATATATATATATATATATATATATATTTGTTATAGGTTTGTGAATCGACCAGTGGCCAAGTCTTACTCCCGACGAAGTAAAAATCCGTGAAAGTGAGTTATAGTCCCACTTTTAAAATCTAATATTTTGGGATGAGAATACATGCAGTTTTATAAATGTTTTAAGAAATAGACACAAGTAAATGAAACTACATTATATGGGTGAATGATCGAAGCCGAATATGCCCCTTTTGCTTGGTAGCCTAAGAATTAGTAAACCGATCTACTAATTGACGCGAATCCTAAAGATAGATCTATTGGGCCTAACGAACCCCATCCAAAGTACCAGATGCTTTAGTACTTCGAATTCGTTTTTATCATGTCTGAAGGATTTCCCGAAATGATAGGGGATATTATTATATGCATCTTGTTAATGTCGATTACCAGATGTTCACCATATGAATGATTTTTATCTCTATGTATGGGATGTATATTGAAATATGAAATCTTGTGGTCTATTATTATGATTTGATAATATATAGGTTAAACCTATAACTCACTAACATTTTTGTTGACATTTTAAGCATGTTTATTCTCAGGTGATTATTAAGAGCTTCCGCTGTTGCATACTAAAATAAGGACAAGATTTGGAATCCATGCTTGTATGATATTATGTAAAAACTGCATTCAAGAAACTTATTTTGATGTAATATATTCTTATTGTAAACCATTATGTAATGGTCGTGTGTAAACGGTATATTTTAGATTATCATTATTTGATAATCTACGTAATGCTTTTTAAACCTTTATAGATAAAATAAAGGTTATGGTTGTTTTAAAAATGAATGCAGTCTTTGAAAAACGTCTCATATAGAGGTCAAAACCTCGCGACGAAATCAATTAATATGGAACATTTATAATTAATATGAACGGGACATTTCAGTTGGTATCCGAGCGTTGGTCTTAGAGAACCAGAAATTTGCATTAGTGTGTCTTATCGAGTTTGTTAGGATACATTAGTGAGTCTGGACTTCGACCGTGTTTTCTTTAAAAATGATTGCTTAACACTTTAATTGGAAACTATATATTATTAACATGTAAATATTATGTGATATATTAACCTCTTAATGTGTTTGATATTGTGTGATAGATGTCTACCACTAGTACAAATCCCATGGATTCACTTAATAATAATGAAGAGTCGAATATATTTTGAGAAGATTCACAAATTCCCGAAGAAGAACCGGAAGAAGAGGAACCGGAAGAGGAGGAACCGGAAGAGGAGGGACCGGAAGAGGAGGAACCGGAAGAGGAGGAACCAGAAGAAGAAGAGGTTCCGGAGGAAGAAATATTGATACCTATAGTAAATCGATTAAATAAAAGAAAATCCTCAACCAACGGACCAAAGTTAATAATGGTCAATGGTGTTTCCGCCGAGGAAGCAATATATTGGGAAGATTACCAATTTTCTGATGAATCGGATCCCGATGAGGATTCCGATGATGTTATAGAAATTACCTCGACCCAATTTAATAAAGCGAAAGAAAATAATAAGGGAATAGGTATAAAAATAAAGAAACCCGATTCCAACCCCGATGAACTATATATGTATCGGCAACATCCGTATTTCCTAAAATGTAACAATGACCCGGGAACCTCTAAACCACCAGGTTTTTCTAAACCATTGTGGAAAACGACGGATCGTATTAGAGGAACACCATATATTCCTAGAAAATTAGGAAAACGAACCAAGTCCGAAGAAGAAGAAACCAGTAATTCAGATTAGAGGGTTGTAATCATGTTGTGTATTATATGTATTGTAGTGTGCTTGTACTTTTATGTTCCATGTAAAAATTGCTTGTATTGTTTGTTAATTATCTTTTACGAATCTAATCCTTGTCTATTTTACAGTATAAAAACAAAATGGACGTTAAGGGTAGACAACCGAATATTTTAGAAGATCTACCAGAGGATATGATTGAGGAAATCTTGTCTAGAGTCGGTCAGAATTCATCAGCACAATTAATTATGGAAAAATTAAGTTGTCAAACATTTGAAAGACTTTCCAGAAATGCCTTAGTTTATAAAAGGCTTTTCTTTGATAGGTGGGTTATATCACATTGGGGAGACCGTAAGTTACGCCGTGTTTTCTTTAAAGTGTTAAATGCGGGGAACCCAAATGCAATTTTACGCTACGGGTTAAGAACCTATTTTGACTCAACATATCCCAACATAGGATTTCGTGAATTAGAAAGAGCTTCTAACATGCAACATAAAGAAGCATGTTATGCTTACGGGTTAGTGATGTTCGCTTCTTACCAAAGTGAGAAAAAGAACATCGGATTGCAGCTTTTAAATAAAACCTTTCCACAAGTGACGGATTCAGTAGTTGGGGTGAGAAACAAGATTTTCAGATTATTACGGGGCTGTTGGACATTACGAAACCCTCGTCCTTTTGACGACATTACAACATGCTGCCTAGCCAATGGTCATAACGGTTATTTTCCACAAGACCAAGGATGGGAAGTCGTCTTAGTAAAACCAGAATGCATGACTTGTTTCTGGACTTATGAATTATGTGTCTTTATTTCCTTTGCTGAACAACTTGCGTATTAACTAGATTTATCTTCAAAACTGTCCTGTATCAAAGTGTACTATATTTCATGTTATATGCAATATAGCGATGTTGTAAGTTTGAAGAATATTTATATGTGATATATTATTATAATCAGTTTTTCATATGGAATTGTAGTAGTTGAATTGTATATTAGCTACTAAGTATGAACTTAACAGGTAGGTAGTACCTGAATTTAAACTTATAAAATGCTAATATGAAGAAGAAGCTTTTATAAATGAGTTCATATTATGTTACGAAATACTATTGACTACTCTTAATATTCTGTTTGATTAACTCGATTCAGTTGGCTATTTTGAAGGAAATGGCACCGACTACTCGACACACCATGAATATGAGTGAAGAGGAATTTCGTACCTTTCTTGCTGCAAACATTGCCGCAGTACAGGCTGCGCTACATACCAACAATAACTCTGAATCTAGCAATGCAGCTAATGGCACAAGAAATCGTGTAGGATGCTCCTACAAAGAATTCACTTCCTGTAAACCTTTGGAATTTGATGGAACCGAAGGACCAATTGGATTGAAACGGTGGACCGAGAAAGTCGAATCGGTATTTGCCATAAGTAAGTGTATTGAAGAGGACAAAGTTAAGTACGCTACGCATACCTTCACAGGTACTGCGTTAACGTGGTGGAACACCTATCTTGAACATGTAGGACAAAATGCTGCTTACGCACTACCGTGGTCGGCATTCAAGAAATTGATGAACGAGCAGTACCATCCTAGAAACGAAGTCAATAAGCTCAAGGTAGAGCTTAGAGACACCACGTATGAACGACGATTCATAGAGTTGTGCCTATTGTGTTCGGGAGCGTTCGAAGATGAAGAAGAAAAGATCGACGCGTTTGTAAAAGGGTTACCAGTAAGGATTCAAGAAGATGTGAGTTCACACGAGCCCGCTTCCATACAAAAGGCAAGTCGAATGGCTCATAAACTCATAAATCAAATTGAGGGAAGAATTAAAGAGCAGGCGGCCGAAGAAGCCAACACGAAACAACTCAAGAGGAAGTGGGAGGAAAATGGTGACAAGAGTCACCAGTACAACAACAATAACAATTACAATCACAATCGCAACAACTATCCCAACAACCGCAACAACAATCGCAACAATAACCGCAATCCTAACAATAACTACAACAAACATCCCAACAACAACAACTACTACAACAACCGTTTCAACAACAATAACAATCCCAACAACAACCTCAATAACAACAACGGCAACAAAAACCAAAAACAGCCATGTCATAGGTGTGAAGAAAATCATCAGGGGTTTTGCACGACATTTTGCAACAGGTGTAAAAGAAATGGTCATAGCGCGACAAAGTGTGAGGTCTACGGACCAAAGTTTAACAGAACTAAAGGAATAAATAGTGTCGGAACAAGTAATGCCGGAACGAATAGTGTCGGAGCAAGTAATACCAACGCTGTTTGTTATAAATGTGGAAAACCAAACCACATTATTAGAAATTGCCCGAATCAGGGGAATACTAATGGGCAGGGCCGTGGAAGAGTTTTCAATATTAATGCGGCAGAAGCACAGGAAGACCCGGAGCTTGTTACGGGTACATTTCTTATTGACGATAAATCTGCTTATGTTTTATTTGATTCGGGTGCGGATAGAAGCTATATGAGTAGAGAATTTTGTGCTAAATTAAGTTGCCCATTGACGCCTTTGGGTAATAAATTTTTACTCGAATTAGCAAATGGTAAATTAATTTCAGCAGATAATATATGCCGGGATAGAGAAATTAAACTGGGTGATGAAACGTTTAAGATTGATTTAATACCAGTCGAGTTAGGGAGTTTTGATGTAATAATTGACATGGACTGGTTGAAGAAGGTAAGAGCAGAGGTCGTTTGTTACAAAAATGCGATTCGCATTATGCGTGAAAAAGAAAAACCTTTAATGGTGTACGGAGAAAAGAACAACGCGAAGTTAAATCTTATTAGTAGTTTGAAGGCACAAAAAATAATAAGAAAAGGTTGTTATGTCATTCTAGCACACATCGAGGAAGTTAAACCTGAAGAAAAGAACATCAGTGATGTTCCCGTCGCAAAAGAATTTTTCGATGTATTTCCGAAAGAATTACCGGGATTACCCCCACATCGATCCGTTGAATTTCAAATAGACCTTGTACCAGGAGCTGCACCAATAGCTCGTGCTCCATACAGACTTGCAACCAGCAAAATGAAAGAATTACAAAGTCAGTTACAGGAACTTTTAGAGCGTGGTTTCATTCGACCAAGTACATCACCGTGGGGAGCTCCTGTTCTGTTTGTCAAGAAGAAAGATGGTACATTTAGGTTGTGTATCGACTACTGAGAGTTGAACAAACTTACCATCAAGAACCGTTACCTATTACTGAGAATCGACGACTTATTTGATCAACTACAAGGCTCATTGGTTTATTCGAAGATCGATTTACGTTCTGGATATCACCAAATGCGGGTGAAAGAGGATGACATTCCGAAGACTGCTTTTAGGACGCGTTACGGTCATTAAGAGTTTATGGTTATGCCGTTTGGATTGACTAACGCACCAGCTGTGTTCATGGACCTCATGAACCGAGTGTGTGGGCCATATCTTGACAAGTTTGTCATTGTTTTCATCGATGACATACTTATTTACTCGAAGAATGATCAAGAGCATGAAGAACATTTGAGAAAAGTGCTAGAGTTGCGGAGAAAAGAAAAACTGTACGCTAAGTTTTCAAAGTGTGCATTTTGGTTGGAAGAAGGTCAATTCCTCGGTCATATAGTGAACAAAGAAGGTATTCAGGTGGATCCAGCAAAGATTGAAACCGTTGAAAAGTGGGAAACCCCGAAAACTCCAAAACACATACGCCAATTTTTAGGGCTAGCTGGTTATTACAGGAGATTCATCCAAGATTTTTCCAAAATAGCAAAACCCTTGACTCCATTAACGCATAAAGGGAGGAAATTTGAATGGAAGGATGAACAAGAAAAAGCGTTTCAATTGTTGAAGAAAAAGTTAACTACGGCACCTATATTGTCATTACCTGAAGGGAATGATGATTTTGTGATATATTGTGATGCCTCAAAGCAAGGTCTCGGTTGTGTATTAATGCAACGAACGAAAGTAATTGCATATGGGTCTAGACAATTGAAGATTCACGAGTAGAATTATATGATGCATGATTTGGAATTAGGCGTGGTTGTTTTTGCATTAAAGACTTTGAGGCACTACTTATATGGGGTCAAAAGTATTATATATACCGACCACAAAAGTATTCACAACATATTTAATTAGAAACAACTGAACATGAGGCAGCGCAGATGGATTGAATTGTTGAATGATTACGACTTTGAGATTCGTTATCACTCGGGGAAGGCAAATGTGGTAGCCGACGCCTTGAGCAGAAAGGACAGAGAACCCATTCGAGTAAAAGCTATGAATATAATGATTCACACTAACCTTACTACTCAAATAAAGGAGGCGCAACAAGGAGTTTTAAAAGAGGGAAATTTAAAGGATGAAATACCCAAAGGATCGGAGAAGCATCTTAATATTCGGGAAGACGGAACCCGGTATAGGGCTGAAAGGATTTGGGTACCAAAATTTAGAGATATAAGAGAAATGGTACTTAGAGAAGCTCATAAAACCAGATACTCAATACATCCTGGAACGGGGAAGATGTACAAGGATCTCAAGAAATATTTTTGGTGGCCGGGTATGAAAGCCGATGTTGCTAAATACGTAGGAGAATGTTTGACGTGTTCTAAGGTCAAAGCTGAGCATCAGAAACTATCAGGTCTACTTCAACACCCCGAAATCCCGGAATGGAAATGGGAAAACATTACCATGGATTTCATCACTAAATTGCCAAGGACTGCAAGTGGTTTTGATACTATTTAGGTAATAGTTGATCGTCTCACCAAATCAGCACACTTCCTGCCAATAAGAGAAGATGGCAATATGGAGAAGTTAGCATGACTGTATTTGAAGGAAGTCATCTCCAGACATGGAATACCAATCTCTATTATCTCTGATAGGGATGGCAGATTTATTTCAAGATTCTGGCAGACATTACAGCAAGCATTAGGAACTCGTCTAGACATGAGTACTGCCTATCATCCACAAACTGATGGGCAGAGCGAAAGGATGATACAAACGCTTGAAGACATGCTACGAGCATGTGTTATTGATTTCAGAAACAGTTGAGATCGACATCTACCGTTAGCGGAATTTTCCTACAACAACAGCTACCATTCAAGCATTGAGATGGCGCCGTTTGAAGCACTTTATGGTAGAAAGTGTAGGTCTCCGATTTGTTGGAGTGAAGTGGGGGATAGACAGATTACGGGTCCATAGATAATACAAGAAACTACCGAGAAGATCATCCAAATTCAACAACGGTTGAAAACCGCCCAAAGTCGACAAAAGAGCTACGCCGACATTAAAAGAAAAGATATAGAATTTGAAATTGGAGAGATGCTCATGCTTAAGGTTGCACCTTGGAAAGGCGTTGTTTGATTTGGTAAACGAGGGAAATTAAATCCAAGGTATATAGGACCATTCAAGATTATTGATCATGTCAGACTAGTAGCTTACCGACTTGAATTACCACAACAACTCGCGGCTGTACATAAAACTTTCCACGTCTCAAATTTGAAGAAATGTTTTGCTAAAGAAGATCTCACTATTCCGTTAGACAAAATCCAAATCAACGAAAAACTTCAATTCGTCGAAGAACCCGTCGAAATAATGGATCGTGAGGTTAAAAGACTTAAGCAAAACAAGATACCAATTGTTAAAGTTCGATGGAATGCTCGTAGAGGACCTGAGTTCACCTGGGAATGAGAAGATCAGATGAAGAAGAAATACCCGCACTTATTTCCAGAAGATACGTCAACACCTCCAACTGCTTAAAATTTCGGGATGAAATTTATTTAACGGGTAGGTACTATACCCGCACTTATATATATTAAATGAAATTGTTATTTACATGATTAAGTGTTTCCAACATGTTAAGCAATCAAACTTGTTAATACTTGATTAATTGAAATAGGTTTCATATAGACAATTGACCACCCAAGTTGACCGGTGATTCACGAACGTTAAAACTTGTAAAAACTATATGATGACATATATATGATTATATATATAGTTAACATGATATTATGATAAGTAAGTATCTCATTAGGTATTTTAACAATGAGTTATATACATAAAATTGAGTTTATTGAATTAAGAAACTAGAAACGATATATATAACGATTATCGTTATAACAACGTCTTACTAAATACATATGAATCATATTAAGATATTGATACACTATGTTTAATCATGATAAATGATAATTAAACATGTTATTAAGTGTATTAACAATGAACTACATATGTAAAAACAAGACTACTAACTTAATGATTTCGAAACGAGACATATATGTAACGATTATCGTTGTAACAACATTTAACTGTATATATATCATACTAAGATATATTAATATATCATAATATCATGATAATGTAATAATTTAACATCTCTTTAGATATAATAAACAATGGGTTAACAACATTTAACAAGATCGTTAACCTAAAGGTTTTAAAACAATATTTACATGTAACGACTAACGATGACTTAACGACTCAGTTAAAATGTATATACATGTAGTGTTTTAATATGTATTCATAAACTTTTGAAAGACTTCAATACACTTATCAAAATACTTCTACTTAATAAAAATGCTTACAATTACATCCTCGTTCAGTTTCATCAACAATTCTACTCGTATGCACCCGTATTCGTACTCGTACGATACACAGATTTTAGATGTATTTACTATTGGTATATACACTCCAATGATCAGTTCTTAGCAACCCATGTGAGTCACCTAACACATGTGGGAACCATCATTTGACAACTAGCATGAAATATCTCATAAAGTTACAAAAATACTAGTAATCATTCATGACTTATTTACATGTAAACAAAATTACACATCGTTTATATCTAAACCATATACCAATGACAAAAAACACCTACAAACACATTCATTCTTCAATTTTCTTCATCTAATTGATCTCTATCAAGTTCTTTCTTCAAGTTCCAAGTGTTCTTAATAAATTCTATAAGTTCTAGTTTCATAAAATCAAGAATACTTCCAAGTTTGCTAGCTTACTTCCAATCTTGTAAAGTGATCATCCAACCTCAAGAAAACTTTCTTATTTACAGTAATATATCTTTCTAATACAAGATAATACTCATATTCAAACTTTGATTTAATTTCTATAACTATAACAATCTTATTTCGAGTGGAAATCTTACTTGAACTTGTTTTCATGTCATGATTCTGCTTCACGAACTTTCAAGCCATCCAAGGATCCTTTGAAGCTAGATCTATTTTTCTCATTTCCAGTAGGTTTATCCACAAAACTTGATTTAGTAATGATGTTCATAACATCATTCGATTCATATATATAAAACTACCTTATTCGAAGGTTTAAACTTGAAATCACTAGAACATAGTTTAGTTAATTCTAAACTTGTTCGCAAACAAAAGTTAATCCTTCTAACTTGAATTTTAAAATCAACTAAACATATGTTCTATATCTATATGATATGCTAACTTAATGATTTAAAACCTGTAAACACAAAAAACACTGTAAAACCGGACATACACCGTCGTAGTAACACCGCGGGCAGTTTTGGGTTTGATAATTAAAAACTATGATAAACTTTTATTTAAAATTTGTTCTTATGGGAAATTGATTTTTCTTATGAACATGAAACTATATCCCAAAATCATGGTTAAACTCAAAGTGGAAGTATGTTTTTCAAAATGGTCATCAAGACGTCGTTCTTTCGACTGAAATGACTACCTCTTACAAAAATGACTTGTAATTTATATTTCTGAATATAAACCTATACTTTTTCTATTTAGATTCAAAAAATAAAGTTCAATATGAAACCATAGCAATTTGATTCACTCAAAACGGATTTAAAACGAAGAAGTTATGGGTAAAACAAGATTGGATATTTTTTGATTGTTGTAGCTACGGGAAATATTGTAACAATTCTATACAAATCATATCCTAGCTAACTTATATTGTATTATACATGTATTCTAATATATTATATAATCTTGGGATACCATAGACACGTATACAAATGTTTTGACATATCATATCGACCCATGTATATATATCATTTGGAACAACCATAGACACTCTATATGCAGTAATGTTTGAGTCAGCTATACAGGGTTGAGGTTGATTCCAAAAATATATATACTTTGAGGTGTGATCTAGCCTGAGACGTGTATACACTGGGTCGTGGATTGATTCAAGATAATATATATCAATTTATTTCTGTACATCTAACTATGGACAACTAGTTGTAGGTTACTAACGAGGACAGCTGACTTAATAAACTTAAAACATCAAAATGTATTAAAAATGTTGTAAATATATTTTGAACATACTTTGATATATATATATATATATATATATTTGTTATAGGTTCGTGAATCGACCAGTGGCCAAGTCTTACTCCCGACGAAGTAAAAATCCATGAAAGTGAGTTATAGTCCCCCTTTTAAAATCTAATATTTTGGGATGAGAATACATGTAGTTTTATAAATGTTTTACGAAATAGACACAAGTAAATGAAACTATATTATATGGGTGAATGATCGAAGCCGAATATGCCCCTTTTGCTTGGTAGCCTAAGAATTAGTAAACCGATCTACTAATTGACGCGAATCCTAAAGATAGATCTATTGGGCCTAACGAACCCCATCCAAAGTACCGGATGCTTTAGTACTTCGAATTCATTTTTATCATGTCCGAAGGATTTCCCGGAATGATAGGGGATATTCTTATATGCATCTTGTTAATGTCGGTTACCAGGTGTTCACCATATGAATGATTTTTATCTCTATGTATGGGATGTATATTGAAATATGAAATCTTGTGGTCTATTATTATGATTTGATAATATATAGGTTAAACCTATCACTCACCAACATTTTTGTTGACGTTTTAAGCATGTTTATTCTCAGGTGATTATTAAGAGCTTCCGCTGTTGCATACTAAAATAAGGACAAGATTTTCCATGCTTGTATGATATTATGTAAAAACTGCATTCAAGAAATTTATTTTTGATGTAATATATTTTTATTGTAAACCATTATGTAATGGTCGTGTGTAAATGGTATATTTTAGATTATCATTATTTGATAATCTACGTAATGCTTTTTAAACCTTTATAGATAAAATAAAGGTTATGGTTGTTTTAAAAATGAATGCAGTCTTTGAAAAATGTCTCATATAGAGGTCAAAACCTCGCGACGAAATCATATAATATGGAACGTTTATAATCAATATGAACGGGACATTTCAAGATTCGCGTTCACAGTTAGGAAACCAATGATTAAACGTTACCGAGCTAAGGGGAATCTTTGTGCCGTTTTGTAACCCACACATATATAAAGTTTAAGTAATCGTATCTAGTATGTAAAACATAAAAAGCACTTGTATTCTCAGTCCCAAAAATAGTAAAAGTAGTAAAGGGATGCTATAACTCACAGTGGATAAGCAGTAAAAGTCGATATGAAACGTATGCAAGTAGTAAGTCGGTCCAGACAAGTAAGTTGGTCGATCCAAAAGGTCCTCAGCCTAAGTCAAAGGTTACTAAGTCAGTATGTTGTCCCCATAAGTTTAAAAGTGCATAAATTAAGTTTAAGTGTCATCATCATCATCATCATCATCATTATTCATCATTCATAAAAGCTAAGTAAGTTTAACAAGAATAGAGATCGAAACAAAAGGCTGACTTCGATCAGATGCTGCGACCTCTATACAAATCGAAAAGATGCGTAGTCAGTGGTCAAGGCTCCGTATGTGCGTCCTCTAACTGCTGACCAATTTTCAGAATCTAACTCGTCTTCGTTTGACCGTGGCGATGGTTTAAGTGCGAGTAGGTCAGAATTTTCAGCACGTCATTACAAAGGCGTAGTGACTTTCGGAAGGCTATAAATCCTAAACCGTATATCGGATTTAGGCGAGGTCTAAACTAAAAGTCATATACTCGAAACGAAATATCTGAAAATCAATTTTCCAGAAGTCCAGAAGTCAAATCAGACCCCAAAAAACAGCAAACAATTGCTCTGGTGGATTTCTTGGTGCTTGATGCTCATCACGGTTCTCATCCTTGATGCGTGTAAGCTTCAAGTGTACAACTCATTGATATGTTAGCATCACTTTGACCAAGATTCAACCATCAATACACAAAATGTTAAGACCAAGTAAGAATACAACTCACTTAAGAGTTTTAGAAGGATGATGAACTAAGGTTACATCATATTCTTAGTCTTAACAGAAATACAAGTTCTATTTACAACTAAAGCTACAAACTTTCATTCAATCAAACAAGTATGAACTTAAAATTGATCAAACAAAGTAATGGAACCCTAAGCTAGAGAGCTTGGATCCTTTTCACACAAGTTATGAGATTACAAAGCTAGAAAGCTTGAATCTTTGGTGCTCTTGAAGATCTTGAAGCATAAAGCTTAGATCTTCAAGTTACATGAAGATCATAAACAAAAGTTTAGATCTTTATAACAAAATAAAGAGACCATAAGCTAGAAAGCTTAGATCTAACAAAAGTAATGAAGATTCAAAGCTAGAAAGCTTGAATCTTGAATGTTCTTGAAGATCCTTGAAGCATGAAGCTAGATCTTCAAGTTACATGAAGACCACAAACACAAGTTTTGATCTTTACAACAAAATAAAGAGATTATAAGCTAAAAGATTTAGATCTAACAAAATAAGTGAAGATTCAAAGCTAGAAAGCTTGAATCTTTCATGTTCTTGAAGGATTCAAATCCAAGTTTGAATCTACAAGATATAACAAGATCTAAAAGCTAAAGAGCTTGATCTTACATGATGATGATGATTTCGTGACTAGGAGAAGAAGAAGAAGAGAAAGAAAATTTAATACTTACACTTTTTAGAGTGAGAAAGACAAGAGAGAAAATAAGAGAGTAAGTGTGTGTAAATTGTGAAAGAGATCAAGTGTGAAATGGGTGAGCTAAGGCTTGTATTTATAGTGGGAATGGGTTTGGGGAGGCCCTCATGGCCGTTGGTTTTGGGGGGGATAAGTGGGGGATAACTTTTGCTTTTTGGTTAATGGTTGTCTAAAGTTGGTGCTTATGTTGGGATCCCATGCAACATTAGTGATAATGGTGAACAAAAATGCTAGTATGTTGGCTCTTATAAACGGGCATTTGTCTTACATATAATTAGGTCATTAACCATTAATAATTGGGCTAATTAAATAGTCCACTAGCTAGAGTAGGGTGGGCTTAAGTCCAACAAGGTAGAAAGTCCAACAAGACTAACTAGTAAGCATAAGTAAATTACTAAGCGTAATTAAGCATCTAAAAACCCAAGTAATTGTTATTAGGAAATAAAAATTAGTATTTCGTAGTCATAATATTCCGATTATGACAAAAGTTAAACGTGTACCAAGTACATAGCTCGTTTCAAACGTCAAATGACACTAACGGTCATAAAAGCATTCGGGGATCAAGTTAAGTGATTACACACTTAATAGCACGTTGTAAGATATTAATGAAAGTAATTAATCATTAAATAAGATCCCAAAGCATAAACCAGCTCAGTACGCACATATACGCAGTTTCGTGAAAACAACAAGCACAAAAGCAAGTCGAAAAAGCAGGGTCATTACATTACCCACCTGTTAATGAAAATTTCGTCCCGAAATTTTGAGGAGTGACCAACAATGGTACCGTATTTGAATAAGAAGGAGCGTATCAAAGTTCCGTGAGACTCGCGGGCTCAGAATTGAGTTATTTACCTTGAAAGGTACTTGGGCGTATAAAAGTAAGATTAGGTATATGCCATTAATTAAGTCTCTTGTCCTAAGAGATCAATAAATTTATTTCGTTTCTTGCTAACACGAATATGTCATCCGAAATATATACCCACAAGAGGAATGATGATGTTTTTAGCCTTACAGGCATCTTCAGTAAGCTGGATGCATGAAATGCATCACGAATGTTACCAAACTCATCTAAAACATTGAGCGCTTATATCGCAATACAAAGCTGACATGTAGAATGGAGAGCATGGTGATCACAACCATGCGATTTGATGTCTGGGTAGTGTTAGCCACGAATTTTACTAACCCCTTGATTTCGGAAGGAGACCATAGGCATAAAGAACCCGATATTTAAGAACGTTTCATTTGACTAACTGAATTGAAATTTTAGTTGAAAGTCACTAATCGGACTTATATGCAATGCATGCCATAATTATTTATAGTGTCTTCAGGACGGTCTGAACGAACAATGAAGGATATCACCTAGTTTACCATACTGCAGGTGATCTTATCCTTAGATGGAATGAAAACACAGTTCCATAGTGTAACTTTATCCTTTCAGTTACATGTTGAAGTTAGGGTTAACATTAACTAGAACAACATATAGTTGTAACCAACGAAGGAAGAAATATATATAGAGTAACCACATCAGTGTCGTAGATATTTTAAGCAGTCCCTTCCAAGAGGGCAACAAGATTCATAGATTCTCAAAGTATCTTATATTACATTTTCGAAAGAAAATCGCACGAAAGGTGTGATCTTTGAACGAGAGTAAACTCTTCGAGCGGTTCGTTCTGAATTTATCCTTATACTTAAGGGGATGCGCAGATGAGAAGATACGTGAACTCTTGTTCCTAAAGAATGGTTTACTTCGAGTGAAAATAATCCCAAAAGTGATTTCTTGTACCTCAATATACTGATTCATAGAGATGATGTTTACGAGGGTGTTGCGATTAGTCGTGAAACATTGAGAGTAGAAACCAGCCTAGTGCTTTTCCTATGATAGGGTGACCACTGAGTGTATCTCAGAAGACTGATTTATCGACCCGCGTTTTTGCCAAGTCTAACCTTAAAAGGAACATTTTATGAGCGCAAAGACTTCTTAATAAATTTTATAAAACTGCCATACAAAGTGGCTCAAGAGTTTTTAACAAAGATCTTAATCGTAGGCTTCATCCCTAACGGAGGGCGAGAAGAAGTGTGATCCATACAAGGTGCAGTCTAATATGAAAACCTTTAATAAAATCAACCAAGGGAGTTTTGAAAAACCTTTAAACGTTTGATGTGTCAACATAAACGGAACGAAGTTCCTAGTAGATTTAGAAGTATGTACAACGTGTACCCTTTTGCACAAAACTATTTGACTTAAGTTAAACAACCCAATAAAGGAGCGATTTTTAAATAATTTGAAGGTATAACTTAGTATGTATTAACCCAAAATAAGTAAGGGTAAATTTGTTAACTTCATTATATACATACATATATGATTTTATAAATCGCATAAGTGACAGAAAAACTTTATTACTTTCATTTCTCCATAAATCTCGTGAGGACCGCACAAATAAACAACGTGTAAAAATTTTGATAAACATAGTTTTTCGTATTTCAAAGGTTACGAGTTGAAAATGATCGAGTGAAAAATCTTTGAATCAAGGTAGTTTTGAAAATTATCATGACATAAGTCTTTGGGCCAAAAATGTTCACGTACGAAGCCGTTGCGAAAAAGTTAGGTATGAAGGATAGAGCATGAGGAGGAGAGGTTAATCGCTTCTTGGCTTCGCAAAATGCCAAACAGGTTATGGCTAATATTAAAGTCGAAATACTGGTGGTGTTAGTATCACTAAATGAGAATCCCTTGGAATAAGTCAAGACTTAGAGTTATGTAAGAAAGAGCATCGTTCTAACAGGCGTAGCAAATAAGATCCTTGGGGTAACGTAATAATTTTTGAATGGTTTAAGTGTTAGTGGGTGCCCAAAGGCTCTGCATGGCGTGGTAGTAAGTGCCTTCATCACATACACACACGCATGAATCTCTCGATTTCGACAGTTGTAAAGTCTTCATGATGATTTGGATACGAATAAGCAACGAAAATTTTTATATAATAAGTAACGAAAATCTTATAGAAATCGTTTAAGGTGACAATGTAAGAACAAAGTTCTTAGTAAACTAGAGTTATGTACAACATGTACTATTCTAAGTAAAATATTTTGAATAAAAGATTTGATTTGTAAAAGTGAAAGTAAAATTTCATATGTATTAGTCAAAAATAAGTAATTATTTACTTTATTTTATATAACATATACGATTTCAAAAATTTGCACGAATGGCAAATAAAATAAATTTATTAAAACGTTGAGAGGATCGCACAGTAAAATAGTGTGTGTAAAATTTTGGCAAACAAAATTCTCGTATTTCGGAGGTTACAAGTTGGAAAAAGATTGATGAGGATTGAGGAAAATTTTTTTGAAAATTTTGGGTGATATTTGAGGTAATAAAAACTATTGAATTTAAATGTGGTTGATGATTATTAGTTGGGCATAAGTCCTTCGACCAAAAATGCTTAAGTGTGAAGTTGTTGCTTATAAGTGAGATACGAAAGGGAGAGTATAAGGATGGGAATTAACTACCCATTGATTTTGGAAATTTTGAACTGGTATGACTAATATCGACGTAAGAAGGATGATGGTATGATTATCATCGTATAAGAAATCTCCCGGGATAAGTTAGGATTCAGAGTCACGTAAAAATGAGTATCAAAGAAGATTCTCGGGTACTTTTTAATATAGAATCTGAATCGCTGAAGTGACGGGATACAATTTCCTTTATGTATCGTTGTGAAAGTTTATCCTTTGCATCGGTTTATTTTATGGCTAGAAGGTGAGCAGGTTTGGTGAGGCGGTCAACAGTAATCCAGGTAGTGTCATAACTGCCTACCGTTTTTGGTAGCTTCGTGATGAAATCCATTGTTATTCCTTCCCATTTCCATTGTGGGATTTCGGGCTGTTGAAGTAACCCAGATGGCTTTTGATGTTCGGCTTTGACCTTAGAACAAGTCAGACACTCCCTAACATAAGTAGCAATGTCCTTTTCTCATGACCTTTTGTGCCTTCATGCAACTAATAAGGTTTGGCTTCGGGCTACTCCTCTCCCGTAAACTATTAATGGCTCACCATTCTCGCGAGGTATACGAATAATCTTCTTACTATAAATAACTTTCGCGTTCATCCTTGAAAGGCAGTCCGTTCCAATTCTTTCATCAAAGCTTCCTAACTTGATGAGTATCAGGTTAATCTTAAAGTCCATTCTAACTTTTTACATCAAGCTTCCCAAGTTGATGGGTGTTGGGTTAATCTTAAGTTTCATTCCAACCAAATCTTATTATACTACCGTGAAAAATTCTATCAATCTTCTCAAATAACATCTGTTTGTGCGTAGGCAACTAATTCTTTCCAACTACTACTTTAAAATTTCCAAGTTTTGTTGACGTGAGGTCATCCCCAGATACCCACCTGTTAATTTTAAGGTACTATCTTAAATTATTCCTGTATCTCTGCCAGCTTACCATTAGCTTGTCCTATAGAATACCTAACTCTCATGGTTGTTAATGGCTTATTAGTCATAACACTAAGGCTCTTAGATATAAGGTTTCTATCGCTCTAGTACTAAACAATTCCGAGACAATAAAACGTTGTGACGAAACGTACCCTAACTAAAATCAGGATCCATGCGAGTTTCCATAGCTGAGATAATGATTGCTCTACCGCAGGTAAGTCCAAGGTTTTTCCTATTTGAGAACTTTTCCTTAAGTGTTCAGGGTGTCGATATCTATAACAAATTTTTGGGTTATCAATTCTGCAATCAAGGCCCTTCTTGTACAGTACCTGGGCTACGTGGTTATTCTTTCCCTACCTCTAACAGACCATAATGCGTATACTTAAGTGATTCCTACCAAAAATTTCTCTGAATCACTTCATATTCCTTATATAGTAATATTGGGACTGCTGCATGATTTACTTCAATATAATCACGCTGGCCTGGGGTCATTATATCGTACTAAATCGTACGTTCATTCCAATATCACCCCATATGGTCAATGTAACATGATTGCTTCAAGTTATATTCAATTTCATCTAACGGCGCTTTATCTATGCTATCTCAAAACAAGATCTACATAATTAATCTCACGGTTTCTCGGTGTGGGTGCGTAGGTTCCGTAGGTCATGCATCAATGCCTAAATGTCCCAAAATTTCTTCAAAATGTTCGGGATCAGGTAACGTCGTTAGGTTTCTTTCTGGATGTTCGTGTAGGAAGTAGTAATACGATATGTTTTGAGGCGACTCCCAAGTCTTTGGGTACGGCTGAGCATCAGTAGAAGACACTATGACCTTGTGAAAGGAGATGCCTTCCTGACTTCTCCGATTCCTAAGAGTGTTAGGGACCTAAGTCCAGAAGTGTCGTTAGATCATCGAGTAGTGGTGTAGAATGAAAGAGATAAATGACGGTCATGAAAGCGTACGGGATACGAGTCAACTTACGGAAACTGAACATCCTTCTAATGTTCATACGTTGTACATGGCTAATTAGGGTTTGCTCGTGGTGCGGTTACTCCGACAATTCCTCACATACCTCCTCCTCTGAGGATCAACTTTAGTGGGCGTGTAATCCAAGGGGTACTCCTCCTAGATTGCGTGAAGTAATGTTTCGATCTCTAGAATGGTGGATCAGTAGTAACAGGTGGATTACATTACTAGTTCTTAGGGTTAGACGAGTGGGAAAGTAGTTCAGAAAAACATCTGAACTAGGAAAGATAAATTCTCCAGGTCGGTACAGCGAATAGCGGACACATAGCAAGAACGAAATCAGGCATAGTAACTACAGCAGCGTAGATCGTCTACAGCAGTGCATAGTATGGCAATAGTAACAGTTCTAAATAGAAGTAACATGCAAAAGCAGATAGTAGCATGTAGTAGCGAGAATAAGCAGTAGCATACAGCAAGTTTACATAGCAGTAAAAGGAAATGGTAGCATGTAGTAAGTTCATATAGCAGTAGAAGTAAGCAGTGTCATGCAGTAGTAGTAAGCAGTAACATGCAGTAATATATCACAGTAGCATGCAGCAGGTTCCGCATGAAATGCCCCGTTCATATCGATTATAAACGATTCATAATAGTTGATTTCATTGTGAGGTATTTGACCTCTATATGATACATTTTACAAACATTGCATTCGTTTTTAAAAGACAAACTTTCTTTACATTGAAAGTTGACAGCATGCATACCATTTCATAATATATCCGACTATAAGTGACTTAATAATATTCTTGATGAACTCGACTACTCGAATGCAACGTATTTTTGAAATATGCCATGAATGACTCCAAGTAATATCTTTAAAATGAGCAAATGCACAGTGGAAGATTTCTTTTATACCGGAGAATAAATATGCTTTCAAGTGTCAACCAAAAGGTTGGTTAGTTCATAGGTTTATCATAAAACAATAAAATTCATCATTTTGATAGACCACAAGATTTAAATCCTGCATGGTACAAATGGGCCCGAATCCTATACCCACCTGTAATGTACATGCGATATCTTTTAAATACAGTACACCTTTCTCGTGTACGAAATCATCTTTCATAAATCTTACTAATCGTACACATATCTTGTGCACAAAAATAACATACACATAACCTGTGTATAAAATCATTCTCTCGATACATAACATTCACTTTTCATTGCTTTCATAGCTTGGCTTGGTAACCGACCTTAACATATAATGCGTATAATAGTATCCCCAAAACAGAACATCTCGTCTGTATAATAATCATATAAACTTCGAAGTACTAAACACCACGCCCACTAGCCCTTCCGTCTAGTGAACATTCTGGGTGGGGGAGTTAAACCCGGTAGCTACCTTTAGGATTCGCGTCAATTAGACGTGCACTAATTCTCAAAATTAGTGATGTTCCCTAATTCTTAGGTTACCAAGCAATAATAATCAGGGAGAAAATATTCATATCAATTGTGGCAATTATCGCGTCCACATAATTCAATGGTGGCAATTATCACGTCCACATAATTCATTCGAGGAATGTTTTACTTGTGTCTATCTCGTCAAACATTTATAAAAGCATTTCATGTATTCGCAGTTCAAAATGTATTTCAAAAGTATTTAATAAAGCAGTTGTAAAAATAGCGCATGTATTCTCAGTACCAAAAATGTAAAGAGTAAAAGGGAATCAAATGAACTCACAATACGATATTTTGTAGTACAAATATGCATACGACGATACTGAACAATGCAGGGTTGGCCTTTGATTCACGAACCTATATCATTTATGTATATATTAAATCACATAATTGTAATCGAACAAATATATAGCTTTATTGGTTATATCATTTTTATATTATTAACCTATATGTCTCATATGTTCATTTTATATATTTAAAATAAATAAAAAAAATATAAATTTTGTTATGTTATATGTATTAAATATACTTTTGTATATATATGTATATCGTTTGTTTGTTAAAATTATAATAATACTAAATTAATATTATTGATGATAAAAATAATAATAATAATAATAATAATGATAATAATAATAATAATAATAATAATAATAATAATAATAATAACAATAATAATAATAATAATAATAATAATAATAATAATAATAAGTAATAAGTAATAATAATAATGTTAAGTAATAAGTAAACTACCTCAAAGAAGTAGTTCTTAAAAAAATGCTCAAGTCCGGGTTTGAACCCGCGACCTCCCGCTAACCCACTAACATGCCTAACCAATGCTTTTGCGATTGTTTTTCTATCTTGTAACCCAACCTAAATCTATATATATATATACTATATATGTCGTTTCTATATTCTTATTCAATAAATTTTAATCGACAATTTCCCATTAATAACCATAACTTTATAATCATCATCACAAATCGTAATCATTAATCAAAATCAACAACATAATTGCTTTCGGTTATCACCAACATCATTCATCGGTCACCATATGTGTAAACACGATCATCCTCATCTTTACTATATCATTCATTATCATCAATATCACATAAAATCATAACCATTTCCATAATCACCTTCTTCTAACATCATTCTCATCATCTTTATTAATGTTACCATCATCATTAATCATCCTAATCTATATCATATCGCCTTCTATATCATACGGACTCATTATCATTATCACTAATCGCTTATCATCATCGTGCTATTGATGATGTAGCGTGAGGGTACGAAATAGTATTATTTTTAATACAAAATACTACAAAATATGACACAAGTTTTATTAATTTACGGATGGGATATACCTAAACCTTGCTACAACACTATAGGCAGTGTACCTAATCGTAGAGTAGTGTAGTTTTTAGTAAGTCCGGTTCGTTCCACAGGGAGCTGGTGATACTTACTATATTTTTAACTATATTTATACAAAATATATATAATTATATAAGTAGTAATATTATTATAAAAGGGGGGTTTTACCGTTTAATGACCGGTTTGTCGATTCTATATTTTAAGCGTAAAGATAAATGACGATAATTAAAGTGCGTAAAATAATGACAATAAATAAAATGACAGTAAATAAAATTGCGAGTAATAAAATGACAGTAAATAAAGATACGATGAGAAATATAATAAAAGAATTATGCTTATTTAAACTTCCGTAATCATGATGTTTGACGTGTTGATTTTAATTTATTACCATGGGTTAATTGTCCTTTGTCCTGGTTTATTTGATACGTCTATCTGGTTTTTGTCCATAATAGTCCATCGGTCATAAATATAAAGTGCGAGTATCCTCGTCAAATTACCCTTATACCCGAAGTTAAATATTCCAACTAATTGGGGACTTAAACTGTAACAAGATTTTAATACTTTGTTTAATAATTACACCAGGATGTCGACTGAGTGTAACCCAAGGTTTTAATATTTTGTTATCAATTATACCAAGTGTCCTTGTACATAATTTCACCCCTATTTTAATTATTTTAGTGGCTATTAATCCATTCCCGTGTCCGGTTAAATGAACGATTATTCGTACATATAAATACCCCGCCCATCGTGTCCGATTGAGTGTATATGGTAATTTATAGGGACGCCCAATTGTAAATCTTTATATTAACATTAACAAACTATCATTTAGTTAAACAAATATAAAGCCCATTAATAGCCCATAGTCTAATTTCCACAAGTGTCGTTCTTTTGTCCAAACCCCAATTATGGTACAAAGCCCAATTACCCAATTTTAGTAATTAGCCCAACATCATGATTACTTCGGATCAAATAAGCATAATAACGGCTTAGCTACGAGACATTAAATTAAAAAGGTTGAACATAACTTACAATGATTAAAAATAGCGTAGCGTTACACGGACAGAATTTCGACTTACACACTCAAATGATCTCTATCATAAATCTTATTATTATCATAATTTAAACTTAAAATTAAGATTATTGTTATATCTTATTACATTAACATTATGATAGAGAATTATAAATATAGATATTGATATTTGATATAGAAAAGTAAGAAAAAGATAGAAAAATTGATCGAAAAAAGAAGTTGTCCTCTATCGATCGTAATACATCGCTTTTATAGCGAAATTAGAATTGAAATTTTCATTTACGACCCCTGAACTATGCTCAATTAACAACTTTTTATTATTTAATATTATTCTTATTATGAATTATTTAAATATTATATTTTATTCTTGTGCATAGTTGACTCGTAATTTTTACACCGTTGCGTCGAGCGCTGAAAGTTGGTTCATGCCCCGGTTCCGGATTTTCGAACGTCCTTGCGTACAATTTAATATCTTGTACTTTGCGTTTTGTAACTTGTACTCTTGTCATTTTTAGACGTTCTTCATCAATAATTTGAACCTTTTTAATTGTATCTTGTACATTTGAGCTTTTTGGACGTTTTGGTCTTTCAAATCTTCGTTTTTGTCTTTAAATCTTCATTTTCGAGCGATTTGCGTCTTTCGTCTTCGCACTTATTTATTTAAATATTACAACTAAAAATAAGGAAATTACATTTAAAAACTTTACATATTGGAACGATATTGCTACTAAATATATGTTCATTTGGAACACTATCAAATATCCCCACACTTGAGCGTTGCTTGTCCTCAAGCAATACAGAACTTGAAATAAAAACATACATGAATCACTTTTTTATTCATCACATTTTGTACATCAGTGATTTTGATATAGCGGTATAAACAATGATAGTAACGATATGGTTAAAGGTGGGTGTGTCATCCACAGTTGCCTTGGGTTTAGGACAACGACACTTGCAATCAAATAGCCGATTTACTTTCGGTTTCCAAAGCAAAGTGCACATTTGAAAGGCGGTTTACAGTCCCACATGACTATAAAAATTTAGATCCTTTAGGAAATAGGATCTTTATGAAAACATTTGATCTTTTGAAAATTCAATCTAGCTTTTACCCTAGATAAGTTTTCTGATTTGATCCACCATTGGTGTTGCAAAATATATTTGTGGATCAATATTTTGGCTAAAAACATTTAGGTTCGTGTAATCCACTGCTATCCCGGTATCGGAAAGCACACATCCAGTTTACTTGTTCCGTATATTACCTTTCGGCAAACTACCGTCCGGTTGTAAAGGAAAGCGATGAACAAGAAACTGTTAAGGCAATGTCCCGTGACTTGCAGATGATTATGGTCTTTTAACGTGTCGGATGCTAGAACTATCCTTGGTAGGAGCGATAGTAAAGATCATCCTATGATTTTTCGGTCTGGCACAAGGTCCTGTCTCCGACCATGCTATGCAACCACCGTTCTTACGGTTGACACCCGATTTAGTTCAGGTGACCTAATGAATTCCAGGTGAATTCCTAGGATTTTACGTTCAATTGTAATGAACGCATTGAAAATGGATTTTCAGAAAACAAATCGGTTTGCAATTTTGATCAAAATATTTTCTCGTTCAAGCTCGAGTTTAGATATCATTGAATTCCATGAGTTTGAATTCTCAATCTTTAAGGTCAATCTCTAGGATTGAGTATTATCAGTCTTAAAAGCTAATTTTTAATCTTTAAGGAGATTATCCTTTTCTGGGGATCTGATTCATTAGTCTTATCAAGCTAATTTGCACGGTGCCTCCCCATTGTACGAGATAAATCCTTCTCATGGTTAGGATAAATCTGACCACTTGGCGACCCTGTTTGATGCTGAGGTCCGTGGATTTCCTGCTGATTTTAGAGATGACTTTTCTAGATTTTTCGTCAACCTACAGCTGGTCTGGACGACAACTTCATGACCTAAATCAAGAAGCGCGTGTCTTTTTCAGAAGACTTTACTTCCTTTTAATGATGGAATTGATTCATCGTGTAGATCCATCTTTCTTTCAAATGTATTACAGTAAACCGGGTAAAACTGATTAGTATCGTCCAAAGCAAAAGTACCTGCAATAATCTTGTACAAAAATATGTGATATATGTTTTAAATTGAATAACTTGGTACATTCTTCCCACACTTAGTTTCTTTCTTTGCCTTTTTATTTTCTTCTATTTCATTTTAAATGAATTCAAGCGTTTTAGGGTGTTTCTCAATTTATGTCCTTTTCGAGGTAACGATAATTTCGGTATTATCACCTAGTTTTCATCGTTCATAAATATGTATAAACATGATTTTGAGTTCATTTAATTGAAAATTTTTCAAATTGTCACAAAATTTGGCAAATAAACTAAGTGTAAACCCGAGAGAATTTATAACCCTTCCCCACACTTGAGATCATGCAATGCCCTCATTTGCATGAAATCAGACTATAATTATAAATTCATGAGGGTGATTAGTGTAGAAAAGTGATTAAAAATACCCAGTTTGTAAGCATATTATTTTACATCACATTTGATATTTTGCGCCTTGTCATCAAAATTAGTAGCTTTTTGTTGAACTTAATGACAGTCTTTGAAAGTGCGCTGTTTTACCCTGTTGTGTACATAACATAAAATACAAACATATATACATATTTTTGAAGTTTGGTATATAACCCCTACGTTCAAAAATTAATATAAATTTTTTTTTTTGCATACTTTAGATCAATAAAATTAAATGATAACAAAATTTGTCGTCCCGCCCTCGGGTAAAGCAATTTCGGCTCAACGACCTAGTCTTTAACTCACGACGAATTTTAGAAATCATTTTTTAAACTTAATGAATTAAAGTAAATTTTGTTTTTAAAAACTTAAATTAAAATGCATATTAATTTCATAAAAAAACCTACAAAACAAAAATTCAGAATGGAGGGAGAAAACTAGTTCTTTAGTGTCTGCTAGCGGAAAAGACCAATCGGGTTCCATTCTCGGAACTACACGAGAACAGAACAACTAACTCTAGATAGCATTTTCTTTTTAGAACATTTGAATCTCCCCACACTTAGGTAGCCGTGGTGTCAAAATTGTGATTAACTTCATCGTTAATTTCTCTTGGTCCATAATCAACTTGCATATCCGTGACTTTTTCTTTAAGCCATTGGTCGGATTCCTGTGTAATATCCACAATTTCAACTAGTTTCTCCTTTTCTTTAGGTGATAGATTGGATACTAACCGGTTACATAACTTAAAGTTCCCCTTGGTTCTAGCATCGCGAATCCGTTTAATAAGTTTCTTCATTGAACTATTAATAACGAGATCATTTAATTTCGTATCAACAACGGGGTTCTTTGTTATCATGTCATCATTAGGTGTTACTTCATTTTCCCCACACTTAGGCGTTTCATTATTGCTAAGTATTACCGTTGGAGTTGGTAAAACAACATGGTTCTTACCAATCGTTTTTGCTGGTTCAACGGTTTTGGCTGGTGGAGATTTAGACTTTCGAATCATAAAGGTGATCGATTTGTCACCACTTTTAAGTGTCATTCTACCATTTCCTACATCAAATAACGCCTTGGTGGACGCTAAGAATGGCCGACCTAAAATTAGAGGAATGTTTGGGTCCTCTTCTATGTCAATGACAATAAATTCGACTAGAAAGGTTAAATTGCCTACTTGAACGGGTAGGTTGTCAGCAATTCCAACTGGGTGCTTAATGGTTTGATCAAAGAGTCGAACACTCATATCCGTTGGACTTAACTTACCTACACCTAATCTCTTATATAAGGAAAGAGGCATAACACTTACACTTGCACCTAAATCTGCTAGTGCATCATACATGACACAATCACTAAGTAGACAAGGAACAATAAATTCACCCGGATCACCTACCCTAGGTGGAGGTTTTGGTGGAATTGTCTTCACCGGGTTTATATTTACGGCTTTTGTTTCTTGCACTTTCTTATTCTTTTTCTTCTTCTTCTTTCCAGAGGTATCACAATCTTTATTACCTATCACTTGATCATACTCAACTCCTTTTCTTGGAAACGAGATGGGTGGTTTGTATGGTGCCACCACTGGCTTTACATACTCGGGTGGTGGTGGTGTAACTTCTTCATTTTTATTCTCATCTAAAACCTTCCCATCTTCTGGTGCTGGTTTTTCAGAATTCGTTGAAACCATATTAACATTCTCATTCCGAGGATTTACTTCAGTATTACTCGGTAGCTTTCCTTGTTCCCTCTCACTCATCATGCTAGCAAGAGTACCTACGTGTTTTTCAAGATTCAAAATGGAAGCTTGTTGAGTTCTTAATGACTGATCAAACCTCTCGTTCGTTTGGGTTTGAGATGTAATGAATTGTGTTTGAGATTCAATCAGCTTTGCCATCATTTCTTCTAGATTTGGCTTTTTCTCTTCGGGTTGTTGTGGTGGTTTATACAAGCTAGGTCTTTGTTGATTGAAAGTGTTGTTTTGAGTCGGTTGGTTATTCGGACCTTGTTGGTTATACCAGTTATTTTCGGGTCCTTTTGGATTGTAAAGAATGTTTTGATTTCGATTTAAGTTTAGCCTTGGCGGTTGATAATTATTTTGATAATTATTTCCCGGCCTTTGGTTCATGTAGGAAACATTCTCTCGTTGTTCCATGGTTGGTTCAAAGTGACAATCTTTCAATAAGTGTGGTCCACCGCATTGCTCACAACTGATTCATATTGCGTGAATATCTTTATTCATCTTTTCCATTCGTCTTTCGAAAGCATCTATTTTTGCGGAAACGGAATCAAAGTCATGGCTAGAATCGGCTCTAGCCGCTTTAGATGATCTAACGATATCTTTTTCTTGGTGCCACTCATGAGAGTGGGAGGCTGTGTTATCAATAATTTTGTAAGCTTCAGTTGCGGTTTTCTTCATAATGGATCCACCAGCGGTTATGTCGATGTCTTTTCGTGTGGCGATGTCTACGCCTTTATAGAAGATTTGTACTATTTGAAAAGTATCTAATCCGTGTTGAGGACATCCTCTCAACATCCTTCCGAATCTTGTCCACGCCTCATATAATGTTTCATTTGGATTTTGCGCGAACGTAACAATTTCTCCTTGAAGTCTTACGGCTTTGGATGCCGGAAAGAATTGTTTAAGAAATTTTTCAACTAAATCATCCCATGTAGTAATCGCCCCTTCAGGTAACGATTCTAACCAATCTTTGGCTTCTCCCTTTAAAGTCCAGGGAAATAACATGAGATAGATTTGTTCGTCTTCCACTTCTCGGATTTTGAATAGTGTACAAATTCTATTAAACGTACGAAGATGTTCGTTTGGGTCTTCATTCGGCGTACCACTATATTGGCACTGATTAGTTACCATGTGTAGAATTTGTCCTTTAATTTCATAATCTGGAGCATTAACTTCTAGTTTAATAATGGCGTGACCTTGGCCAGTGCGCTTAGCTCTCATTCGTTCTTCCATACTTAGAGGTTCTAGATTTTCCATGATTGGATTTGTTGTATCCGAATCACTAGAGGATTCTGATTTAACGGTTTAGTGTTCAGGATCTTGGAATTGTCCTTGAATATCTTCCGGGTTCTTAGTTGTGAAATCGGGTTCAAAAGATGGATTATCGGAAATTTGAATTGGAGTACTTGGTCGACTAGATGACGATTCTAAAGAAAAATCAACGGCGGCGATATTCGTTAAACGATGTCTTGATCGAGTTACAGGTGGTGAACGTATGACCGGCGGCGAACGTCTTGCTCGGTGCATTCACTGAATATCCTATTAGTTTTTAAAAAAGAAAGAAAAATTATATAAGTTATCCAATCAATAGACTTTTCTGATTTTGCCCACGTTTCGAATAGCCAAAAGATGCAGCAGAGGGGCAGGATTCGTTTGGTCTCAATATAATTGAGTACTGTTTGGCTCCAATAACCCGGTCCACGTACAAATCCAACTATTACTACGAACCAGAAAATTTTGATGTCTATCAATTTAACCACTTAAAATAAATTTTCGTAATTTTAAGAAATTTAGAGAAGAAGTAGAAAAAAAATAAGTCCTAAAAACTATAATGGCGAGAAATAAGAGAGAAAAAGAGTGCGCGTCGAAAAGTGTCGAAAAATGAAAAAGACGAAGAGTGGTTTGTAAACACGCGGTTAATCCAACCTTATAACTATCACTATCTTAAAATTAAAACTACAAATAGAGATTACTAATTGGAATTGTAATTAATACATAGGTAAAAGACGTCGAAAAATAAAAATAAGAAAATAACTATGGCAAAACTAAACTTAATACTAAAAGTTGCGACTATAGTCTAAAAATCTAAAGGTAATAAAACTAAAAAAAAACATTTTTTTTTATAGACAAAATCTTAAAAAAATATATTTTTTTAATAATAATTTTTTTTTTACGTTTTTTTTTTTTTTTTTTTTACGTTTTTGTTTTTGTTTTTTTTTTTACGTTTTTGTTTTTTTTTTTACGTTTTTTTTTTTTACGTTTTTTTTTTTACGTTTTTTTTTTTTTTACGTTTTTTTTTTTTACGTTTTTTTTTTACGTTTTTTTTTTATATTTTTGCAAATATAAATTAAAAATATAGCGTTTTAGTGCTCCCCGGCAGCGGCGCCAAAAATACTTGATGATGTAGCGTGAGGGTACGAAATAGTATTATTTTTAATACAAAATACTACAAAATATGACACAAGTTTTATTAATTTACGGATGGGATATACCTAAACCTTGCTACAACACTATAGGCAGTGTACCTAATCGTAGAGTAGTGTAGTTTTTAGTAAGTCCGGTTCGTTCCACAGGGAGCTGGTGATACTTACTATATTTTTAACTATATTTATACAAAATATATATAATTATATAAGTAGTAATATTATTATAAAAGGGGGGTTTTACCGTTTAATGACCGGTTTGTCGATTCTATATTTTAAGTGTAAAGATAAATGACGATAATTAAAGTGCGTAAAATAATGACAATAAATAAAATGACAGTAAATAAAATTGCGAGTAATAAAATGACAGTAAATAAAGATACGATGAGAAATATAATAAAAGAATTATGCTTATTTAAACTTCCGTAATCATGATGTTTGACGTGTTGATTTTAATTTATTACCATGGGTTAATTGTCCTTTGTCCTGGTTTATTTGATACGTCTATCTGGTTTTTGTCCATAATAGTCCATCGGTCATAAATATAAAGTGCGAGTATCCTCGTCAAATTACCCTTATACCCGAAGTTAAATATTCCAACTAATTGGGGACTTAAACTGTAACAAGATTTTAATACTTTGTTTAATAATTACACCAGGATGTCGACTGAGTGTAACCCAAGGTTTTAATATTTTGTTATCAATTATACCAAGTGTCCTTGTACATAATTTCACCCCTGTTTTAATTATTCTAGTGGCTATTAATCCATTCCCGTGTCCGGTTAAATGAACGATTATTCGTACATATAAATACCCCGCCCATCGTGTCCGATTGAGTGTATATGGTAATTTATAGGGACGCCCAATTGTAAATCTTTATATTAACATTAACAAACTATCATTTAGTTAAACAAATATAAAGCCCATTAATAGCCCATAGTCTAATTTCCACAAGTGTCGTTCTTTTGTCCAAACCCCAATTATGGTACAAAGCCCAATTACCCAATTTTAGTAATTAGCCCAACATCATGATTACTTCGGATCAAATAAGCATAATAACGGCTTAGCTACGAGACATTAAATTAAAAAGGTTGAACATAACTTACAATGATTAAAAATAGCGTAGCGTTACACGGACAGAATTTCGACTTACACACTCAAATGATCTCTATCATAAATCTTATTATTATCATAATTTAAACTTAAAATTAAGATTATTGTTATATCTTATTACATTAACATTATGATAGAGAATTATAAATATAGATATTGATATTTGATATAGAAAAGTAAGAAAAAGATAGAAAAATTGATCGAAAAAAGAAGTTGTCCTCTATCGATCGTAATACATCGCTTTTATAGCGAAATTAGAATTGAAATTTTCATTTACGACCCCTGAACTATGCTCAATTAACAACTTTTTATTATTTAATATTATTCTTATTATGAATTATTTAAATATTATATTTTATTCTTGTGCATAGTTGACTCGTAATTTTTACACCGTTGCGTCGAGCGCTGAAAGTTGGTTCATGCCCCGGTTCCGGATTTTCGAACGTCCTTGCGTACAATTTAATATCTTGTACTTTGCGTTTTGTAACTTGTACTCTTGTCATTTTTAGACGTTCTTCATCAATAATTTGAACCTTTTTAATTGTATCTTGTACATTTGAGCTTTTTGGACGTTTTGGTCTTTCAAATCTTCGTTTTTGTCTTTAAATCTTCATTTTCGAGCGATTTGCGTCTTTCGTCTTCGCACTTATTTATTTAACTATTACAACTAAAAATAAGGAAATTACATTTAAAAACTTTACATATTGGAACGATATTGCTACTAAATATATGTTCATTTGGAACACTATCAGCTATCATCTAATCATCATCATCATTTGACTTACTAATACATATATATGTATCATCATATCTCCCGTCCCTAACCCTATATTCTAGGCTCAACTGGAAATGCATCATCTCAAGCCATCAATCATTTCATCTCGGCCCAATCTGCAATTTAGTTGGGTCTCGGCCCAACACTAATTATTTAGCCCAAGATCTCAATTTACGGCCCAAGTATAAGAAACAAAATACTAGGAGATCGAGCAGTTGTTGGATCCGTCTGGTAGGATTCGTTTCTTTTTTTTATTTGAATGGAACCAACTTATATTACTAGTTGTTATGGAATTTAGGATCCAAGGAAAAGAAAAGAAATCTCCCAACATGACCCCTCCATTAACCCTTCTATCAATTATCCTAATCTATCTTGCTCTCCTTTATGTGTCATCGTACCACTTTAATTAATCATTGCCAATCCATAATACAGTTAAACAATTTCATTCCTACTTTGCTACACGACCTTGATAAGAAATTCCAAAAAGAATGAGACATCTCACAAGGCATTAACAAGTGGGGAATATTTGGTGGGATTTATCTATTTTTGTGGTGTCGGCCAAAAGAAGAGGAAAGAAAAAGTGCAGCACTTTTGTCATCATTCTTTATTATAGTAATACCGAAACAAGTGAGGGTTGTATTGCAACAATGTATTTCGAGCAGCAAAAAGAGGGAAAACAATAAGGAAAAAAATAGGCATGGGGTACCATCGGTAGGGTTGATTGCTTAGTGGATGTCGCCATATTGGTTAGACTGTCCCACCTTCATAACCTACTTGACTTCTTTAAATCATTTTAAATTCTCCACAACAATAATTCAGGTTTTTAGTTTCTTGGTTTATTGTTCGAGGGAAAAAAATAATAATAATCGTGACAGATGGTTTACAACAAAAATTAGGAGTACAATTGTTTATCGAATTTGGTTGTTTGCACAAAGGTGGTGGTGATAAATGAGAATGGCTTGGTGAAGGTATCGGGTAATAACCGGTGGTTTTAGTTCACAACAGTAACATAAACAAGTGTTCAAGTGTGTGTTGATAGTTGTTGGGTGGAGTTTGATATGAAGAAGGTTATGTCTTCTTTTCCTAGTGTTTTTAATATGCATATGTATGTGTGTGTATATATATATATATATATATATATATATATATATATATATATATATATATATATATATATATATATATATATATATATATATATATGTGTATATATATATATATATATATATATATATATATATATATATATGATTTAGAGTGACTTATATAACAAAGCAGAAATACTTCAATTTAATATCTTCTCCTGGAACTGACACCAATTTAGCTTCTAGTGTATCGACATGGAATCTCAGGAAATAGGAAAACAGAAAAATCATCAAAAGTTGAAAGTGATGCTAAACTTATTTTGTTCTTATTGGAAATTTGAGTTTGATTGGAAACAAGATTGGAGACAGGAAGAATCGAGCTAGAAGGATCAAACAAGAAAAATAAAGTAGATAGTGAAGTGTAACAGATTTGTACGCTTTAACTGTTATTGACAGCTAACAAATTCGGTTGAAATTGTTTTGTAGTGTTTACTTGGAGTCGTACAGAATATTGAGCAGGGGAAGGAAGGACAGTCGACATGTATCAAACGCAGACAGGGTTCTTCAAACAAGAAGAAGAAAACAAGAATAATGAATCAAATTATGACAGGTAAGAAATTCGTACATTTTTCTGTTACAGATTTCTATTCAAATTTGTTTTATATCTGATTTGAGATATGCATGTTTATTCTTATCGGAAAAGAATGACAGGTAAATAAGAGAAATTGATGTTGATGCCTAAAAGAATTTTATTCTTTATCTAATTAATATCTATCAATCTTTGTATCTTACTAAGTTATAATAACTCATTTTGATTCTAACAAATTTTGTTCTTATTATGGATTGATTTTTCTACTCGTGACCAGATTCAGAGACCTGAAGAATCATTCAGAAAGGAGTAGATAGAAGTAAAAGAAAAGGAATTGAAAAACAGATAGTGATTGGAAACTGAATTTGTTTTGTTCTTAAGATAGAATCTTTGATTTGTACGAATTTGAGAAACGAAAAACAAATTAAACACATTATGATTGTAACATGAAACTAATTTTTATTCTTTGCTAATCGTATTATTAAATATAATAATACTGATTCATATAATGTATTTGTATATATCAGTAATATATATATATCTGTTTTGATATATCTGTATATACATATATATATATATATATATATATATATATACATATATATATATATACATATATATATATATATACATATATATATATATATATATATATATATATATATATATATATATATATATATATATATATATATATATATATATATATATATATATATCTGTATTTATATTTCATTACTTCATATAATTTGTATTAACAAACAATTAGGTATATTAATAATAATAATTTTATAAATATCTAAATAATACTAATAATAATAAGTACAATGATTAAAAGTAATAGAAATAATGATAGTAATAATTTTAGAATAAAGATAATAATTTTTAGTAATAATAATGATATATCAAATTACATGTGTTAAATTTCATATATTATATATTGAACATAATAAAATAACTAATACTAATTTTTATATTAATAATGAAAGTAATAATAATATTAGTATAACAATTATATTTTTAATTGTAACTACATTTAATATATATATATATATATATATATATATATATATATATATATATATATATATATATATATATATATATATATATATATACATATTTATTTACAAGTACAGGTTCGTGAATCGTCAGGAATGGTCGAAGATCAATTGAATACATAAAATAGTTCAAAATTTTTGAGACTCAACATTACAGATGTGACGCCCCGTACTAAATCATCATGTACGGACCATCAACAACAGGATCATTACAAGGTTAAGTACTATATGCGTTTTCAAAACAGAGTTTACATTTATAAATAAAAGTGACGTCATAACATACGTCAATTGTTTTACAATCAAAAGTATGCTTCGCTAAGTAGAAGCATTAAATAAGTGTACGTGACCATAATGGTCGTTACATAACATAAGTTCATAAGTAAAAAGTTTGAATGCAACATAAGTAGTCATGCGATAACAACTCTAGGCAGCGGGTTCTACAGCACGACTAGTAAGATAGCGGAAGCGACTTCAAGCACCTGAGAAAATACATGCTTAAAAAGGTCAACACAAAGGTTGGTGAGCTATAGTTTAAGTATAACAGTAATGTAAGTAGGCCACGAGATTTCAGTGCTACAACGAGCGTTTCAAAAGTATGTAAAAGTATATGCTTAACCGTGGGCACCCGGTAACTAACTTAACGTTTAATGTACCCCCTTAAAGTGCACTTGGCAAGTGCGTATAACCTCGAAGTATTAAACACTCGTTAAATGCTAGCGCTACTAGCCCGAGTGGGGATGTCAAACCCTATGGATCCATATCTAAGATTCGCGTTCATGGTTCAAAAACCGATGATTAAACGTTACCGAGCTAAAGGGAATGTTTCTGCCGTTATATAACCCACACATATATAAAGTTTAAGTACTCGTGCCTAGTATGTAAAACATAAAATCCGCATGTATTCTCAGTTCCCAAAATAAGTTAAAGTAAAAAGGGAATGCTATAACTCACAATGATTAGTAGTAATGGTAAGGTAGTAGTCGGAAAGTGGTGTGCAAGTAACGGTCCAAACGTCCTCAACCTAAGTCAAATAGCACTAAGTCAATAAGTCGTCTCAAAAGGTTTACAAGTACGTAGTTAAGGTCATAAGGGTCATCATCAATCATCATTAAACAAAAGGTAACAAGTAAGACTCGTTTATGAAAGTCGTTTAAAACAAAGGCTGACTTCGGTCAGTCACCACAGCCTCGACCCTTACTGAATTAAGGTGAGACCAGTGGTCATGGCTCCGTCTACGAGTCCCTTAAGTGTGGTAAAATTTACAGAAGCAAACTCGTCTTGGTTTGACCGTGGCGACGGTCTAAGTGCGAGTAGGTCAGAAATTTCTGCACAACGTTAAAGGACATGGTAACGATCGGAGGGCCATAAATCCTAAACCGTAACTCGGATTAAGACGAGTCCTATATGAAAAGTTATCTACTCGAAAAGTTCTATCTAAAAATCAAGGTTAGAACAGCCCAGGTCTACTGGTCTGTTCCAGAAGCAGTAGGTCAGAAACTTTTGGACAGAATGCAGTGGGTTTTCAAGGGTTCCGGTGATCTTGGTGTTGGATGCTCATCATGATTCTCATCCTTGATGCGTCTAGCTTCAAGTGCACAACTCATGGATGTGTATACATCATCTTAACCAAGATTTGTCCATCATAACCTTAGTGCAAGTCTAAGACATGAATTTGATGAACCAAGGTTTCGTCAAAGTCTTAGATCTAGCACACACATGAACTTTTAAAACAATAATAAGTTACAAACTTGAATTGAACTTAAGTAAGCAAGATCTTAGCTTGTAGAACATAGTTCTTAGTTAGGTCTTGAAGATTCAAGACTCAAAGTCTAGATCTATAGTTCTTAAGTCAAATCAACACAAGTTAGAGAGTTTAAAGTGTTGTTCTTGAACTAACAAGTTAGATCCAAGAAATATAAGATCAAGATTAACTAGTAATCATGACCAAGGTTACATGTAAGTTTATGAACAAGTTCATGAACACTAAGAAAGATCACAACCAAGTGTTGGATCCATGATACTTGCACCAAAGTGTAAGCTCTTGTTGGTTTCATGTCCTTGTTCAAATGTGTAGTAAGCAACTAACAATAAGAAATAAAGAAAATGAATGATAAGCCTAAACCAACCATGAAGGTGGTATTCTAGTAACATACAACAAACAAGAACACAAGTAACAATTATAAAGATTATAAACTTTAAATCTTTTGAAACAAAATATGTAGAACATAACTAGATAGATTATGTTCTTGGATGTTCTTGATAAATACAAGATATTATGAAGAATCAAAACTAGGAAGTTAGATTCTTGAAAGTTAGTAAGTAAGTAACAACAACATGTAACAAGAATCAAACAACAAACAAAGATTGATGATGATGAATGCTTATGAAATCAGTTTTTACCAACAAAGAAAAGAAGAAAAGAAGTTGTTTCAAACACTTACAAGTATGAGAGAAAAAGAGAAGAAAGTTTGAGGGAATTTGCAAGTAAAGTGTGTGTGTTTTTGAGAGAGCATACAAGTGAGAGTAATGAAGGAAAAATGAAATCAAAACACCACTAATATGACACTATGGGTTCGGCATTCAGCAGAAAAAGAAGAGGGGATGGGTTGGTTCATTGGTTACTAGCTTGTAAAGATGACAAAAGTTGGATATTAAGGTGTAGTGCATGGGGATGATGTGTTAACAAGATTCTAAATGGATGTAACTAACTAGTTACACTTAAGTTTGATACTTGCAAGTCTTAATGGGCTAATTAAGTCCAACTAATAAGTAGGGTGGGCTCTCATAAGTCCATGTACATGTATAAAGCCCAAGTTGTATGCAAGTAACATGTAAGTCCACTAAAAGTCCAACTTAAGCCCAAGTAACTAACTAATAGCTTTAGTTAATTAAAATGATTAATAAAATTAATCATGAATGTAAATAATATCTTAAAATATTATTCGTGCAAGTTCCGGGTGTCACAAAGACGTTTCGGGCATTTAAAGTTCAAGTACGGGCAATTAAAGCAACATGTAAATGTAATAACATACATTCTTTTAATCAAGCGTATTAATAATAATAATTATTAATAAATAACGTTGGAAAAACCAGGGTCGTTACATTACCCACCTGTTAAAGAAAATTTCGTCCCGAAATTTAAGCTGAAGTAGATGGAGGAGTCGGGAAAAGATGAGGATATTTCCGCATCATTTGATCCTCTCGTTCCCAAGTAAACTCAGGTCCTCGTTTGGCATTCCATCGTACTCGTACAATCGGAATCTTGTTGCGTTTCAAAGTTTTGATCTCACGATCCATAATCTCAACAGGTTCCTCCACAAAGTGGAGTTTGTCATCAATAGTAAGTTCTTCCAAAGGTATGATGAGTTCGGGTGCAGCAAGACACTTCTTCAAGTTTGACACATGGAAGGTAGGATGAACTGAGCTCAATTGTGCTGGCAGATCCAAACGGTAAGCAACTGGTCCAACACGTTCCAAGATCTCGAAAGGACCAATGTATCGTGGGTTCAACTTTCCACGTTTTCCAAAACGGATCACACCTTTCCAAGGTGCAACCTTCAACATTACACGATCACCAACATTAAATTCAAAGTCTTTCCGTTTAAGATCGGCATAGCTCTTTTGGCGATCACGGGCAGTCTTAAGTCTAGCTTGGATCTGAGCGATCTTCTCCGTGGTTTCGTGAACTACCTCGGGTCCGGTGATTTGCTTTTCGCCTACTTCGGCCCAACAAATAGGAGATCGGCACTTACGACCATACAATGCTTCAAAAGGTGCAGCATTAATGCTTGAGTGATAACTGTTGTTGTACGAGAATTCGGCGAGTGGCAAATGCCTTTCCCAGGCCTTTCCAAAATCAATGACACATGCACGCAGCATGTCCTCCAAGGTCTGAATCGTTCGTTCACTTTGCCCGTCAGTCTGAGGATGATAAGCAGTACTCATGTCAAGACGAGTTCCCATGGCTTCTTGCAAAGAACGCCAAAATCTGGAAGCAAAACGGGGATCGCGATCGGAGATGATTGATAAAGGTACACCATGACGAGATACAACCTCTTTGATGTACAGCTGAGCAAGTCTTTCCATTGTATCAGTTTCCTTCATCGCTAGGAAGTGTGCAGATTTGGTGAGGCGGTCAACAATAACCCAAATAGTATCGCATCCGCCCACCGTCTTCGGCAGCTTAGTAATGAAATCCATTGTGATCCCTTCCCACTTCCATTGTGGGATTTCCGGCTGTTGAAGTAACCCAGAAGGTCTCTGATGTTCGGCTTTAACCTTCGAGCAAGTCAAACACTTGCCAACATAAGTCGCAACGTCCTTCTTAAGATTCGGCCACCAATACTGTTCCTTAAGGTCGTGGTACATCTTACCTGCACCGGGGTGAATCGAATATCTCGATTTGTGTGCTTCATCAAGTATCAGGCTTCGTAGATCTCCATAGTAAGGTACCCAAATTCTTCCGGCATAACATCGGAGTCCAGACTCTCTAACCTCGAATCGAGAGACAAGTATGTTCAAATGCTCGTGAGATATGTTCTCCTCCTTGAGAGCCTCAACTTGGGCTACTCTGATCTGGTTGTTGAGGTTCGAATGGATGGTGATGTTCAGAGCCCTAACACGGAGAGGTGCCGTCCTCTCCTTTCGGCTTAAAGCGTCAGCTACAACATTGGCCTTGCCAGGGTGATAACGGAGTTCACAATCGTAGTCGTTGAGCGTCTCGATCCATCGACGCTGTCTCATATTCAATTGCTTCTGATCGAAGATGTGCTGGAGACTCTTGTGATCGGTGAAGATAGTGCTCTTAGTTCCATACAAATAATGTCTCCACAATTTGAGTGCAAAGACAACGGCTCCAAGTTCAAGATCATGTGTAGTGTAGTTCCGCTCGTGAATCTTCAATTGGCGGGAGGCATAGGCAATAACCTTTGATCGTTGCATCAGTACACAACCAAAACCACTCTTCGATGCATCGCAATAAACAACAAAGTCGTCACTGCCTTCAGGAAGTGATAGGATAGGTGCGGAGGTTAACTTCTTCTTCAAAGTTTGGAATGCTGATTCGTGTGTGGGTTCCCAAATGAACTTCTTGCCCTTGTGAGTCAGTGCGGTCAAAGGACGCGCAATCAGAGAAAATCCTTCGATAAACCTTCGATAATAACCGGCGAGACCTAGAAATTGGCGAATATGCGTTGGAGTAGTGGGGGTCTCCCTCTTGCTGATGGCTTCAATCTTGGCGGGATCAACTTTGATACCCTGGTCGCTCACAACATGACCCAAAAACTGTACTTCCTTCAACCAAAATTCGCACTTGGAGAATTTGGCGTAAAGTTGCTCTTGTCTTAAGAGTTCAAGCACTAGCCGAAGGTGTTGCTCATGTTCTTCTTCGCTCTTAGAGTAGATGAGGATATCATCTATGAAGACGATAACAAACTTATCCAAGTAAGGCTTGCAGACACGATTCATGAGATCCATGAACACGGCAGGTGCATTTGTCAAACCGAATGGCATCACGAGGAACTCATAATGACCATAACGGGTCCTGAATGCAGTTTTCATCACGTCACTTTCCTTCACCCTCAGCTGGTGATATCCGGATCGCAAATCGATCTTTGAATAAACGCTCGATCCTTGTAGTTGATCAAAAAGATCATCGATTCGTGGAAGAGGATATCGATTCTTGATAGTCAATTTGTTGAGTTCACGGTAGTCGATACACATACGGAAGGATCCATCCTTCTTCTTTACAAACAACACAGGTGCGCCCCAAGGCGAGAAGCTTGGTTGGATAAACCCTCGATCTAATAGCTCTTGTAGTTGACTCTGTAATTCTTGCATCTCGGAAGGTGCGAGTCTATAAGGTGCGCGAGCTACAGGTGCAGCTCCTGGCACTAAGTCAATCTGAAACTCTACTGCTCTCTGCAGTGGTAATCCAGGC
Source organism: Rutidosis leptorrhynchoides (assembly GCF_046630445.1). Taxonomy (NCBI): domain Eukaryota; kingdom Viridiplantae; phylum Streptophyta; class Magnoliopsida; order Asterales; family Asteraceae; genus Rutidosis; species Rutidosis leptorrhynchoides. The sequence continues at coordinate 111,306,384 of NC_092341.1, forward strand.
AATTCCTCTGGGAAGACATCAGAAAATTCGTTCACAATTCGAACGTCGTTCACGTTCTTCATCTCAGTTTCTACCGCTTTAACATGTGCTAGGACAGCAAAGCGTCCCTTCTTCATAATCTTTTGCGCTTTCACGCAACTAATGAGGTTCAACTTCGAGGTACATCTCTCTCCATAGATAACCAGTGGTTCGCCATCTCCTTGTGGTATGCGAAGTGCTTTATCTCCACAGATAACATCGGCCTTCATCTTGCTCAACCAATCCATACCGACGATCGCGTCAAAACTTCCCAGTTTGATAGGTATCAAATCAATTTCGAAATCTGCACCAGCTATGTTGATAATAGCTCCACGACTAATATGGTCAACCTTTTCAAGTTTTCCATTGGCGACCTCGACAAGCATGCTTTCCTTCAAAGGAACTAACGACCAATCTAACTTATCACAAAAATGTCTACACACATAGCTCCTATCGGCACCAGTATCAAATAGGACAGAAGCTAAAAGATTGTTGATCTTGAATATACCTGTCACCAAGTCGGGGTTGTCGCGAGCGTCCCTTGCATTAACATTGAAGGCTCTAGCACGTGGTGGTCCGCCATCCTTACGCTTGTTAGGACACTCGTTTCTGAAATGGCCCGTCTTTCCACATTCATAACACTTCTTAGGCCCATTGTTGTTGTGGTTTGGCTTCACATTCAAAGTGGTAACCTTGCAATCCTTGCCAACATGTCCAGATCGTTGGCACTTCTCACAGATAACATTGCAATACCCAGTGTGGTGCTTGTAGCACCTATTGCATTGTGGTAAGGTTCCTTTGTAGTTCGGATTGGTGCGGTTGTTGTTGTTGGGGTTGGTGTTGTTGTTGTGCATGTTGTTGTTTTGCCTGAACCCTTCATGTCATTTTGCCGGGTTTTGATCATAGTTCTTACCCCTGTTGTTGTGGTTGTTGTCCCATTTCCTCTTTTCACCACTAACAGTTTCAAACTTAGCCTTCTCCGGCTCGTCAAGGATGATTTGATTCAAGAGAGTATGCGCCATGCGCATTGCTTCGGGAACACTTGGTGGCTTGGATGAGGTAACATTACCCTTGATGGACTTAGGAAGTCCCGAGAAGTATTTCTCCAAACGCTTAAATTCGGGGGTGAACATGGTTGGACACATAAGAGCCAATTCCAAAAACCTACGGTTGTAGCTGTTAAGGTCGTTCCCTACGGTTTTCAATTGCATAAATTCGATTTCCATCTTTTGAATCTCGGTTCTCGGACAGTATTCCTCGATCATAGCACATTTAAATTCTTCCCAAGGCGTAGCATACGCCTCATCAATTCCTTGCGCTTGGGCCATGGTATTCCACCATGTGAGCGCGCCATCAGACAGCGTGCAAGATGCAAATTTCGTTTTGTTAGCCTCAGAACAATTGCTAACCCTGAATACCGATTCCAACTTTTCGAACCATCTGGTGAGACCGACGGGTCCCTCAGTGCCGCTGAAGTAGTGTGGCTTGCAGCTTTGAAATTCCTTGTAAGTACACCCATCTCGGACGACAGGTGGATTGACAGGCGGTGGTGGTGGAGCTTGGGGTTGTCTTTCAGCTAGTGCAGCAGCAACTCGCTCGTTAATCATTTCCTCAATTTGTGCCGCGGTGGGGATAGATCTCCCGTTGGCCATGATGTTCTATACAAACATTTTGACTCAAGTCAAAATCCATTATGCAAATAATAATAGTACATTATATAACAACCAACATGAAAACAGCACAACACATGTTGATTAAATAACGCAAGCAGATATAAGTACCACAAAACCATGAGGTGATAACGTAAATAGAACACTTGCGCAAGAAGTAAGCAACACAAATTCCATTCATTAATGATAATAAGTTCATACATTACAATAAGTTCGTACATTACATAAGTGAAATATGAAATTACAAAAGAGATTACAATACAGAATCTAGTACAAAGCCCTACGGCGATGGTGGGTACAAGATGTCCAAAACATGAGCCAACTGCTCCTCGAGCTCAGTAACTCGAGTCTGGAGAATCTCAATCTCCCGCCTCATTTCCTCATTAGAGGAAGGTGATGGGGCAGGTGGTGCTGGCGGTGCAGGTGGAGCCGGTGGTGCTGAAGTGGATGGTCCGGCTCTGGGTGGAGACGGTAATATCTGTGGGTCGGCGGGGTACGGCACCAGCCGTTTACGAGCAGTGATCCTACGACGCCGACCATAAGCGTCAGTGACAGTTCGACCAGGAATTATGCCAGCGAAGCGATACCGCTTCTTCGGCGGGGTAGAAGGTGCCTGAATCGGTCGGTCAGCGGGATCCTCCTCATCACTGGAGTCGTCAGATGAGGTGTCGTCTGAAGAAGCATCGGTGGAAGAACCGTCGTCTGAATCATGCGGTGGTGGCGCGGGTGGCTCAACATATCCGAAAGCGGCCAACATCTGTCGGTGTCGGCCTGGCGTAATCACGGCTAAGCGGCCGTCGGCAGTGCGTCGGCAAGGTGTGCGCCAGTGATTACGGAAGGGTCCTTCCCCGAACTCCGCGGGGATCTCCATGCCACCAATGCGAGCCAGTTGCCTCAGGGGTCTGGAAGAAGACGCCGGGATAGGCACACTAGAGCTAGCTCCAGAACTAGAGGCGCCGGGGTTGCCAGTGGGTGTCGGGGCCGGAATGTCGGCAGCAGCAGCAGCAGCAACAGGTGCAGCAGTGGGTGGAACAACGGGGCCTGAGCCGCTCGGGATGTCAGTAGGTGGAACGTCCGACATCTGAACAAGGAAAAATAAATTTTCCATGTCAGTATGTCATAAAGCAAGCAAATAATAGGCCAACACTTTAAATCATGTATAACAATAAGTAGCATGGCAATATCAGTAATCGTACGAAACTAGCATGCAATCGAAAGCAAGTAATAGCATGCAGTAGTGAAATCACGTAGTAGCATACGGCATATAGCAGTAACAGTAAGCAGCAGCATGCAGTAAGTTCAGCGGAAACAAGTAAACTAACAAGTTGTAGATTAGCCCTATTAGTGAATCCTACTCGGGTCGGTCTTAGACTCACTAATGCATCCTAATTCCCTACAACCAATGCTCTGATACCAAATGTGACGCCCCGTACTAAATCATCATGTACGGACCATCAACAACAGGATCATTACAAGGTTAAGTACTATATGCGTTTTCAAAACAGAGTTTACATTTATAAATAAAAGTGACGTCATAACATACGTCAATTGTTTTACAATCAAAAGTATGCTTCGCTAAGTAGAAGCATTAAATAAGTGTACGTGACCATAATGGTCGTTACATAACATAAGTTCATAAGTAAAAAGTTTGAATGCAACATAAGTAGTCATGCGATAACAACTCTAGGCAGCGGGTTCTACAGCACGACTAGTAAGATAGCGGAAGCGACTTCAAGCACCTGAGAAAATACATGCTTAAAAAGGTCAACACAAAGGTTGGTGAGCTATAGTTTAAGTATAACAGTAATGTAAGTAGGCCACGAGATTTCAGTGCTACAACGAGCGTTTCAAAAGTATGTAAAAGTATATGCTTAACCGTGGGCACCCGGTAACTAACTTAACGTTTAATGTACCCCCTTAAAGTGCACTTGGCAAGTGCGTATAACCTCGAAGTATTAAACACTCGTTAAATGCTAGCGCTACTAGCCCGAGTGGGGATGTCAAACCCTATGGATCCATATCTAAGATTCGCGTTCATGGTTCAAAAACCGATGATTAAACGTTACCGAGCTAAAGGGAATGTTTCTGCCGTTATATAACCCACACACATATAAAGTTTAAGTACTCGTGCCTAGTATGTAAAACATAAAATCCGCATGTATTCTCAGTTCCCAAAATAAGTTAAAGTAAAAAGGGAATGCTATAACTCACAATGATTAGTAGTAATGGTAAGGTAGTAGTCGGAAAGTGGTGTGCAAGTAACGGTCCAAACGTCCTCAACCTAAGTCAAATAGCACTAAGTCAATAAGTCGTCTCAAAAGGTTTACAAGTACGTAGTTAAGGTCATAAGGGTCATCATCAATCATCATTAAACAAAAGGTAACAAGTAAGACTCGTTTATGAAAGTCGTTTAAAACAAAGGCTGACTTCGGTCAGTCACCACAGCCTCGACCCTTACTGAATTAAGGTGAGACCAGTGGTCATGGCTCCGTCTACGAGTCCCTTAAGTGTGGTAAAATTTACAGAAGCAAACTCGTCTTGGTTTGACCGTGGCGACGGTCTAAGTGCGAGTAGGTCAGAAATTTCTGCACAACGTTAAAGGACATGGTAACGATCGGAGGGCCATAAATCCTAAACCGTAACTCGGATTAAGACGAGTCCTATATGAAAAGTTATCTACTCGAAAAGTTCTATCTAAAAATCAAGGTTAGAACAGCCCAGGTCTACTGGTCTGTTCCAGAAGCAGTAGGTCAGAAACTTTTGGACAGAATGCAGTGGGTTTTCAAGGGTTCCGGTGATCTTGGTGTTGGATGCTCATCATGATTCTCATCCTTGATGCGTCTAGCTTCAAGTGCACAACTCATGGATGTGTATACATAATCTTAACCAAGATTTGTCCATCATAACCTTAGTGCAAGTCTAAGACATGAATTTGATGAACCAAGGTTTCGCCAAAGTCTTAGATCTAGCACACACATGAACTTTTAAAACAATAATAAGTTACAAACTTGAATTGAACTTAAGTAAGCAAGATCTTAGCTTGTAGAACATAGTTCTTAGTTAGGTCTTGAAGATTCAAGACTCAAAGTCTAGATCTATAGTTCTTAAGTCAAATCAACACAAGTTAGAGAGTTTAAAGTGTTGTTCTTGAACTAACAAGTTAGATCCAAGAAATATAAGATCAAGATTAACTAGTAATCATGACCAAGGTTACATGTAAGTTTATGAACAAGTTCATGAACACTAAGAAAGATCACAACCAAGTGTTGGATCCATGATACTTGCACCAAAGTGTAAGCTCTTGTTGGTTTCATGTCCTTGTTCAAATGTGTAGTAAGCAACTAACAATAAGAAATAAAGAAAATGAATGATAAGCCTAAACCAACCATGAAGGTGGTATTCTAGTAACATACAACAAACAAGAACACAAGTAACAATTATAAAGATTATAAACTTTAAATCTTTTGAAACAAAATATGTAGAACATAACTAGATAGATTATGTTCTTGGATGTTCTTGATAAATACAAGATATTATGAAGAATCAAAACTAGGAAGTTAGATTCTTGAAAGTTAGTAAGTAAGTAACAACAACATGTAACAAGAATCAAACAACAAACAAAGATTGATGATGATGAATGCTTATGAAATCAGTTTTTACCAACAAAGAAAAGAAGAAAAGAAGTTGTTTCAAACACTTACAAGTATGAGAGAAAAAGAGAAGAAAGTTTGAGGGAATTTGCAAGTAAAGTGTGTGTGTTTTTGAGAGAGCATACAAGTGAGAGTAATGAAGGAAAAATGAAATCAAAACACCACTAATATGACACTATGGGTTCGGCATTCAGCAGAAAAAGAAGAGGGGATGGGTTGGTTCATTGGTTACTAGCTTGTAAAGATGACAAAAGTTGGATATTAAGGTGTAGTGCATGGGGATGATGTGTTAACAAGATTCTAAATGGATGTAACTAACTAGTTACACTTAAGTTTGATACTTGCAAGTCTTAATGGGCTAATTAAGTCCAACTAATAAGTAGGGTGGGCTCTCATAAGTCCATGTACATGTATAAAGCCCAAGTTGTATGCAAGTAACATGTAAGTCCACTAAAAGTCCAACTTAAGCCCAAGTAACTAACTAATAGCTTTAGTTAATTAAAATGATTAATAAAATTAATCATGAATGTAAATAATATCTTAAAATATTATTCGTGCAAGTTCCGGGTGTCACAAAGACGTTTCGGGCATTTAAAGTTCAAGTACGGGCAATTAAAGCAACATGTAAATGTAATAACATACATTCTTTTAATCAAGCGTATTAATAATAATAATTATTAATAAATAACGTTGGAAAAACCAGGGTCGTTACAACAGACTTTGCTTATAGTGTCAAAACCATATAAGATTTAAGTTTAAATTTGGTCGGAAATTTCCGGGTCGTCACAGTACCTACCCGTTAAAGAAATTTCGTCCCGAAATTTGAGTGGGGTTGTCATGGCTAACAATAAAAATGTTTTCATGACGAATATGAGGTGATAAGTAGTGTTTTATCATCTTTGATTAATATAGATCAAACGATTCGATTATGTGAAGCGTACGAGTGAAGCTATCACAAAATAGTAAACTGAGGAAAATAATATTCTTCTTGACTTTTGACATAGTCAGGGTTGAATTCCGGAATTTAAGAGATTTGAAGGAAATCTTCGTAATCCATATATGATCTGATCCTTCGGGATTTGAGGAAAATGAAGATCTCTTTAATTAGATAAGGTAATCCACTTCGATTGCTACGTCTGGTATTTCCATTTAGAAATTGATCTCTTCCGTTCCATTATTTTTTTTTACCAATCTTATACTTTCTTCTATTTTGAGGCTTCATGCTTTTGTTTTCTTCCTGACTTAAAGTGATCAAGATGTCTCGTATTCGTAGATATAGAGTTTTGAATGATCATAATATACTAGACAGAACGGAAAGGAAATAGCACGATTTGATTTTTAAACTACCATAATCACTGAGGATAGAACTATCAAGAATATTATTTTCCTGATATGTTCAGAGGTTAAGTAGAATGAAAGAGTTATGTAACATGGCACATGATGATGGTATGATATGTGAATCATCATGTTTCATTAGAACTTCCAGTATGACTTACTATAATATAATCACGTTGGCCAAGCGCCATTATATTATACTAACTCATGCTTCAATTCCTTACACTTCTCCAGAAATCATTCATAATTCAAACTTGAATTTTTAGAGAAAATTTTAGAAACTAAAATAGTTTCTTTTATAATGTAACATAGATAGCACGAGGAGATAGATAATTTCGAACAAGGATATTTATGAAGGTATCTTCAAAAATATCGAAGATATTTATAACGAAAGATATGATGATATTTTAGAATTTAAAATATCTAGAATCGAAGGATGATGCAGAAACTTTTCCGTAAGGATTTAAATTAAGTAACGAGCAGAGTATTCGTTAAAGATTTCATTAGATACAGAATCACCCGAATTTGTTAAGTACAAGTTTAGTCCTTGTGATTTGTCCACAGTCTCCTTTATAGTTTTGCATAATCCGTTTTTCAGTACCAATTTTCTATTGAGTGTTTCCAACACTCCATTCTTTATCATCAAACTTTTGGATATTAAGACCATCTACTATTTTGTTGTTTCCTCTGCATTTAATACTATCATAACTGAATCATCGGTTATCAATTCGAGGTGGTTTCAAGAGAATTGTGTTTTTTTTAGATGATTAAACGCTGATTGTAATCGCCAAGATACAAAAGATGTTTAAGATGAAATCAAGTCTTGACTTGGATTCTGATCGGTTAAAATCCGAATATGAAACTGATTCTGAATGAAATAGTTATTCTTTGGTGAACAGATACGTATATGTGTGGATTTGAACAATATTGTTAGTGACTGTTGAATTTGAATTGAAGAATGTACAGTGTAACTTATTAATGTGAAATCTAAATATTTCTCGGGTATTACCTACCCGTTAAAATATTTTTCACCATTAACAGTTTGTACAAAAGAATTTTTAATTACAATCCTTATGAAAATATACTTACATATATATTTTCTTCAGATGTAATCATGGATTTAATGAGTTAATATGATATTAAACTCATATGATTTTCGGTTTGAACTAGAATAAGTAATCTCTTAAACTATGAGGAAGCACATATTCTTCGCATAATATTTCTTCAATGAAGTTATGGATCAATACTTCATCGTTAACTATTAGGAACCACATATTCTTCTGATAATGCTAAAAACGAACATATATTTCATAGCATTATCCTTCAAGAAAGACAAGCTTTTAGTTAAAATTGTTCTAATTTCAAGTAATTATCCTTTAAATAATAAAAGGTGAAGACAAAAGACAGATTCGACGATTTGAAGACGCAAATGACCAAAAAGCTAAAAAGTACAAAGTACAATTCAAGTGGTTCAATTTATTGATGAGAAACGTCTCAAAATTACAAAAGTACAAGCCGCAAAACGCAAAGTACAAGATATTAAATTATACGAAAAGGCGTTCGAAAATCCGGAACCGAGACATGAACCAACTTTCAACGCTCGACGCAACGGAGCTGAAAGTACAAGTCAACTATGCACAAGAATATAATATAATATTTAAATAATTCATAATAAGAATAATAATAAATAATAAAAAGTTGTTAATTGAACATAGTTAAAGGGTCATAAGTGAAAATTTCAAATCAATCATTCGCAACGAGATATTATTGATTCAACTTTGAATGGTAGCCAGCTAACATTCCACCTACAACAGTATCAATCATTTGCCTATAAAAGCAAGGCACGGAGTAATGAAGAAACTTCACCTTTTTCTTTTCCTTTTTCATATCATATACGATATATATATATATATATATATATATATATATATATATATATATATATATATATATATATATATATATTTATATTTTATAATTATAATTTTAATTTAAGTTTAATAATAATTGGGTAATTGTAAGAATGTTTTACGGGTTTTAAATTGAAACTCTGTCCGTGTAACGCTACGCTATAAATAATCATTGTAAGTTATGTTCTTCCTTTTTAAATTAATGTATCGTAACTAAGTTATTATTATGCTTATTTGAGCTGAAGTAATCGTGATGTTGGACTAAATATTAAGATGGGGTTATTGGATTTTGTACCATAATTGGGGTTTGAACAAAAGACCGACACTTGTGGAAATTGGACTATTGACTATTAATAGATGGGGGTATTGTCTAATTGAGTGACAACTCATTGGAGTCTGTCGAACCAATCTTCAAATTAATTAATCTAATAATTAATAATGATTATGGTTGTCCTATTTAGTGACGTTCATATGGAATCTGTTATAATCATTTAATTAATCAATTGGGTTGGGTAATTGATTATTCATTCTGATCAAGTGGATGAATTAATATTCATAAACTAATTAAAACAGGGGTGGATTACATACAGTGATAACTGGTGTAATTGTTGACAGAAGTGATAACTGCGTCACAGTTTAAATCCTTAATCAGTTGGAATATTTGACTTCGCGTACAAGGGTAATTTGACGAGGACACTCGCACTTTATATTTATGACCGATGGACTATTATGGACAAAAACCAGATAAACGTATCAAATAAACCAGGACAAAGGACAATTAACTCAGAGTAATAAATTAAAATCAAAACGTCAAACATCATGATTACGGAAGTTTAAATAAGCATAATTCTTTTATTTTATATCTCATCGTACTTTTATTTACTGTCATTTTATTTATTGTCATTTTAATATTGTTATTTATTTTATGCACTTTAAATATTGTCATTTATCTTTACGCTTAAAATTAAAATTGACAAACCGGTCATTAAACGGTAATTCCCCCTAAAGTTACCTATAATTACTATATATTAGTAAATCTAGTTTAACTACTTAATTAACTAATTTGACCTAGTAAGACACCCAATAATAGTGTCCACGGATCGACCTCCCGGACTTTACCTTAGCTATATTATTACACAATAGGTATACTTGCCTTTTGTGTTTTAGTTTAATTTAGGTGATTTCCTGTAGTAAATAAATATAAAACTGATAGCCGTTTCATACACACCCTCTAGAACATATCAAGTTTTTGGCGCCGCTGCCGGGGACATTTTTTGTGTCTTCACGGGGTATTTAAGTTTTTTTTTTAGTTTTTGACTGATTAAAGATATATTAATTTAAATATTATAATTTAATAAATATAATAATATAATAATATTGAAATATAATAAAATAATATAATAATAATTTTTAATCAAATTCGAATCGTAAAATTTTAAAAAGTCGTATTTATTAAATACTTCAGAGGAATATTATGTAACTTATAATTAATAATTTCTATCATGTCGTTTTCATGTGAATAGTAAATTAATTAATTTCGTTTCATTTACTATTCAATAAATAGTAAATGAATTAAAAAAACAATTAAATAGTTTTTGCTTTTCTATTTTTTTTAAGTTAAAAAAAATAAAAAAAATTAAAAAAATATAATAATAAACAATCTCATTTTTTTTAAAATAAAAATAAAAAAAATATTTAAAAAAAATATTTAAAAAAAATTAAAACGTAAAAAAAATATAATAATTTAAAAAAAAAATTATTAATTTCGTAAAAAAAATTTAAAAATATAAAAATAAAATTTTTATTGAAAAAAATTAAAAAAAAATTATTTAAAAAAAATATAATTTTAAGATTTTGTCTATATGAATTTTTTTTTTTTTAAGTTTTATTACTTTTAGATTTTTAGACTCTAGTCACAACTTTTAGTATTAAGTTTAGTTTTGCCATAGTTATTTTTATACTTTTAGATTTTTAGGCTTTGCCGTAAAATCCCTTAAGTGCTTTTTCTTTAGACTAAGATTTAGGTGCCTTAAAATTTTGCGACACCGTGTTAAAATTTTAGTATCCTTTTAAGTAATTCCCGTTTTTCGTTTAGAATCCCTTTTTAATTTTTGATGCGCTACAATTTTCTTATTTTTCGGCCTTTTATTTTTCGACATTTTTTGACGCACTCTTTTTCTTTCTTATTTCTCGACGCTCTAGTTTTTAGGACATAGATTTTTATTTCAAAATTTCGACGAAAAATTGTTTTAAGTGGTTTAATTGATAGACATCCAAAATTTTCTGATTCGTAGTAATAGTTGGATTTGTTAGTGGCGAGTTGTGGGCTTCCGATTTAAAGGGTCCTGGCTACCTGCTGCATCTATTGGCTATTCGAAACGTGGGCAAAATCAGAAAAGTCTATTAATTTGATAACTTATATAATTTTTATCTTTTATAACTAATAGGATATTCAGTGAATGCACCGAGCAAAACGTTCACCACCTTTCATACGTTCACCACCGGTAACTCGATCAAGACATCTAGCCAATATTGTCGCCGTTGATTTTTCTTTAGAATCGTCATCTAGTCGACCAAGTACTCCAATTCAAATTTCCGATAATTCATTTTTTGAACCCGACTTCACTACCGAGAACCCGGAGGATATTCAAGGACAATTCCAAGATCCTGAACCACTAATCATTCCTCCTGAACCACAAACCGTTAAATCAGAATCCTCTAGTGATTCGTATTCAACAATTTCAATTATGGAAGTAACGGAATCTCTAAGTATGGAAGATCGAATGAGAGCCACACGTACGGGCCAAGGTCACGCCATTATTAAGCCAGACATTAATGCGCCAGATTATGAAATCAAAGGACAAATCTTACACATGGTAACTAATCAATGCCAATTTATGGTGCGCCTAAGGAAGATCCAAATGAACATCTTCGTACCTTTAATAGAATCTGTACTCTATTTAAAATCCGAGAAGTAGAGGATGAACAGATATATCTCATGCTATTTCCCTGGACTTTAAAGGGAGAAGCCAAAGATTGGTTAGAATCGTTACCTGAAGAGGCGATTGATACATGGGATGTCTTAGTTGAAAAATTTCTTAAACAATTCTTTCCGGCATCTAAAGCCGTGAGACTTCAAGGAGAAATTGTTACGTTCACACAAAAGCCAAATGAAACTTTATATGAGGCGTGGACAAGATTTGGAAAGTTGTTGAGAGGATGTCCTCGACGTGGTTTAGATACTTATCAAATAGTACAAATATTCTACCAAGGTGTCGACATTGCTACACGAAAAGACATCAACATAACAGCTGGTGGTTCCATTATGAAGAAAACCGCAACTGAAGCTTACAAAATTATTGATAACACTGCTCCCCACTCACATGAGTGGCACCAGGAAAAAGATATCTTTCGTTCATCTAAAGCAGCTAGAGCCGATTCTAGCCATGACTTTGATTCCGTTTCCGCAAAAATAGATGCTTTCGAGAGATGAATGAAAAATATGAATAAAGATATTCACGCAATACGAATCAGTTGTGAGCAATGCGGTGGACCACACTTAACGAAAGATTATCACATCGAGCAAACGATGGAACAACGTTAGAATGTTTCCTATATGAACTAAAGGCCGGGAAATAATTATCAAAATAATTATCAACCGCCAAGGCCAAACTTCAATCGAAATCAAAACATTCTTTACAATCCAAATGGACCCAACAATAACTCGTACAACTAACAAGGTCTGAATAACCAACCAACTCAAAACAACACTTTCAATCAACAAAGGCCTGGCTTGTATAAACCACCACAACAAACCGAAGAGAAAAAGTCAAATCTGGAAGAAATGATGGCAAAGCTAATGGAATCTCAAACACAATTTATTACATCTCAAACCCAAACAAATAAGAGGTTTGATCAGTCATTAAGAACTCAACAAGCTTCCATTTTGAATCTAGAAAAACATGTAGGTACTCTTGCTAGCATGATGAGTGAGAGGGAACAAGGAAAGCTACCGAGTAATATTGAAGTAAATCCTCGGAATGAGAATGTTAATATGGTGTCAACAAATTTTGAAAAACCAACACTAGAAGATGGGAAGGTTTTAGATGTGAGTAACAATGAAGAAGTTACACCACCTGTCACGACCATACTTTTTCCGTTATCTTTTATCGTTAATTATTTAACGACCGTTAACTGTTAATTGTGCTACGTCATTTCTATGACCTATATTATTATATTAGTAATAATATATTAATTATTGTGTGTTATGTGAATATTTGTATTCATATTTTGAGTTATACGTTTCTACGTGTCGCGGAATTCTATCCGGCGAATCTTTTCGGTTTTCAAACCAACGGTCGCGTTTTTGGGATATTTAAATCCTAATTATTTTAAATATGATATTTTAATATCATATAATTATATAGAGTATTTATATTTATTTTTTGTCTCGCGTTTGTTATCTCTCCGAATTTTTAATCGCGTAAGCGTGTTTTCGCGTTTCGGGATTCGTTCGGGCTTTCGGGCCATCAGGAAATAACCATTTAGCAAAATTGGGCCATGGGGCCCACCCCATGACCCCACATTCGGCTGAAACTCCAAGGGAGGGAGTATACTCCCCATTTTTTTTATTTTTCATCTCATTTACACTTTACACTTTTAATCAAAACCTAATTCTAATTTTTGGTGCTCTCCTCTCTCCCTCTTCCTCTTTTTGTCGCCAACCACCCACAACATCACCCTCATCATCAAGTTTTAGAGCTTGGATCAAGGATTGAATAGCATAAACGTGTTCCTCTCAATCTCCTCTACGCGATAACATCCATTGATTCTTGATTAGGGTATAAACCCTAACCCTAGAACTTTTAATTTTTCTTTATATTTATGTTTTTGATGTTTATATTATTAGTATGATGATTATTGGTTGTTGTAATGATGTTTGTATGCATAGAATTACTCATAAACACTTGATTTCGGTTTGATATTATTGGGACAGAAGCTAATTCGTGTGTTTCTAATATTGTGACTGATATAAAAGTTAAAATAAAGTATCTAGATGAGTTCCTCTCATCAAGACATTAATTTTAGACTCCGGATTCATGTCGTTTTGATTCCCGGAGCCCTAAATATGATCAAAGTGGTATTTTGTTAAGATCGAAATGTGATTTTGGTATGAACCAGGTTTGGTCCGACTTTGTGACCATATTTGGTGACTTTAGGTTGTGTTAGTGTGTTAAGACTGATGGTGGGGCGAACTTTCATGTTCGGGTCATCTCAATCCGAGCCACGAATCACCCGTTACGTCTAAAATACGATTTTGAGTGAATTGAAGTTCCAAGTAGTGTAATGGCTGTACATCATGACTTGTGGACTGTTCTTGGGGTGTTCTTGAGTGTACCAAAGTGTCAGGTGGTTTGATTAGGCGGAGATATATGTAAGCTAAAAACCGACACCCGGGGCTCAAGATGCGACCCGATGAACTTTTGATTTAAAACTTGTGACTAATTAATAAACTTATGATATAAATAATGGGTTTCATTATCATTTAATTACTTATGATAAAAAAAGGTAATTATTATTATTTAAGACTTATGATATATATTTATTATATCATTTAATTAATACTTATGATTTAATTAACATTTTAATTAAACATATGATTAATAATACTTTATTATTAATGGAAAATACTTATGATAAGTATTAAACTTATATTATGAGATTATTATTATAAGACTTATAATAAGGATTAATTAATTATTTAATTATTATAAGGCTTAGTTATTATTTAATTATAATTTAATTATTAAATACTTATGATTTAATAATTATAATTAGAAACTTATGATATGATTAATAATTCATTATTAACTAATAATACTTATGATATGATTTAAAATTTATTATTGATTAATAATACTTACATTATGACTAATATTTAATTAATTAATTAAATACTTATGTTATATTAATTATATCATTTAAACTTATATTAACTTTAATAATTCATTTTAATTTAATTAAACTTATGTTATGACATAATTAGACATATTTAACTTTAGTAAACGTTATAACTTATATTATTATGATAACTTACACTTTTAAAATTAACGTTGACTATGTTTGACCAAGGTTGACTTTTGAGTTGACTTTCGGTTGACTTTGACTTTAAGTTGACTTTTGTTGACTTTTTAATTAAGGAAACTTTCCTAACTTATAAACTTTCCTAAAATAGAAACTTTCTAAATTTGGAAACTTTCCAAAAATAGAAACTTTCCAAAAATAGAAACTTTCCAAAAATAGAAACATTCCAAAAATAGAAACTTTCCAAAAATGGAAACCTGCTAAAAATAGAAACTTTCTAAAAATAGAAAGTGTGTGTCCGTAAGCTGTTCCAATCAAACCAATTCATATTGAGTATTGTTCTATGACTACTTGCAACATGTACAATAGCTATCATACTAAGACTTGACATAAGTTAGTTATTTATATCGACCTGCTTTATTTATAGGTCGGCGTTGTGATCATTCCTGATCACTGTACTACATTTGCTGTTCGCTTAATTGTGTTGGTTACTTCGTTACTATTAAGGTGAGTTATAGTCCCGTTTTTACATACTTTTCAAAGTATATTTTTGGGATGTGATTACATGCATTTTATTTCACGTTTAGACACAAGTGACAATTAAATTTAAATTATTCATTGTGAGTTGGACAAAAATATTTCCTAGTCTGGTAACTGTAATCATTGGTTTCTACTGCTGAACGCGAATCCTACGGATAGATCTATCGGGTTTGATAACCCTATTTCGAGCTAGTCGCGCTAGCAATTTATAATCGAAATGTTTAGTACTTCATATTTTGTTGTAGATACACTATCCAGTGTATATTATTATTGTGTTTGGCAAGGGTAAATAAAGGGTTAAGTGGTTACCAGGTGGCTCATTGATAATGGAATAATGTTTAATGTTTTCTAACATTTTTAAATCTTGTGGTCTAAAGTTTATTCAATTATTTAAACCTATAACTCACTCAACCTTTGTGTTGACAGTTTACTCGCATGTTTTCATAGGTACTTGAGTTTATGTTATGCTTCCGCTGTGTTTAGAAGAGTCTGCATGCATTTGGGCAGATTTTAATGAAACAATTTATGAAACTTTGGCTTGCATTCGGTTTTTGAATAATTAATACTTGTGGGTTGTTGACAATGTTTTGTGTCAACTTTGGATTATTAATATGTTGGGTTACTTTTAAACTACATATTTTGGTATGCTTTCCTTTTTGGAAAACTTTTGAAATAAAAGAATGAAATGTCATTTGTTAAATTCATTTAAGTTCGATCAAGCTGTGGGACCAAGTGACGGAGCCGTTAAGCATATTGACGGGGCCATCACACCACCACCACCACCACCACCACCCGAGTATGTAAAGCCAGTGGTGACACAATACAGAC
This sequence comes from Rutidosis leptorrhynchoides, assembly GCF_046630445.1. NCBI lineage: Eukaryota > Viridiplantae > Streptophyta > Magnoliopsida > Asterales > Asteraceae > Rutidosis > Rutidosis leptorrhynchoides. Next base: position 111,322,419 of record NC_092341.1, read on the forward strand.
CACTCATCCCGTTTCCAAGAAAAGGAGTTGAGTATGAGCAAGTAATAGGTAATAAAGTTTGTGATACCTCTGGAAAGAAGAAGAAGAATAAGAAAGTGCAAGAAACAAAAACCGTAAAGATAAACCCGGTAAAGACAGTTCCACCAAAACTTCCACCAAGGTTGGGTGATCCGGGTGAATTTATTGTTCCTTGTCTACTTAGTGATTGTGTCATGTATGATGCACTAGCAGATGTAGGTGCGAGTGTAAGTGTTATGCCTCTTTCATTATATAAGTGATAAGGAGTAGGTGAGTTAAGTCCAACGAAAATAAGTGTTCGACTCTTTGACCAAACTATTAAACACCCAGTTGGAATCGCTGACAACCTACCCGTTCAAGTGGGTAATTTAACATATTTAGTTGAATTTATTGTCATTGACATAGAAGAGGACTCAAACATTCCTCTAATTTTAGGTCGACCATTCTTAGCGTCCACCAGGGAATTATTTGATGTAAGAGAGGGTAGAATGACACTTAGTGATGGTGAAAATCGATCACCTTTGTGAGTCGAAATTCTAAATCTCCACCAACCAAAACCGTTGAACCAACAAAAACGATTGATAAGAACCATGTTGTTTTACCAACTCCAATGGTAGTGCTTAACAATAATAAAACGCCTAAGTGTGGGGAAAATGAAGTAACACCTAATGATAACCTGATAACAAAGAACCCCATAGTTGATACGAAATTAAATGATCCAGTTATTAATAGTTCAATGAAGAAACTTATTAAACGGATTCGCGATGCTAGAACCAAGGGGAACTTTACGTTGTGTAAGCGGTTAGTATCCAATCTATCGCCTAAAGAAAAGGCGAAACTAGTTGAATTTATGGATATTACACAGGAATCCAACCAATGGCTTAAAGCAAAAGTCACAGATATGCAAGTTGATTATGGTCCAAGACAAATTAACGATGAAGTTAATCACAATTTTGACACCACAGCTACCTAAGTGTGGGGAGATTCAAATGTCCTAAAAGGAAAACGTTGTCTAGAGTTAGTTGTTCTGTTCTCATGTAGTTCCGAGAATAGAATCCGATTGGTCTTTTCCACTAGCAGACACTAAAGAACTAGTTTTCTCCCCCCATTCTGAATTTTTGTTTTTTAGGTTTTATATGAAATTAATATGCTTTTTTAAATTTAAGTTTTGTGTGAATTTAAAAACAAAATTTACTTTATTTCATTAAGTTTGAAAAAATGATTTCTAAAATTTATCGTGAGTTAAACACTAGGTCGTTGAACCGAAATTGCTTTACTCGAGGGCGGGACGACAAATTTTGTTATCATTATTTTTAATATTATTGATCTAAAGTATGCCAAAAAAAAAAATATTATATGAACGTGGGGTAATATACCCAACTTCAAAAATATGTATATATGTTTGTATTTTATCATGTATACAACAGGGTAAAACATCACACTTTCAAAGACTGACATTAAGTTCAGCAAAAGCTACTTATTTTAACGACAAGACGTAAAATATCAAATGTGATATAAAACAATATGTTTGCAAACTCGGTATTTTTAATCACTTTTCTACACTAATCACCCTCATGAATTTATAATTATAGTATGATTTCATGCATATAAGGGCATTGCATGATCTCAAGTGTGGGGAAGGGTTATAAATTCTCTCGGGTATACACTTAGTTTAATTGCCAAATTTTGTGAATTTAAAAATTTTCAACTAAATGAATTCAAAATCATGTTTATACATATTTATGAACGATAAAACTAGGTGTTAATGCCGAAATTCTCGTTACCTCGGAAAGGACATAAATTAAGAAACACCCTAAAACGCTTGAATTCATTTAAAATGGAATAAAGGAGAATAAAAAGGCAAAGAAAAAAACTAAGTGTGGGGAGAATGTACCAAGTTATTCAATAAAACTATCTATCACATGTTTCTATAAAGTTTATTACAGGTGATTTTATTTTGGACTAAATTAACTGTTTTACCCGTAATATTATAATAAAGATAAAAGAAAAGATGGATCTACACGATGAATCAATTCCATCATTAAAAGGAAGTAAAGTCTTAAAAAAAAGAAATGCGCTTCTTGATTTAGGTTAGGAAGTTGTCATCCAGACCAGCTGTAGGTTGACGAAAAATCTAGAAAAGTCATCTCTAAAATCAGCAGGAAATCCATGGACCTCATCATCAAACAGGGTCGCCAAGTGGTCAGACTTATCCTAACCATGAGAGGATCTGTCTCGTAAAATGGGGAGGGCGCCGTGCAAATTAGCTTGATAAGACTAATGAATCAGGCCCCCAGAAAGGATAATCTCCTTAAAGATTAAAAATCAGCTTTTAAGCCTGATATTACTCAATCCTTGAGATTGACCTTAAAGATTCGGAATTCAAACTCATAGAATTCGATGATATCTAAACTCGAGCTTGAACGAGAAAATATTTTGATCAAATTACAAACCGATTTGTTTTCTGAAAACCCATTTTCAATGCGTTCATTACCATTAAACGTAAAATCCTAGGAATTCATCGGAATTCATTAGGTCACCTGAACCAAATCGGGTGTCAACCGTAAGAACGGTGGTTGCATAGCATGGTCGAAGACAGGACCTTATGCCAGACCAAAAAAATTATAGGGTGATCTTTACTATTTCTCCTACAAAGGATAGTAATTGCATCCGACACGTTATAGACCATAATCAAAAGCATGTCACGGGACATTGCCTTAACAGTTGCTTGTTCAACGCTTTCCTTTACAACCGGAAGGTAGTTTACCGAAAGGTAATATACGGAGCAAGTATACTGGATGTGTTGCTTTCCTAATACAAGGTTAGCAAGTGGGTGACACAAAACCATAAGTTTTGAGCTAAAATTTTCAAATCTGAAACCCACAAAACCCACAAAAACAATTTGCAAACACCGGTGAAGGGTTATTCCGGAAAATGTATCTAGGGTAAAAGTAGAATGAATTTTCAAAAGATCAAATGTTTTCATAAAGATCCGATTTCCTTAAAGGATCTAAATTTTCATAGTCATGTGGGACTGTAAACCGCATCGTTACTATCATTGTTCATACCGCCGTATTGAAATCACTGATGTACAAAGTGTGAAGAATAAAGAAGTGATTCTGGTAAAGTTATATTCAAGTTCTATATTGCTTGAGGACAAGCAATGCTCAAGTGTGGGAATATTTGATAATGCTAAAAACGAACATATATTTCATAGCATTATCCTTCAAGAAAGACAAGGTTTGAGTTGAAATTGTTCAAATTTCAAGTAATTATCGTTTAAATAATAAAAGGTGAAGACAAAAGACAGATTCGACGATTTGAAGACGCAAATGACCAAAAAGCTAAAAAGTACAAAGTACAATTCAAGTGGTTCAATTTATTGATGAGAAACGTCTCAAAATTACAAAAGTACAAGCCGTAAAATGCAAAGTACAAGATATTAAATTATACGAAAAGACGTTCAAAAGTCCGGAACCGAGACATGAACCAACTTTCAACGCTCGACGCAACGGAGCTGAAAGTACAAGTCAACTATGCACAAGAATATAATATAATATTTAAATAATTCATAATAAGAATAATAATAAATAATAAAAAGTTGTTAATTGAGCATAGTTAAAGGGTCATAAGTGAAAATTTCAAATCAATCATTCGCAATGAGATATTATTGATTCAACTTTGAATGGTAGCCATCTAACATTCCACCTATAACAGTATCAATCATTTGCCTATAAAAGCAAGGCACGGAGTAATTAAGAAACTACACCTTTTTCTTTTCCTTTCTCATATCATATACGATATATATATATATATATATATATATATATATATATATATATATATATATATATATATATATATATATATATATATATATATATATATATATATATATATATATATATATATATATATATATTTATAATTTATAATTATAATTTTAATTTAAGTTTAATAATAATTGGGTTATTGTAAGAATGTTTTACGGGTTTTAAATCGAAACTCTGTCCGTGTAACGCTACGCTATAAATAATCATTGTAAGTTATGTTCTTCCTTTTTAAATTAATGTATCGTAACTAAGTTATTATTATGCTTATTTGAGCCGAAGTAATCGTGATGTTGGACTAAATAGTAAGATGGGGTTATTGGATTTTGTACCATAATTGGGGTTTGGACAAAAGAACGACCTTTGTGGAAATTGGACTATTGACTATTAATAGATGGGGGGTATTGTCTAATTGAGTGACAACTCATTGGAGTCTGTCAAACCTATCTTCAAATTAATTAACCTAATAATTAATAATGATTATGGTTGTCCTATTTAGTGACGTTCATATGGAATCTGTTATAATCGTTTAATTAATCAATTGGGTTGGGTAATTGATTATTCATTCTGATTAAGTGGATGAATTAATATTCATAAACTAACTAAAATAGGGGTGGATTACATACAGTGATAACTGGTGTAATTGTTGACAGAAGTGATAACTGCGTCACAGTTTAAATCCTTAATCAGTTGGAATATTTGACTTCGGGTATAAGGGTAATTTGACGAGGACACTCGCACTTTATATTTATGACCGATGGACTATTATGGACAAAAACCAGATAGACGTATCAAATAAACCAGGACAAAGGACAATTAACTCAGAGTAATAAATTAAAATCAAAACGTCAAACATCATGATTACGGAAGTTTAAATAAGCATAATTCTTTTATTTTATAACTCATCGTACTTTTATTTACTGTCATTTTATTTATCGTCATTTTAATATTGTTATTTATTTTACGCACTTTAAATATTGTCATTTATCTTTACGCTTAAAATTAAAATTGACAAACCGGTCATTAAACGGTAAATCCCCCCAAAGTTACCTATAATTACTATATATTACTAAATCTAGTTTAACTACTTAATTAACAAATTTGACCTAGTAAGACACCCAATAATAGTGTCCACGGATCGACCTCCCAGACTTTACCTTAGCTATATTATTACACGATAGGTATACTTGCTTTTTGTGTTTTAGTTTAATTTAGGTGATTTCCTGTAGTAAATAAATATAAAACTGATAGCCGTTTCATACACACCCTCTAGAACACATCATCTTCACATAATATTTCTTCAATGAAGTTATGGATCAATACTTCATCGTTCATTGTTCCTGGTACTCCTTGGTATCTATGGTGCGTATGATATTGATGTTCGTGGAACAGATTGTTAAATTGTGGCTTGGAATGCAGATGTTGTTGTTGGTGGTACTATTTCTACCAGTGATGTTGCTGAAGCTGGTACGTTTTGCACCATATTTTCCAAGGCTACAACTCGGGCGCGAAGCTCGTTAACTTATTACACCGGGATGATTGTCGGTAGGAATGAGTAAGTGAATAAGGTTTTGAGATAGTATATAATCATGGCGAGATATTCGGGAAATGAGAGAGAAAATGGTATTAAACAGGTTCGCCGTTAAGTGCTTCAGGTTCTTTGCCAAGAGGTGAATTTAGTTGGTGGAAGGATCGCCTTTTTCTTGTCTCCAATGATTAAGTAGGCTACGAACTCAGCCCCAATTCATCTAGAATTGATGATGGCTGATTGGTTGATCCATTCCAGTCATACTGCTTTCGGAGCTCTAGTGGAAATCCATATCGGAATCCGAGGAACTTGAACTAGTGGCGCGTTCCATTTCGTACGAGTGAGTAAAGGATTTTTCGATATGAAATGATTTCCGGCTATCGAATGGTATTCTAATTATATAGAATATCTATATATATATATATATATATATATATATATATATAGAACAAAAGATTTCGTAGATTACGGAGGAATTTACGGAATATGTCAGGCAAAGTTTACAGTAACAGATATGCTAAGATATGAATTTTGTCTATACACTATTCATGCAATCAATATAGTAAGATGTGTCTAGACTAAAAATGATAAGCAAATGATTCCCTAAGAATGATAAGCATGTAATTTTCGACACGAAATGATAAGCAAAACTTTTGACATGCAGACACGGTCGAAGTCCAGACTCACTAATGCATCTAAACAACTATCAGTTAGACACACTAATGCAAGACCTGTTTCGCTAAGACCATTGCTCTGATACCAACTGAAATGCCTCGTTCATATTGATTATAAACGATTCATAATAGTTGATTTCATTGCGAGGTATTTGACCTCTATATGATACATTTTACAAACATTGCATTCGTTTTTAAAAGATAAACTTTCTTTACATCGAAAGTTGACGGCATGCATACCATTTCATAATCTAGCCAACTATAAATGACTTAATAATATTCTTGATGAACTCGATGACTCGAATGCAACATCTTTTTGAAATATGCCATGAATGACTCCAAGTAATATCTATAAAATGAGCAAATGCACAGCGGAAGATTTCTTTCATACATGAGAATAAACATGCTTTCAAGTGTCAACCAAAAGGTTGGTGAGTTTATAGGTTTATCATAAAACAATAAAATTCATTATTTTGATAGACCACAAGTTTTAAATCCTGCATGGTACAAATGGGCCCGAATCCTATACCCACATGTAATGTACATGCGATATCTTTTAAATATAGTACACATTTCTCGTGTACGAAATCATCTTTCATAAATCTTAGTAACCGTACACATATCTTGTGCACAAAAATAACATACACATAACCTGTGTATAAAATCATTCTCTCGATACATAACATTCACTTTTCATTGCTTTCATAGCTTGGCTTGGTAACCGACCTTAACATATAATGCGCATAATAATATCCTCAAAACAGAACATCTCATATGTATAATAATCATATAAACTTCAAAGTACTAAACACTGCGCCCACTAGCCCTTCCGTCTAGTGAACATTCTGGGTGGGGGTGTTAAACCTGGTAGCTACCTTTAGGATTCGTGTCAATTAGGCGTGCACTAATTCTCAAAATTAGTGATGTTCCCTAATTCTTAGGTTACCAAGCAATAATAATCAGGGGAAAAATATTCATATCAATTGTAGAAATTATCACGTCCACATAATTCAATGGTGGCAATTATCACGTCCACATAATTCATTCGAAGAATGTTTTGCTTGTGTCTATCTCGTCAAACATTTATAAAAGCATTTCATGTATTCGCAGTTCAAAATGTATTTCAAAAGCATTTAATAAAGCAGTTGTAAAAGTAGCGCATGTATTCTCAGTACCAAAAATGTAAAGAGTAAAAGGGAATCAAATGAACTCACAATACGATATTTTGAAGTACAAATATGCATACGACGATACTGAACAATGCAGGGTTGGCCTTGAATTCACGAACCTATATCATTTATGTATATATTAACTCACATAATTGTAATCGAACAAATATATAGCTTTATTAGTTATATCATTTTTATATTATTAACCTATATGTCTCATATGTTCATTTTATATATTTAAAATAAATAAAAAAATATAAATTTCGTTATGTTATATGTATTAAATATACTTTTGTATATATATGTTGTGAGGACCCGTCCTTATCCACCTAGATAAAGTCATCAACATTTGGTCCCATTGCGATGATCGACTCCAAGTAATGTCCTTAAAATAAGCAAATGCACAGCGGAAGACTTAATTCGTACCTGAGAATAAACATGCTTTAAAGTGTGAACCAAAAGGTTGGTGAGTTCATAGGTTTATCATAACAATCATTTCCATTATTTTAATAGACCACAAGATTTCATATTTATAATCATAACACACTCGCAAGTGTATGTAAAGTATTCTAAGTGATTGAGCACTTGGTAACCATACTTAACTATTAATCAACGTCGCATATTCCCTTTATTATGAAATCTCACTACACTGTACCATGTGTAGCCTACAAAACAAAGTACTGTGCAACCGTTGAATACTGGTCGTCCAGTCCGGTTGGGGTTGTCAGGCCCGATAGATCTATCAACAGGATTCGCGTTTACAATACCCATGTAAATAGTAGTTACCAAGCTACAGGGAAATATGCCAGTGGTACAACTCAACGTAGAATATATTTTTAAGTACTTGTGTCTATTTCGTAAACATTTATAAAAGAAGCGCATGTATTCTCAGCCCAAAAATATATATTGCAAAAGCAATTAAAAAGGGAGCAAATGAAACTCACCATACTGTATTTTGTAGTAAAAATACATATGACGTCGTTTAACAGGTGTAGGGTTGACCTCGGATTCACGAACCTTAAAGAATGAGGTTTTCAAAAAAAATTGCCACAGATCGGGTTCGTACCCGTGACCTCTCGTATATCAATACCACACCCTAACCACTGAACCATTGTTACTTATCAAATTACGAATTTTATTTCTTTTATCATAATTTTTGTTTTCATCTTTTCCGCTACTATCACCACAATCATTAATCTTTATTCTTGTAACATCATTATGATTGTAATCATCTTCATCATCGTGACACTATGATCATTTATCATCAATCACCATTTGTATTTTAACTTAAACCAAAAGCAAGAAGTAAAACAATTTTGGCCCAACTGCAAAACATTGGCCCAACAATCATTCACTCCTCGGTCCAATATTACATCGGCCCAATTACACAAGTAATTAAGCCCATAATCACCTTCTCGATCCAAAAGCAGTTTAACGGTTTTGGTTTGGTATAGTCGATTGACAATAGGAAATGAAAACAGGAACAATACCATTAATCATCATCCATATTCCCATCACCATAAATAACTCGTTAATTTAATAGAAATAGAATTGAAAACGTGCTGTAGCAGAAAACATCACGGGTCCTTCATCCTCGTTACTTTTATCATTTCATGTATACATCAATCATCATCATCATATTATTATATTTGCTGTAAGAATCCAAGTGAATTAAGGTTTGGCCCTACTAATAACCAAGAAAATAAAGTAGTGGAAATTTACATAGTGGTTTGGTTTAAAGTTGTCGGCCATAAAAGAAATAAAATCAAAAGAAAAGTGGCAGCTGTAGTGGTTGAGTTCTCGATGGGTTTAAATAGAATAGAAACATTACAGCAGTTTACATGGGATGTATTGATGGTAGAAGAGAAACAAAGTAGTAGGAAAAGATGGATATGGTGTTGGTGGTCTTTCGGTTCAAAACAAGAAACAAAACTGAAAAATTGAGATGTTTTAGCTTGTTTCGGCCCTAACAGAAAAACAGAAATACGGGTAGCTGAAACATAAACATTAAACTTGCTGTAGCATAAAATATTCGTGGTTTGTGGTGGAGGTTGGTGACGGTTTATGGTGTTTGCTGAGTGCATTTAACAATGATTGAAACGGTAACATTTGCAACAACAAATGATCATAGTAATTGAAGTAGTTCGAGTGAGGCAGTAGAAAGGGAATAGCAGTAGCAATAATCTGAGTAACCAAACATGATTTGGGCAGTGATGGTGGCTGTTTTACATGGTGTAGGTGATTTCGAGTGATGGTGAGAGAGATATATATAGAGAGAAAAAGATAGTGAAGTTTTGGAGAAGAAGGGTGTTGAAGATGGTTCTTGGTGGTGACGTCGGTGATCATTAATGAAGAGGGTAATGATTACGTGATGATGGTTTCGGTGATGTTAACCCAATGGTGTTTGTAATGGTGAAGTTGACGGTTATGAGATTAAGGTGGTGATCACGATGGGAATAGAGAGAGAGAGGAGAGATGGCGAGATTGTTGAAGAAAAAGATGGCTACGATTTTATGGTTATCGATCACAAACAAAAGGGTGCAACACCCAAATAGGTTTAAGGTGGTTTCTCTAAGGTGTACATGTAAATATATAAGAGTTAGTGAATGATTGCATGTTTTTGAGTGAGACAGAAAACAAAAGAAAATAGTAGGGTGGCCTCAAGTAAATACTACATATATGTATATTATATATATTAGATTGATCGGTAAATGAATTCAAATAATAATCAATCATTCAATCAAATATAGTGGAGTAGTTATGGATTGATATCAACATTTCCCTATATGTGTCATTATATAAACATAATTTAAAATTATATAATACAAATAATAATATAATATTAATTTTATAACTACATGTGGAAGGATCCAATGAATTGAAAAAAACACAGTGCACTAATAGTTAAGGAGTCAGTTTAATTGTGATGTTCTTACCAATAGTTTTCACGAACCGTATATCGTGCGAAATCAGTGGCAGAAAAAAGTCTTCAAAAAAAATTTCCAAAATTTTAAATTAATTATATTTAATTATTTTGGTCATTATGTTATAAAATTTAATCATTAATTCAATAAATAAAAATTACATCAACTGTCCCTCTCATTTATGAGAGAAATATAAAAAAAAAATTAAAACTTAACAAATAGTTCCTAAATACATTTTTAATAAGCCTAAAATTTATAGAACTCATTTTCGGATCATCGTTTATTTTAAAATAATATTAGTTCCTGTTTTACTCATGTAATATCCATCGAATGATAATTAAGTGAAAATAGTCGTTTACTAAATAGATTTAAAATCACAAAATATATATTTAATATACATTATTTATATATATAGATATGTTTTTAAATAATAATTATCATAGTATCATAATTACATTTAATAAGAACAATATATATAACATTTCAAATTAATATATATATATATATATATATATATATATATATATATATATATATATATATATATATATATATATATATATATATATATACACACATATCTATCTACAATTAAAGGTTCATGAATCGTCGGGAATAGTCGAAGTTAAATGAATATATGAAACAGTTCAAAATTTTTGAGACTCAACTATACAGACTTTTCTTAACGTGTCAAAATCTAATATTCTATCGAGAGTTTGGTTTAAAATTAGTCGAAATTTCCGGGTCATTACAGTACCTACCCGTTAAAGAAATTTCGTCCCGAAATTTGAATGCAATCGTCATGGCTAACAATAAAAATGTTTTCATGATGAATATGAGTTGTTAGATAGAGTTTTATCACCGGTGAGTAACATGAATAAGACAATTCGATTACTCGAAGAGTGCGAATGAAGCTATCACAAAAGAGTGAAAAGTTTCGTCTTAACTTTTGATGTAATCATGGTTGATTTCCGGGATTCAAGGAATTTAAGGAAATCTTCTAACCAGAAAGAAAATATAATAACACAATTTATTAGCAAACTGTTGGAATTACGAAAGGACAGAAATATCAAGGAAATATTTCCATGATATGTTTAGAGATTAAGTAGAATAAAAGAGTCATGTAACATGACACATGATGAGGATAAGGTCTGTGAATCATCATCACGTTACATTAGAAATTTAGCATGACTTACTGTAATATAATTACGTTGGCCTGACGTCATTATATTATACTAACTCATGCTTCAATTCCCAACACTTTTCTAGGAAATCATTCATAATTTAAACTCAATTGTTACAGAATATAGAAACTAAAACAGTTTCTTTTATGATGTAATATAGATACCACGAAGAGATAGATAATTTCGGACAAGAATATTTATGAATATATCTTCAGAAATATCAAAGATATTTATGACGATATTTTGGAATTTCTAAGATCGAAGGTTGATGAAGAAAATCCTTCTGCATGGATTTAGAATAAGTAGGAGCAAGATATTCATTTAAAGGTTTCAGCAGATACTGAATCATCTGGATTCGTTAAGTACATGTTTACTCTTTGTGATTTTTCCACAGTCTCCTTCATAGTTTGCTCAATTCATTTTCCAGTACCATTTTTTTTCTTCTATTGAGTGTTTCCAACACTCCATTCTTTATCATCAAACTTTTGGCCATTAAGATTATCTACAACTCTTGCTGCTTCATCAACATTTTCAAAACTCAGAGATCTGATTCGTAAGCTAGAGTGCTTTTCAGGAATTCAGAGATTCCGAATTGTAATTCATCGGTCCAGAAGATATACGTTATATATAGATATATAACTGTTGATGTAGAACACTGCAGAATTCGAGAATTAATGATTAATGCTTCCCGATATTTGGTATGGCAACCATCGCTACAAAATGTCGATGAGTACATGATAAGACTTCAATAGATAAATATTGTGATTTGTCGGAGAGATTTAAGTCGAGGAACAATGAGGTTGCTGGTACGTATATGGGTAATATTGTAGAATATAACAGGTTTCCTGGTAACAATAACAATGTCAAACGTATATATCCAAGTTATAATAAGGTTGATTCGAACGAAAAGCCGAAGTTGACTTGCTGAAGCTGTGACAAAACTGGCTAATTTGAAAAGGGATTGCAAAGTGATTTTCGGTAGTAATATCGCCAAAGGAGCTAGCGCAGATACGTGTTAAACCTTTACTCAGGTTCCAAGAGTTTTTCAGGTGTATAACTATATGCATAAATCTTTTTTTTCGTAGATGAAATGCGGCTGGTTCATCCTTTCGATCGAGGTGTTTTCAAGAATCATGAAAGATTTGAACATGGATTGGAATCGTCAAGATTCAAATGAGGTTTAAGATGAAATCAAGTGACAAACTTGAAGAATTGTTTAGTTTCATATGTTATAATCAATATTTTAATTCATTTTAATTGTCCAATATTGGTAGTCCTCAGTTGATAGTCCACAGTTAGCAATTCAATAATTCACATATGGTTTAATATATAATATTCGAATTAATTAGTACGTATCGTGACCCGTGTACATGTCTCAGACTCGATCACAACTCAAAGTATATATATTATTGTAGAATCAACCTCAACCCTGTATAGAGAACTCGATCATTACTGCATATAGAGTGTCTATGGTTATTCCAAATAATATATATAAATGCGTCAATATGATATGTCAAAACCTTGTATACGTGTCCCGATATTTAAAGTGCGTAAAATAAATAACAGAAATTAAATAACGATAAATAAAGTGCGTAAAGTAAATAACAGAAATTAAATGACGATAAATAAAATTGCGAGAACGTAAATTGCGATAATTAAAATGCGATAAATAAATTGCAATAAATAAATTGCGATAAATAAAAGGTAATACGGAATTAACAGTTAGCTAGGAACAGTTAGCGTAGATTCTTAACAAAATTTCTCATAGTTAAATTGTTTGTTTCTAACAAGTTTTATTTTGTCCGATGTTTTCTTCATTATGCCACTTGTTGAATTTTGATAGGTCAAAATCCAAATATGAAATTAAATGAAAATGGTTATTCTGCGGTGAACGGATTCGTATCTCTGTAGATGTAAGTAGGATAGTAATTTACTGTTGAATCAGATTTGAAGAATGTATAGTGTAACTTATTAATGTGAAATCTAAATATTCCCCGGGTATTACCTACCCGTTAAAATATTTTCACCATTAACAGTTTGTACAAAAGAATTTTTAATCACAATCTTCATGAAAATATATATACATATATATTTTCTTCAGATGTAATTATGGATTTAATGAGTCAATAAGATATTAAACTCATTTGATTTATCGTTAATACTAGATTACATAATCTCTAAAACTTTAGAAATTACATAATCGCCATATCGAGTGAAGATAATCGATGTAGAACGATATGTAGAATGAAGATAAAGTAGGTAGAACGATACGTAGAACGATGATTATGCTCGAGGTACAGAATGAGATGTTGAGGCATGTGATATTAAAACTTGGATTGTTGGTGGTACTGGTGTCGATGTTGGTGGTGCTGTTGGTGCCGGTGATGTTGCTGAAGTTGCTAGGTTTTGTACCATATTTTCCAAGGATACAACTCGGGTGCGAAGCTCGTTGACTTATTACTCCAGGATGATTGTCAGTAGGAACGAGCGAATGAATAAGGATTTTGAATTTGAGATAGTATACAATCATGGCTGATACTCTGGAAATGAGAGAGAAAATAGTATTAAGAATAGGTTGTAAGTACTTCAGGTTCTTCGCCAAGAGGTGAATTCGGTTGGTGGAAAGGATCGCCTTCTTCGCGTCTCCACTGGTTAAGTCGACTACGAACCCATCAGATGAATTGGGAATGGCTGATTGGTTGATTCATTCTGGTTACACTGCTTTCGGAGCTTAGGTGAAACTCCATATCGGAATCCGAGGGACTTGAACTAGTGGTGAGTTTCATTGCGTACGATTGGGTAAAGGGTTTTTGATATGAAAAGAATTTCGGATATCAGATGATATTCTAATTATATAGAATACCTAGACATAGTACAGAAGATCCCGTAGATTACGAAGGGATTTAAGGAAACGTGTCAGATAAAGTCTACAGTAACAGGTACGCTAAGATATGAAATAGCAAATACGCTAAGATATGAATTTATCTGTACACTATCTATCAAATAAGTATAGGAAGTCGTGTCTAGACTTAGGAATAATAAGCAAGTAATTTTTCACTAAGAATGATAAACAATACGTATAATATGCAGCTAAGGTCGAAGTCCAGACTCGCTATTGCATCCTAACAACTATCAGTTAGACACACTAATGCAAGACCTGGTGCGCTAGGACCAACGCTCTGATACCACATGTGAGGACCCGTCCTTATCCACCAGGACGAAGTCATCAATATTTGGTCCCATTGTGATGATCGACTCCAAGTAATGTCCTTAAAATAAGCAAATGCACAGCGGAAGACTTAATTCGTACCTGAGAATAAACATGCTTTAAAGTGTCAAACAAAAGGTTGGTGAGTTCATAGGTTTATCATAACAATCATTTCCATTATTTTAATAGACCACAAGATTTCATATTTATAAACATAACACACTCGCAAGTGTATGTAAAGTATTTTAAGTGATTGAGCACTTGGTAACCATACTTAACTATTAATCAACGTCGCATATTCCCTTTATTATGAAATCTCACTACACTGTACCATGTGTAGCCTACAAAACGAAGTACTGTGCAACCGTTGAATACTGGTCGTCCAGTCCGGTTGGGGTTGTCAGGCCCGATAGATCTATCAACAGGATTCGCGTTTACAATACCCATGTAAATAGTAGTTACCAAGCTACAGGGAAATATACCAGTGGTACAACTCAACGTAGAATATATTTTTAAGTACTTGTGTCTATTTCGTAAACATTTATAAAAGCAGCGCATGTATTCTCAGCCCAAAAATATATATTGCAAAAGCAATTAAAAAGGGAGCAAATGAAACTCACCATACTGTATTTTGTAGTAAAAATACATATGACGTCGTTTAACAGGTGTAGGGTTGACCTCGGATTCACGAACCTTAAAGAATGAGGTTTTCAAAAAAAATTGCCACAGATCGGGTTCGTACCCGTGACCTCTCGTATATCAATACCACACCCTAACCACTGAACCATTGTTACTTATCAAATTACGAATTTTATTTTTTTATCATAATTTTTGTTTTCATCTTTTCCACTACTATCACCACAATCATTAATCTTTATTCTTGTAACATCATTATGATTGTAATCATCTTCATCATCGTGACACTATGATCATTTATCATCAATCACCATTTGTATTTTAACTTAAACCAAAAGCAAGAAGTAAAACAATTTCGGCCCAACTGCAAAACATTGGCCCAACAATCATTCACTCCTCGATCCAATATTACATCGGCCCAATTACACAAGTAATTAAGCCCATAATCACCTTCTCGATCCAAAAGCAGTTTAACGGTTTTGGTTTGGTATAGTCGATCGACAATAAGAAATGAAAATAGGAACAATACCATTCATCATCATCCATATTCCCATCACCATAAATAACTCGTTAATTTAATAGAAATAGAATTGAAAACGTGCTACAGCAGAAAACATCACGGGTCCTTCATCCTCGTTACTTTTATCATTTCATGTATACATCAATCATCATCATCATATTATTATATTTGCTGTAAGAATCTAAGTGAATTAAGGTTTAGCCCTACTAATAACCAAGAAAATAAAGTAGTGGAAATTTACATAGTGGTTTGGTTTAAAGTTGTCGGCCATAAAAGAAATAAAATCAAAAGAAAAGTGGCAGCTGTAGTGGTTGAGTTCTCGATGGGTTTAAATAGAATAGAAACATTACAGCAGTTTACATGGGATGTATTGATGGTAGAAGAGAAACAAAGTAGTAGGAAAATATGGATATGGTGTTGGTGGTCATTCGGTTCAAAACAAGAAACAAAACTGAAAAATTGAGATGTTTTAGCTTGTTTCGGCCCTAACAGAAAAACAGAAATACGGGTAGCTGAAACATAAACATTAAACTTGCTGTAGCATAAAATATTCGTGGTTTGTGGTGGAGGTTGGTGACGGTTTATGGTGTTTGCTGAGTGCATTTAACAATGATTGAAATGGTAACATTTGCAACAACAAATGATCATAGTAATTGTAGTAGTTCGAGTGAGGCAGTAGAAAGGGAATAGCAGTCGCAATAATCTGAGTAACCAAACATGATTTGGGCAGTGATGGTGGCGGTTTTACATGATCTAGGTGATTTCGAGTGATGGTGAGAGAGATATATATAGAGAGAAAAAGATAGTGAAGTTTTGGAGAAGAAGGGTGTTGAAGATGGTTCTTGGTGGTGACGTCGGTGATCATTAATGAAGAGGGTAATGATTACGTGATGATGGTTTCGGTGATGTTAACCCAATGGTGTTTGTAATGGTGAAGTTGACGGTTATGAGATTAAGGTGGTGATCACGATGGGAATAGAGAGAGAGAGAGGAGAGATGGCGAGATTGTTGAAGAAAAAGATGGCTACGATTTTATGGTTATCGATCACAAACAAAAGGGTGCAACACCCAAATAGGTTTAAGGTGGTTTCTCTAAAGTGTACATGTAAATATATAAGAGTTAGTGAATGATTGCATGTTTTTGAGTGAGACAGAAAACAAAAGAAAATAGTAGGGTGGCCTCAAGTATATACTACATATATGTATATTATATATATTAGATTGATCGGTAAATGAATTCAAATAATAATCAATCATTCAATCAAATATAGTGGAGTAGTTATGGATTGATATCAACATTTCCCTATATGTGTCATTATATAAACATAATTTAAAATTATATAATACAAATAATAATATAATATTAATTTTATAACTACATGTGGAAGGATCCAATGAATTGAAAAAAACACAGTGCACTAATAGTTAAGTAGTCAGTTTAATTGTGATGTTCTTACCAATAGTTTTCACGAACCGTATATCGTGCGAAATCAGTGGCGGATAAAAGTCTTCAAAAAAAATTTCCAAAATTTTAAATTAATTATATTTAATTATTTTGGTCATTATGTTATAAAATTTAATCATTAATTCAATAAATAAAAATTACATCAACTGTCCCTCTCATTTATGAGAGAAATATAAAAAAAAAATTAAAACTTAACAAATAGTTCCTAAATACATTTTTAATAAGCCTAAAATTTATAGAACTCATTTTCGGATCATCGTTTATTTTAAAATAATATTAGTTCCTGTTTTACTCATGTAATATCCATCGAATGATAATTAAGTGAAATTAGTCGTTTACTAAATAGATTTAAAATCACAAAATATATATTTAATATAGATTATTTATATATATAGATATGTTTTTAAATAATAATTATCATAGTATCATAATTACATTTAATAAGAACAATATATATAACATTTCAAATTAATATATATATATATATATATATATATATATATATATATATATATATATATATATATATATATATATATATATATATATATATATATATATATATATATATATATATATATATATATATATATATATATATATATACAATTAAAGGTTCATGAATCGTCAGAAATAGTCGAAGTTAAATGAATATATGAAACAGTTCAAAATTTTTGAGACTCAACTATATAGACTTTTCTTAACGTGTCAAAATCTAATATTCTATCGAGAGTTTGGTTTAAAATTAGTCAAAATTTCTGGGTCATTACATATGTATATCGTTTGTTTGTTAAAATTATAATAATAATAAATTAATATTAGTGATGATAAAAATAATAATAATAATAATAATAATAATAATAATAATAATAATAATAATAATAATAATAATAATAATAATAATAATAATAATAATAATAATAATAATAATAATAATAATAATAATAATAATAATAATAATAATAATAAGTAATAATACTAATGTTAAGTAATAAGTAAACTACCTCAAAGAAGTAGTTCTTAAAAAATGCCCAAGTCCGGGTTTGAACCCGCGACCTCCCGCTAACCCACTAACATGACTAACCAATGCTTCTGCGATTGTTTTTCTGTCTTGTAACCCAACCTAAATCTATATATATTCACTATATATGTCGTTTCTATCTTCTTCTTCAATAAATTTTAATCGACAATTTCCCATTAATAACCATAACTTTATAATCATCATCACAAATCGTAATCATAAATCAAAATCAACATCATAATTGCTTTCGGTTATCACCAACATCATTCATCGGTCACCATATGTGTAAACACGATCATCCTCATCTTTACTATATCATTCATTATCATCAATATCACATAAAATCATAACCATTTCCATAATCACCTTCTTCTAACATCATTCTCATCATCTTTATTAATGTTACCATCATCATTAATCATCCTAATCTATATCATATCGCCTTCTATATCATACAAACTCATTATCATTATCACTAATCGCTTATCATCATAGTGCTATCTTCTAATCATCATCATTATTTGACTTACTAATACATATCTATGTATCATCATATCTCCCGTCCCTAACCCTATATTCTAGGCTCAACTGGAAATGCATCATCTCGGCCCATCAATCATTTCATCTCAGCCCAATCTGCAATTTAGTTGGGTCTCGGTCCAACACTAATTATTCAGCCCAAGATCTCAATTTACGGCCCTAGTATAAGAAACAAAATACTAGGAGATCGAGCAGTTGTAGGATCCGTCTGGTAGGATTCGTTTCTTTTTTTTATTTGAATGGAACCAACTTATATTACTAGTTTTTATGGAATTTAGGATCCAAGGAAAAGAAAAGAAATCTCCCAACATGACCCCTCCATTAACCCTTCTATCAATTATCCTAATCTATCTTGCTCTCCTTTATGTGTCATCGTACCACTTTAATTAATCATTGCCAATCCATAATACAGTTAAAAAATTTCATTCCTACTTTGCTACACGACCTTGATTAGAAATTCCAAAAAGAATGAGACATCTCACAAGGCATTAACAAGTGGGGAATATTTGGTGGGATTTATCTATTTTTGTGGTGTCGACCAAAAGAAGAGGAAAGAAAAAGTGCAGCACTTTTGTCATCATTCTTTATTATAGTAATACCGAAACAAGTGAGGGTTGTATTGCAGCCATGTATTTCGAGCAGCAAAAAGAGGGAAAACAATAAGGGAAAAAAAAATAGGCATTGGGTACCATCGGTGGGGTTGATTGCTTAGTGGATGTCACCATATTGGTTAGACTATCCCACCTTCATAACCTACTTGACTCCTTTAAATCGTTTTAAATTCTCCACAGCAACAATTCAGGTTTTTAGTTTCTTGGTTTATTGTTCGAGAGAAAAAAAATAATAATCGTGACAGATGGTTTACAACAGAAATTAGGAGTACAATTGTTTATTGGATTTGGTTGTTTGCACAAAGGTGGTGGTGATAAATGAGAATGGCTTGGTGAAGGTATCGGGTAATAACCGGTGGTTTTAGTTCGCAACAGTAACATAAACAAGTGTTCAAGTGTGTGTTGATAGTTGTTGGGTGGAGTTTGATATGAAAAAGGTTATGTCTTCTTTTCCTAGTGTTTTTAATATGCATATGTATATATGTATATATGTATATATATATATATATATATATATATATATATATATATATATATATATATATATATATACATATATATATGATTTAGAGTGACGTATATAACAAAGCAGAAATATTTCAATTTAATATCTTCTCCTGGAACTGACACCAATTTAGCTTCTAGTGTATCGACATGGAATCTCAGGAGATAGGATAACAGAAAAATCATCAAAAGTTGAAAGTGATGCTAAACTGATTTTGTTCTTATTGGAAATCTGAGTTTGATTGGAAACAAGATTGGAGACAGGAAGAATCGAGCTAGAAGGATCAAACAAGAAAAATAAAGTAGATAGTGAAGTGTAACAGATTTGTACGCTTTAACTGTTATTGACAGCTAACAAATTCGGTTGAAATTGTTTTGTAGTGTTTACTTGAAGTCGTCCCGAATCTTGAGTAGGGGAAGGAAGGACAATCGACATGTATTAAACGCAGACAGGGTTCTTCAAACAAGAAGAAGAAAACAAGAATAATGAATCAAATTATGACAGGTAAGAAATTCGTACATTTTTCTGTTACTGATTTCTATTCAAATTTGTTTTATATCTGATTTGAGATATGCATGTTTATTCTTATCGTAAAAGAAGGACCGGTAAATAAGAGAAATTGATGTTGATGCCTAATAGAATTTTATTCTTTATCTAATTAATATCTAGCAATCTTTGTATCTTACTGAATTATAATAACTCATTTTGATTCTAACAAATTTTGTTCTTATTATGGATTGATTTTTCTACTCGTGACCAGATTCAGTGTCACGACCCGGAAAATTTCGACTAATTTTAAATCAAATTCTCGATACGATTCATTATCTTTGACACGATAAGCAAAGTCTGTAATATTGAGTCTCGGAAATTTTGGAACTATTTCATGATACTATTTGACCTTTGACTATTCTCTCACGATTCACGAACAATTGTTTGTAAATAAATAAATATATAAATATAAATGTAAGTAGCGAAGTAATAAAATACAATTGAATCATTAGAACTAAAAACATTAAATAACATACAAGATCAAAGTTGATATTAAAAAAAAAATGGAAGTATATATATATTTTGTGATATATTTTGAATGTATAGATAGTAATTATTCAATAAAAGTTAATATATAAATACCACGTAAGTAATAATACAAGTATAACTATAATTGTTAAAATAATATTGTTATTACTTCTAATATTAATGTCATACTAATGATATTAATATTATTTTAAATATATAATCAATAGGTACGAAAGTGATATATTTAATTTGTTATGATATTATTATTACTATTATTATTATTATTATTATTAACATTAGTAATATTAGTATTATTATTATAATTAGTATTATATTATGATAAATAACATTATTATTAATTCCATAGATATTATATTCACTATCATTAATAATAATATAATTGTTAATACCATTATATTATTATAAGTTCTTATTGTTATTTATAATATTAAATGTATTATTATTATAATTATAATTACTAATTAATAAGAATAATTATATAATGTAAATACAGATATACTAATACAGATGTATAAAACAGATATAAATTACGAAATTATACAGTGTGTATATATATGGTTATACAGAAAACATAATTCAGATATATATATATATATATATATATATATATATATATATATATATATATATATATATATATATATATATATATATATATATATATATATATAATTATATTAAGTACAGCTATATAAATAAATATAAGCAGATATAAAAAGAAAATCCAGTTAAATATATAATACAGATATTTACGCATCACTGGTTACCTTCTTTTGTTTTTATCTTTTTCTGATTTTCTGTTATACCCGTGAACAAATGTTGACATCCACACAGCTATATCGATCTATATTTTTTTATCCTTTATATGATGCTAATCATCACTGAAAAACTGAATTGAATGAAACCCAAGAAGAATTGAAGAAACTCAGTTTTTTTATATTTTTTTAAACTCTGTTCTTAATTCGTTATTTTAGTTGAACAATTTCATAACCAAATTTAAATTCTGTTAATGTAGTTAGGTCATAAATCTTTTACTTAAACTTCTCACAAAACCTTAAGTTCCAATTCATCCTAACAGATTTTAATTTTGGAAGTCAAGGATCGATTTTAAAAGTCAACCAATTTGTTTATACAAAAATTCGAGGTCTGTTTAAAGTTTTAAGATCAATTGATAATTTAGATAGATTATAAGAGTGATATGGAGTATAATTTATGTTGTAAATTCAATCTAAAAAGATCTAGATTTGAAAATCACGATTTAAGTTCATAAGCTTATACGTCGATGGTTGCTTCTGTTTTATTTTTTTTACTGTTATGAAAATTAATCAAACATTCACCAGTCGACTGCTATCTCATTTACACATTCTGTTACAAGTCATAAATTAATGGTTTAGCTGAGGGATTGAACGAGTTATAATTTCTACTTGATTTCTGATGAAGAAGATGATGAATATATTACCCGGGTTAACTACATATAAGTTGTAAGTTACAACAAAAAAGCAAAGTGGCTCAACTAGTTTGTGTGTATGTCGTGTTAGCAAATGGTCTGGATTCGATTCTCTTATAAGACAGTGTTTTTTTTTGGCCATTTTATTTAAGGTAGATCATTCCTTTATTATTATTATTATTATTAGTATTATTATTATTATTATTATTATTATTATTATTATTATTATTATTATTATTATTATTATTATTATTATTATTATTATTATTATTATTATTATTATTATTATTATTATTATTATTATTATTATTATTATTGTTAACATTGATTATTATTATTATTATTATTATTGTTTTTAACACTATTATTATTATGAATTTTCATTATAGGTATAATTATAACTAATAGTTATTATCATTAATATTATTTTTACTAAAATTATCCTTTTTGTAACCCTTAAAAATTACAGTATCATTTTTAATATTATCGTTAATATCCATATTATTATTAATAAAATAATTATAATTATAAAAATAAAGGTTTTAATAACATTGTTGAGACTATAAGTATATCAACAAAGACTATATATATATATAAAAGTATATACATATTTAAATTACAAAATTTAATTATATTAATATTTTCATATATAAAATGAAAATATACAAATAAATAACAAAACTTATAAATTATTAATATAATAGATACATCACTAATAATAAATAGATTTACTCGATTACAAATATATGTTTTACTATATATACGAATGATATAGGTTCGTGAATCCGAGGCCAACCCTACATTGGGCTGAGAATGCATGCGCTGCTTTTATAAATGTTTACGAAATAGACACAAGTACTTAAAATATATTCTACGTTGAATTGTACCACTGGCATATTTCCCGGTAGCTTGGTAACTACTATTTACATGGGTATTGTAAACGCGAATCCTGTTGATAGATCTATCAGTACTTCGTTCAGTGACTACACTTGGTACAGTGTAGTGAGATTTCATAATAAAGGGAATATGCGACGTTGATTAAATGTTAAGTATGGTTACCAAGTGCTCAACCACTTAGAATGCTTTACATACACTTGCGAGTGTATTATGTTTATGATTATGAAATCTTGTGGTCTATTAATATATTGAAATGATTGTTATGATAAACCTATGAACTCACCAACCTTTTGGTTGACACTTTTAAGCATGTTTATTCTCAGGTACGAATTAAGTCTTCCGCCGTGCATTTGCTCATTTTAAGGACATTACTTGGAGTCGATCATCGCAATGGGACCAAATGTTGATGACTTCGTCCAGGTGGATAAGGAAGGCTCCTTTCAGTTGGTATCAGAGCGTTGGTCCCAGCGAACCAGGTCTTGCATTAGTGTGTCTAACTGATAGTTGTTAGGATGCATTAGCGAGTCTGGACTTCGACCTTAGCTGCATATTATAAGTATTGTTTATCATTCCTAGTGGAAAATTACCTGCTTATCATTCCTAAGTCTAGACACGACTTTCTGCACTTATTTGATTTATAGTTTACAGATAAATTCATATCTTAGCATATCTGTTACTGTAGACTTTATCTGACACATTTCCTTAAATCCCTTCGTAATCTACAGGATCTCCTGTACTATGTATAGGTATTCTATGTAATTAGAATATCATCCGATATCCGAAAATCATTTCATATCGAAAAATCCGTTATTCAATTGTACGCAATGGAACTCACCATTAGTTCAAGTCCCTCGGATTCCGATATGGAGTCCCACTCCAGCTCCAAAAGCAGCGTCACCAGAATGAATCCATCAATCAGCCATCCCCAATCCATCTGATGGGTTCGTAGCCTCCTCAATCATTGGAGACAAGAAGAAGGTGATCCCTTCCATCCACCAAATTGCCCTCTTGGCAATAAACCTGAAGCACTTACCGGCGAACATGTTCGAGAAACCATTTTCTCTCTCATTTCGAGAGTATCTCGTCACGATTATATACTAGACCAAATTCTAGATTTTATTTATCCGCTCGTACGAACTGACAATCACCCCGGTGTAATAGAAGAAGTCAACGAGCTTCGCGCTCGGGTAGTGGCTTTGGAGAATACGGTGCGAAGGTTATAAACACCATCAGCAGCATCAAACGGCATCAACTGTATCACCATCATCAACACTAACAGTATCATTACCACCATCAGCAATTATATCCGCATCACACACCTCAACATCTCATTCTGTACCTCGAGCATAATCATCGTCCTACGTATCGTTCTATCTACTTTATCTTCGTTCTACAAATCGTTCTACATTATTCAACTTCGTTCTACGTGGCGATTATGTAACCTCTAATGTTTTAGAGATTATATATTCTTGTTATAACGGTAAATCAAATGAGTTTAATATCATATTAACTCATTAAATCCATGATTACATCTGGAGAAAATATATATGTATATATTTTCATAAAGATTGTGATTAAAAATTCTTTTGTACAAACTGTTAATGGTGAAAATATTTTAACGGGTAGGTAATACCCAAGGAATATTTAGATTTCACATTAATAAGTTATACTGTACCTCCTTCGAATCTGATTCAACGGTCATTTACTATTCTATTTACATTCATCGATATACGAATCTGTTCACCACAAAATAACCATTTCCATTTAAATTCATATTTGGATTTTGACTTCTCAGAATCCAACAAGTGGCATAAAGAAGAAAATATTGGACAAAATAAAATTTGTTAGAAATAAACAAATTAATTATGAGAAGAATTTTGTTAAGAATCCACGCTACCTGTTCCTAGCTAACTGGTTACATTTTATTATCGCAATTTACATTTTCGCAATTTTATTTATCGTCATTTAATTTCTGTATTTATTTTACGCACTTTAGATATCGGGACATGTATACAAGGTTTTGACGTATCATATCGACCCATCTATATATATATTTCGGAACAACCATAGGCACTCTATATACAAATGTTAGAGTTAGCTATACAGGGTTGAGGTTGATTCCAAAATATATAAATAGTTTGAGTTGTGATCAAGTCTGAGACCGGTACACGGGTCATGATACGTATTAATTAATTCGAATATTATAAACTATATATGAATTATTGAACTGCTAACTGTGAACTATCAACTGTGGACTACAAACATTGGACAATTAAAAATGAATTAAAATATTGATTATAACATATGAAACTAAACATCTCTTCAAGTTTGCCACTTGATTTCATCTTAAACCTCATTTTTATCTTGACGATTGTAATCTGCGATTCAAACCTTTCATGATTCTTGAAAACACCTCAATCGAGAGAATGAACCAACCGCGCTTCATCTACGGAAGAAAAGATTTATGCATATAGTTATGCACCTGAAAAACTCTTGGAACCTGAGTATATGTTTAACACGTATCTGTGTTAGCTCCTTTGGCGTTGTTATTACTGAAAATAACCCTGCAATCCCTTTCCAAAGTAGAAAATTTTGTCACAGCTATAGCAAATCAACTTCGACTTTCATCCGGATTAACCTTATCATAACCTTGATATATAAATTGCCTTTCATCATTATTACCGGAGAATCGTTTATATTCCACCACATTAGCAGTAAACTTACCAGCAACTTCATTACTCATTGGCTTAAGTCTCTCCGAAGAACCATTATATTTGTTCGTTAAAACCTATTCATATACTCATTCACATCTTATAACGAGAATTGCCATACCAGTTACCAAGAATCTGCAATCAGTATTTCGAATCTCGCAACATTTCTACATCAACAGTTATAACCTTTAGAATTATGATCTTCCACTCTGAAATTCTTGAGTAGCACTCTAGCTTACGAATCAGATTTTTGAGTTCTGAAAAAGCTGATGAAACAACGAAAACTGAAGACTATTTAAACAGTCAAAAGTTTGATAATAAAGAGCGACATACTGAAAAAGCTCAAAAAGTTTTTGATACTGAAAAATGAATTGCGCAAACCATGAAGGAGACTGTGGACAAATCACCAGGATTAAACCTGTACTTAACGAATTCAGACGATTCAGTACCTGACGAAATCTCCAGCGAATAACTTGCTTCCTACTTATTTCAATTCTTTGCAGAAAAAGTTTCTGCATCACCCTTTAATTTCAGGTACTCTAAAAATCTTAAGATATCATCGTCTCTTCCGTTATAAATATCTTAGATATTCTTGAGGATACCTTTACAGCTATTCTTGTCCGAAATTACTTATCTCTTCGTGCTATCTATATTACATCATAAAAGAAACTGTTTTATTTTCTATATTCTGTAACAATCGAGTTTAAATTATGAATGATTTTCTAGAGAAGTGTTGGGAATTGAAGCATGAGTTAGTATAATATAATGACGCCCGGCCAACGTGATTATATTACAGTAAATCATGCTAAATTTCTAATGTAACGTGATGATGATTCACAGACCTTATCCTCATCATGTGCCATGTTACACGACTCTTTCATTCTACTCAATTTCGAAGCATATCACGGAAATATTTCCTTGATATTTCTGTTCTTCCGTAATTCCAACAAATTTCTAATAAATAGTGCTATTTCATTTTCTCTTTGATTAGAAGATTTTCTTAAATTCCTTGAATCCCGGAAATCAACCATGACTAAGCTAAAAGTTAAGACGAATCTCTATTTCTTCATTTCACTGTTTTGTGATACCTTCATCCGTACTCTTCGAATAATCGAATCGATTACTTATATTAATTAAAAATGATAAAACTCTATTTATCAACTCATATTCGTCATGAAAACATTTTTATTATTAGCCATGACGACCTCACTCAAATTTCGGGACCAAATTTCTTTAACGGGTAGGTACTGTCACGACCCGGAAAATTTCGACTAATTTTAAATCAAATTCTCGATACGATTCATTATCTTTGACACGATAAGCAAAGTCTGTAATATTGAGTCTCGGAAATTTTGGAACTATTTCATGATACCATTTGACCTTTGACTATTCTCCCACGATTCACGAACAATTGTTTGTAAATAAATAAATATATAAATATAAATGTAAGTAGCGAAGTAATAAAATACAATTGAATCATTAGAACTAAAAATATAAAATAACATACAAGATCAAAGTCGATATTAAAAAAAAATGGAAGTATATATATATTTTGTGATATATTTTGAATGTATAGATAATAATTATTCAATAAAAGTTAATATATAAATACCACGTAAGTAATAATACAAGTATAACTATAATTGTTAAAATAATATTGTTATTACTTCTAATATTAATGTCATACTAATGATATTAATATTATTTTAAATATATAATCAATAGGTACGAAAGTGATATATTTAATTTGTTATGATATTATTATTACTATTATTATTATTATTATTATTATTATTATTATTATTATTAACATTAGTAATATTAGTATTATTATTATAATTAGTATTATATTATGATAAATAACATTATTATTATTAATTCCATAGATATTATATTTACTATCATTAATAATAATATAATTGTTAATACCATTATATTAATATAAGTTCTTATTTTTATTTATAATATTAAATGTATTATAATTATAATTATAATTACTAATTAATAAGAATAATTATATAATGTAAATACTGATATACTAATAAAGATGTATAAAACAGATATAAATTATGAAATTATACAGTGTGTATACATATAATTATACAGAAAACATAATTCAGATATATATATATATATATATATATATATATATATATATATATATATATATATATATATATATATATATATATATATATATATATATATATATATATATATATATATATATATATATATATATATATATATAATATTATATTAAGTACAGCTATATAAATAAATATAAGCAGATATAAAAAGAAAATCCAGTTAAATATATAATACAGATATTTACGCATCACTGGTTACCTTCTTTTGTTTTTATCTTTTTCTGATTTTCTGTTATACCCGTGAGCAAATGTCGACATCCACACAGCTATATCGATCTATATTTTTTTTATCCTTTATATGATGCTAATCATCACTGAAAAACTGAATTGAATGAAACCCAAGAAGAATTGAAGAAACTCAGTTTTTTTATATTTTTTTAAACTCTGTTCTTAATTCGTTATTTAAGTTGAACAATTTCGTAACCAAATTTAAATTCTGTTAATGTAGTTAGGTCATAAATCTTTTACTTAAACTTCTCACAAAACCTTAAGTTCCAATTCATCCTAACAGATTTTAATTTTGGAAGTCAAGGATCGATTTTAAAAGTCAACCAATTTGTTTATACAAAAATCCGAGGTCTGTTTAAAGTTTTAAGATCAATTGATAATTTAGATAGTTTATAAGAGTGATATGGAGTATAATTTATGTTGTAAATTCAATCTAAAAAGATCTAGATTTGAAAATCACGATTTAAGTTCATAAGCTTATACGTCGATGGTTGCTTCTGTTTTTTTTTTCCTGTTATGAAAATTAATCAAACATTCACCAGTCTATTGCTATCTCATTTACACATTCTGTTACAAGTCATAAATTAATGGTTTAGCTGAGGGATTGAACGAGTTATAATTTCTACTTGATTTCTGATGAAGAAGATGATGAATATATTACCCGGGTTAACTACATATAAGTTCTAAGTTACAACAGAAAAGCAAAGTGGCTCAACTGGTTTGTGTGTATGTCATGTTAGCAAATGGTCTGGGTTCGATTCTCTTATAAGACAGTGTTTTTTTTGGCCATTTTATTTAAGGTAGATCATTCCTTTATTATTATTATTATTATTATTATTATTATTATTATTATTATTATTATTATTATTATTATTATTATTATTATTATTATTATTATTATTATTATTATTATTATTAATATTGTTAACATTGATTATTATTATTATTATTGTTTTTAACACAATTATTATTATGAATTTTCATTATAGGTATAATTATAACTAATAGTTATTATCATTAATATTATTTTTACTAAAATTATCCTTTTTGTAACCCTTAAAAATTACAGTATCATTTTTAATATTATCGTTAATATCCATATTATTATTACTAAAATAATTATAATTATAAAAATAAAGGTTTTAATAACGTTGTTGAGACTATAAGTATATCAACAAAGACTATATATATATATATATATAAAAGTATATACATATTTAAATTACAAAATTTAATTATATTAATATTTTCATATATAAAATGAAAATATACAAATAAATAATAAAACTTATAAATTATTAATATAACAGATACATCACTAATAATAAATAGATTTACTCGATTACAAATATATGTTTTAATATATATACGAATGATATAGGTTCGTGAATCCGAGGCCAACCCTACATTGTTCAATGTCGTCATATGTATTTTTACTACAAAATACAGTATTGTGAGTTTCATTTGCTCCCTTTTTAATTGCTTTTGCAATATATATTTTTGGGCTGAGAATACATGCGCTGCCTTTATAAATGTTTACGAAATAGACACAAGTACTTAAAATATATTCTACGTTGAGTTGTACCACTGGCATATTTCCCTGTAGCTTGGTAACTACTATTTACATGGGTATTGTAAATGCGAATCCTGTTGATAGATCTATCGGGCATGACAACCCCAACCGGACTGGACGACCAGTATTCAATAGTTGCACAGTACTTCGTTCAGTGACTACACTTGGTACAGTGTAGTAAGATTTCATAATAAAGGGAATATGCGACGTTGATTAAATATTAAGTATGGTTACCAAGTGCTCAACCACTTAGAATGCTTTACATACACTTGCGAGTGTATTATGTTTATGATTATGAAATCTTGTGGTCTATTAATATATTGAAATGATTGTTATGATAAACCTATGAACTCACCAACTTTTTGGTTGACACTTTTAAGCATGTTTATTCTCATGTACGAATTAAGTCTTCTGCCGTGCATTTGCTCATTTTAAGGACATTACTTGGAGTCGATCATCGCAATAGGACCAAATGTTGATGACTTCGTCCAGGTGGATAAGGACGGGTCCTTTCATTCAGTGACCTGAAGAATCATTCAGAAAGGAGTAGATAGAAGTAAAAGAAAAGGAATTGAAAAACATATAGCGATTGAAAACTGAATTTATTTTGTTCTTAAGATTGAATCTTTGATATGTACGAATTTGAGACACGGAAAACAAATTAAACACATTATGATTGTAACATGAAACTGATTTTTATTCTTTGCTAATCGTATTATTAAATATAATAATACTGATTCATATAATGTATTTGTATATATCAGTAATATATATATCTGTTTTGATATATCTGTGTATATATATATATATATATATATATATATATATATATATATATATATATATATATATATATATATATATATATATATATATATGTATTTATATTTCATTACTTCATATAATTTTTATTAACAAACAATTAGGTATATTAATAATAATAATTTTAATAATATCTGAATAATACTAATAATAATAAGTACAATGATTAAAAGTAATAGAAATAATGATAGTAATAATTTTAGAATAAAGATGATAATTTTTAGTAATAATAATGATATATCAAATTACATGTGTTAAATTTCATATATTATATATTGAACATAATAAAATAACTAATACTAATTTTTATATTAATAATGAAAGTAATAATAATATTAGTATAACAATTATATTTTTAATTGTAACTACATTTAATATATTAATATTACAATTTATTAATTATGAAACTATATCATTCATTATATGATAACATTATTTAAATATTTGATACTTATACATTTTGTATATATATATATATATATATATATATATATATATATATATATATATATATATATATATATATATATATATATATATATATATATATATATATATATACATATTTATTTACAAGTACAGGTTCGTGAATCATCGAGAATGGTCGAAGATCAATTGAATACATAAAATAGTTCAAAATTTTTGAGACTCAACATTACAGACTTTGCTTATAGTGTCAAAACCATATAAGATTTATGTTTAAATTTGGTCGAAAATTTCCGGGTCGTCACACCGAAGAAACAAGTAAACGAGAAAGTTGTAGATTAGTCCTATTAGCGAATCCTACTCGACTCGGTCAAGACTCACTAATGCAACCTAATTCCCTATAACCAATGCTCTGATACCAAATGTGACACCCCATAGAAAACCATCGTGTACGGTTCATCAACAACATGATCATTACAAGGTCAAACACTATATGCTGTTTGAAAACTAGTTTTGCATTCATAAAAAGATAGCGTTTTACAAAAGACAACGTGCTTCCTAGGAATAGAAGCATAAACATAAGTACGTGACCCAAAGGTCGTTACAAAGCCATTGTTTAAAAATAACGTAAGTTACGAATGCAAAAGAAAATTTCCATGATTGAGACATCTCTAAGTAATGCAGCGGATATCTAACACAGCAGGTCCATAACAGCAAGTCTATAACACCAAGACAGCAATTCTAACAGCGGAAGCAACATCGTCTAAGCATCTGAGAAATACACGCTTAAAATTCAACACGAATGTTGGTGAGCTATAGTTTGTAATCAGTAAAGTAATGTAGACCACGAGATTTCAGTGCTTCAATCAACAGTTTAAATCAGTATGTAAAGTATATGCTTAACCTTGGGCACCCGGTAACTAGACTTAACATATGTATATCACCCCCTAAAAGTGCACTTGGCGAGTGCGTTTGTCCTCAAAGTATTAAACACCCGTTGAATGCTAGCGCGACTAGCCCGAGTGGGGTTGTCAAACCCTATGGATCCATATCTAAGATTTGCGTTCACGGTTAAGAAACCAATGATTAAAAGTTACCGAGCTAAGGGGAATCTTTGTGCCGTTTTGAAACCCACACATATATAAAGTTAAAGTACTCGTGTCTAGTATGTAAAACATAAAAAGCGCATGTATTCTCAGTCCCAAAAATAGTAAAAGTAGTAAAGGGATGCTATATCTCACAGTGGATAAGCAGTAAAAGTTGATATGAAATGTATACAAGTAGTAAGTCGGTCTAGACAAGTAAGTTGGTCGATCCAAAAGGTCCTCAGCCTTAGTCAAAGGTTACTAATTCATTATGTTGTCCCCATAAGTTTAAAAGTGCATAAATTAAGTTTAAGTGCATCATCATCATCATCATCATCATCATCATCATGATCATCATCATCAACATCATTCATCATTCATCATTCATAAAAGTTAAGTAAGTTTAACAAGAATAGAGATCGAAACAAAAGGCTGACTTCGATCAGCTGCTACGACCTCTATACAAATCGAAAAGACATGTAGTCAGTGGCCAAGGCTCCGTATGTGAGTCCTCTAACCGCTGACCAATTTTCAGAACCTAACTCATCTTCGTTTGACCGTGGTGACGGTTTGAGTACGAGTAGGTCAGAATTTTCAGCACGTCGTTACAAAGGTGTAGTGACTTTCGGAAGGCTATAAATCCTTAACCGTATATCGGATTTAGGCGAGGCCTAAACGAAAAGTCATCTAATCGAAACGAACTATCCGAAAATCAATTTTTAAGAAGTCCAAGAGTCTGATCAGACCCCAAAAACAGCAAACAAGTGCTCCGGTGGATTTCTTGGTGCTTGATGCTCATCACGGTTCTCATCCTTGATACGTGTAAGCATCAAGTGTACAACTCATTGATGTGTTAGCATCACTTTGACCAAGTTTCAACCATCAACACACAAAATTTTAAGAACAAGTAAGAATACAACTCACTTAAGAGTTTTAGAAGGATGATGAACCAAGGTTACATCATATTCTTAGTCTTAACAGAAATACAAGTTCTATTTACAACTAAAGCTACAAACTTTCATTCAATCAAACAAGTATGAACATAAACTTGATCAAACAAAGTAATGGAACCCTAAGCTAGAGAGCTTGGATCCTTTTCACACAAGTTATGAGATTATAAAGCTAGAAAGCTTGAATCTTTAGTGTACTTGAAGATCTTGAAGCATAAAGCTTAGATCTTCAAGTTACATGAAGATCATAAACACAAGTTTAGATCTTTATAACAAAATAAAGAGACCATAAGCTAGAAAGCTTAGATCTAACAAAATTAATGAAGATTCAAAGCTAGAAAGCTTGAATCTTGAATGTTCTTGAAGATTCTTGAAGCATGAAGCTAGATCTTCAAGTTACATGAAGACCACAAACACAAGTTTTGATCTTTACAAAAAAAATAAAGAGATTATAAGCTAAAAGATTTGGATCTAACAAAATAAGTGAAGATTCAAAGCTAGAAAGCTTGAATCTTCCATGTTCTTGAAGGATTCAAATCCAAGTTTGAATCTACAAGATATAACAATATCAAAAAGCTAAAGAGCTTGATCTTACATGATGATGATGATTTTGTGACTAGGAGAAGAAGAAGAAGAAGAAGAAGAAGAGAAAGAAAATTTAATACTTACACTTTTTAGAGTGAGAAAGACTATAGAGAAAATAAGAGAGTAAGTGTGTGTAAATTGTGAATGAGATCAAGTATGAAATGGGTGAGCTAAGGCTTGTATTTATAGTGGGAATGGGTGTGGGGAGGCCCTCATGGCCTTTGGTTTTGGGGGGGACAAGTGGGGGATAACTTTTGCTTTTTGGTTGTTGGTTTTCTAAAGTTGATGCTTATGTTGGGATCCCATGCAACATTAGTGATAATGGTAAACAAAAATGCTAGTATGTTGGCTCTTATAAATGGGCATTTGTCTTCATATAATTAGGTCATTAACTATTAATAATTGGGCTAATTAAATAGTCCACTAGCTAGAGTAGGGTGGGCTTAAGTCCAACAAGGTAGAAAGTCCAACAAGACTAACTAGTAAGCATAAGTAAATTACTAAGCGTAATTAAGCATCCAAAAATCCAAGTAATTGTTATTAGGAAATAACAATTTGTATTTCGTAGTCATAATATTCCGATTATGACCAAAGTTAAACGTGTACCAAGTACATAGCTCGTTTCAAACGTCAAGTGACACTAACGGTCATAAAAGCATTTGGGGATCAAGTTAAGTGATTACACACTTAATAGCACGTTGTAAGATATTAATGAAAGTAATTAATCATTAAATAAAATCCCAAAGCATAAACCAGCTCAGTACGCACATATACGCAGTTTCGTGAAAACAACAAGCACAAAAGCAAGTCGAAAAAGCCGGGTCGTTACATCTCACAATGTCAAGCATCTTTCAACAAACTCTAGCTCAACTTTTAAGACTTCACTTCGACATCTTCATTCAAGGAACCATCTTTAACCAATCTTCATTACACTTTCATACGAGTAACTCATAGCAACCCTCACAACAAACTTCAATCTAAACCTCAAGAATAACCACAATTTCACCTGATCAAGACTTCAAATCTTTAAACTTTGCAACTTCACACAATAACACTTCCTTTATAACTTCACTAACCATCAAGGAATTGGCTTCAAAATTTCATCCAAATTTGCTAAACGGGGCAGGGCTCAAGAGATGGTGTGCCAAGCCACTTGTCGTCTTCAAGTTCAATGAACGCACAAATATCAAACTTCCACGATCATCCTCAAAAACTTCCAAATTCAATCCGAAACTATTTTATTCACATTTCACAACAAGATACACAATCCAACACAAACTTGCTTCATAGAAAGGCTTTAAATCAACAATATCTACATAAACATCACATTTAGTTCAAATCAATCAATAGTCAAAT
The DNA here is from genome assembly GCF_046630445.1 of Rutidosis leptorrhynchoides. Taxonomy (NCBI): domain Eukaryota; kingdom Viridiplantae; phylum Streptophyta; class Magnoliopsida; order Asterales; family Asteraceae; genus Rutidosis; species Rutidosis leptorrhynchoides. The sequence goes on from NC_092341.1 coordinate 111,357,520, forward strand.
TCTTTAGTGCAAATATTTCTAGGAGCATCTTCAAACCCTTAAAACAAGCTTCACTTCCATAATCATCCTCTTCTCATCATCAAATCTAGGATTGCCCAAACGCTTCACATTCGGTATCAAGAACACTAATGTCATGGATCATTTAAAAAGTTTGGCCTTCGGGAAAACAAGGCCTTTTGAAAACCATTTTTGCATTATTAGAACGGGAAATCAAGTCAAGTTTTTACACAAGACAAGTTTTTCGAAATTTTTAGTTTTTAAGGCTTTGTACTTCGAATCCATCTCAATTTTGGAATGATTGCATGGAAAATTGTTATCCCGGTATATCAGCTAGGATGAAATACCTCTCAATTCGAAGGCGATGGGAAAACAATTATCTTGGGTTCATAAGGTTATGTGTATATCAGCCATCCCGATCATGGGACGATCGCACGGGCAATTGTCAACCCCGTAAATAAACTATCCGGTTCGATATCGATGGGAATACAATTACCTTATGTGATGGTTAAGGTGCCTTCCACGGTCAATTTGGTAATAATCAATGGTACGGGGCAAGTGACCAACCCTTACATAAGCACTTCGGTGTTGAAAAATCAAGATGGGAAGGCCACATGGGTTTGGATTTGCCCTAACCAACCTTTTTTGGGTTGAATGTACGAGAATTTCTCTTCCCTCGGTACCATCACATCAGGGAAGGATGCTTTGTATGAAATGGCATGGATTAGGAAGGTCCCAATGCCAAGTAGATCGCAACTCGGAAGACTTGACTTCCTTAAATGGGTGGACTTGATCACCCTAAAGTGTTACAGTTTGAAACTTTAAACACTTGGTTTGATTTGTTTTAGGTCCTTGGACCCCACTTCCCATTCATCTAACTTTTATGCTATTTTAAGGTAATATAGGAAGTAGTTACTATATTACCATCATTGGTTAAATCAAGGGAGATATAGTCACCTTCATGTTTCAAGGTGACTACTCCCATTTGCACTCATTTTATCCCTTGTTATCTAGGGTAAGCACAAATGTGAGAAGGACTATGCTTTTGACCATGGCATGTGTTGTCTAAGAGAAAGCTAGCACGAAGCCATTGCTTTTGAAAAAGACGTGCATGGCTCTTTTTTCCTACGGTACCATACATCTTAAAATGACGTGAGTATGAAATAGTGTAGATTAGGAAGTCTCCTACACCAAGTGAAACATAATTTAGAAGACTTAACTTCCTTAGTCTTGAATCATCCTAAAGTGCTAAAGTTTGAAACTTTAAGCACTTGGAGTTTTGAAACACCATGGAAGACTTTACTTCCACTTAGATGAATGAAATTCATCTTCATTTTAAGTGTTAATCTTATGGTTTTGAATTAAAATGTTAACCAATTTAACTTGCAAAAAGTGGTAGACTTTACTTCCCCTAAAACACAAGTTATTCACCAGTTAATCACTTAGTATTTGTTTATGCGACATTTCAAAATTTAGACATTGTCCCAAAAATTGTTTTCTCCCCCCACACTTGAATTCATGTAATGTCCCTATTACATGTATTTGTAAATAGTTAAGAAATTGAAGGGACAATGAAAAACAAATGATAAAAGAAGAGAATTTTGGACCGGATTGGAGATCAATTATCTTCGGTTGTCATGAAAATTGAAAATTGTCGCCAAAATATGTGTAAGACCCGAGTATTTGTAGTGTATATAAGTGTAATGTACGATACTTGAAACGGGGTTTTGGTTGTATATATTTAAAAGCAAGAAAGAAGCTGAACTGGAGGTGTCGCGCGCTGCGCGGCCTGGTGGCGCGCCGCACCATCTGTCTGCGACAGATTCCTTACTTCTTTTAAAATAGATATTTTGAGGGCAATTGTGTAATTTCACTTTGGGGCTGAATTTAATACCCTAGATCAGTTTTGGGGAGCTCATTTACTACTTCCACAACAACCTTATCTCCTCCAATTAAATTTTAGTGAGAGAGTGAAATCCTTGAGAGAGAGAGAGCTCCATTAAAGGGTGAAAGAGGTTGAATCGGGTCTTGGTGCAAGTTTTAAAGACGTTCATCTAGTCGATAGCTACGTGGTGATTGTGTTGGTAAGTTATAAAACCCAATTTCTTACTTTAATGGCTTTAAGGGTTAGGGTTTGGGCTAGTGATAAACCAAAGACCCATTTTGTTAGTATTTTGGGGATTTTTGGACGAAAATGGGTTATGAAGGCTCATTAATGACTAACCTAGGGTTTGAATGTGTTAATTGGACTTTTGAGTCATAAATTTGGTTAGTTAGTTGCTAGAACACTTTAATAATATGCAAATAGGTGTTATTGGGTGTGGATGACCCAAATGGGTGTGTTGACCTTAAAATGGGTCAAATGAGTCTTTAGTGACCAAAGTGGCCTAGCAAGTATGAAAACAAGTTAGCCTTGTGACCTAAATGTGTTTCAAACCCATCTTGACGAATGATTAGGGTTTTGGTGTGTGTTGACCCAAATTAGGGTTAAGGGTGCAAAATGGGTTGAAATTGCACCTTGGGTCAAAATGGCTTTAGAATGGTGAAAGAATTGTTTGACCAACTTGTGTTATGCGATTGATAATATGTATAACATGATAGGTACGTTATTTTGAGGTCTTGCAAGCTCGGGTGTCCTTTCACAAGACTTGGAGGTGAGTGGAGTAATTATACATGTATGTATATGGTATATTTATTTGTAAGCTATGGTGTGACCCACGGAGCCGGGAATGCCATAGTGTGTGTGAATGTGCTATGATGTGAACCACGGTGCCGGTAGCTTCATAGTGCATGTTTGAGATGTGAAACATGGAGCCGGTAGCATCGGAGTGTGAACCACGGAGCCGATAGCACTATAAAATGAGGTGTGAACCACGGAGCCGGTAGCACTAAAGTTTGAACCACGAAGCCGGTAGCACTATAAAAGAGTATGACTCAAATGCGTAGTGACATGAACCACGGAGCCGGTAGCGTCATAGCATTTCGTACGGTGTGAACCACGGAGCCGGTAGCACCATGACGCGTTTATGGTTAACCATATAGTTGTAATATATATGTTGTGAGATATCGTATTATATTATTGGAGCTTATGATATTGACATTGCTAGTTGCTGTATTGGGTAGCGTATAGCTTACTTGGAGTTCGGTATGCTAAATGTTTATACTAGCGTTATTATGGTGTGTGTAAGTGGGTGCAAGTAGGTATATTATATATGTATATGTATAATTATTGCATTCACTAAGCGTTGCTTACCCTCTCGTTGTATACCCTTTTTATAGGTTCGATGGTGGATAAGGGCAAGGGCATTACCTTGGACTAGAGATCCCGCTTTATTGTAGGGGACGCTTTTGGATGTGTTGACTTTTGGGAGTTTGACCAAGACGTGGGTAGTTTAATCCCAAATGCCATGCTCCTAGTGTAGTTTGGTACTTAAACTTTTTGGTGGTCGAAACTCAGAAATTGTATTAAACTTGTATTTTGGGTCGTGTGGGCCCCGCTTGTAAAACATCATTTTTATGTTTGAATTGTGTTAGTTTTACATATTTGAATGTGTGGTTAAAAGCGTTTCGCCTAAAAATGACGGGAACTAGTCGATCTTTTTCGCATTTAAGGACTTTTGGGATAGACCACTTCGGCGCGCTGCGCGGCCTTCCTGGCGCGCCGCGCCAGTTGCTGGACAGTTAAAAAAAATTTTATTTTGCATTTCACGCGGTTTAGTCGTGGGTTGGTTTGGGTTGTTACAAGTGGTATCAGAGCATGGTCTAAGGGATTTAGGTGACTTGAGATGGGCGCCTAGACTTAGACTTTTGTGTGTGCATTATGCGGGACTTGTAGGACTTTGGGTCGGATCGGGATTGGTTAGTACATAGGTTTATGTGAATTAATCATGCGCTGTTTGTTTGTGTTATGTGTCGCAATCATCAAGCGAGATAGACGTTGTACTAGCAAGTTAATGCGACGTGCTCGCGTAGTAATGACTAGTTACCATTATTACGGGTGCAAATCGTGTCAAACAAGCGATGTACGACGATTGTTGAGCGAGATGGGATAGTGTGGTGTATATGTACATATACGTGTTATGTCCTTGTGTTTCGCCTTTTAACCTATTCCGTTTTATAGAATGAAGATGAGAAACGGACACGACACCGATAATGGGGGCACGAGTGAGGACCCCGAGTTTACGGCCAAGGTTGAGTCCATCTTTAAACGTCAAAAGGCGGAATATCTTGAGGAGATTAAGAAGATGTTTCTAGACTCGATTGACGAGCAATTTGTCAATGTAGTCAAAGAGCAAGTCAAGGCCGTTCTTCATGATGATAATGTGGGAAGACGGGACTTTTTCTATTAGAACTTCAAGGATTCTCAACCTCCCACTTTTGAGGGTGAAAGAGATCCTCTTAAAAGTGCCCGTTGGATTTCCGATATGGAGGGGGCGTTCCGTACTTGCGAATGTCCTCTCGATAAGAAGACAAGGTACGGGTCTAGCATGTTAAGGGGCGATGCTAAGTTATGGTGGGACGCGAAAATCCATCTTTATGGTGAAGTGCAATGTATGGACTTCACTTGGGACGAATTCAAAGCTGAGTTTTTCGATGAATACCGAACTTCGGCCGATCTTACAAGGCTTAAGGACGAGCTACGTTCCTTGAGGCAAGGGTCGATGGATTTGAACACTCTCAAATCCGTGTTTTTGTCCAATACCCAATTTTGTCCGGAGTATGACGGGAATGATAAGATGTTGAAGGAAGATTTCTATCGAACTTTGAATGATAGTTATCAAGAAAAGATTAGTGTAAACGTGGTGAAAAGCTTCGATGAGTTGTTTAATATGGCTAAAGGTTTTGAAGCGCTTGTGATAAGAAAGGGTGGTTTTACTTTTGGTAATAGGAAGTTCGAGAATTCGAGTCAATCAAACTTTTCCAATAAGAAGGGCAAGAAGGGTTCTGATAGCGTTGGTAATGTGAAGAAGGGTGCGTCCGGGGGTTTTGGGCCCAAATGCTATAATTGTGGGCAACATGGGCACATGGCTCGTGATTGTACAAGTGCGACCTCAACACCAAAACTCACTTGCTATAATTGTGGTAAGGAGGGGCACAGGAGGATGGAATATCCCAAATTGAATAAGGATAATGTTTAACGGTTAGAGAAGGCGGTGGGGATGGCTAGAGGTCAAAATTATTTGATGACAAACGAAGAAGCCAAACAATCTAAAGAAGTCGTTTCAGGTACATTCATGGTTAACTCTAATCCGGCACGGATACTTTTTGATAGTGGTGCTAATTTTTCTTTCGTGTCTCCAAGATTTGTGCCTAAGTTAAATAGACTGATAGCTAAGTTAAGTCGTCCGGTAGAAGTCGAAATAGCGAATGGCAAGACCGTGCTAGTGGTTGATGTGTGTGAAAATTGTGATGTTGTTTTTGGTGCCGAAACCTTTAAAATTGATCTTATTCCAATGACCCTGGGCGACTTTGATATTGTCGTTGGTATGGATTGGCTCGATCATTATAGAGCCGATATTGCATGCCATGATAAGTTTATACGTGTGAAGACCCCAAGTGGGGGAGAGTTAGTTATTCATGGTGATAGGCGGAGGAGATCGGTGCTGATATGCACTTTTGCACGGGCACGTCGTCATGTTGTTACCGGTGGCATGGCTTTCCTTGCTCATGTTGTTGATACTCGTAATGAGCCACCACCTATTCGTGAAATTCCGGTGGTTAACGAGTTTGAAGATGTTTTTCCGGATGAGTTACCGGGTGTTCTGGCAGAAAGACAAGTTGAATTTTGCATCGAGTTGGTTCCGGGGGCTACCCCCATTGCTAAAACTCCTTATCGTTTAGCGCCAACGGAGAAGCAAGAGTTGTTAAATCAAATTCAAGAATTGCTCGAGAAGGGTTTTATTCGACCGAGTGCTTCACCGTGGGGCGCTCCGGTGTTATTTGTGAAGAAGAAAGATGGTAGTATGCGTATGTGCATCGATTACCGTGAGTTAAATAAAGTGACGATCAAGAATCGTTATCCATTACCTAGGATTGACGATTTATTTGATCAATTTCAAGGTGCAACGTATTTCTCTAAGATCGACCTACGGTCCGGCTATCACCAAATGCGGGTCCGTGAGGAAGACATTGAGAAAATGGCTTTTAGAACACGTTATGGGCATTTTGAATTCGTGGTTATGCCTTTTGGTCTTACGAATGCACCGGCGGCATTCATGGATCTTATGAACCGGGTGTGCCAACCTATGTTGGACAAGTCGGTGATTGTGTTCATTGACGACATACTAGTCTACTCGAAAAGTATGAACGAACATGAACGTCATTTGCGTGAAGTATTGAAGACTTTACGAAAGGAGAAGTTGTATGCTAAGCTCTCCAAATGTGAATTTTGGCTAAGGGAAGTCCAACTCCTTGGTCATATTGTGATCAAAGATGGTATTCAAGTAGATCCGGGGAAGATAGAGACGGTGAAGAGTTGGGGACGACCGACTACGCCTACGGAAATCCGAAGTTTCCTCGAATTGGCCGGTTATTATCGTCGGTTTATCCAAGACTTTTCTAAGATTGCTTCTCCATTAACGAAGTTGACGAGAAAGAATGCTAAGTTTAATTGGGAGAACGAGCAAGAAATTGCTTTTCAATTGCTAAAAGGGAAGTTGTGTCAAGCTCCAGTGTTAGTATTATCGGAAGGTGTGGAAGATATGACGATTTATTGTGATGCTTCGCTAAATGGGCTCGGGTGTGTTCTTATGCAAAGAGGTAAAGTCATCACTTATGCCTCTCGACAGTTAAAGGAACACGAAACGAGATATCCGACTCATGATCTTGAGTTGGCGGCGGTGGTACATGCGTTGAAAATTTGGCGCCATTACTTGTATGGTGTCAAGAGTACAATTTATTCGGATCATAAGAGTTTGAAACATCTCTTTAATCAACGAGATTTGAATTATCGTCAACGTAGGTGGATGGATGTGGTAAAAGATTATGATTGTGAAATACTTTATCATCCGGGCAAGGCGAATGTGGTCGCGGATGCGTTAAGTCGAAAGAGTCATCACCCGGCGTTACGATTGGGATTGTTACGTTTGATTATTACTAATGATTTTCTTGAAAAGCTAGGTGTAATTCAAATTGAGGCTTACGTTCACAACAAGCATGAGGAGCGAATTGTGGGGCAATCGGAGTTCATTACTATGGGCTCGCGTGGTTTGTTGTCTTTTCAAGGAAGGGTGTGGGTGCCTAAGATGGGTGATAATCGACAAGTGCTACTTGATGAAGCACATAAGTCAAAGTATTCCATTCACCCGGGCGCAACGAAAATGTATCATGATTTGAGGAAAGAGTATTGGTGGCCGGGCATGAAACGTGATGTTGTTAAGTATGTTGAGCAATGTGTCACGTGTTTGCAAGTTAAAGCCGAACACCAAAAGCCGTATGGTAAGTTGCAACCGTTATAAATCCCGAAATGGAAATGGGAGCACATTACCATGGATTTCATTACAAAGTTATCAAAGACGGCGAGAACCCAATTTGATACGATTTGGGTGATAGTTGATCGTTTGACGAAAAGTGCTTGGTTTCTTCCCATTAAAGAAGCGATATCGTCGGAGGCCTTGGCTAAGTTGTTTATTAAGGAAGTGGTCTCACGACATGGGGTTCCTATATCTATTATTTCGGATCGAGATACCCGTTTTACATCCCGGTTTTGGGAAAAATTTCATGAAGATATGGGTACGCAATTAAAGCTGAGCACGGCGTATCATCCTCAAACGGACGGTCAAACCGAACATACGAATCAAACTTTGGAAGAAATGTTACGGGCGTGCATTATTGATTTCGGTGGTAGTTGGGATGAGCATTTGCCCTTGGTGGAATTCTCGTACAATAATAGTTATCACACTAGTATCGGGATGCCACCTTATGAGATGCAATATGGGCGAAGGTGTCGAACTCTCATTTGTTGGGGAGAAGTGGGTCAAAGGGAAATCGGGAGTACCGATTTGGTTTTGGAGACAAATAACAAGATTGATATTATTCGGGAACATTTGAAGAAGGCTCAAGATAGACAAAAGTCGTATGCCGACAAACGTAGACGAATGATCGAATTTCAAGAAGGTGACATGGTGATGCTTAAGGTTTCGCCTTGGAAAGGTATTATTCGATTTTGAAAACGGGGAAAGTTAGCTCCTTGGTTTATTGGGCCATTCAAGGTTTTAGCTCGTGTTGGTGAAGTTGTATATCGATTGGAATTACCCGAAGAGCTTGCGGGGATCCATAATACATTTCATGTTTCCCACCTCCGTAAGTGTCTTGCGGATGATTCTTCATGGATGCCATTAGATGAAATCGAGCTAAACAACAAGTTAGAGTATGTCGAGGAACCGATTGCTATCCTTGACGAGAAGGTGAAAATGTTGAGGAATAAAGAGGTGAGAACTTTCAAGGTTCAATGGCAGCGAAGTAAAGGTTCTGAGTTCACTTGGGAACCCGAAGAGTTCGTGTTGGTTTATCTTCCCTCGTGTCATGCGGCATGGATTGCGAGGACGCAATCCGAATAAGTGGGGGAGAGTTGTAAGACCCGAGTATTTGTAGTGTATATAAGTGTAATGTACGATACTTGAAACGGGGTTTTGGTTATATATATTTAAAAGCAAGAAAGAAGCTGAACTGGAGGTGTCACGCACCGCGCGGCCTGGTGGCGCGCCGCGCCATCTGTCTGCGACAGATTCCTTACTTCTTTTAAAATAGATATTTTGAGGGCAATTGTGTAATTTCACTTTGGGGCAGAATTTAATACCCTAGATCAGTTTTAGGGAGCTCATTTACTACTCCCACAACAACCTTATCTCCTCCAATTGAATTTTAGTGAGAGAGTGAAATCCTTGAGAGAGAGAGAGAGCTCCATTAAAGGGTGAAAGAGGTTGAATCGGGTCTTGGTGCAAGTTTTAAAGACGTTCATCTAGTCGATAGCTACGTGGTGATTGTGTTGGTAAGTTATAAAACCCAATTTCTTACTTTAATGGCTTTAAGGGTTAGGGTTTGGGCTAGTGATGAACCAAAGACCCATTTTGTTAGTATTTTGGGGATTTTGGGCGAAAATGGGTTATGAAGGCTCATTAATGACTAACCTAGGGTTTGAATGTGTTAATTGGACTTTTGAGTCATAAATTTGGTTAGTTAGTTGCTAGAACACTATAATAATATGCAAATGGTTGTTATTGGTTGTGGATGAGCCAAATGGGTGTGTTGACCTTAAAATGGGTCAAATGAGTCTTTAGTGACCTAAGTGGCCTAGCAAGTATGAAAACAAGTTAGCCTTGTGACCTAAATGTGTTTCAAACCCATCTTGACGAATGATTAGGGTTTTGGTGTGTGTTGACCCAAATTAGGGTTAAGGGTGCAAAATGGGTTGAAATTGTACCTTGGGTCAAAATGGCTTTAGAATGGTGAAAGAATTGTTTGACCAACTTGAGTTATGCGATTGATAATATGTATAACATGATAGGTACGTTATTTTGAAGTCTTGCAAGTTCGGGTGTCCTTTCACAAGACTTGGAGGTGAGTGGAGTAATTATACATGTATGTATATGGTATATTTATTTGTAAGCTATGGTGTGACCCACGGAGCCGGGAATGCCATAGTGTGTGTGAATGTGCTATGATGTGAACCACGGTGCCGGTAGCATCATAGTGCATGTTTGAGATGTGAACCATGGAGACGGTAGCATCGGAGTGTGAACCACGGAGCCGGTAGCACTATAAAATGAGGTGTGAACCACGGAGCCGGTAGCACCAAAGTGTGAACCACGGAGCCGGTAGCACTATAAAAGAGTATGACTCAAATGCGTAGTGACGTGAACCACGGAGTCGGTAGCGTCATAGCATTTCGTACGGTGTGAACCACGGAGCCGGTAGCACCATGACGCGTTTATGGTTAACCATATAGTTGTTATATATATGTTGTGAGATATCGTATTATATTATTGGAGCTTATGATATTGACATTGCTAGTTGCGGTATTGGGTAGCGTATAGCTTACTTGGAGTTCGGTATGCTAATTGTTTATACTAGCGTTATTACGGTGTGTGTAAGTGGGTGCAAGTAGGTATATTATATATGTATATTATAATTATTGCATTCACTAAGCGTTGCTTACTCTCTCGTTGTATACCCTTTTTATAGGTTCGATGGTGGATAAGGGCAAGGGCATTACCTTGGACTAGAGATCCCGCTTTATTGTAGGGGACGCTTTTGGATGTGTTGAATTTTGGGAGTTTGACCGAGACGTGGGTAGTTTAATCCCAAACGCCATGCTCCTAGTGTAGTTTGGTACTTAAACTTTTTGGTGGTCGAAACTCAGAAATTGTATTAAACTTGTATTTTGGGTCGTGTGGGCCCCGCTTGTAAAACATCATTTTTATGTTTGAATCGTGTTAGTTTTACATATTTGAATGTGTGGTTAAAAGCGTTTCGCCTAAAAATGACGGGAACTAGTCGATCTTTTTCGCATTTAAGGACTTTTGGGACAGACCACTTCGGCGCGCCGCGCGGCCTTCCTGGCGCGCCGCGCCAGTTGCTGGACAGTTAAAAAAAATTATTTTGCATTTCACGCGGTTTAGTCGTGGGTTGGTTTGGGTTGTTACAATATGCAAGTTGTTGTGCTTGATGCCTGAACTTAATGCCAGGCTTGGATCAATCATCAACACTCCCTGCCATCAAGAATCAAACAAACAAGCCACTAACATACAAATATCGATAAATCATTCCAAGAGCTATCAACAAACGTCAAATTATTACATTAATCCATGAGCTAATTGTTTAATCATTCTACATCCCAACTTAGATGCTAACAAGCTCGCATCCATCACAAAATATCAAGTTTCACAAACAAAAAACATTCCAAACATTCCAAACATACCAAACATAACTCATCACAAGTTATGCAAACCACAAACAATTGTATCGAATCACAAATATTGTTTTGAATCATAAATGACCACAAATTACGATAATCTGAATGGGCCACCGCCCGAACTTCCTCCTTAGTTGAATTTGAAATGTCCCGTTCATATTGATTATAAACGTTCCATATTAATTGATTTCGTTGCGAGGTTTTGACCTCTATATGAGACGTTTTTCAAAGACTGCATTCAATTTTAAAACAAAGCATAACCTTTAATTTATCGTTAAAGGTTTAAAAATGATAATAAAAAAAATAGTGTTTTCACACGACCATTACATTATGGTTTACAATAATATTACACAACAACATATATCTTCGAATGCAGTTTTCAAACAATATTATACAAGCATGGACTTCAAATCTTGTCCTTAATTTAATTTGCAACAGCGGAAGCTCTTAACAATTACCTGAGAATAAACATGCTTAAAACATCAACAAAAATGTTGGTGAGTTATAGGTTTAACCTATATATTTATCAATCGTAATAATAGACCACAAGATTTCATATTTTCATTTTTCGTAAACATCATCCCATACATAGAGATAAAAAAATCATTCATATGGTGAACACCTGGTAACCGACATTAACAAGATGCATATAAGAATATCCCCATCATTCCGGGACATCCATCGGACATGATACAAAACTCAAAGTACTAAAGCATCTGCTACAACGGATGGGGTTTATTGGGCTCAATAGATCTATCTTTAGGATTCACGTCAATTAGTAGACTGGTTTACTAATTCTTAGGTTACCAAGCAAAAAGGGGCACATTCGGCTTTGATCATTCAACCATATAATGTAGTTTCGATTACTTGTGTCTATTTTGTAAAACATTTATAAAGCTGCATGTATTCTCATCCCAAAAATATTAGATTTTAAAAGTGGGACTATAACTCACTTTCACAGATTTTTACTTCGTCGGGAAGTAAGACTTGACCACGGGTTGATTCACGAACCTATTACAAATATGTACATATATATCAAAGTATGATCAAAATATAATTACAACATTTTTAATACGTTTTAATTATTTGAGTTTGTTAAGTCAGCAGTCCTTGTTAGTAACCTACAACTAGTTGTCCACAGTTAGATGTACAGAAATAAAGCAATATATATTATCTCGAATCAATCCACGACCTCGTGTATACAAGTCTCAGGCTAGATCACAACTCTAAGTATATATAATATTTTGGAATCAACTTCAACCCTGTATAGCTAACTCCAACATTACTGCATATAGAGTGTCTATGGTTGTTCCGAAATATATATATAGATGGGTCGATATGATATGTCAAAACATTGTATTCGCGTCTATGGTATCCCAAGATTACATAATATATGATAGAATACATGTATAATACAACATAAGTTAATTAAGTTAGGATTTGTATAGATTTGTTACAAATTTCACGTAGCTACAACAAGCAAAATTATCCAATCTTGTTTTACCCATAACTTCTTCGTTTTAAATCCGTTTTAAGTGATTCAAGTTGCTATGGTTTCATATTGAACTTAAGTTTATGAATCTAAATAGAAAAAGTATAAGTTTATAGTTAGAAATACAGGTTACAAGTCGTTTTTGTAAGGGTAGTCATTTCAGTCGAAACAACGACGTCTAAATGACCATTTTGGAAAACATACTTCCACTTTGAGTTTAACCATGATTTTTGGATATAGTTTCATGTTCATAAGAAAAATCATTTTCCCAGAATAACAACTTTTAAATCAAAGTTTATCATAGTTTTTAATTAACTAACCCAAAACAGCCCTCGGTGTTACTACGACGGCGTATATCCGGTTTTACGGTGTTTTTCGTGTTTTCAGGTTTTAAATCCTTAAGTTATCATATCATATAGATATAGAATATGTGTTTAGTTGATTTTAAAATCAAGTTAGAAGGATTAACTTTTGTTTGCGAACAAGTTTAGAATTAACTTAACTATGTTCTAGTGATTACAAGTTTAAACCTTCGAATAAGGTAGTTTTATATATATGAATCGAATGATGTTATGAACATCATTACTACCTCAGGTTTTATGTATAAACCTACTGGAAATGAGAAAAATAGATCTAGCTTCAAAGGATCCTTGGATGGCTTGAAAGTTCTTGAAGTAGAATCATGACACGAAAACAAGTTCAAGTAAGATTTCCACTCGAAATAAGATTGTTAAAGTTATAGAAATTGAATCAAAGTTTGAATATGAGTATTACCTTGTATTAGAAAGATATCTTACCATAAATAAGAAAGATTTCTTGAGATTGGATGATCACTTGAAATGGATTTGCAAGATTGAAAGTAAACTAGTAAACTTGAAAGTATTGTTGGTGTTTTCTTGAGTAGTTGTTTTGTAACTTGGTTTTTGTATGGATTTATGAACTAAATTGAGCTAGATTTTGATGAAGATGATGAAGAACAGTTAGAACAATGTAAGAACACTTGAGAGAGAGTAATTTGATTCAAGAAAATTGAAATGAAAATGTGTTTGTGAGTACTCTAGTTCACATGAATTTAGGGGTTCCATATAAGCTCCATTAGTTTGTAATTTTGTGAGATATTTCATGCTAGATGTTAAATGATGGTTCCCACATGGTTAGGTGACTCACATGGGCTGCTAAGAGCTGATCATTGGAGTGTATATACCAATAGTAAATACATTTAGAAGCTGTGTATTGTATGAGTCCAAATACGAGTGCATACGAGTAGAATTATTGATGAAAATGAATGAGGATGTAATTGTAAGCATTTTTATTAAGTAGAAGTACTTTGATAAGTTTCTTGAAGTCTTTCAAAAGTGTATGAATACATATTAAAACACTACATGTATATATATTTTAACTGAGTCGTTAAGTCATCGTTAGTCCTTACATGTAAGTGTTGTTTTGAAACCTTTAGGTTAACGATCTTGTTAAATGTTGTTAACCCATTGTTTATTATATCTAAAGAGATGTTAAATTATGACATTATCATGATATTATGATATATTAATATATTTTAGTATGATATATATACAGTTAAATGTTGTTACAATGATAATCGTTACATATATGTCTCGTTTCGAAATCATTAAGTTAGTAGTCTTGTTTTTACATATGTAATTCATTATTAATACACTAATGACATGTTTACTTATCATTTATCATGATTAAACATAGTGTATCAATATCATAATATGATTCATATGTATTTAGTAAGACATTGTTATAACGATAATCGTTATATATATCGTTTTCGAGTTTCTTAATTCAATAATCTCATTTTTATGTATATAACTCATTGTTAAAATACCTAATGAGATACTTACTTATCATAATATCATGTTAACTATATATATATATATATATATATATATATATATATATATATATATATATATATATATATATATATATATATATATATATATATATATATATATATATATATATATATATATATATATATATATATATATATATATATATATATATATCCATATATATGTCATCATATAGTTTTTACAAGTTTTAACGTTCGTGAATCACCGGTCAACTTGGGTGGTCAATTGTCTATATGAAATCTATTTCAATTAATCAAGTCTTAACAAGTTTGATTGCTTAACATGTTGGAAACACTTAATCATGTAAATAACAATTTCATTTAATATATATAAACATGGAAAAGTTCGGGTCACTGCAGAATTGGTTCATAGGTTCATGATCTAAACCACCAAGCTCAATGTCCAAGTATTTGGCTATCCTAGTCATGAAATGCCCCTTACACTTGGTTTGTCGGCCTTGGCACTGGTGTCATCAAAAAAGTAATTAGCTACAATGTTGGGCACGTGCACATGGGCAAGTCGATCTATGCGACTGATCGACCGACTAAATGTTAAGTAGAGAAATCTTCTCATTGCTATGTTTCTAGTAGTTGACCGTGTTTGCAATGAACCGATCAATAATCCGGAGCTTATGAGTCTTTAAGGTTATGACAACTTCCTTTATGGGCCTAAATGGGGCATTGCTCAATCAAACCCATGCGGTCCTAAGGTCAAGCTCATCAGGTAGATAGTTTTCACACTTAGACAAATAAGCTTCAAGCTCATTTGGGTCATTAAACTCAGAGTAAATCCCTAATGCTTTACGAAAGTCCAACATGTTTAATTTCCGAAATAGACCTCCCAATTGGAACAAGTAGTCAACGTTCTTTATGCCTTCAACCCTGGGTAGAACCTTAGGGTTGTAAAAACTCTCGTGTGAGAATTGGGTAGACCGGCTAAATAATTATGAGCAAGGGTTCCCATGGTGAAAGGATTCTCCCATGGTACTTAACTTGAAAGGCTTTGGTCATTTCGTCCGGTGTACATTTCGACTTGTTGAAGTGGTTGCCAATCAATGAACTTAGAGATATGAACGTTGTTCTTTCTCCATGACTCCATATTATTCCTTAGGTTGCTATCAATGAGAACACGTTGCAACGAAGGTTGGTTGGTGATCTCACAGATATCTTATGGGACTTGGGCCGCTCGCTCATGATCGGACTCGGGTTCGGAGTCATTTTTGTTGGAGGCTTGAGCCTTCCCCGCCCCCACCCTCTAATAAAGGTAGTGAATTTTCCTCGTTTTGGGGCCGGTTTTCTAAATCTGCCATGAGACGAGGTAAGAGCATTGGTCAACAAGTACATAAGAACAAGCAACACCAAACAATAATGTTAAAATTTGAGCATAGTTCCACACTTAACAACTTTTCCGATTTTTATTCAAAGTTACACACTTTTCTCATGAAAGTCATCATAAATCATGAAATCAAAGATCTTTAGTTAAGCATGCATAATCATTGAGCCTTGATTCCTAATAGTCAAACATGGTTAACATGATTCGATTGAAAAAAGTCAAACCTTAGTCAAAGTTTAAAAGTCAAACTAAGCTTAAGACTAGAAGCATATGTCAAAGTAGCACAATTAATCATGTTATACCATTAAAAAACACAAACGAGCATGCTTTCATAACTAATTCATCCCAATTGGTCAAACTTACTCAAAGTCAAAGAACGAAGAACCCTAATTTCAATTTTGAGTGCATACAATCACTAAAGTTGGATTCTTTCTGATCTAGACATGTTAGTCTATCATTCAACCATCAATTGCATCATTACAATCTCAATTAAACATCACATTCAAAAAACCCCGTTGGATTGGGATGAACCCTAAAAATTTAAAGTTGAAATTAATGGAATTAATCATGCGAATCATGTTAAGAAGCATGTTAATAACAAGAATCCATCACCAATTGCACATATTCATCATCAATTTCCCAAAAATCTTGAAACAAGTACAAACAAGAACATAGCAAAAATCATTTGAAGATGTTAAAATTAAGTGTTAAAATGCATGAATCTTACTTTTCTCATGTTGTCTGTTGTAAAAAATGCAAGAAATCTTTTCAAGAAAGATGAAATTTTTATGTGAGGGTTTGATGTGGGTGAGTGCTTGGCCGTTTGAGAGAAAGTAATTGTGTGGGTGTAGTGAAAAGTGACAAAAACTGCTGTAAATGCAATCTTATACCAGCTAGGTGCGCCTCTCCTACCCATAGGTACAACGCTCCATTGTACTAAAGCCAGGTGCGTCGCACCAAATTTAAGGTGCAGCGCACCATTTCACATGGGAAAATGGTTGAGCATATTGATTTCAAATTTTCCAAAATTAGGCTTACGGGTGAGCTGCTGATTTTGAAATTTTCATTTTAGAGTATTGGTGCGACTGTTTGGGGGTCAGGTGCGCCTCACCATTATACTAGGGCTTCCAACACTTAGCTTTTTTAGCATTAAGTCCAACACTTAGTCATTTTCCAGTTCAACAAACACTAGAACATGTAAAACACAATCTTTTTGGGGTTAAGGCTAAAAATTCATGCAATGCACCTAGATGCAAATGCAAGTAACAAAACTAATATTATACAAACTAAATGCACATGCAACCCAAAATGAGCTATATACAATGTTGTGGAAAGTGATTAACGAGTCTATCACCCGACTCGCATCAACATCTAAGTTCAACCAATGTCGGGGTGGTAGGCTTCCCCCTCATTTAATCTAGGGAAACATCCTTATGGAGAACCACCCTCAAGCATAGACAATAACCAATCATCCGTTGCTTGGGACTCTCTGATTAGGTCTTTTAGCTTAGATTTTTCTTGCTTAGACAAGTTAGACACCAACCGGACTCTCAAATGCTCATCTTTCTTCGAATTAGCCTGATGAACCCGCCCATATAGCTTCCTCATTGATTTTTCAATGAGCTCATTTTCATCATCGGGTTGACTTTAGGTTTCTTTCACTAGCTTACCCCACACTTAGTTGGTGAACCAACGTAGTTTGTGCTTTTAGTGTATTGTACACTAGCAACTATATTTGGTGTGGATTTGGGCGTTGGTGGCAAAATGGTGCATTTGTTTTGTAAGCTAATGCTTTTGAACCAATCTCTTAAGGTCAACTTTCTGGCCCTTAGGTCAAACAAGGAACCCGCGGTTGCTAAGAAAGGTCTACTCAATATGAGGAGTACAACCGGGTCCTCTTTTATATCAACAATAACAAAATTGACCGAAAACTCCATTTCCCCCACTTTTAAAACTAAGTTTTTGGCGATCCCAAAGGCTGACTAACGAGTTGGTCCATTAGTTTGACTTCTGTTTTAGTTGGTGTGAGATCACCAAGGCATAGCCTCGTATACAGGGAGTAGGGCATGAAATTTATGCTTGCCCCCGATTCGGCTAAAGATTTTAGCATTTCCAACTCGTTTATATAAAAAGGGATTAGGAAGGGCCCGAGATCGCCAAATTTGGGTGGTAAGTCCCTTTTTCTCAAAATTCTATCACACTCCCTTTTTAGGAAGGTGGTGGAAGCTTGTTCAAATTCGCCTTTTTTGGCCAAGAGTGTCTTTAAGAATTTCTCATAATTGGGCATATTCGTGAACACTTCAACCAAAGGAACATTCACACAAATGTTTTCATTTTCAAATTGAGGAGACTTACAAACCGCCCCCTTTATTTGTTTTGGAAGTAGAGCTTGTGAATTCGGGATAAGCTTATTGTATTTCCTCAACGTTGGTGTAGTATGCACCTCGACCTTGACCTTTTACTCATCCTTCTTCAACCCATTTTCTACTTTAATCCCCTTTTTGGCCCCATTCAAGTTAAAACTTGCTTGATTCTATTCCCTTTACCTCATCTTCTAGCATAACTCTTGGGGACTCGGTAGTCTCCATCATCATCATATCCTTCACACGAAGAGGAGTATAGTCTGCAACATTGGACCAATCAAAAAAATTGAATAAACCAAAATCCGTTGAGATGGTATTCATTCCTTCATCCACCTCAAGCTCTTCAGTCTCAACATTAAAGTTACCCTTCAAATCTTCATACCTAATTGTAAAAACGGAAGGACAATCAGTTTGATCTTCCTCTTTGATAATATAGATTGATTCACTTGAGTATAATCGGAATATTGAGGATTCTTGTCTTTCGATGTGGTATTAGTTGAACTAGCTTAATTAAAGTTTGAAGGATGGTTAGGGTTGGTTTGGGTATTTGATGGTAAAGTTCCCGGTGGTCTTTCCGATAGAAGGTTTGCAACATGACCCATGTCTTTCTCTAGGTTTTGAAGTGAGGCTTATTTGTTCCTCTTTTTTTGCTTGATCAACTCGTTCTCTTGTTTCAAGAAGGCTTAGTTGGTTTCCGCCTTTTTCATGTCACTCATCAACATATCCTCAAGAGGTGTTTTCTTTTTAACTTTTTGTTGACTAGGTGGTTGGTATTGGTTGAATGTGTTGGGATTTTGGTAGCTTTGTTGGTTTTGGTTATAACTTTGGTTTTGGTGAAATTTTTGCTGATTGGATTGTGGGTTATTTTGTTGGTAGGAGTTGTAGGGTTGTTGATTGTAACCTTGGTTTTGGGTGAAGTTATTGTTTCGGTTGTTGTTGTTGAATCCGGGTGGTCGGTTCCCTTGAAAATTAAAGGTTACTTGCTTTTGACTTCCTTGGTAACCTTGGTCGTTTTAAAAATTGTTGTTGTAGCACAATGAACTACCCCTTTGGAAACCCATCTTTCCTTGATAACCTTGGTTGCCCGGAATGTCACTAATCGTCAAATCACCTTTCCTAACATATCCCGCATAGTTTGATTGAGCCTCCATCATCATTGGTATATTATCCACATTGACTTGAGTAACTGGATGATAATCGTTTGTAAGTTGAGGACCGTCGCACCTCTCACACCCCACTTGTATTGCAACTACCGTTTGTTGAAACTTCTTGATTTGTTTATCGAAAGTTTGGAATTGGTTAGACTAGGATGCTCTAAGCTTGAAAGCATCTTCGGTCACCCCTTGGTGTTTGTATAAATCACAAAGTTCATTGAAAGCATCAAGCTGTTCATACAAATTTTCATTCATCTTGCCTTCAAATTGAACATCTTTCAACAACATCATAAAAGTCCCTTCAATTTTACAACTCTCGACCGTAATTGGAGGTCTATCAATTGATGGTGCAACCGTCAATGGTGCACTAAGTCTAGCACCCCACATGGGAACATCATTTAGATCCGCCATCGGTGGTGGAACCAAAGGAACTTGAGGAAGAGGACCTTCCCAGGTTGGATTTTTGCCCTTCGTGTCGAAAAATATAAAGGTAACGCTTCAAAATTTTTTCTTATAACCCTTCGTCCCTTGATCGATAATATTCGTGTATTGCTTTCCCGGTCTAGGATAGTGGAGTCTCACAATCGTGATCCTTATTGGACCTCAATTTCATGCACCACCAAACCTTGATCACAAATTAACCACAAGATATTTTCCGCACAACAATATAACAATAAAAGTAACTTTTGCGAGCATAAATCCTCAAAAAAGGATAGAACAATTACTAGTGGTATTTCAAAATCAAATTTAATGCACACCCCCAGCAGCGACATCAAAAAGTTTATGATGTGTGTGCAACACTCTATAAAAACTAAGATCAAATATCACAAATAAACACAAAAGTCACAATAACTATAACTCGATCATCATAGCAATTTGCATGTAAGTATTCAGTTAAGTTCGCCCAAGAGAGTATGCTTAATTGGAACTCGAATACTAACAATTGTCCTAGGTTTTGATTCAGGGTTTTGTACGTTTTAGATTATAACTAGATTATTAACTAGCAAATTAACGCAAACGAAAGATTACAATTAAACTAAACGTGTTCACTTGTAATGATCCCCTCTAAGAATTGGATTTCCCCTTTTCCCTTTTATTGCACAATCATGATGAACTGTTATGTGGTTAATGCTCACTCTCTTAGATAACCAAATTAAGTTGAGTAATCGTTAAGACTATGATCATGGATTGAATTTACATAAAATCCTTTAATCAAATCAATCACTTGAAATGACTAACACTCCTATAGTGTTGACTGAAAGCCCTTTAAATCACCAATCAAATCAAAGACACAATCACTTGAAGTTCCTAACTTAGTTGTCTAGATCACTTAGTTGTGTTGAAGTATAAATTTAATCCTAAATTAAATCACTAAGTAATGGTTAACAATTTATATGATAAAATAATGCTTAAAAGTCATATAGTAGTGGTTCTTCAATCAAGCTCAACAATATAACTTAATGATTCATTAAAACATCGATAATTCATTAATCTAGGGCAAATCTATACAAAGAGGTTCACAAAACAAGCAAACACAATAAATATAGCCAAGCATGGCTAGAATAACACTAATCAAAGTAGTAAATGAGCAAACAAACATCACTATTACAAATTAGGAAAGATTGTACCAAATTGAGATCTAAAAAATACTAGAAGTGGTGAAGAAGATGAAGATTTTAATAAATTCAAGTGAATCTGATATGACCAAAACGGTCGGTTTTATTTATGCGGTGTTGTTAGGTCGCAAGACGTCAGAATTAGCTATCAGGAGAGGAGCAATAATATTAAATTTATATTTAGCGGGACCTAAATTGTAGTACTCCTTATTATGGTGAGTAAGGAAAGTATGACCTAGGAGTAAATTATTAAGAAGTCAGTAGAATCGAACGTATTTAACTTTAGATAATCCTAAAGTAGAGAAGTAGTTGTAAATTACCTAATTTTGGGTTTTCTAGTTTATAAGATAAAAAAAGTAAATGCAATAAAATTTGTAATTTAGATAAGATTTAAGCAAGTGCATACTATGATTTCGTTAGTTACTTTGCCGAGATAATGGAATGCTGGCTCATGAATAGGTAGGGACCTTGTATTCATTACACTGGTCTTACCGCCCCTGTCATAAGATAGTCACTAGGTAACGCATTAGGCTTGAAGATTCATAATAGATAGCAACATCCCATACCCCCAAAACCCGTGCAGGTTGACTACAGGCACACACGTTTAAACGGCTCATCCAATTGAGTGGCTTGGTTAGGTGACGTATTAACGTTCCAAAAGGTCTAAACTTTCTTAAGCGTAATGAAGTACAAGGTATTCCATATCCGAGAGACGCGATGTGTGTCGATGTTTTCGTTAATGATTGGTTTTAAAAGATAGTTAGGCCCTTAAAAAGAGTTTAACCATAAAGAACACCATGGCCAAGTTGGTGTGACTTCTATGAACACGTTCTGTTATCCTAACGGTCCAATCCTTTATAAGTTTAAACAAACAGTTCCTTAATTAACTATGAATCCCTCAAGCGAGGTGCAATGCTTGAGACCGTGTGTGACGAACCGGAAATTTTCGAACAAATTTAAACTTAATCTTTATATAATTCCAACTTGATAAGCAATGAATTTTAATAAATCTTGAACCTCCGAAAAGAGTTTTACACATGCTTTTGGTCACCCTTTTTTTTCGACGATTCACGAACGTCATAACTTAATTTAATTGTTTAATTGTTTAATTATTGTGTATATATATGGATTTATATATATTTAACTTGAAAATATGATAATTAAAAATATCATTAAGTATATTAACAAAGTATTATATATATATATTTTCATACTACTAATTTAAAGAGTTTTCAAACAATATATATATTACTATTTAAACGACGTAATTAACTTATGTTAAAATGTATTTACGTATAATGTATTACGAGTGTAAATACATCCTTACAAGTATTGAATACACTTTATAATATACCAATACATATAAAGGATAGCTATACTCGTATTTCTGTTCCATTTCCTCAAAGAATTCTACTCGCATTCATACAGTATTTTTACCCGTATTATACACAACTTCTAAAAGTATTTACTATTGGTATATACCAATAGAAATCTACAGTTATTTGTGTAATGCATCATCCATGACCTAATCAATTTAATATGTCATGCATGACTTAATACAATTTAACTTATCTTAGATATTTTCACTAAAAGCCAAAATTATAAGCTTATAAATAAGGACCATTTTAACTTATTTTTACTCCACATTTTCTTAAACTAAAAACACACACTTGAATGCTCTCATATGATACTTTAATCTCGGAAAATTTCCTCTTCATAATCAAGGTAAAATACTTCTCAAAATCCTTGTTCAATTCCTTGTATAGTTGCTATCTTATTATACTTATAAAACTTGTAAAAACTAGAACTTGTTTTGGTGAACACCAAGCTTGTTTGAAAAACTAATCTAAACTTTCTAACTTAACTCTAATAACACTTATTTATATGTATTATGATGTTATATTAAGTTAATATAAGAACTTATAACTTGTACATATGAAGAACACCTTGAAACTTAACATATATCCTTTAATCTCCATTCGGTAAAAAGCGGACTGTTTTGGGTTGGGAATTAAAAACCTATCTTAAACTTTGAGTTCGAGGCTAAGACTTTGGAAATATGTTAATATATGTAAATAAGACTTCTAGTATTTTTTTCATGATTTTAGACAAAGTGTAAGTATTTTATCAAAAATCATATATTGAGTGGATGCCGGGATTTTTTCAAATCTGTCCACCAACACAAAAAGAGGGTAAAGCTCTAACAATTACTACTTGGGATGAACTTTTTGAATTGGTTTTGTAAAATTGACTTCTTAATGAATCCATAGCAACATGATTCACTTTAAACGGAGTTGTAATGAATATCGAGCAAAACAAAATCTGCTAAAATTAACGTTGTATGGACGAAATTTATATTATAAAGCCTATATTAACCATATTCTTGTTAACTTTTCCTATATACTATATATATTTGGACATGTTATCAGTAGTATAACAAAATATTATAATCTTGGTTAATTCTGTGATTGTATATATGTGTAATAATATTCTTGGTACGTCCTAACACAATAAGTATACTATACGTTTTGATAAATCCTAAGACAATACGTACACAATACGTCTTAGTTAATTCTAAGACAATATGTATACAATACGTCTCTGGGTTGATGCAAAGACAATATGTATACAATACGTCGTGGGGTAATTCTAAGATTATATATATATATATATATATATATATATATATATATATATATATATATATATATATACACCGATTATTGGACTGTTGGACTTTTCGGACTATTTTGGACTACTAACAAAGGACTATAACAATGGACTACTAACATAAAATGTTAAAAATTATTATATAAGTATTCTATGAACTTGCTTTATTTTATTCATATGTCGTATTATTATCTGAATAATTATTATTGTTATAGGTTTGTGAATCTAAGGACGACGGTCATATTTTTAATAAGTTGAAAACTTATTATTAATATACTTTTACTACTGTGAGTATATAGTCTCATTTTTAAACTCTACAAATATTTTGGGATGAGAAATCATGCATTTTATGTTTTACGCCATATACACAAGTACTTAAAATATATTCTACGTTGAGATGTACCACTTTGCATATCTTCCCTAATAGCTTGGTAACTAATATTTACATGTTGTAAGAACATGTATACGCGAATCCTATTGATAGATCTATCAGGTTTGACAACCCCAACTGGGCTAGTAGCTCTAGTATCGTAAACGGTTACATAGTACTTCATTTTTACTACACTTGGTACAGTGTAGGGAGATTTCATAATAAAGGGAATATGCCACATTAATGGTTAAGTATGGTTACCGAAGCGCTCAACAACTTATAGAATACTTTTATACACTTGCGAGTGTAAATATATTTATAACTAAGAAATCTTGTGGTCTATATTTATATCGATGATAAACCTATATATCTCACCAACCTTTGTGTTGACTGTTTACGCATGTTTATTCTCAGGTCCTTAAGAAAGTCTTCCGCTGTTGCATTATCTGAGCAAGCTGTGCATGGAGTCTCATACTTTTATTTAAATAAAGTGTTGCATTCAATAAAACCTTTGTTATGTATTATATTCAACTGTTACGTCACGTGTGTAGTATTTCTCAAATAATCACCCACTTGTTTAAAACATGCATTATGTATAATAATGATGTGCTTTTTATGAAACGAATGCAATATTTTGTAAAACGTATCATATAGAGGTTAAATACCTCGCTATGGGACCAATGAGAACGTGCTGCATTTATAGTAATATGGACGGGTCGTTTCAGTTGGTATCATAGCAGTGGTCTTAGCGAACCATGTCTTGCATTAGTGTGTCTAACGGATAGTTATTAAGATGCATTAGTGAGTCTGGACTTCGACCTTAACTGCATGTCAAAAGTTTTGCTTATCATTTCTTGTCGGAAATTATCTGCTTATCACCCTTAGAAAATTACATGCTTATCATTCTTAGTCTAGACACATCTTACTGCATTGATTGCATAAATAGTATATAGAAAAAGTTCATATTTTAGCGTATATGCTAATTCATATCTTAGCGTATCTGTTACTGTAAACTTTGCCTAACATATTCCGTAAATTCCTCTGTAATCTATGAAATCTTTTGCTCTATATATATAGATATTATATGTAACTAGAATACCATCCGATAGCCGGAAATAATTTCATATCGAAAAATCCTTTATTCAATCGTACGAAATGGAACTCTCCACTAGTTCAAGTCCCTCGAATTCCGATATGGAATTTCACTCGAGCTCCGAAAGCAGTGTGATCGGAATGGATCAACCAATTAGCCATCATCTATTTTGGATGAATTGGGAATAGGTTCGTAGTCTACTTAATCATTGGAGATAAGAAGAAGGTGATCCCTTCCATCCACCACATTGCCCTCTTGGTGAAGAACATGATGCACTTACCGGCGAACCCGTTCGTAACACCATTTTCTCTCTCCTTTCCAGGATATGCCGCAACGAGTATAATATTACTAATATTATTGAGGCTATCCGACCTTTACTCCGTATCTTTCATGGTGAATTATTTAGTAAAAATAAATAAAAAATTACTGTCATGAAAAGCAAAACTTCATTAGCAAGTGCATCCTACATCATTTCATTCCCTTTATAAAGCTCTTGACCTCTCTTTTTATTCAAAAAACTTTAAACATCTTCTTTCACAATACAAAACAAAACAAATTCTCATCATCTATACTCACATCAAACCACTACCAGCACCAGCAGCAGCATTACCAACAACATCACAAGCCTCAACATTGCAAGCCGCATTACGAGCATCAACATCATACGCACCGCCGGCACTGAGGGATACCAACAATAATGAGTGATGAAGTATTAATTCATTATTTCATTTACGTTGAACAAATATTCCGCGGTGATTATGTAATCTCTAAAGTTTTAGGGATTATTCATTTCTAGTTCCAACCGTAAACCAAATGAGATTAATATAATATTAACTCATTAAATCCATATTACATCTGAAGAAAATATACATACATATATTTTCATAAAGACTGTAATAAAAATTCTTTTGTACAAAATATTACTTGTGAAATTTTATTTTAACGGGTAGGTAATACCCGAGAAATACTTAAGTTCACATTAATATGTTACACTGTACATTTTCAATGATGTTTCGACAATCGTTAATTATACTCTCTCCTTTCATAGCAATATACATCATTTCATAAAATTCAAGACAACCATTTTCCATACCAATTCAATTACATATTATGATTTTGACAGATCAAAATCCAAGTCAAGATTTAAGAAGTGCCATCAATCATAAATTCCTACATCCTTCAAAATCATACTTTAAATTCAAACTATACTAGAACATCACTTTCATTCACAGAACTCATAAAGATATTCGTATCATTCAAGATTCACGACGAATTCATTATACGGATATTGACGATGACAACCTGCGTCTAAACCCTTCAAAATTCTTGAAAACATCTCAACTAAGGAACAATCGAGAGAATGAACCAATCACACGATACATACGAAGAATATATGCATATAGATATGCATTCGGAGGACACTTGAACCTAAGCAAAGGTTCAACACGTATCTGTGTCAGATCCTTTATCATTATTATTACCCAAAATAACTTTATAATCCCTTTTCAAAATAGCTAATTTTATCACAGCTCCAAAAAGACAACTTCGACTTTTCATCCGGAGTAGCCTTATTATAAAATTGATATATGCGTTGTCTTTTCTCCATCGTTACTGGGGAACCTTTTATATTCCACCACATTAGTAGTAAGCTTACCAGTAACTTTATTGCTCTTTGACTTAAATCTCTCTGAAAGATCACTATAAAACCTTATCATGTACCCATCTACATCTTGTAACAATAATTGTCATACCAAACCCCAGGAAGCATCAATAATTATTCTTGAATCTCACATCATTTCTGCATATACATATAACGTTATTTCCTGGAATTATAATTCTGAAATCTAGAATAGCACTTCAGCCTACGAATCAGTACTATGAAGTTTTGAAAAAGCTGAATGAAGCAGCAGAAACTGTAGACAACCGTAACAGTCAAAAGTTGATGATAAAGAATATTGTGTTAGCAAAGCACAGAAAAAGAGAAGGTTTGGAACTGGAAAACGGATTGAGCAAACCCTGAAGGACGAAATCTACCTTCAAAGAATCCAAATGATTCGATGTCTGCTAAAATCCTTAGCAAATACCTTGCTCCTTACTCTAAAACCCTTACGGACAATATTCTTCATCATCCTCTTATCTTAAATATTCTAAGATATCGTCGTATCTTCCATTATAAATATCCTTCATATTTCTGAAGATATTTTCATAACCATTCTTATCTGAAATCATTTATTCCTTCGCGTTATCTGTATCACATCATAAAGAAAATTGTTTTAGTTTCTAAATATCTGAAACCTCTGAGTGTAAAGTATGAATATTTTTGAAGTAATGTTGGGAACTGAAGCATGAGTTAGTATAATATAATGACCCTTGATCAACGTGATTATATTACAATAAGTCATGCTGAGTTTTTAAATGGATTGTAATGATTCACAGACCATAACGTCATCATGTGCCATGTTACATGACTCTTACATTCAATCTAACCTCTAAACATATCAAGAACATATTCTATTGATAGTTCTATCTTTTCCTTTGGATTCTGGTAATTTCACAAGTCAAATTATGCTATTACAATTTCTCTCTTAGAGCATTAGCTATGTTCATTCGAATTTCATATCTATAAATTCTAGACCATTATTCGCTTGACTTGAAGTCGGGAAAAGAAGATGGAAGCATAAAACTCCAAAATATAAGGAAAAATATAAGCACGAAGACAACGCAGAAATTACAAACCGTGTATATCGATGCGTATAGCAATATAAAGACACGGGAAAACTAAGAACACTATAAACCCAAGAGCATAGTAGAAATTAACGGATTCCTCCGGTGGAAGATGAAAAAGAAGAATGACAGATGTGATAGTCAAGAATATATCAAGAATTAAAACTGGATGGAGCATATTGACGAATGTTTTGGAAGTACGAAGAAAGGAAGAAAGTATAAAAGATGGGAGATATGGAAATAAGGAAACGTAGGAGGTTGATTTATAGTAAAATATCCGACAGAGAAATCGAGACAGATTATTGCATTAAATCGAAGAGGATCATAATTTCCTTAATCGCCGAAGAATCAAATCTTATATAGATTACAAATATTTTCTTTAATCCGGAGATCAACCGTGATGACGTCAAAAGATAAGACGAATCCCTATTTTCTTATTTCATTCTTTTACGATAGCTTCACTCATACGTTTCGAGTAATCGAATTATTTTATCCATATTTCTCAATCATGATAAAACCCTATGAATCAACTTATATTAGTCATAATAACATTCTTATTGTTAGCCATGACGACCTCGATCAAATTTCGGGACGAAATTTCTTTAACGGGTAGGTACTGTGACGACCCAGAAATTTTCGACCAATTTTAAACTTAATCTTTATATAATTCCGACTTGATAAGCAATGAAATTTAATAAATCTTGAACCTCCGAAAAGAGTTTTACACAAGCTTTTGGTCATCCTTTTATTCCGACGATTCACAAACGTCATAACTTGATTTAATTGTTTAATTGTTTAATTATTGTGCATATATATGGATTTATATATATTTAACTTGAAAATATGATATTAAATATCTCATTAAGTATATTAACAAAGTATTGTATATATATATATTTTCATACTACTAATTTAAAGAGTTTTCAAACAATATATATATATATTACTATTTAAACGACGTAATTAACTTATGTTAAAATGTATTTACATATAATGTATTACGAGTGTAAATACATCCTTACAAGTATTGAATACACTTTATAATATATCAATACATATAAAGGATATCTATACTCGTATTTCCATTCAATTTCCTCAAAGAATTCTACTCGCATTCATACAGAATTTTTACCCGTATTATACACAGCTTCTAGAAGTATTTACTATTGGTATATACCAATAGAAATCTGCAATTATTTGTGTAATATGTCATTCATGACCTAATCAATTTAATATGTCATGCATGACTTAATACAATTTAACTTATCTTAGATATTTTTACTAAAAGCCAAAATTATAAGCTTATAAATAAGGACCATTTTAACTCATTTTTACTCCACATTTTCTTAAACTAAAAACACACACTTGAATGCTCTCATATCATACTTTAATCTCAG
The DNA here is from genome assembly GCF_046630445.1 of Rutidosis leptorrhynchoides. Classification (NCBI taxonomy): domain Eukaryota; kingdom Viridiplantae; phylum Streptophyta; class Magnoliopsida; order Asterales; family Asteraceae; genus Rutidosis; species Rutidosis leptorrhynchoides. The sequence goes on from NC_092341.1 coordinate 111,386,520, forward strand.
AAACTTTCCTCTTCATAATCAAGGTAAAATACTTCTCAAAATCCTTGTTCAATTCCTTGTATAGTTGCTATCTTATTATACTTATAAAACTTGTAAAAACTAGAACTTGTTTTGGTGAACACCAAGCTTGTTTGAAAAACTAATATAATCTTTCTAACTTAACTTTAATAATACTTATTTATATGTATTATGATGTTATATTAAGGTAATATAAGAACTTATAACTTGTACATATGAAGAACACCTTGAAACTTAACATATATCCTTTAATCTCCATTCGGTAAAAAGCGAGCTGTTTTGGTTTGGGAATTAAAAACCTATCTTAGACTTTGAGTTCGAGGCTAAGACTTTGGAAATATTTTAATATATGTAAATAAGACTTCCAGTATTTTTTCATGATTTTAGACAAAGTGAAAGTATTTTATCAAAAATCATATATTGGGTGGATGCCGGAATTTTTCCAAATCTGTCCACCGACACAAAAAGAGGGTAAAGCTCTAAAAATTATTACTTAGGATTAACTTTTTGAATTGTTTTTGTAAAATTTACTTCTTAATGAATCCATAGCAATTTGATTCTCTTTAAACGGAGTTGTAATGAATATTTGGCGAGCAAAACAAAATCTGCTAAAATTAACGTTGTATGGACGAAATTTATATTATAAAAACTATATTAACCATATCCTTGTTAACTTTTCCTATATCCTATATATATTTGGACATGTTATCAGTAGTATAACAAAATATTATAATCTTGTTTAATTCTGTGATTGTATATATGTATAATAATATTCTTGGTACGTCCTAACACAATAAGTATACAATACGTTTTGATAAATCCTAAGACAATACATACACAATACGTCTTAGTTAATTCTAAGACAATACGTATACAATACGTCTCTGGGTTGATGCAAAGACAATACGTATACAATATATCGTGGGGTAATTCTAAGATTATATATATATATATATATATATATATATATATATATATATATATATATATATATATATATACCGATTATTGGACTGTTGGACTTTTCGGACTATTTTGGACTACTAACAAAGGACTACGAACAATGGACTATTAACATAAAATGTTAAAAATTATTATATAAGTATTCTATGAACTTGCTTTATTTTATTCATATGTCATATTATTATCTGAATCATTATTATTGTTATAGGTTCGTGAATCCAAGGACGACGGTCATATTTTTAATAAGTTGAAAACTTATTATTAATATACTTTTACTACTGTGAGTATATAGTTCCATTTTTAAACTCTACAAATATTTTGGGATGAGAATACATGCATTTTATGTTTTACGCCATAGACACAAGTACTTAAATATATTCTACGTTGAGATGTACCACTTTGCATATCTTCTCTAATAGCTTGGTAACTAATATTTACATGTTGTAAGAACATGTATACGCGAATCCTATTGATAGATCTATCGGGTTTGACAACCCCAACCGGGCTAGTCGCTCTAGTATCATAAACGGTTGCATAGTACTTCGTTTTTACTACACTTGGTACAGTGTAGGGAGATTTCATAATAAAGGGAATATGCCACATTAATGGTTAAGTATGGTTACCAAAGCGCTCAACAACTTATAGAATACTTTTATACACTTGCGAGTGTACATATATTTATAACTATGAAATCTTGTGGTCTATATTTATATCGATGATAAACCTATATATCTCACTAACCTTTGTGTTGACTGTTTACGCATGTTTATTCTCAGGTCCTTAAGAAAGTCTTCCGCTGTTACATTATCTGAGCAAGCTGTGCATGGAGTCTCATACTTTTATTTAAATAAAGTGTTGCATTCAATAAAACCTTTGTTATGTATTATATTCGACTGTTACGTCATGTGTGTAGTATTTGGAAACAGATGTATTTTGGGGTTTATTTTTTAAATAATCGCCCACTTGTTTAAAACATGCATTATGTATAATAATGATGTGCTTTTTATGAAACGAATGTAATATTTTCTAAAACGTATCATATAAAGGTCAAATACCTCGCTATGGGACAAATGAGAACGTACTGTGTTTATAGTAATATGGACGGGTCATTTCACCGCGTTATGGTGAAGTGAACTAATCAGCACTGATCAGGTACCATGGCCTTACTTATCAGAGGTACAGCTTACAATGACCGTTGTGCTTCAGCATGTACGTACGAAGTTTATATCCTTGGTGACTACACTAGCATGGTAACCGGTGTGCCTCAGTCAAGCTTGCATTGTATCTGATTGAATTGTCTTACCAACGGGTGACACAAATAGTGTACTCTGAATCGGCGTTCGCGACTTCCCAATAACAGAGCCAATAACTACATTCTATTAATTGAAAAAGCAATTGAGTTTAAAGCATAATCGGAAAGTATCTCAACAACATACATAAACCATAATATTAGTTCGGCATTATAACTAACTACATCATAGCATACACTAAAGATAACTACTCACAATCATGGTAACAATATCATAAATCATAATAATGGAAGAAATTATATAAAGACAAAGGATAGAAGTACCAGTAGATTAAACGAGTTCCGAACATACAAAAGTGACAACTTCAAACTTCAGACCGCTCCTAATACAATCTTCGGCGTTCTTCTCCGGGTACTAATTTTCCCACTCGGAGTCGAAGACCTTGAAAGTATGAATAATTATTGTAGAAAGAGAGAGATAGAGAGAGGGAGAAGTGAGTTGAAGTGTGTGGAACAATGGTTGACGAATGGCCCAATTTATAGATTTGGGTTTGGCTGGAAATGGCTAGCAAGCCGGCCTAGCAAGCCGGCTCCACAGACGGGCGTGGATGGCCGGTGCCAGGAAAGACGGCTGCCATGTCTGTTTCATGTGCCCGGTGTGAGGGTGATCTGGCAAACCGGTACCACACTGGAAAGCCGGCATGGCATGTCGGTGTGGTAGGCCAGTTTTGGCTCTAGTCTGCTGTTTTGCTGGGATCGTCTTACTCGTTCCCAGAACCGTAACTTGGTTTCAGGGGTCGTAACTTGTCTTTCACTGTTTTCGCTCTAGAATCTTCGTTTAGCTCCATTTCATTTGATTCTTTTTGTATCGTCTTTGTAATTACCTGATCTCCCAATTTAACCGACAAAGCGATTATTTTGGTGATAAAGTTTGGAACTTTATTGTTTTTTGTCCTTAATATCAGGGTAAAAATGTGACTTTTTAGCCGATATTAGATATCTCACACTTAGACTTTGTTTGTCCTCAAGAAAAGTTCCCGTTTATAACCAATTCAAGATTGCTAATGTAGTTGCGCCTTACCAGTTATATGGTGCGCTGCTCCTGGAAGGGGCACCATTATACGTGAGAAAACTGCCAAATCTTATGTTATGATTTTCTTCCATTCAATTTCGCTTGGTGCTTTCAACTTGCCTTGTACTTTGGTTCACTATTTAGGCTAGATTTTGGTCAATTTTGCACCAAACTAAGCTTTTAGCCTTGAACCAACATACATGCACAAATATCCATTTTACAAGTTCAATAATCCTCAAAAATGACTGATACGAGGGAGATATTACGAGGTAAAACATAAACAAATTGAGCAATATCAAGCACCCTGATTTTCGAATTCTTGAAATATGTAATATACTACGTGGAAATTCAATTCTTAGAACATTTCCATTGATGCATTGGTTTGATTGTTTGTTTACATATTAGTAAATCAAGGATAACACTAAAATGAGGGGTTGGGGGGATTTGTTGGTGATTTTAGTTTGATCGAACGAATCATTTTAGTGTATTGGATTTGCTAGGTTGAAAGTGAAGGAATCTCTAATGCTCTAGAACAGATTTGGAGAGTGTTGAGTACACGTTCGTCAAGAAGCTATAGAGATAGTTTGAGTTAGGTTTTTAGTTTTTTATTGAAAACAAACTAAAGTTACTATCTAGGCATAAGGTGCGCCGCACCTGCTAGTTGGTGCGCCGCACCATAAGTGAGAGTGGTGCGTCGCAATAGAAGCTTATTGCGCTGCGCAATATAACTCAAAATCACAAAATCGTTAACAGAAGATAATTGATGATTTTGGGTGTTTCTTAGTGCGACGCACCACCCCATGGTGCGCGCTCTGTGAGGCATGCAAGTGATGAGGTGCGCCGTACCACCCCTGCGGTGTGCCGCACCATGCTGAAGAAATGTTGCAACTTTTACGCAATCTTATTGCAACGGTTTACAAATGGTTGCCTTGTATCCCTGGACGATTTGGGACATGTTTAAGTGCTTTATTAGGATACTAATGAACCCTTTCAAACATGTCCATTTCCAAGAGTTGTGTCCTTTGATCATAACCCATTTTAAATGGTTGTAACACTTCATTGCACCTTTTAACCCATTATAAATATAACCCTTCATTCATTGAAGGAAGGTTCCAAAAATTTGACATTTCTAAGCATACTTTCAAGACTCAAACTTTCAGATTATATTTTCTATAATTATTAGGAACAATTATTTTTTGGTCAAGACGATTGTTCATACTAGTATTATGCTAATCGTGATTTCGTGATATTTGTGGGTAAGTGGGTCGAAATACTCGATTAAGAAATTGACCTCACGTTATAGTATAAATCCAGTTATAAATTCTCAACCAACAAAACACATATATCTTACATAACACGTGGTATCAGAGCCGAGCCAACAACGTATCGTTGGTCGATCCATATGAACATGCATGAACTTCATATGAATATTCATATCACCTTCAAACCAAGCACCATACATCTTCACACCTCCATCTTCATATCTTCATCATGAAGGTATAAAGATCTTCATAAAATTTTCCAGATATTCAAAGTCATCAAAACAACAAACCAAAACAAAAACACATCCGTATTTTCATATCCTTCCGGAATTCATCAAAATCCGGATTTCACTAAATCTCACCAAAATTTTAAAACAAAAATTAAAAAAAAAATTCACAAACACCTGATGACTCTTATATTACTATCTGATTACATCAATAATCATCACCCACTCAGAGATTAAAATTACATATTCAAATTTATTCATTAGATGTATCATTTTTCTTCTTGATGAGACTCAAAATTTGAAAATCACTAAATGATGTTTATCAATGCAATCGAGCTGAGATTTGTGATCTACATCATAAACCAAACATTCATGCTCGAACAGAATCGACTAACAATAACAAATCTGAAGAAATTCGATTCATGTTCTTTGTTCATCAAAACGTGAGCTGTTTTGGTCTCCAGATCAATCTAAGAAGATATAGAAAACTGTAATAAAGTAGAAGTGTTCATTTTCATCTATTGAAACTATCTGTAAAATCTCAAATCATAACTCCATGAATCGAGCTCGAATTCGAAGGTCAAAGTTCATGTGAAAAAGTCAACTTTTTTAATCTTCTTCAAATTCGAAGTCATGTTGATGATTCTAGTTAAGATGATGATTGAGGAGTGTTACATGATCAATTTGAAGAAGTTTTCTTGTAGAAATCACAAGCTAAAACACATTGAATCTCAACTTTGATTTTTGTGTTCATATGAAGCTCTTCATGAAATTCATCAGGATTTCTAAAGTAAGATGTTGTTTTGATCGAGAATCCTTCTGATAAAGTTAGTCACTGAAGTTGGAATCATTCTCAATCAATATCAAGTCCTAGTTCAACAAATTGATGATTCTAGTTAAACTCAGATGAAGATGTTCATGGCAGTTACTGTACAGTTTAACATTTTCGGACACAATTTTCTGATACAAATTTGGACGTAAAAACGTGTTAATCGATCCGGATCTTTCCCGAAAATGGCCCCAAGGATGTTATTGGATCTCAAGTTCGAATATGGGTTAGTTGTCCGAAAATTGCCTTAGCCTAGTTATGCCCGAAAATGGGCTGTCCGAAAATCGTTTTGCCCAATACATGTAGCTTGAACGAAAATGACCTTTGAGCCTTTTCTTAATTACTACTTTATTGGGCTTTCCGAAAATGATCTTAGCCCAACAATTATTTAATTTTCGGACAGGACCTTGATATCACTCAAAATGGTCATGTTTCTACTATTGATGTCATCCATATTTCTACCTTAATAATAACTAAAAGAGCATAAAACACACAAAGTCACACAAATATTATTATTAAGGGCCGAAAGTCCCTAAATGTCAAAAAGTCTCCAAAAGTGGGTTTTTAACACAGTTTTTAGTATAATTTCTATTCAAGAGGTATATCCTACATACTTAGCCTTAAAATAAGGATTTCAAGACTCATTAAATGCATGGAGAACTCTCAGAGTCTTAAACTCCATAAACTGAAAAGAATAAACAATGCAAAGTTCAAATCCAACAACCCCAATTCAGGATTCAGCTGGAAAACCACCACGATAGTTCAAGATAACTAAACGGGGATGCCAACACTTAATCAAGACATATATATATATATATATATATATATATATATATATATATATATATATATATATATATATATATGAATATTTACCAAGAACCTAGAAGCTCATCTAAATCATATACAAAGATTAAGACGTTCCAAGACTTACACACACTGAAAACATACACAAAACCCTAATCACACAATACTTCGAATACAACTGAAAGGAACATCAATGAGTGATTCAAGAGATTGTGTGACACTATTACAAGTTTAAGGAACCCCAATAAAGTGTATTTACTAAATTTCAAGTCAAAACGCATACCGATATCCAACAACGAACGATCAGAAACCAGTGTACAGAATATACGGAATGCACAAGGCTAACTGGCGACTCAGTTAGACAAACTGGAAACCCAATTATCATAAATGGGGACCTGAACAAGCTAATTGGCAACCCAGTTAGGTAACTGGAGACTTAATTGGTTGAACTGGTGACCCGTTTAGAATCTAGTTACTCAACTGGCGACTTGGTTACTATAACCGGTGACCCAGGCCATGCAACTGGCAACCCAGACCACTCAACTGGCGACCCGAGAGCTACAAATGGCGACCCAAACTTTACAACTAGCGACTTGAACTTTACAACTGGCGACTTGGTCTTTTCAACTGGCGACTCGCTTTGCCAATATAAAAAACTGATTAATTGATTGATTTGACACATTCATACATCTCTCTTCACTATCTCTCGATCTCTCAAAAATATCTCTCTAGAATAGTTGCTGGCTTGGTTCCGTCTTTTTTAGTTAGTTTGTAAATAAATAAAGGAGGTGCTGCGGGAAGAAAACTCGAGAAGCTTATTGTGATCATGTTTCCTTATGAATGTTTATTATATATAGTATATATAAGGCTTGTCATTAATCTTTATTTACTTTCATACTTTTATATTATATATATATATATACATACATATATATATATATATATATATATATATATATATATATATATATATATATATATATATATATATATAATGATATTCGTTGATTATAATATTATTAAAATGGATTAAAATAACTTCTTGTGTTTATTATGATGTAAGTTTGCGATGCTTAAATTTTGATGTTATTTAAATCATTATAAGTGTTTGATTTAATGCTTTATAAACGTAGTGAGTTTTTGTTAAATTATATAAAGTTTATCCAACTTATACCGTGCTTAATTATGCACAAGTATTTTAAGTATTGTACGTATTAAAATCATGATGGCTGGTATCCCGAAAATTAAAAGATTAGGCCGGGCATGGGGTATACGACTCGAGTTAAATGTGTTTTCAAAAAATACGATAAATATCATGTTGGAGAAATTCAGGGTATTTATGATCTATGAAACTAAATAACATAATATGACTCTTTCAACAAATGGCTTGATACGCAGCCGATGTCATTTTCAGTCAATTGGTAAAGTTTAACATTATGGACCCGTGGTCTTTTATAACTGGCTTGATACGCAGTTGATGTCGCTTTCAGTCAACTTATAAATCCATCATTTTATATTTAGATTCTAAGGTTTTTATGAAGCAGTAGTCATTAACACCTGTTTTAAATCTAGACGACGAATATTTACCACTTTATTCATAGCTGAAGGTCATTCTCAACTGTTCAAATTAACCATTACCAACATAGTTAGGTAGGAATGATATTCCTATATCTGACCGGTGTTGTCAACGGGTCTAATCTTTATTGTTACACCATCGTGGGATTTTCCATAAGAGAATTAAGATTCGAGGATATTTGTTGAATCGCTCTATTTTATTATAACGGAAAATCTTTTTTATAATAAATCCTAAATTTTTATCACGTGATGCATGAATTATTTATGCTTGGATTAGGTTTTTTGGAAATAAATTAATGGGTAAGAATATTTATAAAGAATAAAAGTGATAATATATTTCTTAAGACAAATTAATACAATCCGGGATGCAACTTACATTCATTATAAACGTTGTTTAAACTTCCAGTACCGAAGTCACCTCCAGACCTTTACTTTATTGCATTTTATATTTAGTTTAGTATAAAATAAAAAATCACCTACCAAACCATCATTAAATTAAATAGTAAATACTAATTTATCTAAATAAGTTTTGTTTCAAACTCGACCGTCTTTTAAGTACGACACCCTAGGTCATATTTACTCTATTTACTCTATAACGAAGGTAGGTATAATTTAGGTCTCAGCACATAAAAATATAAAACAACACACTGATTGTGCGATAGGAAACTAACAACCGGCGTCGAGAAATAAAAGTGAATGTACGCCGCGCATCAGACCTTCTATGCAAAAAGTTTTGATTTTCTGATAGACTCACCACTGATAAAAAGTTGAAAGTTAATTGTTTCAGTGTTATTTATGACAGACTAGTAGGAATCAACTAAAGATAGCTGACGTACCCTGAAGAGGACTAACTGAAGTTGATAATTTCTAACTTTGCTTGATTTTATCACCGATTCTTATATTTATTTCGAGAATAGTGTCTCCGGATTTTCCAAATACGGTGACGACAACGTCTTTGCAGTCCATTGTTATATCTAATTAGGTAAATACCAAATGAATGTCAAAGTTACTAGGTTCACTAGAATTTGTAGATATTGTTACCGGATTTTCCTTATCCAGTGATTCTCGGATTTTCCAAATTCGATAAAATGTAAAACTTTAGGGATTGCCGAATACATCAACCAAATTATAAAATGATGGTTTATTACACAATTGATCATTTTTGGATAGAAATGTCATATGGTTGATGTATGACTTCTATAGGTATACGTTATAGGACTCGAACTTCAAGAAATAATTGTTTCATTGGGGGGAGCTAGAGACCCAAAGAAGTTTCCACATCTTATGGGGAGTTTATGGAATCTTATATCAAAAGTACTATCGTTAGCGATCAACGAGATAGATTGCTAGATAAATGTGTTTAGTAGGTTTAGAATCTGTAACCGGATTGAAACTAGAATCGTGGTGTCACTTTCTTAATCGAGTATTTCGACCCACTTGGTCACGGGTATTACAAAATCACAAATAGGATAATACTAGTATGAAAAATCATCTTGACCAAAAGATAAATGTTTCTTGCAATTATAGAAAGTATAATCTGAAAGTTTGAGTGTTGAAAGCGTGCTTAAAGATGTCAAATTTCTTAAACCTTTCTTAAATGAATGGAGAGTTATATTTATAATGGGTCAAAAGGTGCAATGTGAAATGTCCCGTTCTTATTGATTAAAAACGTTCCATATTAATTGATTTCGTTGCGAGGTTTTGACCTCTATATGAGACGTTTTTCAAAGACTGCATTCATTTTTAAACAAACCATAACCTTTATTTCATCAATAAAGGTTTAAAAAGCTTTACGTAGATTATCAAATAATGATAATCTAAAATATCCTGTTTACACACGACCATTACATAATGGTTTACAATACAAATATGTTACAACAAAATAAGTTTCTTGAATGCAGTTTTTACACAATATCATACAAGCATGGACTCCAAATCTTGTCCTTATTTAAGTATGCGACAGCGGAAGCTCTTAATAATCACCTGAGAATAAACATGCTTAAAACGTCAACAAAAATGTTGGTGAGTTATAGGTTTAACCTATATATATCAAATCGTAACAATAGACCACAAGATTTCATATTTCAATACACATCCCATACATAGAGATAAAAATCATTCATATGGTGAACACCTGGTAACCGACAATAACAAGATGCATATATAAGAATATCCCCATCATTCCGGGACACCCTTCGGATATGATATAAATTTCGAAGTACTAAAGCATCCGGTACTTTGGATGGGGTTTGTTAAGCCCAATAGATCTATCTTTAGGATTCGCGTCAATTAGGGTGTCTGTTCCCTAATTCTTAGATTACCAGACTTAATAAAAAGGGGCATATTCGATTTCGATAATTCAACCATAGAATGTAGTTTCACGTACTTGTGTCTATTTTGTAAATCATTTATAAAACCTGCATGTATTCTCATCCCAAAAATATTAGATTTTAAAAGTGGGACTATAACTCACTTTCACAGATTTTTACTTCGTCGGGAAGTAAGACTTGGCCACTGGTTGATTCACAAACCTATAACAATATATACATATATATCAAAGTATGTTCAAAATATATTTACAACACTTTTAATATATTTTGATGTTTTAAGTTTATTAAGTCAGCTGTCCTCGTTAGTAACCTACAACTAGTTGTCCACAGTTAGATGTACAGAAATAAATCGATAAATATTATCTTGAATCAATCCACGACCCAGTGTATACGTATCTCAGTATTGATCACAACTCAAACTATATATATTTTGGAATCAACCTCAACCCTGTATAGCTAACTCCAACATTCACATATAGAGTGTCTATGGTTGTTCCGAAATATATATAGATGTGTCGACATGATAGGTCGAAACATTGTATACGTGTCTATGGTATCTCAAGATTACATAATATATAATACAAGTTGATTAAGTTATGGTTGGAATAGATTTGTTACCAATTTTCACGTAGCTAAAATGAGAAAAATTATCCAATCTTGTTTTACCCATAACTTCTTCATTTTAAATCCGTTTTGAGTGAATCAAATTGCTATGGTTTCATATTGAACTCTATTTTATGAATCTAAACAAAAAAAGTATAGGTTTCTAGTCGGAAAAATAAGTTACAAGTCATTTTTGTAAAGGTAGTCATTTCAGTCGAAAGAACGACGTCTAGATGACCATTTTAGAAAACATACTTCCACTTTGAGTTTAACCATAATTTTTGGATATAGTTTCATGTTCATAATAAAAATCATTTTCTCAGAATAACAACTTTTAAATCAAAGTTTATCATAGTTTTTAATTAACTAACCCAAAACAGCCCGCGGTGTTACTACGACGGCGTAAATCCGGTTTTACGGTGTTTTTCGTGTTTCCAGGTTTTAAATCATTAAGTTAGCATATCATATAGATATAGAACATGTGTTTAGTTGATTTTAAAAGTCAAGTTAGAAGGATTAACTTTTGTTTGCGAACAAGTTTAGAATTAACTAAACTATGTTCTAGTGATTACAAGTTTAAACCTTCGAATAAGATAGCTTTATATGTATGAATCGAATGATGTTATGAACATCATTACTACCTTAAGTTCCTTGGATGAACCTACTGGAAAAGAGAAAAATGGATCTAGCTTCAATGGATCCTTGGATGGCTCAAAGTTCTTGAAGCAAAATCATGACACGAAAACAAGTTCAAGTAAGATCATCACTTGAAATAAGATTGTTATAGTTATAGAAATTGAACCAAAGTTTGAATATGATTATTACCTTGTATTAGAATGATAACCTACTGTAAGAAACAAAGATTTCTTGAGGTTGGATGATCACCTTACAAGATTGAAAGTGAGCTAGCAAACTTGAAAGTATTCTTGATTTTATGAAACTAGAACTTTTGGAATTTATGAAGAACACTTAGAACTTGAAGATAGAACTTGAGAGAGTTCAATTAGATGAAGAAAATTGAAGAATGAAAGTGTTTGTAGGTGTTTTTGGTCGTTGGTGTATGGATTAGATATAAAGGATATGTAATTTTGTTTTCATGTAAATAAGTCATGAATGATTACTCATATTTTTGTAATCTTATGAGATATTTCATGCTAGTTGCCAAATGATGGTTCCCACATGTGTTAGGTGACTCACATGGGCTGCTAAGAGCTGATCATTGGAGTGTATATACCAATAGTACATACATCTAAAAGCTGTGTATTGTACGAGTACGAATACGGGTGCATACGAGTAGAATTGTTGATGAAACTGAACGAGAATGTAATTGTAAGCATTTTTGTTAAGTAGAAGTATTTTGATAAGTGTATTGAAGTCTTTCAAAAGTGTATAAATACATATTAAAACACTACATGTATATACATTTTAACTGAGTCGTTAAGTCATCGTTAGTCGTTACATGTAAGTGTTGTTTTGAAACCTTTAGGTTAACGATCTTGTTAAATGTTGTTAACCCAATGTTTATAATAACAAAAGAGATTTTAAATTATTATATTATCATTATATTATGATGTACGAATATCTCTTAATATGATATATATACACATTAAATGTCGTTACAACGATAAACGTTACATATATGTCTCGTTTCAAAATCATTAAGTTAGTAGTCTTGTTTTTACATATGTAGTTCATTGTTAATATAATTAATGATATGTTTACTTATCATAATATCATGTTAACTATATATATAACCATATATATGTCATCATATAGTTTTTTACAAGTTTTAACGTTCGTGAATCACCGGTCAACTTGGGTGGTCAATTGTCTATATGAAACCTATTTCAATTAATCAAGTCTTAATAAGTTTGATTTCTTAACATGTTGGAAACATTTAATCATGTAAATATCAATCTCAATTAATATATATAAACATGGAAAAGTTCGGGTCACTACAGTACCTACCCGTTAAATAAATTTCGTCCCGAAATTTTAAACAGTTGAAGGTGTTGACGAATCTTCTAGAAATAGATGCGGGTATTTCTTCTTCATCTGATCTTCATGCTCCCAGGTAAACTCGGGTCCTCTACGAGCATTCCATCGAACCTTAACAATTGGTATCTTGTTTTGCTTAAGTCTTTTAACCTCACGATCCATTATTTCGACGGGTTCTTCGATGAATTGAAGTTTTTCGTTGATTTGGATTTCATCTAACGGAATAGTGAGATCTTCTTTAGCAAAACATTTCTTCAAATTCGAGACGTGGAAAGTGTTATGTACAGCCGCGAGTTGTTGAGGTAACTCTAGTCGGTAAGCTACTGGTCCGACACGATCAATAATCTTGAATGGTCCAATATACCTTGGATTTAATTTCCCTCGTTTACCAAATCGAACAACGCCTTTCCAAGGTGCAACTTTAAGCATGACCATCTCTCCAATTTCAAATTCTATATCTTTTCTTTTAATGTCAGCGTAGCTCTTTTGTCGACTTTGGGCGGTTTTTAACCGTTGTTGAATTTGGATGATCTTCTCGGTAGTTTCTTGTATAATCTCCGGACCCGTAATCTGTCTATCCCCCACCTCACTCCAACAAATCGGAGACCTGCACTTTCTACCATAAAGTGCTTCAAACGGCGCCATCTCAATGCTTGAATGGTAGCTGTTGTTGTAGGAAAATTCTGCTAACGGTAGATGTCGATCCCAACTGTTTTCGAAATCAATAACACATGCTCGTAGCATGTCTTCAAGCGTTTGTATCGTCCTTTCGCTCTGCCCATCAGTTTGTGGATGATAGGCAGTACTCATGTCTAGACGAGTTCCTAATGCTTGCTGTAATGTCTGCCAGAATCTTGAAATAAATCTGCCATCCCTATCAGAGATAATAGAGATTGGTATTCCATGTCTGGAGACGACTTCCTTCAAATACAGTCGTGCTAACTTCTCCATCTTGTCATCTTCTCTTATTGGTAGGAAGTGTGCTGATTTGGTGAGACGATCAACTATTACCCAAATAGTATCAAAACCACTTGCAGTCCTTGGCAATTTAGTGATGAAATCTATGGTAATGTTTTCCCATTTCCATTCCGGGATTTCGGGTTGTTGAAGTAGACCTGATGGTTTCTGATGCTCAGCTTTGACCTTAGAACACGTCAAACATTCTCCTACGTATTTAGCAACATCGGCTTTCATACTCGGCCACCAAAAATGTTTCTTGAGATCCTTGTACATCTTCCCCGTTCCAGGATGTATTGAGTATCTGGTTTTATGAGCTTCTCTAAGTACCATTTCTCTCATATCTCCAAATTTTGGTACCCAAATCCTTTCAGCCCTATACCGGATTCCGTCTTCCCGAATATTAAGATGCTTCTCCGATCCTTTGGGTATTTCATCCTTTAAATTTCCCTCTTTTAAAACTCCTTGTTGCGCCTCCTTTATTTGAGTAGTAATGTTATTATGAATCATTATATTCATAGATTTTACTCGAATGGGTTCTCTATCCTTCCTGCTCAAGGCATCGGCTACCACATTTGCCTTCCCCGGGTGGTAACGAATCTCAAAATCGTAATCATTCAATAATTCAATCCACCTACGCTGCCTCATATTCAGTTGTTTCTGATTAAATATGTGTTGAAGACTTTTGTGGTCGGTATATATAATACTTTTGACCCCATATAAGTAGTGCCTCCAAGTCTTTAATGCAAAAACAACCGCGCCTAATTCCAAATCATGCGTCGTATAATTTTGTTCGTGAATCTTCAATTGTCTAGACGCATAAGCAATCACCTTCGTTCGTTGCATTAATACACAACCGAGACCTTGCTTTGATGCGTCACAATAAATCACAAAATCATCATTCCCTTCAGGCAATGACAATATAGGTGCCGTAGTTAGCTTTTTCTTCAATAACTGAAACGCTTTCTCTTGTTCATCATTCCATTCAAATTTCTTCCCTTTATGCGTTAATGCAGTCAAGGGTTTTGCTATTCTGGAAAAGTCTTGGATGAACCTTCTGTAGTAACCAGCTAGTCCTAAAAACTGGCGTATGTGTTTCGGAGTTTTCGGGGTTTCCCACTTTTCAACAGTTTCTATCTTTGCCGGATCCACCTTAATACCTTCTTTGTTCACTATGTGACCGAGGAATTGAACTTCTTCCAACCAAAATGCACACTTTGAAAACTTAGCGTACAATTCTTCCTTCCTCAATACTTCTAACACCTTTCTCAAATGTTCACCGTGTTCTTGGTCATTCTTTGAGTAAATAAGTATGTCATCAATGAAAACAATGACAAACTTGTCAAGGTATGGTCCACACACTCGGTTCATAAGGTCCATGAACACAGCTGGTGCATTAGTTAAACCAAACGGCATGACCATAAACTCGTAATGACCGTAACGTGTTCTGAAAGCAGTCTTTGGAATATCATCTTCTTTCACCCGCATTTGATGATACCCGGAACGTAAGTCAATCTTTGAATAAACAGACGAGCCTTGTAGTTGATCAAATAAGTCGTCGATTCTCGGTAGTGGGTAGCGGTTCTTGATGGTAAGTTTGTTCAACTCTCGGTAGTCGATACACAACCTGAATGTACCATCTTTCTTCTTGACAAACAAAACAGGAGCTCCCCACGGTGATGTGCTTGGTCGAATGAAACCACGCTCTAAAAGTTCTTGTAATTGGCTTTGCAGTTCTTTCATTTCGCTGGGTGCGAGTCTGTAAGGAGCACGAGCTATTGGTGCAGCTCCTGGTACAAGATCTATTTGAAATTCAACGGATCGATGTGGGGGTAATCCCGGTAATTCTTTCGGAAATACATCGGGAAATTCTTTTGCAATGGGAACATCATTGATGCTCTTTTCTTCAGTTTGTACTTTCTCGATGTGTGCTAGAATAGCATAGCAACCTTTTCTTATTAGTTTTTGTGCCTTCAAATTACTAATAAGATGTAGCTTCGTGTTGCCCTTTTCTCCGTACACCATTAAGGGTTTTCCTTTTTCTCGTATAATGCGAATTGCATTTTTGTAACAAACGATCTCCGCTTTCACTTCTTTCAACCAGTCCATACCGATTATCACATCAAAACTCCCTAACTCTACTGGTATCAAATCAATCTTAAATGTTTCGCTAACCAGTTTAATTTCTCGATTCCGACATATATTATCTGCTGAAATTAATTTACCATTTGCTAATTCGAGTAAAAATTTACTATCCAAAGGCGTCAATGGACAACTTAATTTAGCACAAAAATCTCTACTCATATAGCTTCTATCCGCACCCGAATCAAATAAAACGTAAGCAGATTTATTGTCAATAAGAAACGTACCCGTAACAAGCTCCGGGTCTTCTTGTGCCTCTACCGCATTAATATTGAAAACTCTTCCACGGCCTTGTCCATTCGTGTTCTCCTGGTTCGGGCAATTTCTAATAATGTGGCCTGGTTTTCCACATTTATAACAAACTACATTGGCATAACTTGCTCCGACACTACTTGCTCCGCCATTACTCGTTCCGACACCATTTGTTCCTTTCGTTCTATTAACCCCTGGTCCGTAGACCTCACACTTCGCCGCGCTATGACCATTTCTTTTACACTTGTTGCAAAATTTGGTGCAGAACCCCGAGTGATTCTTTTCACACGTTTGGCATAGTTGCTTCTGATTGTTGTTGTTGTTGCGGTTATTATTTTGTTGGGATGATTGTTGTAGTTGCTGTTGTTGTTGTTGTTGTTGTTGTTGTTGTTGTTGGGCCGTTTGTTGTAGTTGCGATTGATGTTGCGATTGTTGGGATAATTGTTGCGATTATTGTTGTAATTGCTGTTGTTGTTGTATTGGTGATTCTTATCACCGTTTTCCTCCCACTTTCTTTTGACTTGCTTCACATTGGCCTCTTCAGCAGTCTGTTCTTTAATTCTTTCTTCAATCTGGTTCACTAGTTTGTGAGCCATTCTACATGCCTGTTGTATGGAGGCGGGCTCGTGTGAACTTATATCTTCTTGGATTCTTTCCGGTAATCCTTTCACAAACGCGTCGATCTTCTCTTCCTCATCTTCGAATGCTCCCGGACACAATAGGCACAATTCTGTGAATCGTCTTTCGTACGTGGTAATATCAAATCCTTGGGTTCGTAACCCTCTAAGTTCTGTCTTGAGCTTATTGACCTCGGTTCTGGGACGGTACTTCTCGTTCATCAAGTGCTTGAATGCTGACCACGGTAGTGCGTACGCATCATCTTGTCCCACTTGCTCTAGATAGGTATTCCACCATGTTAACGCAGAACCTGTGAAGGTATGCGTAGCGTACTTCACTTTGTCCTCTTCAGTACACTTACTTATGGCAAACACCGATTCAACCTTCTCGGTCCACCGTTTCAATCCGATCGGTCCTTCGGTTCCATCAAATTCCAAAGGTTTGCAGGCATTGAATTCTTTGTAGGTGCATCCTACACGATTTCCTGTACTGCTAGATCCAAGGTTATTGTTGGTATGTAGCGCAGCCTGTACTGCGGCTATGTTTGAAGCTAGAAAAGTACGGAATTCCTCTTCATTCATATTCACGGTGTGTCGAGTAGTCGGTGCCATTTCCTTCAAAATAGTTAAATGGAACAAGTTAATCATACAGAATATTAAGAGTAGTTAATAGTATTTCGTAGCATAATATGAACTCATTTATAAAAGCTTTTTCTTCATATTAGCGTTTTATAAGTTTAAATTCGGGTAGTACCTACCCGTTAAGTTCATACTTAGTAGCTAATATACAATTCAACTACTACAATTCTATATGAAAAACTGATTATAATAATATTTCGCGTTCAAACTTTTATACAATATTTTACAAACTTACAATACCGCTTATTTTACATAAAGCATGAAATATAGCACACAATAACTTTGATACAAGATAGTTGTGAAGACAATTCTAGCTAGTACACAAGTCGTTCAGCAAAGGCAATAAAGACACGTAATTCATACGTCCAGAAACAAGTCATGCATTCTGGTTTTACTAGGACTACTTCCCATCCTTGGTCTTGTGCAACATAACCGTTATGGCCGTTGATAAGACAGCGTGTTGTAACGTCATCAAAGGGACGAGGGTTACGTAATGTCCAACAGTCCCGTAATAATCTAAAAACCTCATTTCTTACCCCAATTACCGACTCCGTCACTTGTGGAAACGTTTTGTTTAATAGTTGTAGCCCGATGTTCTTGTTCTCACTTTGGTGAGAAGCGAACATTACTAATCCGTAAGCATAACATGCTTCTTTATGTTGCATGTTAGCCGCTTTTTCTAAATCACGAAGTCCAATATTCGGATATATTGAGTCAAAATAATTTCTTAACCCGTTGCGTAAAATAGCATTTGGGTTCCCCGCAATATATGCGTCAAAGTAAACACATCGTAACTTATGGGTTTCCCAATGTGATATCCCCCATCTTTCAAACGAAAGTCTCTTATAAACCAAGACATTCTTGGAACGTTCTTCGAATGTCTTACAAACTGATCTCGCCTTAAATAGTTGTGCCGAAGAATTCTGGCCGACTCTAGACAAGATTTCATCAATCATGTCTCCGGGTAGGTCTCTTAAAATATTGGGTTGTCTATCCATTTTGTGTTTTTAAACTGTAAAATAGACAAGAGTTAGATTCATAAAAAAAAATACTTATTAATACAAGCAATTTTTACATATATCATAAAGCATAAGAACACTATATTCCATATATTACACCACACGAATACAACTATCTTATTCCGACTCGCTCGTTTCTTCTTCTTCGGTTTTGGTTCGTTTTGCCAAGTTTCTAGGGATATATGATGTTCCCCTAATACGAGCCGTCGTTGTCCACATTGGTTTAGAAAAACCTGGTGGTTTAGAGGTTCCCGGGTCATTGTTACAACTTAAGGACTTCGGGGGTTGACGATACATATAAAGTTCATAGGGGTTGGAATTAGATTTCTCTATTTTTATGCCCTTTCCCTTATTATTTTCTTTTGCCTTTTTAAATTCAGTTGGGGTAATTTCTATAACATCATCGGAATTCTCGTCGGAATCCGATTCATCGGAGAATTGGTAATCCTCCCAATATTTTGCTTCCTTGGCGGAAACACCATTGACCATAATTAACTTTGGTCGGTTGGTTGAGGATTTTCTTTTACTTAACCGTTTTATTATTTCCCCCACCGGTTCTATTTCTTCATCCGGTTCCGATTCTTCTTCCGGTTCCGACTCTTCTTCCGATTCCTCTTCGGGAACTTGTGAATCAGTCCACAAATCATTCCAATTTACATTTGACTCTTCATTATTATTAGGTGAGTCAATGGGACTTGTTCTAGAGGTAGACATCTATCACATAATATCAAACACGTTAAGAGATTAATATATCACATAATATTCATATGTTAAAAATATATAGTTTCCAACAAAAATGTTAAGCAATCATTTTTAAAGAAAACACGGTCGAAGTCCAGACTCACTAATGCATCCTAACAAACTCGATAAGACACACTAATGCAAATTTTCTGGTTCTCTAAGACCAACGCTCTGATACCAACTGAAATGTCCCGTTCTTATTGATTAAAAACGTTCCATATTAATTGATTTCGTTGCGAGGTTTTGACCTCTATATGAGACGTTTTTCAAAGACTGCATTCATTTTTAAACAAACCATAACCTTTATTTCATCAATAAAGGTTTAAAAAGCTTTACGTAGATTATCAAATAATGATAATCTAAAATATCCTGTTTACACACGACCATTACATAATGGTTTACAATACAAATATGTTACAACAAAATAAGTTTCTTGAATGCAGTTTTTACACAATATCATACAAGCATGGACTCCAAATCTTGTCCTTATTTAAGTATGCGACAGCGGAAGCTCTTAATAATCACCTGAGAATAAACATGCTTAAAACGTCAACAAAAATGTTGGTGAGTTATAGGTTTAACCTATATATATCAAATCGTAACAATAGACCACAAGATTTCATATTTCAATACACATCCCATACATAGAGATAAAAATCATTCATATGGTGAACACCTGGTAACCGACAATAACAAGATGCATATATAAGAATATCCCCATCATTCCGGGACACCCTTCGGATATGATATAAATTTCGAAGTACTAAAGCATCCGGTACTTTGGATGGGGTTTGTTAAGCCCAATAGATCTATCTTTAGGATTCGCGTCAATTAGGGTGTCTGTTCCCTAATTCTTAGATTACCAGACTTAATAAAAAGGGGCATATTCGATTTCGATAATTCAACCATAGAATGTAGTTTCACGTACTTGTGTCTATTTTGTAAATCATTTATAAAACCTGCATGTATTCTCATCCCAAAAATATTAGATTTTAAAAGTGGGACTATAACTCACTTTCACAGATTTTTACTTCGTCGGGAAGTAAGACTTGGCCACTGGTTGATTCACGAACCTATAACAATATATACATATATATCAAAGTATGTTCAAAATATATTTACAACACTTTTAATATATTTTGATGTTTTAAGTTTATTAAGTCAGCTGTCCTCGTTAGTAACCTACAACTAGTTGTCCACAGTTAGATGTACAGAAATAAATCGATAAATATTATCTTGAATCAATCCACGACCCAGTGTATACGTATCTCAGTATTGATCACAACTCAAACTATATATATTTTGGAATCAACCTCAACCCTGTATAGCTAACTCCAACATTCACATATAGAGTGTCTATGGTTGTTCCGAAATATATATAGATGTGTCGACATGATAGGTCGAAACATTGTATACGTGTCTATGGTATCTCAAGATTACATAATATATAATACAAGTTGATTAAGTTATGGTTGGAATAGATTTGTTACCAATTTTCACGTAGCTAAAATGAGAAAAATTATCCAATCTTGTTTTACCCATAACTTCTTCATTTTAAATCCGTTTTGAGTGAATCAAATTGCTATGGTTTCATATTGAACTCTATTTTATGAATCTAAACAAAAAAAGTATAGGTTTCTAGTCGGAAAAATAAGTTACAAGTCGTTTTTGTAAAGGTAGTCATTTCAGTCGAAAGAACGACGTCTAGATGACCATTTTAGAAAACATACTTCCACTTTGAGTTTAACCATAATTTTTGGATATAGTTTCATGTTCATAATAAAAATCATTTTCTCAGAATAACAACTTTTAAATCAAAGTTTATCATAGTTTTTAATTAACTAACCCAAAACAGCCCGCGGTGTTACTACGACGGCGTAAATCCGGTTTTACGGTGTTTTTCGTGTTTCCAGGTTTTAAATCATTAAGTTAGCATATCATATAGATATAGAACATGTGTTTAGTTGATTTTAAAATTCAAGTTAGAAGGATTAACTTTTGTTTGCGAACAAGTTTAGAATTAACTAAACTATGTTCTAGTGATTACAAGTTTAAACCTTCGAATAAGATAGCTTTATATGTATGAATCGAATGATGTTATGAACATCATTACTACCTTAAGTTCCTTGGATGAACCTACTGGAAAAGAGAAAAATGGATCTAGCTTCAATGGATCCTTGGATGGCTCAAAGTTCTTGAAGCAAAATCATGACACGAAAACAAGTTCAAGTAAGATCATCACTTGAAATAAGATTGTTATAGTTATAGAAATTGAACCAAAGTTTGAATATGATTATTACCTTGTATTAGAATGATAACCTACTGTAAGAAACAAAGATTTCTTGAGGTTGGATGATCACCTTACAAGATTGAAAGTGAGCTAGCAAACTTGAAAGTATTCTTGATTTTATGAAACTAGAACTTTTGGAATTTATGAAGAACACTTAGAACTTGAAGATAGAACTTGAGAGAGTTCAATTAGATGAAGAAAATTGAAGAATGAAAGTGTTTGTAGGTGTTTTTGGTCGTTGGTGTATGGATTAGATATAAAGGATATGTAATTTTGTTTTCATGTAAATAAGTCATGAATGATTACTCATATTTTTGTAATCTTATGAGATATTTCATGCTAGTTGCCAAATGATGGTTCCCACATGTGTTAGGTGACTCACATGGGCTGCTAAGAGCTGATCATTGGAGTGTATATACCAATAGTACATACATCTAAAAGCTGTGTATTGTACGAGTACGAATACGGGTGCATACGAGTAGAATTGTTGATGAAACTGAACGAGAATGTAATTGTAAGCATTTTTGTTAAGTAGAAGTATTTTGATAAGTGTATTGAAGTCTTTCAAAAGTGTATAAATACATATTAAAACACTACATGTATATACATTTTAACTGAGTCGTTAAGTCATCGTTAGTCGTTACATGTAAGTGTTGTTTTGAAACCTTTAGGTTAACGATCTTGTTAAATGTTGTTAACCCAATGTTTATAATAACAAAAGAGATTTTAAATTATTATATTATCATTATATTATGATGTACGAATATCTCTTAATATGATATATATATACATTAAATGTCGTTACAACGATAAACGTTACATATATGTCTCGTTTCAAAATCATTAAGTTAGTAGTCTTGTTTTTACATATGTAGTTCATTGTTAATATAATTAATGATATGTTTACTTATCATAATATCATGTTAACTATATATATAACCATATATATGTCATCATATAGTTTTTTACAAGTTTTAACGTTCGTGAATCACCGGTCAACTTGGGTGGTCAATTGTCTATATGAAACCTATTTCAATTAATCAAGTCTTAACAAGTTTGATTTCTTAACATGTTGGAAACATTTAATCATGTAAATATCAATCTCAATTAATATATATAAACATGGAAAAGTTCGGGTCACTACACAATGAAGTGTTGCAACCTTTCAAAATTAGTTATGATCAAAGGACACAACCATTGGCAATAGAAATGTGTTAAAGGGTGCATTAGTATTCTAATAAATCCCTTAAACATCTCCCAAAACTTCTACGTGCACCATGCAACCGTTTATGAAACGTTGCAAAATGTTTGGCAAAAAGTTGCCACTTTTCTGCAGCATCAGCATGATGGTGTGGCGCATGATAGTAGAGGTGCGGTGGACCTCAACACTTACTTTTTACTTGGTTCTGTGCACCAAGACATGATGCCGCACACCAACATGTCCCCAAAACCTTCTGATGATGATTTTGACATTTCATGTTAAATGGTGTGGTGCAATAGACCTTTAAAGCGGCGCACCACTCACCTATATGGTGCGGTAAACCAGATAGTAGGTGCAGTGCACCTAGCCCTGGACAACCACTTTGGTTTATTCTCATCAACAAACCACAACCCAACTCAAGCTATCTCTTTAGTTCTTTGACGGACGTGTACTCCACACTCTCTAAATCCATTATAGAACATTAGAGATCACATCAATTTCAACCTAGAAAATCCAATACAGTAAAATGATTCACTGGATCACAATAAAATCGCCAACAAATCCCCCCATTTTAATGTTATCCTCAATCCATTTGAAAACTAGAAGATAATATATACATCGGTTTCGTACTTTCTACAATTAAACCTGACACTTTACACGCCATGTGTCTCAATACTCTCATGAACATATCAAAACCAAGTACAAGCTTTCTTAAAGCGGCAAAACTTCATGTCCACGTAGGTAGTTTTCTTCAATCTTGCTCCTACAATGCAATTTTTCATGAAAACTATTAGGAAGTGGTAAAACTTCAACCTCACTTTATCTTGTAGGTCCGAACACATACCTTGGGATCATATTTACATGTGTTCCAATCTTCAAATAGTAGGGATCCCACATTCAATTCAGCTCCTAGCATTGTACTAGAAGGGAACTGGGTACCCCACTATGAAAGATCTAAATGGACTTCAATCCCACACCTAGGGGTAGAGTTATGTGTAGACAAATGCGGGCCATAGTGACCCTTAACTTTTTGGTTAGTTTTAGTATTTTAGTGGTTATTGGGTAAAAAAATGCGAAACGAAAAATATAGTCTTTTTAGTCTTTTTTCTGATTACAATCGTTCATTTCTGTTTTCTTAAATGAATGTATTGTCAAGTTCCCCTTCATATTTATATTACCCATCTTATATCCCAAAATAACCACTTTCTTCTTGGCTTTTTGTAGCAGAGTTACAATTTCAGTCAACAAATCTGAATATCTGGAACTTTGGATATATATATATATATATATATATATATATATATATATATATATATATATATATATATATATATATATATATATATATATATATATATATATATATATATGTATATATATATATATATATATATGTATATATATATATATGTATATATATGTATATATATATGTATATATGTATATATATATGTATATATGTATATGTATATATATCTATATGTATATATATATATATATATATATATATATATATATATGTATATATATATATATCTATATGTATATATATATATATATATATATATATATATATATATATATATATATATATATATATATATATATATATATATATATATATATATATATATATATATATATATATATATGTTGTGTTTATATGTGGTGGGGGTGTGTGTGAAGATGTTTATTTTGTAAAGTATTTTTTGGTTCATTTTTTTGGCCCTCCGAATAACAAGCTTCAAGTTCTGCCCATGCCCATGCCCACACCAATAGCAGACTTGTGCACTAAGTCATTTGCTACACACCAATAGCAGACTTGTGCACTAAGTCATTTGCTAATCTTTTGGTCAACTGATCGGCCAAATTCTATAGTGAGCTTACATAGTCAACAAAAATTATTCCACTGGCGATCAATTCTCGAATTATGCTTAGCCTAACACCTAAGTGTCTAGACTTTCCATTATACATATGGCTATAAGCCTTAGCCATAGTTGAAGAACTATCATAATGAATGCATATAGGAGATATAGGTTTATGATACAAAGGAATCCCATAGATTAAAATCCTTAACCATTGGGCTTCATTACCGGTTGCTGCTAAAGCTATAAACGCGGGTTCCATGGTCAAAGTAGTAATACACGTTTGTTTCTTTGATACCTATGAAATAGCTCCTCCACCAAGTAGGAATATCCGACCCATTGTAAAAGAATGATCTTCAACAATATTGGTAATCCAACTTGCATCTGAATATCCTTCTATGATAGGAAAAAATCTGAAATATGTGATACCATAATGCATGGATTGCTTCAAGTTCTTGAACACTCTATTAATCAAATGCCAATGGTGATTACCCGGGTTACTTGTGAATCTACTCAATTTCCCCATGACATACGCAATATCCAGTCTTGTGCTAGTCATAGAATACATCAGACAAACTATTTCTTGAGAGTATTCAAGTTGTTTCACAAACTTTCCCGAATTTGGCAAAAGCTTTAAATTAGGATCGATATGAGTACTAACCCACGAACAATTCTCACAATCGAATTTCTTGATAATTTTCTCAATGTAGTGATATTGTGTGATACTAATACCCTTCGTATCTCTTTTAATCCTTACTCCAAGGATAAAATCTGCCACTCCCTTGGTTTATCCACTTAATCTTGGTCGGTGCCAACGATTAACATGTCATCAACATACAAGTAAATGATCACACATTTTCCCTTTTGATCAAATTTGTTATACACACACTTGTCCGATTGATTCAATGTATACCCATGAGACAATACCACATCATCAAACTTTTGATGCCATTACTTAGGTGCTTGATTAAGTTCCTACAATGACTTAATCAATTTACACACCTTTATCTCTTGTCCACGCATACAAATCCTTTCGGATGTTTCAGGTATACCTCCTCCACCAAATCACCATTAAGGAAGGTTGTTTTTACATTCATTTGGTGGATCACTAGATTATGAGTTGAAGCAAGACATATCAACAATCAAATTATGGTAATACATGTAACCGGTGCATAGGTATTGAAATACTCAATGTCTTCCTTTTGTCTAAAGCCTTGGATAACCAAACGATCTTTAAACTTATCAATCGTCCCGTCAACCTTCATTTTCCACTTGAAGATACATTTATTGTCAAAGGTTTACACCCCGGTGCTAAGTCCGCCAAAACCCATGTGTTATTTTCCATAATAGAGTCCATCTCATCACATATTGCTTCTTTTCAAAAAGCAACGTCATGAGATCTCATAGCTTCATCATAGGTCCTAGGATCTTCCTATACATTGTGACAATAATAGAGTTGAGATTGAACAAAATCTATAGATCCCTCAACTAGATATAGTTGAAAGTTGGATCCATATGAAATAGAAGTTCTAGTTCTACTCCTTCTACAAGGTCCGAATGGCTCACTTGGAATTTCTTCCAATTGAACTCCTTGGGAGGTACTCGCAATTGGCACTATGTCCATTGAGCTAGGTATTGATGTGAACCTTTATTCATAAAATATAGCATATCTGGATTCTATCACAGTATTAACCGAAATAACATCATTAGGATCCATGACATATAATCTATAAGCCTTGGAATGCTCAGCATATCCAATAAAGATGCAATCAATACCTTTTTCCTTTTGGGTTCCGGTAGTCTCATGACCGTCCGACAACCCCAAACTCGCAAGTAATGCAAGTTGGGTCGTGTTTTATACCAAAGTTCATAAGGGGTTTTTTATACCAAAGTTCATAAGGGGTTTTCTTTCCCTATTGTTGGGAACCCTATTTAAGATATACAAAGCCGCCAACATGGCTTTACCCCAAAAACCATCACTCAAACCTGAATAGGACATCATGGAATTAACCATTTCTTTTAGTGTTATATACTTACTTTCGGCTTCACCATTTTATTGAGGTGTATAAGGAGCCTTTGTTTGGTGAATTACACTTATTGATTGGAAATACATCTGGTCATAGTATTCACCACTCCTATGGTACGCAATGTTTTAATTGATTCATTGTGTTGCAATTCTACTTCCATTTTATAGATTTTAAATTTGTCTAAAGCTTCATATTTAGCATGAAAAGGATATACATCGCAAAACCTAGATGCATCTTCCATAAATGTGATCACTATGAATTAGTGCTAGTAGAATGGATTTCCATTTTATATCTTTGAAAGGTTGTTTAAGAATTTTAGTCAACATACAAGTTTTGCATTTTTTCAAAGTTAAATCAAAACTTGGTATCAAATCTGCCTTGAACATTTCATGTAATCTTTTATAATGTACATGTCCTAAACGTGAATGCCACAAATTGGAACCAATAGAACTAGAACCAATCATACGACTAGAATCCTTGTCATTTGGAACATTCTTGAGATTTAACATGAACATGCCATTGTTATAATAACCAAAACCAATAAACACACCACATTTGGACAAAATATATTTCTCCGATTCAAACACTTATTTGTACCCACATTTATTCAATATAAGATTAGAGATAAGATTCTTCCTAAAATTAGGTACATATAATATGTCACAACTCTAGCTTTTCCAACTTAAGTTGTCTAGTTCACTTCTTTAAGTTATAATTTTTGACCTGAGGAGTAAATTTGATGATTTATGTCTTGGTTTGTTTTTAGGATTTGTATAACTCTAAGATTGCATTTAGGTTTTACATGTCTGAGTGTTACCTCACACATCTTGCACAATGTCCCGAAACCCTAGCTTATCACCGTAAACCCTAGACTTGTAATCTATACCTTTATATATAACAACTTAATAAGTAAAATTATTAACTAAGTACTTGGATTAAAAACTTATAACTAATTCACTTTCACATTAGATCATAAGTTAAGACATTTCTACACTTAAATACTCTTATACCTAGACTTGATCAACTTGTACTTAGCCATTACTTCCATTTAACCAACCTTAATCTATCTTGATTAAGACCTAATACAAGCATACTTTCTAAGCCTTAACCATACAATTAAAATCTCAAATCATACACTAGATAAAACTACACAAACATATGAACACTTGAATGCAAAAATCAACAAAATATCTTCCTTTCCCCATCATCAAAACCGCCACCATCATCATCATCATCCATATCATCATCATCATAAGACTTAAACCATGCAATCTTCTTCCATCAGCCATGAAAACTTATTAATGTACATGCAAAACACCATATTGTGTTATGCATGAGCATTAAATGCAAGATTGGAGACTCATTCTCCCCTTTCTCCTCCATTTGCCACGTCCACCACCACCCTCCCTATATAACCTTTTGTAGTTCATTCTCTACTCACTTATCACTTAATTCACAAACTTACATTCCAATTTCCAGATCTAAAACTTCATCTTCATCATATTCTTGAACCTATAAGAACCTTTCTCTTCAAGGTATAACTATCTACTTCATTTCTATCATCTTATCTACCTATCTTCAAGAGTATTCAAGGTGTAAATGCTTGATCTAGAGTGTTTAATCACTCAATGATGATTACATAGCTAGCCTTAAAATGACTTAAAATGAACTTAAAAAAAGAATTTTATTGACTAAAACACATAGGTACAACTTAGGTTGAATCTGTCCAAAATAGATACCAAATGATCACGAATTAAAAACTCACTTAGACTTTAAATATGAACTTTATAATTTAACTATATGTCCATATATATGTTCTAAGCTTCCTATAAAAGTTTCATGAATTATCTCAATGAAAAAGTTTTTTTTTTACTTTTATTTTCTCACTACATGTCTGTTTTCAAGCAAATCTGACCACATCCTAAACAATCAAGTATAGACTAAAAACTAAAATGATTCTAGAAATACATGCTTGTATTCTTAAAAGGTTACAAGTAAAGGAGTGATTCAAGATTTGAACCACTAAAATCCATGTATTATTTTAGGAGAAAAAGCCATTTAGATTTGACATAAGAAACTGTTTGTAGTGACCCGAACTTTTCCATATTTATATATATATTAAATGAAATTGTTATTTATATTATTAAGTGTTTCCAACATGTTAAGCAATCAAACTTGTTAAGACTTGATTAATTGAAATAGGTTTCATATAGACAATTGACCACCCAAGTTGACCGGTGATTCACGAACGTTAAACCTTGTAAAAACTATATGATGACATATATATGGTTATATATATAGTTAACATGATTTTATTATAAGTATGTATCTCATTAGGTATTTTAACAATGAGTTATATACATAAAAATGAGACTATTAATTTAAGAAACTCGAAAACGATATATATAACGATTATCGTTATAACAACGTCTTACTAGGTACATATGAATCATATTAAGATATTGATACACTTGGTTAATTATGTTAAATGATAAGTAAATATATTATTAAGTGTATTAACAATGAAATACATATGTAAAAATAAGACTACTAACTTAATGATTTCGAAACGAGACATATATGTAACGATTATCGTTGTAACGACATTTAACTGTATATATATCATACTAAGATATATTATATATCATAATATCATGATAATATAACAATTTAATATCTCATTTGTTATAATAAATAATGGGTTAACAACATTCAACAAGATCGTTAACCTAAAGGTTTCAAAACAACATTTACATGTAACGACTAACGATGACTTAACAACTCAGTTAAAATGTATATACATGTAGTGTTTTAATATGTATTCATACACTTTTGAAAGACTTCAAGACACTTATCAAAATACTTCTACTTAACAAAAATGCTTACAATTACATCCTCGTTCAGTTTCATCAACAATTCTACTCGTATGCACCCGTATTCGTACTCGTACAATACACAGCTTTTAGATGTATGTACTATTGGTATATACACTCCAATGATCAGCTCTTAGCAGCCCATGTGAGTCACCTAACACATGTGGGAACCATCATTTGGCAACTAGCATGAAATATCTCATAAAATTACAAAAATATGAGTAATCATTCATGACTTATTTACATGAAAACAAAATTACATATCCTTTATATCTAATCCATACACCAACGACCAAAAACACCTACAAACACTTTCATTCTTCAATTTTCTTCATCTAATTGATCTCTCTCAAGTTCTATCTTCAATTTCTAAGTGTTCTTCATAAATTCTAAAAGTTCTAGTTTCATAAAATCAAGAATACTTCCAAGATTGCAAGTTTACTTCCAAGTTTTCTTAATCCATTCCAAGTAATCATCCAAGATCAAAAAACTTTTGTTAATTACAGTAGGTTATCTTTATAATACAAGGTAATAATCATATTCAAACTTTAATTCAATTTCTATAACTATAACAATCTTATTTCGAGTGGAAATCTTACTTGAAATTATTTTTGTGTCATGATTCTGCTTCAAGAACTTTCAAGCCATCCAAGGATCCTTTGAAGCTAGATCTATTTTTCTCATTTCCAGTAGGTTTATCCAAGGAACTTGAGGTAGTAATGATGTTCATAACATCATTCGATTCATACATATAAAGCTATCTTATTCAAAGGTTTAAACTTGTAATCACTAGAACATAGTTTAGTTAATTCTAAACTTGTTCGCAAATAAAAGTTAATACTTCTAACTTGACTTTTAAAATCAACTAAACACATATTCTATATCTATATGATATGCTAACTTAATGATTTAAAACCTGGAAACACGAAAAACACCGTAAAATCGGATTTACGCCGTCGTAGTAACACCGCGGGCTGTTTTGGGTTAGTTAATTAAAAACTATGATAAACTTTGATTTAAAAGTTTTTATTCTGGGAAAATGATTTTTATTATGAACATGAAACTATATCCAAAAATTATGGTTAAACTCAAAGTGGAAGTATGTTTTCTAAAATGGTCATCTAGACGTCGTTCTTTCGACTAAAATGACTACCTTTACAAAAACGACTTGTAACTTATTTTTTCGACTATAAACCTATACTTTTTCTGTTTATATTCATAAAATAGAGTTCAATATGAAACCATAGCAATTTGGTTCACTCAAAACGGATTTAAAATGAAGAAGTTATGGGTAAAACAAGATTGGATAATTTTTCTCATTTTAGCTACGTGAAAATTGGTAACAAATCTATTCCAACCATAACTTAATCAACTTGTATTGTATATTATGTAATCTTGAGATACCATAGACACGTATACAATGTTTCGACCTATCATGTCGACACATCTATATATATTTCGGAACAACCATAGACACTCTATATGTGAATGTTGGAGTTAGCTATACAGGGTTGAGGTTGATTCCAAAATATATATAGTTTGAATTGTGATCAATACTGAGATACGTATACACTGGGTCGTGGATAGATTCAAGATAATATTTATCGATTTATTTCTGTACATCTAACTGTGGACAACTAGTTATAGGTTACTAACGAGGACAGCTGACTTAATAAACTTAAAACATCAAAATATATTAAAAGTGTTGTAAATATATTTTTGAACATACTTTGATATATATGTATATATTGTTATAGGTTCGTAAATCAACCAGTGGCCAAGTCTTACTTCTCGACGAAGTAAAAATCTGTGAAAGTGAGTTATAGTCCCACTTTTAAAATCTAATATTTTTGGGATGAGAATACATGCAAGTTTTATAAATGATTTACAAAATAGACACAAGTACGTGAAACTACATTCTATGGTTGAATTATTGAAATCGAATATTCCCCTTTTTATTAAGTCTGGTAATCTAAGAATTAGGGAACAGACAACCTAATTGACGCGAATCCTAAAGATAGATCTATTGGGCCTAACAAACCCCATCCAAAGTACCGGATGCTTTAGTACTTCGAAATTTATATCATATCCGAAGGGTGTCCTGGAATGATGGGGATATTCTTATATATGCTTCTTGTTA
Organism: Rutidosis leptorrhynchoides; assembly: GCF_046630445.1. Taxonomy (NCBI): domain Eukaryota; kingdom Viridiplantae; phylum Streptophyta; class Magnoliopsida; order Asterales; family Asteraceae; genus Rutidosis; species Rutidosis leptorrhynchoides. The sequence continues at coordinate 111,418,216 of NC_092341.1, forward strand.
ATGTCGGTTACCAGGTGTTCACCATATGAATGATTTTTATCTCTATGTATGGGATGTGTATTAAAATATGAAATCTTGTGGTCTATTGTTACGATTTGATATATATAGGTTAAACCTATAACTCACCAACATTTTTGTTGACGTTTAAAGCATGTTTATTCTCAGGTGAATACTAAGAGCTTCCATTGTTGCATACTAAAATAAGGACAAGATTTGGAGTCCATGTTTATATGATATTGTGTAAAAACTGCATTCAAGAAACTGATTTCGATGTAACATATTTGTATTGTAAACCATTATGTAATGGTCGTGTGTAAACAGGATATTTTAGATTATCATTATTTGATAATCTACGTAAAGCTTTTTAAACCTTTATTTATGAAATAAAGGTTATTTTTTGTTTTAAAAATGAATGCAGTCTTTGAAAAACGTCTCATATAGAGGTCAAAACCTCGGAACGAAATCAATTAATATGGAACATTTTTAATCAATAAGAACGGGACATTTCAGTTGGTATCAGAGCGTTGGTCTTAGAGAACCAGAAATTTGCATTAGTGTGTCTTATCGAGTTTGTTAGGATGCATTAGTGAGTCTGGACTTCGACCGTGTTTTCTTTAAAAATGATTGCTTAACATTTTTGTTGTAAACTATATATTATTAACATGTATATATTATGTGATATATTAATCTCTTAACATGTTTAATATTGTGTGATAGATGTCTACCTCTAGCACAAATCCCATTGACTCACCTAATAATAACGAAGAGTTGAATATATATTGGACTGATTCACAAGTTCCCGAAGAAGAACTGGAAGAAGAATCAGAACCGGAAGAAGAATCAGAACCGGTAGAGGAGGAACCGGAGGAGGAAATAGAACCGGTGGGGGAAATAATAAAACGTTTAAGTAAAAGAAAATCCTCAACCAACCGACCAAGGTTAATTATGGTCAATGGTGTTTCCGCCAAGGAAGCAAAATATTGGGAGGATTACCAATTCTCCGATGAATCGGATTCCGACAAGAATTCCGATGATGTTATAGAAATTACCCAAACTGAATTTAAAAAGGCAAAAGAAAATAATAATGGAAAGGGCATAAAAATAGAGAAATCTAATTCCAACCCCGATGAACTTTATATGTATCCTCAACCCCCGAAGCCCTTAAGTAGTAACAATGACCCGGGAACCTCTAAACCACCAGGTTTTTCTAAACCGTTGTGGAAAACCACAGCTCGTATTAGGGGAACATCATATATCCCTAGAAACTTGGCAAAACGAACCAAAACCAAAGAAGAAGAAACGAGCGAGTCGGAATAAGATAGTTGTGTTCGTGTGGTGTAATATATGTAATATAGTGTGCTTATGCTTTATGATATATGTAAAAATTGCTTGTATTAATAAGTATTTTTTTTATGAATCTAACTCTTGTCTATTTTACAGTATAAAAACACAAAATGGATAGACAACCCAATATTTTAAGAGACCTACCCGGAGACATGATTGATGAAATCTTGTCTAGAGTCGGTCAGAATTCTTCGGCACAACTATTTACGGCGAAATCAGTTTGTAAGACATTCGAAGAACGTTCCAAGAATGACTTGGTTTATAAGAGACTTTCGTTTGAAAGATGGGGGATATCACATTGGGAAACCCATAAGTTACGATGTGTTTACTTTGACGCATATATTGCGGGGAACCCAAATGCTATTTTACGCAACGGGTTAAGAAATTATTTTGACTCAATGTATCCGAATATAGGACTTCATGATTTAGAAAACGCGGCTAACATGCAACATAAAGAAGCATGCTATGCTTACGGGTTATTAATGTTCGCTTCTCACCAAAGTGAGAAAAAGAACATCGGGCTACAACTATTAAACAAAACGTTCCCACAAGTGACGGAGTCGGTAATTGGGGTAAGAAATGAGGTTTTTAGGTTATTACGAGACTGTTGTTAATTACGTAACCCTCGTCCCTTTGACGACGTTACAACACGCTGTCTTATCAACGGCCATAACGGTTATGTTCCACAAGATCAAGGATGGGAAGTAGTCCTAGTAAAACCAGAATGCATGACTTGTTTCTGGACGTATGAATTACGTGTCTTTATTGCCTTTGCTGAACGACTTGTGTACTAGCTAGAATTATCTTCACAACTATCTTGTATCAAAGTTATTGTGTGCTATATTTCATGCTTTATGTAAAATAAGCGGCATTGTAAGTTTGTAAAATATTGTATAAAAGTTTGAACGCGAAATATTATTATAATCAGTTTTTCATATAGAATTGTAGTAGTTGAATTGTATATATTAGCTACTAAGTATGAACTTAACGGGTAGGTACTACCCGAATTTAAACTTATAAAACGCTAATATGAAGAAAAAGCTTTTATAAATGAGGTCATATTATGCTACAAGATACTATTAACTACTCTTAATATTCTGTATGATTAACTTGTTCCATTTGACTATTTTGAAGGAAATGGCACCGACTACTCGACACACCGTGAATATTAATGAAGAGGAATTCCGTACTTTTCTAGCTTTAAACATAGCCGCAGTACAGGCTGCGCTACATACCAACAATAACCTTGGATCTAGCAGTACAGGAAATTGTGTAGGATGCACCTACAAAGAATTCACTGCCTGCAAACCTTTGGAATTTGATGGAACCGAAGGACCGATTGGATAGAAATGGTGGACCGAGAAGGTCGAATCGGTGTTTGCCATAAGTAAGTGTACTGAAGAGGACAAAGTGAAGTACGCTACGCATACCTTCACAGGTTCTGCATTAACATGGTGGAATACCTATCTAGAGCAAGTGGGACAAGATGATGCGTACGCACTACCGTGGTCAGCATTCAAGCACTTGATGAACGAGAAGTACCGTCCCAGAACCGAGGTCAATAAGCTCAAGACAGAACGTAGAGGGTTACGAACCCAAGGATTTGATATTACCACGTACGAAAGATGATTCACAGAATTTTGCCTATTGTGTCCGGGAGCATTCGAAGATGAGGAAGAGAAGATCGACGCGTTTGTGAAAGGATTACCGAAAAGAATCCAAGAAGATATAAGTTCACACGAGCCTGCCTCCATACAACAGGCATGTAGAATGGCTCACAAACAAGTGAACCAGATTGAGGAAAGAATTAAAGAACAGACGGCTGAAGAGGCCAATGTGAAGCAAGTCAAAAGAAAGTGGTAGGAAAACGGTGATAAGAATCACCAATACAACAACAACAGCAATTACAATAATAATCGCAACAATTATCCCAACAATCGCAACATCAATCGCAACTACAACGAACGGCCCAACAACAACAACAACAGCAACTACAACAATCATCCCAACAACAATAACAACCGCAACAACAACAACAATCAGAAGCAGCTATGCCAAAGGTGTGAAAAGTATCACTCGGGGTTCTGCACCAAATTTTGCAACAAGTGTAAAATAAATGGTCATAGCGCGACGAAGTGTGAGGTCTACGGACCAGGGGTTAACAGAACGAAAGGAACAAATGGTGTCAGAATGAGTAACGGCGGAGCAAGTAGTGTCAGAGCAAGTTATGCCAATGTAGTTTGTTATAAATATGGAAAACCGGGCCACATTATTAGAAATTGCCCGAACCAGGAGAACACGAATGGACAAGGCCGCAGAAGAGTTTTCAATATTAATGCGGCAGAGGCACAGGAAGACCCGGAGCTTGTTACGGGTACGTTTCTTATTGACAATAAATCTGCTTACGTTTTATTTGATTCGGGTGCGGTTAGAAGCTATATGAGTAGAGATTTTTGTGCTAAATTAAGTTGTCCATTGACGCCATTGGATAGTAAATTTTTACTCGAATTAGCAAACGGTAAATTAATTTCAGCAGATAATATATGCCGGAATCTGGAAATTAAACTGGGTAGCGAAATATTTAAGATTGATTTGATACCAGTAGAGTTAGGGAGTTTTGATGTAATAGTTGGCATGGACTGGCTGAAGAAGGTGAAAGCAGAGATCGTATGTTATAAAAATGCAATTCGCATTGTACGAGAAGAAGAAGAACCCTTAATGGTGTACGGAGAAAAGGGCAACATGAAGCTACATCTTATTAGTAATTTGAAGGCATAAAAACTAATAAGAAAAGGTTGCTATGCTGTTCTAGCACACGTCGAGAAAGTACAAACTGAAGAAAAGAGCATCAATGATGTTTCTGTCGCAAAAGAATTTCCCGATGTATTTCCGAAAGAATTACCGGGACTACCTCCACATCGATCTGTTGAATTTCAAATAGATCTTGTACCAGGAGCAGCACCAATAGCTCGTGCTCCTTATAGACTCGCACCCAGCGAGATGAAAGAACTGCAAAGCCAACTGCAAGAACTATTAGAACGTGGTTTCATTCGACCATACACATCACCATGGAGAGCTCCTGTTTTGTTTGTCAAGAAGAAGGATGGTACATTTAGGTTGTGTATTGACTACAGAGAGTTGACCAAACTTACCATCAAAAACTGTTATCCACTGCCGAGAATTGAAGACTTATTTGATCAACTACAAGGCTCTTCAGTTTATTCGAAGATCGATTTACATTCTGGATATCATCAAATGCGAGTAAAGGAGGATGATATTCCAAAAACTGCTTTTAGGACGCGTTATGATCATTACGAGTTTATGGTTATGCCGTTTGGATTGACTAACGCACCAGCTGTGTTCATGGACCTTATAAACCGAGTGTGTGGGCCATATCTTGACAAGTTTGTCATTGTTTTCATCGATGACATACTTATTTACTCAAAGAATGATCAAGAGCACGAAGAACATTTGAGAAAAGTGCTAGAAGTATTGAGGAAAGAAAAACTGTACGCTAAGTTTTCAAAGTGTGCATTTTGGTTGGAAGAAGTTCAATTCCTCGGTCACATAGTGAACAAAGAAGGTATCCAGGTGGACCTGGCAAAGATCGAAACCGTTGAAAAGTGGGAAACCCCAAAAACTCCGAAGCATATACGTCAATTTTTAGGATTGGCTGGTTACTACAGAAGATTCATCCAAGATTTCCCCAAAATAGCAAAACCCTTGACTGCATTAACGCATAAAGGGAAGAAATTTGAATGGAAGGATGAACAAGAGAAGGCGTTTCAATTATTGAAGAAAAAGCTAACTGCGGCACCTATATTGTCATTGCCTGAAGGGAATGCTGATTTTGTGATTTATTGTGACGCATCAAAGCAAGGTCTTGGTTGTGTATTAATGCAACAGACGAAGGTGATTGCTTATGCGTCTAGACAATTGAAGATTCACGAGCAAAATTATACGACGCATGATTTGGAATTAGGCACGGTTGTTTTTGCATTAAAGACTTGGAGGCACTACTTATATGGGGTCAAAAGTATTATATATACCGACCACAAAAGTCTTCAACACATATTTAATCAGAAACAACTGAATATGAGGCAGCGTAGGTGGATTGAATTGTTGAATGATTACGACTTTGAGATTCGTTACCACCCGGGGAAGGCAAATGTGGTAGCTGACGCCTTGAGCAGAAAGGACAGTGAACCCATTCGAGTAAAATCTATGAATATAATGATTCACACTAACCTTACTACTCTAATAAAGGAGGTGCAACAAGGAGTTTTAAAAGAGGGAAATTTAAAGGATGAAATACCCAAAGGATCGGAGAAGCATCTTAATATTCGGGAAGATGGAACCCGGTATAGGGCTGAAAGAATTTGGGTACCAAAATTTGGAGATATGAGAGAAATGGTACTTAGAGAAGCTCATAAAACCAGATACTCAATACATCCTGGAATGGGGAAGATGTACAAGGATCTTAAGAAACATTTTTGGTGGCCAGGTATGAAATCCGATATTGCTAAATATGTAGGAGAATGTTTGACGTGTTCTAAGGTCAAAGCTGAACATCAAAAACCATCAGGTCTACTACAACAACCTGAAATCCCGTAATGGAAATGGGAAAACATTACCATGGATTTCATTACTAAATTGCCAAGGACTGCAAGTGGTTATGATACTATTTGGGTAATAGTTGATCGTCTCACCAAGTCAGCACACTTCATGCCAATAAGAGAAGATGACAAGATGGAGAAGTTAGCACGACTGTATTTGAAGGAAGTCGTCTCCAGACATGGAATACCAATCTCTATTATCTCTGATAGGGATGGCAGATTTATTTCAAGATTCTGGCAGACATTACAGCAAGCATTAGGAACTCGTCTAGATATGAGTACTGCCTATCATCCACAAACTGATGGGCAGAGCGAAAATACAATACAAATGCTTGAAGACATGCTACGAGCTTGTGTTATTGATTTCGGAAACAGTTGGGATCGACATCTACCGTTAGCAGAATTTTCCTACAACAACAGCTACCATTCAAGCATTGAGATGGCGCCGTTTAAAGCACTTTATGGTAGAAAGTGCAGGTCTCCGATTTGTTGGAGTGAAGTGGGGGATAGGCAGATTACGGGTCCGGAGATAATACAAGAAACTACCGAGAAAATCATCCAAATTCAACAAAGATTGAAAACCGCCCAGAGTCGACAAAAGAGCTACGCGGACAGTAAAAGAAAAGATATAGAGTTTGAAATTGGAGAAATGGTCATGCTTAAGGTTTCACCTTGGAAAGGCGTTGTTCGATTTGGTAAACGGGGGAAACTAAATCCAAGGTACATTGGACCATTCAAGATTATAGATCGTGTCGGACCAGTAGCTTACCAACTGGAGCTACCTCAACAACTCGCGGCTGTACATAACACTTTCCACGTCTCAAATTTGAAGAAATGTTTTGCTAAAGAAGATCTCACTATTCTGTTGAACGAAATCCAAATCAATGAAAAACTTCAATTCATTGAAGAACCCGTCGAAATAATGGATCGTGAGGTTAAGAAACTTAAACAAAACAAGATACTGATTGTTAAGGTTCGATGGAATGCTCGTAGAGGACCCGAGTTCACCTGGGAGCATGAAGATCAGATGAAGAAGAAATACCCGCATTTATTTCCAGAAGATACGTCAACACCTCCAACTGCTTAAAATTTCGGGACGAAATTTATTTAACGGGTAGGTACTGTAGTGACCCGAACTTTTCCATGTTTATATATATATATATATATTAAATGAAATTGTTATTTACATGATTAAGTGTTTCCAACATGTTAAGCAATCAAACTTGTTAAGACTTGATTAATTGAAATAGGTTTCATATAGACAATTGACCACCCAAGTTGACCGGTGATTCACGAACGTTAAACCTTGTAAAAACTATATGATGACATATATATGGTTATATATATAGTTAACATGATTTTATTATAAGTATGTATCTCATTAGGTATTTTAACAATGAGTTATATGCATAAAAATGAGACTATTAATTTAAGAAACTCGAAAACGATATATATAACGATTATCGTTATAACAACGTCTTACTAGGTACATATGAATCATATTAAGATATTGATACACTTGGTTAATTATGTTAAATGATAAGTAAATATATTATTAAGTGTATTAACAATGAAATACATATCTAAAAATAAGACTACTAACTTAATGATTTCGAAACGAGACATATATGTAACGATTATCGTTGTAACGACATTTAACTGTATATATATCATACTAAGATATATTATATATCATAATATCATGATAATATAAAAATTTAACATCTCATTTTTTATAATAAACAATGGGTTAACAACATTCAACAAGATCGTTAACCTAAAGGTTTCAAAACAACATTTACATGTAACGACTAACGATGACTTAACGACTCAGTTAAAATGTATATACATGTAGTGTTTTAATATGTATTCATACATTTTTGAAAGACTTCAAGACACTTATCAAAATACTTCTACTTAACAAAAATGCTTACAATTACATCCTCGTTCAGTTTCATCAACAATTCTACTCGTATGCACCCGTATTCGTACTCGTACAATACACAGCTTTTAGATGTATGTACTATTGGTATATACACTCCAATGATCAGCTCTTAGCAGCCCATGTGAGTCACCTAACACATGTGGGAACCATCATTTGGCAACTAGCATGAAATATCTCATAAAATTACAAAAATATGAGTAATCAATCATGACTTATTTACATGAAAACAAAATTACATATCCTTTATATCTAATCCATACACCAACAACCAAAAACACCTACAAACACTTTCATTTTTCAATTTTCTTCATCTAATTGATCTCTCTCAAGTTCTATCTTCAAGTTCTAAGTGTTCTTCATAAATTCCAAAAATTCTAGTTTCATAAAATCAAGAATACTTCCAAGCAAGTTTACTTCCAAGTTTTCTAAATCCATTCCAAGTAATCATCCAAGATCAAGAAACCTTTGTTACTTACAGTAGGTTATCTTTATAATACAAGGTAATAATCATATTCAAACTTTAATTCAATTTCTATAACTATAACAATCTTATTTCGAGTGGAAATCTTACTTGAAATTGTTTTCGTGTCATGATTCTGCTTCAAGAACTTTCAAGCCATCCAAGGATCCTTTGAAGCTAGATCTATTTTTATAATTTCCAGTAGGTTTATCCAAGGAACTTGAGGTAGTAATGATGTTCATAACATCATTCGATTCATACATATAAAGCTATCTTATTCGAAGGTTTAAACTTGTAATCACTAGAACATAGTTTAGTTAATTCTAAACTTGTTAGCAAATAAAAGTTAATCCTTCTAACTTGACTTTTAAAATCAAATAAACACATGTTCTATATCTATATGATATGCTAGCTTAATGATTTAAAACCTGGAAACACGAAAAACACCGTAAAACCGGATTTACGCCGTCGTAGTAACACCGCGGGCTGTTTTGGGTTAGTTAATTAAAAACTATGATAAACTTTGATTTAAAAGTTGTTATTATGGGAAAATGATTTTTATTATGAACATGAAACTATATCCAAAAATTATGGTTAAACTCAAAGTGGAAATATGTTTTCTAAAATGGTCAACTAGACGTCGTTCTTTCGACTGAAATGACTACCTTTACAAAAATGACTTGTAACTTATATTTCCGACAATAAACCTATACTTTTTCTGTTTAGATTCATAAAATAGAGTTCAATATGAAACCATAGCAATTTGATTCACTCAAAACGGATTTAAAATGAAGAAGTTATGGGTAAAACAAGATTGGAAAATTTTTCTCATTTTAGCTACGTGAAAATTGGTAACAAATCTATTCCAACCATAACTTAATCAACTTGTATTGTATATTATGTAATCTTGAGATACCATAGACACGTATACAATGTTTCAACCTATCATGTCGACACATCTATATATATTTCGGAACAACCATAGACACTCTATATGTGAATGTTGGAGTTAGCTATACAGGGTTGAGGTTGATTCCAAAATATATATAGTTTGAGTTGTGATCAATACTGAGATACATATACACTGGGTCGTGGATTGATTCAAGATAATATTTATCGATTTATTTCTGTACATCTAACTGTGGACAACTAGTTGTAGGTTGCTAACGAGGACAGCTGACCTAATAAACTTAAAACATCAAAATATATTAAAAGTGTTGTAAATATATTTTGAACATACTTTGTTATATATGTATATATTGTTATAGGTTCGTGAATCAACCAGTGGCCAAGTCTTACTTCCTGACGAAGTAAAAAATCTGTGAAAGTGAGTTATAGTCCCACTTTTAAAATCTAATATTTTTGGGATGAGATTACATGCAAGTTTTATAAATGATTTACAAAATAGACACAAGTACGTGAAACTACATTCTATGGTTGAATTATCGAAATCGAATATGCCCCTTTTTATTAAGTCTGGTAATCTAAGAATTAGGGAACAGACACCCTAATTGACGCGAATCCTAAAGATAGATCTATTGGGCCTAACAAACCTCATCCAAAGTACCAGATGCTTTAGTACTTCGAAATTTATATCATATCCGAAGGGTGTCCCGGAATGATGGGGATATTCTTATATATGCATCTTGTTAATGTCGGTTACCAGGTGTTCACCATATGAATGATTTTTATCTCTATGTATGGGATGTGTATTGAAATATGAAATCTTGTGGCCTATTGTTACGATTTGATATATATAGGTTAAACCTATAACTCACCAACATTTTTGTGGACGTTTAAAGCATGTTTATTCTCAGGTGAATACTAAGAGCTTCCGCTGTTGCATACTAAAATAAGGACAAGATTTGGAGTCCATGTTTGTATGATATTGTGTAAAAACTGCATTCAAGAAACTGATTTCGATGTAACATATTTGTATTGTAAACCATTATGTAATGGTCGTGTGTAAACAGGATATTTTAGATTATCATTATTTGATAATCTACGTAAAGCTTTTTAAACCTTTATTTATGAAATAAAGGTTATTTTTTGTTTTAAAAATGAATGCAGTCTTTGAAAAACGTCACATATAGAGGTCAAAACCTCGCAACGAAATCAATTAATATGGAACGTTTTTAATCAATAAGAACGGGACATTTCACTGTTGTAGTCAGATTTTGGTCTAAAACCTCACTTCTAAAAATTAGGTTAATAAAGACCTGGAGGTAATTCCTTTTAAGCAAGAGTACTTTTATATGTCATAAACTCTCTGCAAAAATCCTAAGTCAAAAACTAGAATAACTTTTCAACTATTTTGAACTGAAATCTTGAGGTCCATTAACTTATGCATTATAACTAAACCTAAGAACTCACCAATATTTATATTGATGTTTGTAAGTATTTTCTCAGGTACTTAGCTTTTTGGTGTAGTGACCCGGAAAAGTTTGACTAATTTTAAACCAAACTTTCGATACGATATTGTATTTTTGACACGATAAGCAAAGTCTGTAATGTTGAGTCTCAAAAATTTTGAACTATTATCATACCTTCAAATGACTTCGACTGATTTCGACGATTCACGAACAACTTTTTATAAATAGATATGTATATATATATATATATATATATATATATATATATATATATATATATATATATATATATATATGTATATATATATGTATATATATATATATATATATATATATATATCATAATTTAAAACATGTTAATATAATACTATACGATTTAATTATTAGGATTAAATATGTACAATGATTTACGATATAATAAATTTTGTAATTAAAACAAAGTTATATATATATATATATATATATATATATATATATATATATATATATATATATATATATATATATATATATATACGAATATTACTTGTAAATATATAATGATATTAAATTTATTAGAAAATAATACAAATTGTTATTATTATCATTAATAATATTATTATTATCATTTTTTTTATTAAGTTATGATAATTATTATTATTATTAGGATTATTATTAATATACTTATTAACTATTAATACTAAATTAAAATATTTAGACGGATACAAAATTCGTGAACCTCAACATCAACTTTTTACGTTTTGTTTCCTTTCTAAATTGTTATACATCACGATCATATTTTTTTTTTCTTTTCAGTTGTCTGTTTACCCGTGATTGAATCAAAGGAACCATATTGATTGAATGTGCAGTATAATATATTGTTTAATATTGTGTCTCTTTTGTTCTGGTCCCTAAATGATTAAATGTACTGCATATACATTTACAGTAACACTAACTTAAACTCACTCATATTTTCTCTTCTCCCTCTATAAAACGGATCACCACCTTAACATCACTCCACTACCACCTGTCAAAACTCATTACCCTCACAACCTCACCATGAACAACCAAGACTCACCACCACCTACTATCTACCTCTAATTGATTCAGTTTCTTCTGTTCTGGTTCGATCTAACAAAAACCCAAACCACTTTTGTTAACTGTTGCTGCTACTACTTCGTTTCTTTGTTTTCTCTTCGAGCCAAACAACCGGCACAACTATGAAGACCACGACTAAAACACCCTGTGAGCTGCTATACTTCTGTTTCCTTTCATTACTATGATTGTTTTATGTGTTGTAAAACAAGCCACCTTGCAAACCCATCGACCACCACATACCACAGAACACTGCTGCTATGCGAAACCATATTGCTATTTTTTTTTTCTTATGTTATCAAGGCTGAAATCCACAAACCCATGATTCAGCTTGAAAACCATAAAACCTGTTATTTGTGCTCTCTTCTCTCTTTCGGTTCAATTCAATCTCAAAACCTATTGGTTATTAGCCACACCACCACCGATTACCATGATCACGGCAACCATCAACCTAAATTCATCAAGAACTCAAAACAAGTCCTATTATGTTCAAACCCAAATCAACATTCACGAAAACCCTCCCCTATCCTCTCTCTCTCCAAATCTTTGAAGCCGAAAACCACTTGCAATATTTTTTTCTCTTAATGATAATAACCATAAAACCACCACCACAGTCCTTATTTCCTCTTTCTCCTTCTTACGGCTGCTTTCTTTTCTGTTTCCTTTCGCCACCACCACCTTGCACCACTCTTTACCAAGGACCACCTACAAGTTGATATTACAGCTGCTCTTGTCTGTTTTCTTTTCATGTACGATACCATTTACAGACTACCAAGCCTGTAAATTTTTTTGTTGTTGTTGTGATACTGCTACGGCTGCTATTGTTATTCCTGTTTCTATTATTCATGCAAACAAACCCCATATACTTTTTATTGTTTTTATTCCTTTGTGGCCAACATATACCCACCCAATAACCCCACTTGTTAATGATAATTGAGCTTTGTCATTTAATAACGCTCGAATAAAATTTTAGATGCATCACCGAAATTTTTTTTTTATAAAAGCTTTCCACTTGCTGTCACCTTTTCAATAGTGGGAGACAAGGGAGTTATTAATTCAATAAAGTTGAAACCATTTGGAAGGAGTTACGGTGGATTAATCCATTAATATATAAAAACCATTTGCAGTGAAAAAAAATTATTTATTTTGTTTCATACGTAAACTGAGATCAAAATTCTAATTGGGCCGAGAGCTTAGTGTACGGTTGGGCCGTGTCCCAATGCTGTTGGGCCGAGATTCTATACAACCACAGTTGGGCTGCCATGTTAGGCCACGATTTCTGTTTTGCTGAGGAACCGAAAAGGGATAATAAACGTAATTATAAATATGATGAGGAAATGATTTGGTGATACATTGTTAATGATACACGAAATATATGGTGATAATAATGGCGATGATTACGTTATTTTCATGATAATAATAATTATAAATGATCATGAGATGATTGAAACTAGGATCGAATTGTTATATGATGATTGAGTTTAGATTGATATTAAGATGGTGATAACAACAAAGGTAATTAGGATGATGATTATGAACGAGATGATGATGGTGATATACGAATTGTGTTGATTAAAATGATTTAAAGATCGCGTATGATGATGAAAGGGTTCCATTATGATTATGATCACATTGATGATGATTATGATTCGTTAATGATATGTAAAATAACGATAATAATAAATATGGTTAAGGATGTTATCGGGTTAGCGGGACGTCGCGGGTTCAAACCCGGACTTGGGCATTTTTTTTAGGGCTACTCCTTTGAGGTAGTTATTACTAATACTCTTATTATTATAATTTCATTATTATTGTTATTATTATTTATTATTGATTTTTATTAAGTAATTATTATTATTAATAATATTAGGAATAAGATTTTTAGTATAACTAATATTATTATCATTATTATTATTACTATTAAAATATATAGTATTGTTATGATTAATATGACTATTAAAATTTCTATTAAAATCATCAGTTTTATTAAAAGTACCATTATTATTTAAAATATTATTTTTATGAAAACTAACATTTTATCTTATCATTATTATCTTTTCTATTAAAATTATTATTATTACTAACATTACTTTTATTTTTAATATTATTATCAAAGATATTAATATCAGTATCATTACTGAATTTAATTACTTTTAATATTATTATTACTATCATAAAAAGATACAAATTTTTTTATTTATTATTATTGATATTATTTTACCAAATAAATAACTATATAAGAATATATTTAAAAGATATCGCATAACAACATTAATATTTTCATAATAAATACTAATTATTTATCTAATGTATATAAAATAAATATAGTTAATATAGTTACCAATGAAACATACAAGTTACTGAAATAACAATTAATAATAATATCAAAACTTGTTCGCTTACAAGTTTATGTTTTAATAAATATATGAATAATATAGGTTCGTGAATCCGAGGTCAACCCTACACTTGTTAAATGACGTCATATGTATTTTTACTACAAAATACAGTATGGTGAGTTCATTTGCTCCCTTTTACTCTTTACATTTTTGGGACTGAGAATACATGCGTTGTTTTTACAACTGCTTTATTAAATTCCTTTACAATCTATATTTTTGGAATACATGAGATGCTTTTATAAATGTTTGACAATATAGACACAAGTAAAACATTCCTCGAATGAATTATTATGCAGACAGAAGTTCTGTAGATTATTATTGAATTAGTTGGACGTTATAATTGCCACTAATTGTTGTGAATTTTTCCCTGATTATTATTGCTTGTTAACCTAAGAATTAGAATTGGGTATGGCCCTAATTCACGCGAATCCTAAAGGTAGCTACCGGGTTTAACACCCCCACCCAGAATGTTCACTAGACGGAAGAGCTAGTGGGTGTGGTGTTTAGTACTTCGAAGTTTATATGATTATTATACAGACGAGATGTTCTGTTTTGGGGATATTATTATGCGCATTATATGTTAAGGTCGGTTACCAAGCCAAACTATGAAAGCAATGAAAAGTGAATATTATGTATCGAGAGAATGATTTTATACACAGAATATGTGTATGTTATTTTTGTGCACAAGATATGTGTACGGTTACTAAGATTTATGAAAGATGATTTCGTACACGAGAAAGGTGTACTGTATTTAAAACATATCGCATGAACATTACAGGTGGGTATAGGATTCGAGCCCATTTGTACCATGCAGGATTTAAATCTTGTGGTCTATCAAAATGATGAATTTTTGTTGTTTTAAGATAAACCTATGAACTCACCAACTTTTTAGTTGACACTTTAAAGCATGTTTATTCTCAGGTATGAAAGAAATCTTCTGCTGTGCATTTGCTCATATTACATGGAGTCATTCATGGCATATAGAGGTCAAAACCTCGCAATGGGACCAACTGTTGAAGACTTCGTCCAGATGGATTAGGACGGGTCATTTCAGTTGGTATCAGAGCGGTGGTCTTAGCGAACCAGGTCTTGCATTAGTGTATCTAACTGGTAGTTGTTAGGATGCATTAATGAGTCTGGACTTCGACCTAGTAGTTGTTAGGATATATTAATAAGTCTGGACTTGAACCTGGTCTGCATGTCAAAAGTTTTGCCTATCATCCCTTAATATCTACTTATCATTTTCAGTCTCGACACGTCTTATTGCAATTATTGCATAGATGGTGTACAGACGAATTCATATTCCATCACATTAATCCTTGTTTGACACGTTTCCTTAATTCCCTCCGTAATCTACGGGATACTCTGTACCATATATAGGTATTAAGTATTCTATGTAATTAGAATATCATCCGATATCCGAAAATCATTTCATATCAAAAAATCCTTTATTCAATCGTACGCAATGGAACTCACAACTAGTTCAAGTCCCTCGAATTCCTATATGGAGTCCCACTCCAGCTCCGAAAGCAGCGTCACCAGAATGAATCAATCAATCAGTCATCCCCAATTCATCTGATGAGTTCGTAGTCGATTTAATCAATGGAGACGCGAAGAAGGAGATTCCTTCCACCAACCGAATTCACCTTTTGGCGAAGAACCTGAATCACTTACCTGCGAACCTGTTCGAAACACCATTTTCACTCTCGTTGCCCGAATGTCTCGCCACGATTATATTCTATCCATAATTCTAAACCTTATTCATCAGCTCGTTCCGACCGACAATCATTCTGGAGTAATAAGTCAACGAGCTTCGCACCCGAGTTGTAGCCTTGAAAAATATGGTGCAAAATGTACCAGCTTCATCATCATTACCGGCACCAACAGTACCACCAACAACAACATCTGCATCCCAAGTCTCAATTTCACAATCTGTCCCACGAACATCAACATCATACGCATCATAGATACCAAGGAGTACCAACAACAATGAACGATGAAGTATTGATCCATAACTTCATTAATATTCTGCGAAGAATATGTGGATCCTAATAATTAACAATGAAGTATTGATCCATAACTTCATTAATATTCTGCGAAGAAAATGTGGTTCCTAATAGTTTTAGAGATTACTTATTCTAGCTCAAACCGAAAATCAAATGAGTCTAATATTATATTGACTCATTAAATCCATAATTACATCTGAAGAAAATATATATGTATATATATTTTTCATAAAGATTATGATTAAAAATTCTTTCGTACAAACTGTTAATGATGAAAACATTTTAACGGGTAGGTAATACTCTGGGAATATTTAGATTTCACATTAATAAGTTACAATGTACATTCTTCAATTCAGATTCAGCAGTCATTAACAATACTGCTCAAACCCGCACATATACGTATCCGTTCACCAAAGAACAACTATTTTCATCCAAGTTCAATTTCATATTCAGATTTTGACCGATCAGAATTCAAGTCAAGATTTAACAAGTGGCATAATGAAGAAAATAATGAACAAAATAAAATTGATTAGTAACCAATTAATTAACTACGTAAAACTTTAAAACTATATTAACCAGATCCTAGCTAACTGTTCCTAGCTAACTGTTCCTATATGACTATTTCCTTAAAATATACTAGTTTTGGTGGAACTATTGAACTATTGAACTATTGGACTATTGGACTACTATTATGGACAATTAAAAAGTATTAAAAGAGTAGGAAATATTAAATACAACACATTTTGACTTAAAAGATTGTAAATAAATTACATCTACTACAGTAATATATTTCCTCAAGTTTGCCACTTGATTTCATCTTAAACCTCATTTGTATCTTGACGATTAAAGTCTGCGTTCAAACCTTTCATGATTCTTGAAAACACCTCAATCGAGAGGATGAACCAACCGCACTTCATCTACGGAAGAAAATATTGATGCATATAGTTATGCACCTGGAAACACTCGGAACCTGAGTAAACGTTTACCACGTAGCTGTGCTAATTCCTTTAGCGTTATTATTACCGAAAATAACTTTGCAACTCCTGTTCGAGATAGCCAGTTTTGTCACAGCTCTAGCAAGTCAACTTCGACTTTTCGTTTAAAACAACCTTATTATAACCTTGATATATATGTGTGCTCTTTTATTGTTACCAGGAAACCTTTTATATTCTACAATATTACCAACAGACGTACCAGCAACCTTGTTGCTCCTTGGCTTAAATCTCTTCGAAAAATTGCTATATTTATTTATTGAAACCCTATCATGTACTCATCGACATCTTGTAGCGATAGTTGCCATACCAAATACCGGGAAGCATTAATAATTAACTCTCGAATTTAACAGTGTTCCTACGTCAACAGTTATATATCTATATATAACGTATATATTCTGGACCGGTGAATTTCAATTCGGAATCTTCTGAATTCCTGAAAAGCACTCTAGCTTACAAATCAGATATCTGAGTTCTGAAAATGCTGATGAAGCAGCAAAAGTTGTAGATGGTCTTAATGGCCAAAAGTTTGATGATAAAGAATGGAGTGTAGGAAACACTCAATAGAAAATTGGTACTGGAAAATGAATTGAGCAAACCATGAAGGAGACTGTGGACAAATCACAAAGAGTAAACATGTACTTAACGAATCCAGATGATTCAGTACCTGGCGAAATGTCCAGCGAATATCTTACTTCATACTTATTTCAATTCTTTGCAGAAAAGTTTCTGCATCACCCTTTAATTTCAAGGACTTTAGAAATTCTAAGATATCATCGTATCTTCTGTTATAAATATCTTCGATATTCGTGAGGATACCTTCTCAGATATTCTTGTCCGAAATTATTTATCTTTTCGTGCTATCTATATTACATCATAAAAGAAACTGTTTTAGTTTCTATATTCTATAACAATCGAGTTTAAATTATGAATGAAATCCTGGAGAAGTGTTGGAAATTGAAGCATGAGTTAGTATAATTTAATGACGTCAGGCCAACGTGGTTATATTACAGTAAGTCATGCTGAATTTCTAAGGGAACGTGATGATTCACAGACAGTACCGTCATCATGTTCCATGTTACACGACTCTTTCATTCTACTTAATCTCTAAGCATGTCACGGAAATATTTCCTTGATATTTCTGTTCTTCCGTAATTCCAACAAATTGATAATTAATTGCGCTATTACATTTCCTTTCTGCTTAGAACATTTTTTTTATATTCCTTGAATCCCATAAACCAACTATAACTACGTCAAAAGTTAAAAAAAAAATCTCTATTTTCTCATTTCACTCTTTTGTGATAGCTTCACTCGTACTCTTCACATGATTGAATCGATTTATCTATATTAATCAATAATGATAAAACTCTAGCTCATAATTCGTCATGAAAACATTTTTATTGTTAGCCATGACGACCTCACTCAAATTTCGGGACGAAATTTCTTTAACGGGTAGGTACTGTAGTGACCCGGAAAATTTTGACTAATTTTAAACCAAACTTTCGATACGATATTGTATTTTTGACACGATAAGCAAAGTCTGTAATGTTGAGTCTCAAAAATTTTGAACTATTATCATACCTTCATTTGACTTCGACTGATTCCGACGATTCACGAACAACTTTTTGTAAATAGATATGTATATATAGGTATCGGTATATATATATGTATCATAATTTGAAACATGTTAATATAATACTATACAATTTAATTATTAGGATTAAATATGTACAATGATTTACGATATAATAAATTTTGTAATTAAAACAAAATTATATATATATATATATATATATATATATATATATATATATATATATATATATATATATATATATATATATATATATATATATTATATATATATATATATATATATATATATATATACGAATATTACTTGTAAATATATAATGATATTAAATTTATTGGAAAATAATACAAATTGTTATTATTATCATTAATAATATTATTATTATCATTTTTTTTATTAAGTTATGATAATTATTATTATTATTAGGATTATTATTAATATAGTTATTAACTATTAATACTAAATTAAAATATTTAGACGGATACAAAATTCGTGAACCTCAACATCAACTTTTTACGTTTTGTTTCCTTTCTAAATTGTTATACATCACGATCATATTTTTTTTTCTTTTCAATTGTCTGTTTACCCGTGATTGAATCAAAGGAACCATATTGATTGAATGTGCAGTATAATATATTGTTTAATACTGTGTCTCTTTTGTTCTGGTCCCTAAATGATTAAATGTACTGCATATACATTTACACTAACACTAACTTAAACTCACTCATATTTTCTCTTCTCCCTCTATACAAACGGATCACCACCTTAACATCACTCCGCTGCCACCCGTCAAAAATCATCACCCTCACAACCTCACCATGAACAACCAAGACTCACCACCACCTACTATGTACCTCTAATTGATTCAGTTTCTTCTGTTCTGGTTCGATCTAACAAAAACCCAAACCACTTTTGTTAACTGTTGCTGCTACTACTTTGTTTCTTTGTTTTCTATTCGAGCCAAACAACCTGGACAACTATGAAGACCACGACTGAAACACCCTGTGAGCTGCTATACTTCTGTTTCCTTTCATTAATATGATTGTTTTATGTGTTGTAAAACAAGCCACCTTGCAAATCCATCAACAACCACATACCACAGAACACTGCTGCTATGCGAAACCATATTGCTATTTTTTTTTCTTATGTTATCAAGACTGAAATCCACAAACCCATGATTCAGCTTGAAAACCATAAAACCTGTTATTTGTGCTCTCTTCTCTCTTTCGGTTCAATTCAATCTCAAAACCTATTGGTTATTAGCCACACCACCACCGATTACCATGATCACGGCAACCATCAACCTAAATTCATCAAGAACTTAAAACTAGTCCTATTATGTTCAAACCCAAATCAGCATTCACGAAAACCCTTCTCTCTCCTCTCTCTTTCCAAATCCTTGAAGCCGAAAACCACTTGCAATATTTTTTTCTCTTAATGATAATAACTATAAAACCACCACCACCGTCCTTATTTCCTCTTTCTCCTTCTTATTGCTGCTTTCTTTTTTGTTTCCTTTCGCCACCACCACCTTGCACCACTCTTTACCAAGGACCACCTAAAAGTTGATATTGCAGCTGCTCTTGTCTGTTTTCTTTTCCTGTACGATACCATTTACAGACTACCAAGCCTGCAAAATTTTTTGTTGTTGTTGTTGTGATACTGCTACGGCTGCTATTGTTATTCCTGTTTCTATTCTTCACGCAAACAAATCCCATATAATTTTTATTGTTTTTATTCCTTTGTGGCCAACATATACCCACCCAATAACCCCCCTTGTTAATGATAATTGAGCTTTGTCATTTAATCACGCTCCAATAAAATTTTAGAAGCATCACTAAAAAAAAAATTTTATAAAAGCTTTCCACTTGCTGTCACCTTTTCAATAGTGGGAGACAAGGGAGTTATTAATTCAATAAAGTTGAAAGCATTTGGAAGGAGTTACGGTGGATTAATCCATTAATATATACAAACCATTTGCAGCGAAAAAAAATTTATTTATTTTCTTTCATATGTAAACTGAGATCAGAATTCTAATTGGGCCGAGAGCCTAGTGTACGGTTGGGCCGTGTCCCAATGCTGTTGGGCCAAGATTCTATACAACCACAGTTGAGCTGCCATGTTGGGCCACGATTTCTGTTTTGCTGAGGAACCGAAAAGGGATAATAAACGTAATTATAAATATGATGAGGAAATGATTTGGTGATACATTGTTAATGATACACGAAATATATGGTGATAATAATGGCGATGACTACGTTATTATCATGATAATAATAATTATAAATGATCATGAGATGATTGAAACTAGGATCGAATTGTTATATTATGATTGATTTTAGATTGATATTAAGATGGTGATAACAACAAAGGTAATTAGGATGATGATTATGAATGAGATGATGATGGTCATATACGAATTGTGTTGATTAAAATGATTAAAAGATCGCGTATGATGATGAAAGGGTTCCATTATGATTATGATCACATTGATGATGATTATGATTCATTAATGATATGTAAAATAACGATAATAATAAATATAGTTAAGGATGTTATCGGGTTAGCGGGACGTCGCGGGTTCAAACCCGGACTTGGGCATTTTTTTAGGGCTACTCCTTTGAGGTAGTTATTACTAATACTCTTATTATTATAATTTCATTATTATTGTTATTATTATTTATTATTGATTTTTATTAAGTAATTATTATTATTAATAATATTAGAAATAAGATTTTTAGTATAACTAATATTATTATCATTATTATTATTACTATTAAAATATATAGTATTGTTATGATTAATATGACTATTAAAATTTCTATTAAAATCATTAGTTTTATTAAAAGTACCATTATTATTTAAAATATTATTTTTATGAAAACTAACATTTTATCTTATCATTATTATCTTTTCTATTAAAATTATTATTATTACTAACATTACTTTTATTTTTAGTATTATTATCAAAGATATTAATATCAGTATCATTATTGAATTTAATTACTTTTAATATTATTATTACTATCATAAAAAGATACAAATTTTTTGATTGATTATTATTGATATTATTTTACCAAATAAATAACTATATAAGAATATATTTAAAACATATCGCATAACAACATTAATATTTTCATAATAAATACTAATTATTTATCTAATGTATATAAAATAAATATAGTTAATATAGTTACCAATGAAACATACAAGTTACTGAAATAACAATTAATAATAATATCAAAACTTGTTCGCTTACAAGTTTATGTTTTAATAAATATATGAATAATATAGGTTCGTGAATCCGAGGTCAACCCTACACTTGTTAAATGACGTCATATGTATTTTTACTACAAAATACAGTATGGTGAGTTCATTTGCTCCCTTTTACTCTTTACATTTTTGGGACTGAGAATACATGCGCTGTTTTTACAACTGCTTTATTAAATGCCTTTAAAATCTATATTTTGAAATACATGAGATGCTTTTATAAATGTTTGACAAGATAGACACAAGTAAAACATTCCTCGAATGAATTATTATGCAGACAGAAGTTCTGTGGATTATTATTGAATTAGTTGGACGTTATAATTGCCACTAATTATTGTGAATTTTTCCCTGATTATTATTGCTTGGTAACCTAAGAATTAGAATCAGGTATGGCCCTAATTCACGCGAATCCTAAAGGTAGCTACCGGGTTTAACACCCCCACCCAGAATGTTCACTAGACGGAAGAGCTAGTGGGCGTGGTGTTTAGTACTTCGAAGTTTATATGATTATTATACATACGAGATGTTTTGTTTTGGGGATATTATTATGCGCATTATATGTTAAGGTCGGTTACCAAGCCAAACTTTGAAAGCAATGAAAAGTGAATATTATGTATCGAGAGAATGATTTTATACACAGAATATGTGTATGTTATTTTTGTGCACAAGATATGTGTACGGTTACTAATATTTATGAAAGATGATTTCGCACACAAGAAAGGTGTACTGTATTTAAAATATATCGCATGTACATTACAGGTGGGTATAGGATTCAGGCCCATTTGTACCATGCAGGATTTAAATCTTGTGGTCTATCAAAATGATGATTTTTTATTGTTTTAAGATAAACCTATGAATTCACCAACCTTTTGGTTAACACTTTAAAGAATGTTTATTCTCAGGTATGAAAGAAATCTTCCGCTGTGCATTTGCTCATATTACATGGAGTCGTTCGTGGCATATAGAGGTTAGAACCTCGCAATGGGACCAGCTGTTGAAGACTTCGTCCAGATGGATTAGGACGGGTCATTTCCTTTGGACCATTTCAGGTCGGGCATCGTGGAGTCTAAAAATGTCTTTTGTTTAAATCTAGTATTGATGGGCTAGATTATGATGTATTTATATTCGTACAATGGTTGTATTTGTACTTTTGTAACCACGATGTACCAAAACTAAAAACAGAGACCGTGACGTAATAAAATTTATGTTTCCTCTGTTGGCGTTAACTATAACCTAGGATACTATGTTAAAGTTCACACCACGTCTTGGAAATAGAGGCGGGGGTCGTGACAGACATGGTATCAGAGCTTGGGTTATAGGGAATGTGGACGGCATTAGTATGTCTAGACCTAACCAACTAGGATTGCATTAGTGTGTCCAACCTGTTACCGAGTCAAATTTTTCCGGTCTCTACTATTTTTCGAGTCATATATTATTAGGTTTACTCGTCAGAAATCCTATATGCCATTTTTTAGATGTTGTGTATGTTAAGATGGCATTGTCTAGTTCTGTGGGATCCAACTCTATGACCGCACCTATAGTCATTAGCAACAGTTCGAACAACGACTCTAGAAGGAGTGATTTCAATCTGTACCAACCATTTTGGCAATGATGGATGTGGGTTCGTGAACTTTTAGGTCGATAGAATCAACAAGAGGGAACCTCGTACCATGAGCATAATGTGCCACAGACCATTAATGGCAGGGATGGATTAATGGGTCAACCACAACAGGACACGATTTACACTTTGTTAGCTAGAATGTTTAGGCATGAGGGACGGATTGAGCGACTTCAGGGTACTGTTGACTATTTATACGTTTAAGAGAATCAGGATGGTAATAATTCTCGTTTTAATGAGATTGAGGGAGTACAGTGTACACAGCAGGAGGAGATCGAGTTGTTGAAGTACCGTGTGGATTATTCGTCGACAAGGAATCGTGACCTTGTGACACAAGTGGCAAGTTTGGAAGTTCAGATGAACAAAGTGATTTCGGTGGTTAACACCATTGCGCCACCTTAGATCTACCATTAGTGACTATGAATGTTGATTTTCTAGCTTACACTCTTAAGATTGTTCACTTATTGCGGATATTATAGGATAAGTAATTAATGTATTAGTTGTTTGTATGTATGGATAGAACTAACGGGTAGGTTAAAACCCAATTTTGTAATATTGAAAAGCCGATCTTAATCGATGGCTATTATATTATGATTGTTGGTTCATTTTGTAATATGAACAAATATGCATATATTACTTATAATATATTTATCTCAAGTAATTGAATTGACTTTCTTTTGTTTATTAGAAAATGCCTCCGAAAATAAATCCAAACACGATTGCTAACGCTGAAGCAGAACGCACAGCAAATGCTGCGAATGAAAGGAGACCTGAAGTAGCAAATGCTCAGCAGCGATGCGTTTACAAGCCATTTATGGGTTGTAAGCCTCAGAGTTTTTCAGGAACGGAAGGACCCATAGGGTTAATGAGATGGCTTGAAAAACTAGAATCGGTATTTAAAACTAGTGAGTGCGCGGACAATGATCGAGTGAAGTTTACATCATGTACTCTTTTAGATGGAGCCTTAACCTGGTCGAACTCTTTTGCTAATTTAGTGGGTCTTAATGTTGCGCATAATACTCCATGGGAAGAATTCAAGAAGCAAATAATTGATGAGTATTGCCCGAGGAACGAGATTTAAAGGCTAGAAACCGAGTTGTGGAACTTAAAGTTAGAAGGAACTGATATCGCAAGATATGCTAATCGATTACTTGAGTTAGCTTTAATGTGCCCAACCATGGTCACTCCCGAATATAAGATAATTGAGAGATATATTTGGGGTTTGTTGGAAAACATTCAAGGAAATGTTTTGTCATCAAAACCAGAAATGATCCAGAGTGCTATTCGTATAGCGCATGATTTGATGGCGCAAGTAGTGCAACGTCAACCAATCAATGTTAAGATGGATGTGAAGATTACGACTGAGAAGCGTAAGTGGAATGGGAACCAGGAAGGTAATTCCAAGAAGAAAGGAACTGCCAAGGTTGAGAGTTCGAATAGTAGGTATGCAGGAAGAAACCATATTGTAGCAAGTGCATGAAACATCATTTTGGTGTTTGTACTGTAGTTTGTGATCAATGCAAGAAGCAAGGACATCTTGCAAAGGATTGTAGAGTTCATTTATCAGGGAATAATAAAAGCGATAAGAATAATCAGAATGTTTGTTTTGGATGTGGACAAGCAGGTCATTTCAAGAAAAGGCGAAAAAGGGTGAAACGGCTAAGGGCCGAGCTTTTCAGATCTCAACGAAAGAAGCCCGGGAGGACCCAGAATTAGTCACGGGTACATTCCTCCTCGATAATCGTTTAGCATCTATTTTATTCGATACCGGCTCAGATAAAAGTTTTATAGCTAAGAATTTTAGTGTAGCGATTAATAGGCCTTTAGCTGCCTTAAATACTAGATATGCTGTAGAATTGGCAAATGGTAAGTTGATGAAAGTAGATAAGATTATACGAGGTTGTGTCTTAAATTTGTCAAGCAATCTGTTTGAAGTTCATTTGATGCCCGTTGAGTTAGGAAGTTTCGATGTTGTTGTTGGTATGGACTGGTTGTCTAAAAATCATACGGACATTAATTGTGCGGAAAAATTTATTCGTATACCTCTTAAGAGTGGTGAGGAATTAGTAATCCAAGGAGATAGGAGCAATGTGAACGTTAATATTATTTCTTGTATGAGAGCTCAAAGATATATAATGAAGGGATATCCTTCTATTTTCGTGCACGTGAAAGAACTCAAAACCAAAGAGATTGGATTGGAGAATGTTCCAGTTGTTCGAGAGTTTCCTCATGTATTTCCAGAAGATTTTACCTCTGCGTAGACAAGTTGAATTCCAGATTGATTTAATTCCCGGAGCCGTGCCAGTTGCCAAATCGCCTTATCGACTAGCTCCTTCAGAACTACAAGAATTATCAAATCAACTCCAAGAACTATTAGAAAAAGGATTCATTCGACCTAGTGTTTCTCCGTGGGGTAGTTCAATTTTGTTTGTCAAGAAGAAGGACGGATCTTTTAGACTATTTATTGACTATCAAGAGCTGAATAAGCCTACAATCAAGAATCGCTACCCGCTACCAAGGATAGACGATCTATTTGACCAACTGCAAGGATCAAGCATATATTCCAAGATTGATCTGAGGTCAGGGTACCATCAGTTGAGAGTCAAAGAGGATGATGTGCCTAAGACAGCATTCAGAACACGCTATGGCCATTACAAATTTTAGTGATGCCATTTGGTTTAACCAATGCACCTGTAATATTTATGGATCTGATGAACATAGTGTGAAAGTCGTATCTAGATAAATTTATCATAGTGTTTATCAATGATATTTTGATCTACTCAAAGGATAAGGATGAGCACGAGTAACATTTGAGATTAGTTCTTCAACTTTTGGAAAAAGAGCAATTATATGCTAAATTTTTGAAGTGTGGATTTTGGCTAGATTCAGTCTAATTTTTGGGTCATGTGATTAATAGAGAAGGTATCCATATTGATCCTACAAAGATTGAGCCATTAAGAATTGGGAAGTGCCTAAGAATCCATCTCAAATCTGTCAATTTCTAGGACTTGATGGATATTATAAAAGATTTATTCAGAATCTCTCCAAGATAGCACGACCATTAATTGCATTGACACACAAGAATGAGAAATTTGAATGGTCTACAGAACAGGAGTCTGCTTTTCAAATGTTGAAACAAAAGTTAACTACTGCACCTATACTATCACTTCCGGATGGTAATGAAGATTTTCTAGTTTATTATGATGCGTCTTGACAAGGGTTGGGATGTGTTTTAATGCAACGACAGAAGGTCATTGCGTACGCATCTCGTCAACTGAAGAAACATGAGCAGAATTATACAACTCATGATTTGTAGTTAGGAGCCGTTGTGTTTGCATTGAAAATATGACGACATTATTTATATGGAACCAAGTGTACCATATATACGGATCACAAGAGTCTTCAACATATATTTGACCAAAAACAACTAAACATGAGACAAAGACGTTGGGTAGAGCTTATAAACGATTACGATTGTGATATTCGATATCATCCAGGGAAAGCAAACATTGTAGCTGATGCATTGTCGCAAAGAAAGGGTTAAGCCTTTGAGATTTAGGTCATTGAATATGACTATTCAGACAAACCTTATGTCTCATATTCAAAATGCACAAATGGAAGCTATGAAGGAAGAGAATATGAAAAAGTAAGGAATTAGTGAGAAAGATAAGAAGTTTGAGATTAAGAGTGACGTAACCCGATATTTTGCAGACATAATTTGGATTCCAAAGTTTGGTGGATTGAGAGAGCTTGTGTTGGATGAAGCACACAAGACGAGATATTCAATTCATCTAGGGTCTGGGAAAATGTATCATGACCTAAAGGAATTTTATTGGTGGTCGAACATGAAGGCTGAGATTGCAACTTATGTAGGGAAGTGCTTAGCATGTTCGAAGGTCAAGGCTGAAAATCAAAAACCATCAGGGTTATTACAGCAACCTGAGATTCCCGAATGGAAATGGGAAAGGATCAAAATGGATTTCATCACGAAACTACCAAAGATTGCGAATGGTTATGACACCATTTGGGTAGTAGTTGATCGTCTTACGAAATCTGCACATTTCTTGCCAATGAAAGAAACCAACAAAATGGAAAATTTGGCAAGCTTGTGTAATGACCCGGAAAATTTTGACTAATTTTAAACCAAACTCTCGATACGATTTAATATTTTTGGACACGATAAGAAAAGTCTGTCAGGTTGAGTCTCAAAAATTTTGAACTGTTTCATATATTTAATTGACCTTCGACTGTCCCCGACGACTCACGATACGATTAATTGTAAATATATATGCATATACTTAATGTGTTTGTATATATATATATATATATATATATATATATATATATATATATATATATATATATATATATGTGTGTGTGTGTGTGTGTATATAATAATATGAAATATTATATATTATAAATTGTTAGAATTAATTATGTAAAATAATAATAATATAAATAATAATTATTTAAATATATATATATATATATATATATATATATATATATATATATATATATATATATACATAATTTTGAAGTTATTTATTAATCGACGGTAACGCTCAATTGTCATTCGATTGATAGTAAATGAGTTAAAAATGAACTTATGTGATTTTAAAATAAACGGTGATCCGAAAATGAATTTTATAAATTATAGGCTTATTAATGATATATTTAGAAGTTATTTGATAAAATTTAACACTAACTATATTTTACTTGGGGTTGAGAGTGTATAGTTAATTTAATTTTTATTTAATAGTTAATGACCGAATTTTATGCCATAATGACTTAAATAAATAAAGATAATTATTGTAAAAATTTGGGATTTTTCGGAATACTTTTATCCGCCACTAATTATCAACGGAGTACGAAATAATGCCTCTAATAAAACTATCGGCAAAAATAATAGTTAATTTACCCGTGACTTGTGAATAATTAGTCTTGCGTGTTCTTAAATTCAACATCACCTTTTGATTAATAATTGAACGTAATATCTTACTTTATTTGTTACCAGTCTCAATCTCTATCTAATCACTTCTTTTCTTTATCTAAAATATTATCATTGCATACATAAATATATACATTATACATGCAAAAGCTACTACTTTCTTGTTATTTTAAAAACCGAGACAAAGCATAAACCCACTTTAAACTAACACCATCACTTCTCACAACCACCTTATTCTCCTTCTTCAATCCATGACCACCAAACACCATCACTTACGAATATGCTGCTTCTATGTATTGCTAGGTTGTTTACTACTATTCGGTTAAGGCTACTGCAACAACCTGTATCCTTTTGAATAATCAAACCGCCACCCCACAATCCTACCATCGTGAACACCCACTCACACACTTGACCTCAATCACCACAAATCACCATCAACATACTATACACATATAAATCATGATCCCTATACCACACTTTCTTCCTGCAAAAACTTAAACGAGGTATTCAAATACTGTGCACACTACTTACATGTATCAACATAGAAAATTGTAAAGAAACCTACCATGAACACTCGTTATGCAATTACTACGAAATTACTACTAGAACAAGCAGGAGCACTATATGAGGAGTAGGTTCCTAAATCACAGTGGTAGCATAAAAAATAAATGAATATGAACTAAATGTTCATTTTACACAGCATGATTATAGTATTATACACATATCATAATCCATAAACCATACCTTCTTCCCACACTCTCTATCAAACCGTCACTTGAAATCTTCACACTCAAACATCGGCACCTTCATTGTTTTACGACTGCTACTCGAACCAGGCTACATGATAGTATTCTTATAATTACAACTTGCTGCTATGTATGTGTTTTACTACAGCTGTTATACATTTTCTTGCTCAACACAATCAAATAATACTAAATACAGTATATATTTACAGCTTTTAAAATATCAAAATCATAAACAATTATATTTTCTTGATCAAGTCATACATGAAGCTATATTAGTTATGTTTCAGCCAAACCCAACCCACCTCCAATCAACACCCTGCAAACTACCATGAACCACTGTAAATTACTACTACTATTATAAATCAACAAGTCCACTTTTGATACCATTAAATTATTCATGTTTGCTGAACCACTCATCAAGAAACCATCATAAGATCATAAGTGATTCTATGTTCTTGCTATAAATTGAAGCACTACAACAAATTTACACAATAAATCCTCAAACGAATTACCATTACTTTTAAACAAATCAAACCATTGTTACTGTTGATCATCTACTTGCTTAATAACCTGCAACTGATAAATGATGATGATAGAAAATAATGATAAACATATTGATAAACCTGTTTATTCCTGTTCGATTACACCACAACCAGTTAATTCCCGTTTCCTGTTTGAACACACTCAATCCAAAAACCATAAATTACTGTACGAGTTCAATCCAATTAAAAGAACATAATATATATAAACGAATGAAGAAATTAAGAGTATCGATGAACCAATTACCCACTTGATCAATTGTTGAACCGATTACATAATCAATTCATGAAGGATGATGATTAACTATGAGAATAAAGACTGATAATGATGATTGAACGAGAATGATGATGAATCGATGATCTACTATACATTGAAAGATTGTTTCTTGATCGATTTAATTATGAATCGAAGAAACCTTTAGCTGTGATATTCTTCTGCGTTTGGATTCTGCTAACCTCGATCTGTTTTGAAGCCGCCAACAAAACCCCTAATTTCTTTTATTAGGTATAATTATAATTATCAATATATTATTCTAATTCTAATTATTATTATTATTATTATTATTATTATTATTATTATTATTATTATTATTATTATTATTATTACTATTACTATTACTATTACTATTACTATTACTATTACTATTACTATTATTATTATTATTATTATTATTATTATTATTATTATTATTATTATTATTATTATTATTATTAACATTAGTATTAGTATTATCATTAAGAGTAGGATTAATATTATTATTATTATTAAAAAATATTATTTTTATTCAAACCTATCATTTTTATTTTATCAGTATTATTAAAATTATCATTTTAATTAAAATTATTATTATTAACATTATTATTATTTTTAACATTGTTATTATTAAATTATCATTTTTATTATTATTAACATAAAATTATTATTACTATTGTAGTATTATTATAAATATTATTTGCAAACAAAAGAAATTTATATAAAAAAATATTTATTACATAAGTGTACTAATATTACTTAGTATTATGATATAATATTATTTATATTGATATAACGTAACTAAATTATATATCAAATAAGCATTTTAAAATATTATAACTATTAATAAAATTATATATAAATATTAATCTTAATACTTAACTAAATATATATAAGTTTGCTCGATTACGATTATATGTTTTAATATATATATGAATGATATAGGTTCGTGAATCCGATGCCAACCGTGCATTGTTCAGTTCAGTCGTATACATATTTTTACTACAAAATATCGTATCGTGAGTTCATTTGATTCCCTTTTACTCTTTATATTTTTGAGACAGAGAATACATGCGCTATTTTTACAACTATTTTATTAAATGCCTTTGAAATCTATATTTTTGGACTAAGAATATATGAGAAGCTTTTATAAATGTTTGACGAAATAGACACAAGCAAAACATTCCTCGAATGAATTATTATACAGACGAGAGGTTTTGTTAATTATTATATCTGAATTAGTTGGACGTTATAATTGCCACTAATTGATGTGAATATTTTCCCCTGATTATTATAGCTTGGTGATGTGTGCGAGGTGTACTAGGAAATAGTATTATTTTTATAACGAAATACTATTAAATACGATACAATTTTACACAAGATATTTATTTATTTATAGAATGGATATACCTAAACCTTGCTACAACACTTATAGGCAGTGTACCTAATCGTACAGTAGTGTAGTTTTTAGTAAGTTCGGTTCGTTCCACAGGGATCTTTTAAACAAGCTTAACGCTATATTTTTAAAAACTATATTTGTAAAAATACAAAAATATATATAAGTAGTATTATTATAAAAGGGGGTTTTTACCGTTTAATGACCGGTTTGTCGATTTTAAAACTTTAGTCGTAGTTAAAACCTAATGTAAAATATTAATTATATAAAAGACTTAATTTAAAACGTAAATTAAATGACGATAATGAAATTGCGATAATAAAAGTGCGATAAAAGAAAATTGCGATAATTAAAAAGTACGATAAATAAAAGTGCAATTAATGACAATAAATAAAAGTGCAATAATTAGAAGTGCAATTAAATATGAAAATGAAAGAATTATGCTTATTTAAACTTCCGTAATCATGATGTTTGACGTGTTGATTTTAGTTTATTCCCATTGGTTAATTGTCCTTTGTCCTGGATTATTTAATATGTTCGTCTGGGTTTTGTCCATAACAGTCCATCAGTCATAAATATAAAGTGCGAGTGTCCTCGTCAAATTATCCTTATATCCGAAGTCAAATATTCCAACTAATTAGGGACTTAAACTGTAACAAGGTTTTAATACTTTGTTAACAATTAAGCCAAGTGTCCTTGTACATAATTCACCCCTGTTTTAATAATTCCATTAACTATTAATCCATTCCCGTGTCCGGTTAAATGAACGATTATTCGTACATATAAATATCCCGCCCATCGTGTCCGATCAAGTGTATATGGTTATTTATAGGTACGTCCAATTGTAAATCTTTATATTAAATTAACAAACTATCATTTAATTAAACAAATATAAAGCCCATTAATAGCCCATAGTCTAATTTCCACAAGTGTCGTTGTTTTGTCCAAACCACAATTATGGTACAAAGCCCAATTACCCAATTTTAAATATTTTAGCCCAACATCATGATTACTTCATCTTAAATAAGCATAATAATAAATTAGCTACGAGACATTAAATTAAAAATAACATTAACCATAACTTACAGTGATTAAAAATAGCGTAGCGTTACACGGACAGAATTTCGACTTATACTCTTACAACATTCGCTAACATACCCTTATTATTAGAATTTAAAATTAAAATTAAAATTTAAAATATAATATATATATATATATATATATATATATATATATATATATATATATATATATATATATATATATATATATATATATATATATATATATATATATATATATATATATATATACGTGCGATAGATAGAGGAAAGATGAAGGATATCTAAACTGAGCCAAAACACGCGAATTTATAGGGGTGTGACCTATCACCTACTGCCATGCGATCGCATGGAATTTGTTCTTCCAGGCCATGTGATCGCATGGCCAGCTTTTCCAGGTCACATGTCTTTGTTTGCATTCTGCCGGCGATTTATATAAATATATATAATATATAAATAATTTTAAGAATTATTTAAATATTATATTTGTTATAATTCGGTAGGCTTATAACTACCTTTTTAGTGGTTCTTGACTGTAGAAGGTATATAGAGATAGAGATACTGTAAAACGGAGAAAACAAGGGTTGAACAAAAGGTATGAGTAATTGGTTTTTTATTTATAGGAAAATGTACAATAAGAGTTTGGTGGCATTTGGAATCTATAGAGAGAGAGTGTGTTAACCAAAATAATACCTCTCATAAACTCTAACACAACACACCTATTTATACTCAAAAAAATATACTATGCAATATATAAAATAATAATAAAATTATCATCCAATTATTACTTTTATAACACTCCCCCTTGGATGACAATTTTATTAGAGAATAACTAGTACCGCCTCGTTAAAAACCTTGCTAAAGAAAACCCAGTGGGAAAAAACTTTAGCTAAGGAAAAAGAGTGCAGCATGGAGTTGACTCCCCCTCAAGTAGACATCGCTTCAGTTGTTACATCTTTTGAACATGTCTCATGCCAATGTTGTGAACGTGTGTTCTGAAAATAGCAGTTGGAAGTGCTTTCGTGAAAAGATCAGCAGAGTTTTTGCTGGACTGCACATATCTCATTTCAATCTGGTTGTCCTTAATGAGATTTTGAGTGTATGAGAAGAATCTAGGAGGTATGTGTTTTGTTCGGTCACTTTTGATATACCCTTCTTTCATCTGTGCTATGCAAGCTGCATTATCTTCATAGATAGTTGTTGGACTTTTATCGCGTTCTAGTCCACAAGAATCAGTAATGAATTGTGTCATTGATCTCAACCAAAAACATTCTCGAGTAGCTTCATGTAATGCAATCACTTCAGCATGATTTGATGATGTTGCAACAAGTGTTTGTTTTTGAGAACGCCATGATATTGCAGTACCTCCATTTAGGAATATATATCCATTTTGAGATTTAGCTTTATGTGGATCAGATAAATAACCTGCATCTGCATAACCAACCAAATCTTGTTTTGATTCGTTAGAATAAAATAATCCTAAATCAGTAGTTCCTCGAAGGTATCAAAATATGTGTTTGATCCCATTCCAGTGTCTTTTGGTAGGGGCTGAGCTGAACCTTGCCAACAAATTAACTGCAAAAGAAATGTCAGGTCTTGTACAATTTGTAAGATACATAAGAGCTCCAATTGCACTAAGATATGGTACTTCTGGTCCCAGGATATCTTCATGATCTTCACAGGGACGAAATGGATCAGTGTCAACATTAAGTGATCTAACAACCATAGGAGTACTTAATGGTTTTGCCTTGTCCATATTAAAACGTTTTAAAATCTTTTCAGTATATGTTGTTTGATGTACAAGTAAACCATTAGGCATATGTTCAATTTGTAAACCAAGGCAATACTTGGTTTTTCCGAGATCTTTCATTTCAAATTCTTTCTTTAGAAGTTGAATGGCTTCATGGATCTCTTTATTTGTACCTATGATATTAAGATCATCAACATAAACAGCTATGATCACATATCCAGATGTTGTTTTCTTAATGAAAACACATGGGCAAATAAGATTATTGGTATACCCTTTGCTTATCAAGTAATCACTTAATCGTTTATACCACATGCGACCCGATTGTTTCAACCCATATAAAGATCTTTGTAATTTAATTGAGTACATTTCTTTGGGTTTTGCATTGGATGATTCCGATACCTTAAATCCTTCAGGTATCTTCATATATATATCACTATCAAGTGATCCATATAAATAAGCAGTAACAACATCCATGAGATGCATTTCTAAATTTTTAGAAACTGCCAGGCTGATTAAGTATCTAAAAGTAATTGCATCCATAACAGGAGAATACGTTTCCTCATAATCAATTCCTGGTCTTTGAGAAAAACCTTGAGCTACAAGTCTAGCTTTATACCTTGTAATTTCATTTTTCTCATTTCTTTTTCGCACAAAAATCCATCTATACCCCACAGGTTTCACATCTTTAGGTGTGAGCAAAATAGATCCGAAAACTTTTCTTTTATTGAGCGATTCAATTTCAGCTCGTATTGCTCCTTTCCAATGATCCCAATCATGTCTATTTTGACATTCCACGACAGATTTTGGTTCTGGATCATCATCATCATTCATGATGTAATATGCAACATTATATGAAAATATCTCATCAAGATTTTTCATTTCATTCCGGTTCCATACTATTTTTTGAATGTGCATAATTGATTGCAATTTCTGTATTGACATCATCAATCTCCTCTGAAGAAGGAGTATTGATTTGTGGTTCTTCTTGAACACTTTCTTTTACCTCATTATCAGCTGATTTTCTTTTTCGAGGATTTTTATCTTTGGAACCAATTGGTCTACCACGTTTCAGGCGTGGCAAAGACTCATGAGTGATTTTATTGTCAGCTTTTGGAATTTCAATTCGAGCTGGAGCATTTACTGCTGGTATATATGATTTAGTCACTCTTTTTGTATCTGTAAATGCATCAGGCAATTTATTCGCAAGTTCTTGCATATGCATTATTTTTTGAACTTCGGTCTCGCATTCTTTTGTACGAGGATCAAGATACATTAATTGAGGTTCATACCATGAAACATCATTTTCTTTATTTTTTATTTCTCCCCCTAATCTAGGGAACAATGTTTCATTAAAGTGACAATCAGCAAAACGTGCTGTAAAAACATCACCCGTCATGGGTTCAATATATCTTATGATTGAAGATGTTTCGTATCCAACATATATTCCCATCCTTCTTTGAGGACCCATTTTAGTGCGTTGTGGTGGTGCGATAGGAACATAAACCGCACAACCAAATGTTCTAAGATGGGAAATATTTGGCTGATGGCCAAAAGCAAGTTGTAAAGGAGAATATGTATGACTTGCACTTGGTCTAATGCGAATTAATGATGCAGCATGTAAAATTGCATGACCCCATACCGATACTGGGAGTTTTGTTCTCATTATCAATGGTCTAGCTATTAACTGCAACCGTTTAATTAGTGATTCAGCTAAACCATTTTGTGTATGCACATGAGCAACAGGATGTTCAACAACAATCCCAATAGACATGCAAAAATCATTAAATGCTTGAGATGTAAACTCACCAGCATTATCCAGCCTTACCCTTTTAATAGTATAATCAGGGAAATGTGCTCTCAATTTAATAATTTGAGCAAGAAATTTTGCAAATGCCATGTTTCTACTTGATAATAGACAAACATGAGACCATCTACTAGATGCGTCTATTAGGACCATAAAATATCTAAATGGTCCACATGGTGGATGAATTGGTCCACATATATCACCTTGAATTCTTTCAAGAAACATTGGTGATTCTTTTTCAACCTTAAGAGGTGATGGTCTTATTATCAATTTTCCAAGTGAGCATGATGTACATGGGATAAGTGCATCATGAGGGATCCTTTGATCCGCCAATGGATGTCCATGTGTATTTTGTATTATTCTTTTCATCATTGTTGATCCTGGGTGGCCTAATCTCTCATGCCACAAACTGATCATTATAGGATCACATGATTTT
Organism: Rutidosis leptorrhynchoides; assembly: GCF_046630445.1. Lineage (NCBI taxonomy): Eukaryota > Viridiplantae > Streptophyta > Magnoliopsida > Asterales > Asteraceae > Rutidosis > Rutidosis leptorrhynchoides. The sequence continues at coordinate 111,454,839 of NC_092341.1, forward strand.
TCTTTAACTACCACATTTACTTCAGGTACATTTATATGTGTATAATGTAAACCAGAATGAAGTCTTGGTAGTTTTTCAATTACACGATTCTTATCAGTGATACTTAAATATTTTTCATTTTCTGTTGTCACTGACTGATAATCATATCCATTTTGGTATATGTCGGAGAAACTTAACAAATTTCTCTTTGACATGGGAGAAAATAAGGTGTTATTTATCAGAAAATTCGTACCATTTGGTAACATGAATTTTGCCTTTCCCATTCCTTTTATTAAGTCCACAGGACCTGATATAGTATGTATAGTTCCTTCCGTTGCTTTCAAGTCTGTGAAATACTTTTTAGATTTGAGTATGGTGTGAGTGGCACCACTGTCTGCAATACAAATATCTCCACCATTTGATTGATTTTTTACTCCGGCAGTATACATCATGAACTTCAAAAAAAATATGAGAAACAAATAATGAGTACATAATTCATCAATATATTACATTCAAAACATGTTACAAACGATAGCACATAATAAGGAAATATGTAGTAAACTAGATATGGTGTAGATTGAAAATCTACAACCATTTATTTAACGAGAACATATAATAGGATATCTATATATATAGATATTAGAAATTTATTCATTAAAGTAGTCACAAGTTGGCTCAGTGATTTTTGTATCAAGGTCATCCACAAGATTTGCTTCTTTTCTTTTTCCCTTTAGGGATTCTTGATACCGATTAACAGAATGCTGATTTGTTCGGCAGTTTTTAGACCAGTGGCCAATTTTACCACATCGGTAACAAGAATCTTCAACATTCTTTGAAGAGCCTTCTTCAACATTGTGATTTGTGGGATTGTATGGTGTTTGGATTTTATAATTTTGTGGATTATTATTACTTTGTCCACGACTACGACCACCACGACCACGACCACCACCACGACCATTACCATAAGGGTGATTTCGAACATAGTTATGATTTTTATTATTGTTATAATTTCCATGATGATGGTTTTGGCCAATATGGCTACGACCTTGTCCACGCCCTCGTCCATGTGCATTTCTTCTTTTATTATTATTATTATTGTTAATAGCATTAGCTTCAGTAAATGCTAGCGCACCGGTAGGACGAGATTCTTGATTTTTCATCAGTAATTCTTTATTAACTTCTGCAACTAAGAGATAAGTTTGAAGTTTGGAAAAAGTTTTATAATTCTGCAATCTTAAATTTTCTTGCACAGTTATGTTTGCAGAATGCATTGTGGAGAAAGTTTTCTCCATCATATCAGCATCACTTATTTCTTGACCACAGAATTGAAGCTTTGAACGGATCTTGAACATGGCCGAGCTGTATTCACTTACCTTTTTGAAATCTTGGAACCTTAGATTTCTCCATTCTTCCCTCGCAGCCGGGAGTAATATTTCCTTTTGATTATCGAATCTACTCTTGATACTTTCCCATAAAACATGTGGATCTTTGATAGTGAGAAACATATGTTTTAAGGTGGTATCAATATGTTTGCGAATAAAAGCAATTGATTTTAATTTATCTTGATCGGAACAAGTATTATTTTCTTTTAAAGTTTCTAGAATACCCAATGATCCAAGATTTATTTCTACGTCCATAACCCATGATGTGTAGTTTGTTCCCGATACGTCTAGGGCATCAAACTCAAGCTTTGATAAGTTTGACATTTTCTATTTTCAGAAAGATGAACAACATAAATCATAATCATAATCATAATCATAATAATTTTTTTTTTCATAGACAAATAACAACATGAAATTAGAATTAGTTTAGATTCATAAGTAGCAAACAAATGAATAATGGTATGATTACAAATAATAATATCATAAGAGAATATAGGTTCATATTATATTATTAATGATATTATTATAATATATATTAAGTTATAATATATATCATTATAATATATTTTTCTTATTTTAACCTTTAAGATTTACTTTTAATAAAAATACAAACTACTTTTTCTATTTTTAACTTTTAAGATTTACTTTTAATAAAAATACAAACTACTTTTTCTATTTTAACTTTTAAGATTTACTTTTAATAAAAATACAAACTACTTTTTCTATTTTAACTTTTAAGATTTACTTTTAATAAAAATACAAACTACTTTTTTTTTATTTTAACTTTTAAGATTATAAATTTAAGAATAAACATTAGTATGCATGAAATAAATAATGATTAATTTCATAAGTAATCATAAATGTTAGATAACATATAAAGACCCCATCGTATTCGTATTGATCGGAATTAATCTCGACCCATGGTACCGTGTTGTCAAATGACGTGTTGCGTACATAAAGTACCGTGTTGTCAAATGACGTGTTGCGTACAATCATGAGGTCTTATTAACATAAATATAAATGTTAGTGAAGTTAATAAGAGTTAGATTACAGAAAATATAATTCAGGCGGTATAACCGGCCATATATAACATAAATATAAATGTTAGTAAACATAACTGTAAATGTTAGTATACATAAATAAATGTTAGATAACATAAATGTAAATGTTAGTATACATAAATAAATGTTAGATAACATAAATGTAAATGTTAGTATACATAAATAAATGTTAGATAACATAAATGTAAATGTTAGTATACTTAAATAAATGTTAGATAACATAAATGTAAATTAGGCGACAGTGTCGACCATATATCATTTAGGTGGTATAACCGACCATATATTAGTTAGGTGGCAGAGCCAACCATATTTAGTATAAATGTTGAGATAATCGTGCTGATAACGTGTTATAATTCGGTAGGCTTATAACTACCTTTTTAGTGGTTCTTGACTGTAGAAGGTATATAGAGATAGAGATACTGTAAAACGGAGAAAACAAGGGTTGAACAAAAGGTATGAGTAATTGGTTTTTTATTTATAGGAAAATGTACAATGAGAGTTTGGTGGCATTTGGAATCTATAGAGAGAGAGTGTGTTAACCAAAATAATACCTCTCATAAACTCTAACACAACATACCTATTTATACTCAAAAAAATATACTATGCAATATATAAAATAATAATAAAATTATCATCCAATTATTACTTTTATAACAATATTATATTTATGTGCATAGTTGACTTGTAATTTTTAGTCCGTTGCGTCGAGCGTTGAGAGTTGACTCTGGTCCCGGTTCCGGATTTTCGAACGTCCTTGCGTACAATTTAATATCTTGTATTTTGCGTTTCGCATCTTGTACTCTTGTAATTTTGAGACGTTTCTTATCAATAATTGGAACTACTTTGATTGTATTTTGTACTTTTGAGCTTTTTGGTCATTTGCGTCTTCAATTCGTCGAATCTGTCTTTTGTCTTCACCTTTTATTATTTAAACGAATATCACTTGTAAATAGAACAATTACAACTAAAAGCTTGTCTTTTTTGAGGGATAATGCTATGAAATATATGTTCGTTTTTAGTATTATCACTTGGTAACCTAAGAATTAGGAAACAGGTATGGCCCCTAATTCACGTGAATCCTAAAGGTAGCTACCGGTTTAACACCCCCACCCAGAATGTTCACTAGATGGAAGAGCTAGTTGGTGTGGTGTTTAGTACTTCGAAGTTTATATATTTATTACAGACTAAAAGTTATATATCGAGAGAATGATTTTTATACACAGGTTATGTGTATGATATTTTGTACACGAGATATGTGTATGGTTATTAAGCATTTTGAAAAACGATTTCATACACGAGAAATGTGTACTGTATTTAAAGGAAATCACATGTACATTACAGGTGGGTGTAGGATTCGGGTCCATTTGTACCATGCACATTTAAATCTTGTGGTCTATCAAAATTACTGAATTTTATTGTTTAGGATAAACTTATGAACTCACCAACCTTTTGGTTGACACTTTTAAAACATGTTTATTCTCAGGTCTGAAAGAAATCTTCCGCTCTGCATTTTCTCATTTTAAAGATATTACATGGAGTCGTTCATGGCATATAGAGTTCAGTACCTTACAATGGGACCAGCTGTTGAAGACTTCGTCCAGATGGATTTGGACAGGTCATCTCAGGTGGTATCAGAGTAGGGGTCTTAGTGAACCAGGTATTGCATTAGTGTGTCTAACTGATAGTTGTTAGAATGCATTAGTGAGTCTGGACTTCGACCAAGTAGTTGTTAGGATACATTAATGAGTCTAGACTTGGACTTTGTCTGCATGTCAAAATTTTTGCATATCATTCCATGTCAAAAAATATCTACTTATCATTTTCAGTCTTGACACGTCTTATTGCAATTATTGCATAGATGGTGTACAGACGAATTCATATTCCATCACATTAGATCTTGTCTGACACGTTTTCTTAATTCCCTCCATAATCTACGGGATATATGTACTATATATAGGTATTAGGTATTCTATGTAATTAGAATATCATCCGATATTCAAAAATCATTTCATATTGAAAATCCTTTATCTGACTGTACAAGATGGAACTCGCAACTAGTTCAAATTCCTCGGATTCCGATAGCTATTCCGATATGGATTTCGACTTGAGCTCCGAAAGCAGTATAACCGGAATGGATCAACCAATCAGCCATCATCAATTCTGGATGAATTGGGAATAGGTTCGTAGTCAACTTAATCAATGGAGACGAGAAGAAGGTGATCCCTTCCACCAACCGGATTCACCTCTTAGTAAAGAACCTGAAGCATTTACCGGCGAACCAGTTCGAAACACCATTTTCACCCTCATTTTCAGGATATCTCACAACGATTATGAAATATCTACTATTCTAAATCTTATTCATCCGCTCATTCCAACCGCCAATCATCCCGGAATAATCGAAGAAGTCAACGAGCTTCGCGCCCGATTAACAACTTTGGAGAATATGGTGCAAAGATTACAAGCACCAACAGAATCACCGTCATCAACAACTGTACCACCAAAAAAACACGCCTCAACATCACATTTTATACCTCGAGCATAATCTTCGTTCTACATCTTGTTCTACATCAATTTTCTTCATTCTACATCTTATTCTACATCAATTTTCTTCGTTCTACATCGATTATTTTCATTCTACATATCGTTCTACATCATTTATCTTCGTTCTACATGGCCATTATGTAATCTCTAATGTTTTAGAGATTATGTATTCTAGTTCTAACGGTTAATCAAATGAGTTTAATATTATATTGACTCATTAAATCCATGATTACATATAAAGAAAATATATATGTACATATATTTTCATAAAAATTGAAATTAAAAATTCTTTTGTACAAACTGTTAATGGTGAAAATATTTTAACGGGTAGGTAATACCCTAGAAATATTTAGATCTCACATTAACATGTTACACTGTACATTCTTCAAATCCGATTCAACAGTCATTTACTATCCTACATACAACCACAGATATACGTATTCGTTCACCAAAGAATAACCATTTTCAGTTCAAGTAAAATAATGAATAAAATAAAATTGATTAGTAACCAATTAATTAACTACGTAAAATTTCTTCATCATCTTCTAATCTTAAATATTTTAAATTCTAAGATTATATATTGGACTATTGGACTACTAACATTGGACTACTAACCTTGAACAAGTAAAAAGTATTAAAAGAGTAGGAAATATAAATTGTAATACATTTTGATTTAAAAGAACATTAATAAGCTACATCTTCTACAGTTAAACATTTCCTCAAGTTTGCCACTTGATTTAATATTAAACAATCTTTTGTATCTTGACGATTACAAACTTCACTCAAATCCTTCGAAACTCTTGAAAACACCTCGGATTGATAACCATTAATTCAAATATGGTGACATTGAATGCTGATGAAGAAGCAAAAGTTTTAGATGGTCTTAATGACCAAAAGTTTGATGATAAAGAATGAAGTGTTGGAAACACTCAATAGCAAATTGGTACCGGAAAATGGATTGAGCAAACCTTGAAGGAGACTGCGGACAAATCACAAAAACTATACATGTACTTAATGAATCCAGATGATTCAGTATCTGCTAAAATCTTTAGCGAATATCTTACTACTACTTATTCTAAATTCTTGCGGAAAAATTTTATTCAGCGTCTTTTAAGCTTAGAAACTCTAAAAATATCATCGTATCTTTTGTTATAGATATCTTCGATATTTCTGAAGTTACCTTCATAAATATGTTCGTCCGAAATTATCTATCTCCTTGTGCTATCTATGTTACATCATAGAAGAAACTATTTTAGTTTCTAAATTTCTTTAAAATTCGAGTTTGAATTATGAATGGTTTTTGGAGAAGTGTAGAGAATTGAAGCATGAGTTAGTATAATATAATGGTGCTTGGCCAACGTGATTATATTACAGTAAGTCATGCTGAGTTTCTTATAGAACGTGATAAAGGTTTACAGATCATACCCTTATCATGAACCATGTTACATAACTCTTTCATTCTATTTAACCTCTAAACATATCAAGAACATAATTTCTTGATAGTTCTATCTTTTCGTGAATTCTGTTAATTTACCAAATCAAATCGTGCTATTATGTTTCTCTCTGCTTAGAATATTATAATCATTCAAAAATCTATACCTACGAATTCTGGACCATTATTCACTTGACTTGAAGTCGGGAAGAGGAAATAAAAGCATGGAACTCCGAAATATAAGGAAAAGTATAAAGCCCAACAATAACACAGAAATTACAAACCGTGTATATCAATGCCTATAACAATATAAAGATACGGGAAAAAAAAACTATAACCCCAAGGTAATAGTAGAAGTAAACAGATTCCTTCGGTGAAAGATAGAAAAGAAGAATGACGGTAAGTATGGTTAATATAGTAGCAAGGATCAATATAGGAGTAAGCATCTGGACGGATCTTGTGAAAGTATGATTTGAGAAAGAAAGTATAGGAGTGGTGAAAATAATGAAACGGAAGAAGCTAATTTATAACAAGATATCAGGCATAGCAATCAAGGAAGGTTATCGCATTTAATTAAATAGAATACTAATTTCCTTAATTACCGAAGAATCAAATCTTATATAGATTTCGAAGATTATCTCTAAATTCCTTAAATTCTGGAAATCCACCGTGACTACGTCGAAAGTTAAATCTCTATCTCAATCTTCTGTGATAGCTTCACTCGTATGCATTGAATAATCGGATTGTTTTATCTGTATTACTCAATAGTGATAAAATTCTATTTTATCAATTCATATTATTCATGAAAACATATTTATTGTTAACCATGACAACCACACTCAAATTTCGGGACGAAATTTCTTTAACGGGTTGGTACTGTAATGACCCGGAAAATTTCGACTAGTTTTAAACCAAACTCTCGATACGATTTAATATTTTTGGACACGATAAGAAAAGTCTGTCAGGTTGAGTCTCAAAAATTTTGAACTGTTTCATATATTTAATTGACCTTCGACTATTCCCGACGACTCACAATACGATTACTTGTAAATAGATATTCATATATTTAATGTATATATATATATATATATATATATATATATATATATATATATATATATATATATATATATATATATATGTATATAATAATATGAAATATGAAATATTATAAATTGTTAGAATTAATTATGTAAAATAATAATAATATAAATAATAATTATTTAAAAATATCTATATATATAAATATAGTATATAGAATATATATACATAATTTCGAAGTTATTTATTAAACGACGGTAACGCTCAATTGTCATTCGATTGATAGTAAACGAGTTAAAAAGGAACTTATGTGATTTTAAAATAAACGGTGATCCAAAAATGAGTTTTATAAATTATAGGCTTATTAATAATATATTTAGAAGTTATTTGATAAATTTTAACACTAACTATATTTTACTTGGGGTTGAGAGTGTATAGTTAATTTAATTTTTATTTAATAGTTAATGACCGAATTTTATGCCATAATGACTTAAATAAATAAAGATAATTATTGTAAAAATTTGGGATTTTTTGGAATACTTTTATCTGCCACTAATTATCAACGGAGTACCAAAATAATGCCTCTAATAAAACTATCGGCAGAAATAATAGTTAATTTACCCGTGACTTGTGAATAATTAGTCTTGTGTGTTCTTAAATTCAACATATACTGTGTTCTTAAATTCAACATCACCTTTTGATTAATAATTGAACGTACTATCTTACTTTATTTGTTACCAGTCTCAATCTCTATCTAATCACTTCTTTTCTTTATCTAAAATATTATCATTGCATACATTGCATACATAAATATATATATTATATATGCATAAGCTACTACTTTCTTGTTAATTTGAAAAACTGAGACAAAGCATAAACCCACTTTAAACTAACACCATCACTTCTCACAACCACCTTATTCTCCTTCTTCAATCCATGACCACCAAACGCCATCACTTACGAATATGCTGCTTCTATGTATTGCTAGGTTGTTTACTACTATTCGGTTAAGGCTACTGCAATAACCAGTATCCTTTTGAATAATCAAACCGCCACCCCACAATCCTACCATCGTGAACACCCACTCACACACTTGACCTCAATCACCACAAATCACCATCAACATACTATACACATATATATCATGATCCCTATACCACACTTTCTTCCTGCAAAAACTTAAAAGAGGTATTCAAATACTGTGCACACTACTTACGTGTATCAACATAGAAAATTGTAAAGAAACCTACCATGAACACTCGTTATGCAATTACTACAAAATTACTACTAGAACAAGCAGGAGCAATATATGAGGAGTAGGTTCCTAAATCACAGTGGTAGCATAAACAATAAATGAATATGAACTAAATGTTCATTTTACACAGCATGATTATAGTATTATACACATATCATAATCCATAAACCATACCTTCTTCCCACACTCTCTATCAAACCGTCACTTGAAACCTTCACACTCAAACATCGGCACCTTCATTGACACCACCATCAAACAACCACGACTGCAAGATGACTACTACTGCTGCTGCACTTTATATATCATGTTTCATTCAATTTCTGCTGCTACCATTCAATTTCTGGTTCACTGTTACCACCTGTCACCAAGTCTCCATTCATCCTTCACCCCATCGCCTAACACCACCATTGAAACCATTAAACTGGACTGTTAAATCTTGTTTTACGACTGCTACTCGAACCAGGCTGCAGGATAGTCTTTTTACAACTACAACTTGCTGCTATGTATGTGTTTCTACTGCAGCTGCTATACATTTTCTTGCTCAACACAATTAAATAATACTAAATATAGTATATATTTACAGCTTTTAAAAGATCAAAATCAAAAACAATTATATTTTCTTGATCAAGTCATACATGAAGCTATATTAGTTATGTTTCGGCCAAACCCAACCCACCTACAATCAACACCCTGCAAACTACCATGAACCACTGTAAATTACTACTACTATTATAAATCAACAAGTCCACTTTTGCTATAATTAAATTATTCATGTTTGCTGAACCACTCATCAAGAAACCATCATAAGACCATAAGTGATTTTATGTTCTTGCTGTAAATCGAAGCACTATAACAAATTTACACAATAAATCCTCAAACTAATTACCATTACTTTCAAACAAATCAAACCATTATTACTGTTGATCATCAACTTGCTTAATAACCTGCAACCGATAAATGATGATGATAGCCAATAATGATGAACATATTGATAAACCTGTTTGTTCCTGTTCGATTACACCACAACCAGTTAATTCATGTTTCCTATTTGAACACACTCAATCCAAAAACCATAAATTACTGTACGAGTTCAATCCAGTTAAAAGAACATTATATATATAAACGAATGAAGAAATTAAGAGTATCGATGAACCAATTACCCACTTGATCAATTGTTGAACCGATTACATAATCAATTGATGAAGGATGATGATTAACTATGAGAATAAAGACTGATGATGATGATTGAACGAGAATGATGATGAATCGATGATCTACTATACATTGAAAGATTGTTGCTTAATCGATTAAATTATGAATTGAAGAAACCTTGAGCTGTGATATTCTTCTGTGTTTGGATTCTGCTAACCTCGATCTGTTGTGAAGCCGTAAACAAAACCCCTAATTTATTTTATTAGGTATAATTATAATTATCAATATATTATTCTAATTCTAATATATTAGGATTCTGCTAACCTCGACCGGTGGGTGTAGGATTCGGGCCCATTTGTACCATGCACATTTAAATCTTGTGGTCTATCAAAATTACTGAATTTTATTGTTTATGATAAACCTATGAACTCACCAACCTTTTGGTTGACACTTTTAAAACATGTTTATTCTCAGGTCTGAAAGAAATCTTCCGCTCTGCATTTACTCATTTTAAAGATATTACATGGAGTCGTTCATGGCATATAGAGTTCAGTACCCCGCAATGGGACCAGCTGTTGAAGACTTCGTCTAGATGGATTTGGACGGGTAGTCTCAGCTTGTATATCAAGGAGATTATCTCTGGACATGGAGTCCCAGTTTCTATTATCTCCGACTGAGATAGCAGATTTACGTCAAGATTTTGGCAATTATTGCAACAAGCCCTAGGTACTTGTTTGGACATAAGGACAGCTTATCATCCACAAACCGATTGGCAGAGTGAGAGAACTATTCAAACTTTAGAGGACATGCTCCGAGCATATGTAATTGAATTTGGAAGTGGCTGGGATAAGTAATTACCTTTAGCCAAATTTTCATATAACAACAGTTATCATTCGAGTATTAAAACTGCACCATTTGAAGCTTTGTATAGAAGGAAATGTAGATCACCATTGTGTTAGAGTGATATTGGTGATTCAAAATTGATAGGACCAGAGATTATCCATGAGACAACCGAGAAGATCTTTCAGATTCAAGAAAGATTAAAGAAGACAAGAAGTAGGAAGAAGAGTTATGCCGATGTTCGAAGGAAACCTTTAGAATTTCAAGTAGGTGACAGAGTCATGCTTAAAGTATCTCCATGGAAAGGAGTAATAAGGATTGGAAAGTGAGGAAAGCTAAGCCCGAGATATGTAGGACCTTTTGAAATTATTGAAAGGGTTGTTCTAGTTGCATATAGATTAAAGCTACCACAAGAGCTTAGAGGTATTCATAATGCTTTTCACGTTTCGAACTTGAAGAAATGTTTATCAGATGAGAATTTAGTGATTCCTTTAGAAGAACTTAACATCGACGACAAGTTACATTTTGTCAAGGAACCGGTAGAGATAATGGATCGTGAGGTGAAGAGATTGAAGCACTGTAAGATATCAATTGTTAAAGTTCGTTGGAATGCACGTAGAGGTCCAAAATTCACGTGGGAACGAGAGGACCATATAAGGTAGAAATATCCTCATTTGTTCATTAATCAAAGTACCTCCTAAAATTTCGGGACGAAATTTTCTTAAAGGGTAGGTAATGTCACAACTCTAACTTTTCCAACTTACGTTGTCTAGTTTGACTTATTTAAGTTACAATTTCTGACTTGACAAGTAAATTTGATGATTTATGTCTTGGTTTGTTTTTAGGGTTTGTATAACTCTAAGGTTGCATTTAGGTTTTACTTGTCTGAGTGTTACCTCACATATCTTGCACAATGTCGTGAAACCCTAACTTATCACCATAAACCCTAGACTTGTAATCTATACCTTTATATATAACAACTTAATAAGTAAACTTATTAACTAAGTACTTGGATTAAAAACTTATAACTAATTCACTTTCACATTAGATCATAAGTTAAGACATTTCTACACTTAATCACTCTTACACCTAGACTTGATTAACTTGTACTTAGCCATTACTTCCATTTAGACAACCTTAATCTATCTTGATTAAGACCTAATACAAGCATACTTTCTAAGCCTTAACCATACATTAACATCTCAAATCATACACTAGATAAAACTACACAACTATATGAACACTAGAATGCAAAAATCAACAAAATATCTTCCTTTCCTCATCATCAAAACCGCCACCACCATCATCCATATCATCATCATCATAAGAGTTAAACCATGCAATCTTCTTCCATAAGCCATACAAAATCATTAATGTACATGCAAAACACCATGATTGTGTTAAGCATGAGCATTAAATGCAAGATTGGTGACTCATTCTCTCCTTTCTCCTCCATTTGCCACATCCATCACCACCTTCCCTATATAACCTTCTCTAGTTCATTCTCTACTCACTTATCACTTAATTCACATACATACATTCCAATTTCCAGATCTAAAACATCATCTTCATCATCTTCTTGAACCTAGAAGAATTTCTCTTCAAGGTATAACTATCTACTTCATTTCTGTCATCTTATCTAGCTATCTTCAAGAGTATTCAAGGTGTAAATGCTTGATCTAGAGTGTTTAATCACTCAATGATGATTACATGACTAGCCTTAATCTTGATATTAGATGAGTAATCTTAAATTTCATACATGTCCAATGACTTACAATGAACTTAAAACAAGAATTTTATCGACTAAAAAACATAGGTACAACTTAGGTTGAATCTGTCCAAAACATATACCAAATGATCACGAATTAAAAACTCGGACTTTAAATATGAACTTTATAATTTAACTATATGTCCATATATATGTTCTAAGCTTCCTGTAAAATTTTCATGAATTATCTCAAAGAAAAAGATATTTTTCATTTTTATTTTCTCACTACATGTCTATTTTCAAGCAAATCTGACCACATCATAAAGAATCAAGTATAGACCAAAAACTAAAATGATTCTGGAAATAAATGCTTGTATTCTTAAAAGGGTACAAGTAAAAGAGTAAATCAAGATTTGAAACACTAAAATCTATATATTATTTTGGGAGAAAAAGCCATTTAGATTTGACATAAGAAGCTGCTGTAGTCAGATTTTGGTCTAAAACCTCACTTCTAAAAACTAGGTTAATAAAGACCTGGAGGTGATTCCTTTTTAAAAAGAGTACTTTTATATGGCTTAAACTCTCTGTAAAAATCCTAAGTTAAACAAAAGTATTTTGCTATTTGTAAGCTTGCATGGAAGCTTATAGTGTAAATTTGGACAGTTTTGCACACCTGTAAGAGGATGTACTTTTGACCAACTTTTATTTAGAATCTAGAAGCAAACCTTACATGGTTGGAAACTAGAATCAATAAAGTTTCTAGAGGTGGTAATCTCACCTTAATTGGATGTCTAGATTGATAGAAACACATGAGCTAAAGTGATGGTAAAACTGGTCAAAACTGTCAACACTTAAATTATGAACTATATAACATTTGAAACCAAGAATCGAAATGGACATGTAAGATCACTTGAGAACTGATCTTAGACCTAACCTAAATACTATGTTATATAGTATAACCTCTAACCTCATAATATGCATTAGGACTCAAGCCGGAACACCATTTAAACCGACTACCGTGTACGCTTTGCACCGCATCATTTATGAGTTCGTAGTCCCATTTTTAATCAATCATTTATACATATGGGATGAGAAAATACTTGTTTACTATTTTACGTATTGGACTCGAGTACATATAACAATATTCTATTTTTGAGTAACAAAAGTCAATTTTAGAAAGCCCAATTTTGATATCGTTAATTACTGGTTTGGTGAACGCGAATAATATGGATAGATCTATTTGAGTGTGACTCCTCACATCAGGATAGACCTTCTAGGCTATCGGATGCATAACCTTCAACTTTATGCACTTAGACCTTAAGTGACGCCTGTTTTCGGGCACTATTACGTTAACGTTCGATATCGAAAGCTCATAAACTAGAATAAGTTTTCAACTATTTTGAACTGAAATTATGAGGTCCATTAACTTATGCATTATAGCTAAAACTATGAACTCGCCAATATTTATATTGATGTTTTTTAAGTATTTTCTCAGGTACTTAGCTTTTTGGAGCATTTCAGGTCGTGCATCGTGGAGTCTAAAAACGTCTTTTGTTTGAATCTAGTATTGATAGGCTAGATTATGATGTATTTGTATTCGTACTATGGTTGTATTTGTAGTTTTGTAACCACGATGTACGAAAACTAAAAACAGACATCGTGACGTAATAAAATTTATGTTTCCGCTGTTGACGTTAACTATAACCTGGGACACTATGTTAAAGTTCACACCACGTCTTGGAAAATTGAGACGAGGGTCGTGACATAATACATGCTCAAGAGTAATAGTTTTTCTAGAACTAAATTCCAACACAACACTACCATAACCTAGAACATTTGCTACAGATTTTTAGCCCATATGTAGAACATCATCATCCGGTACAAAAGTCTTGAACCAATGACGATTCTTGCACGCATGGCAAGTGGCACCCGAATCTATCCACTATCCAAGACTATCATCCTGCAAATAGAATGCTTCAGAAATATGTGACACATAATTCCTAATTGGATCAATCAATAAGTTAAGAGTTTAACCTTGATTTGGAGTAGGATCCTTTGATCCTTGAACCACACCTGAAGTACTCCCTCTTTCAATGTTCTTTACTCGACAATCCCTTTTAAAGTGCTCGGATTTTCCACACCTTCAATAAGCCATTTTTTTCTTTCTTGTTGGATCCACTTTTACCATCAAACTTTTGCCTCTTTCCATTTGATTTCTTGTTATTGTTGTGTTTGTTACCAAAGTTATTATCTTCAATCATGTTGTTAGAAGAGGATCATGTTTCCTTTTCCTTACCCTTCTTGCCACTTTCTTGCACACATATTGATTCCTCAATACATGAGTGGCTACCCAATTCAATCAATTTCATTTCCTCTTTCTTTTGTTTCAACGTGTGTTTGAAATCTTGCCATGAAGAAGGCAATATGTCAATGATACATGAAACCGAAATGGTTTCATCCATAGTCATGTAGTGTTGGGAAAATTGCCCCAAAATCTTTAGGATCTCATGGAACTGTTCCATGATTGTTCTTGAATAAACAATCTTATAATTGTTAAAATTACTGACAAGAAATTTTTTGCTAGATGCATCCTCGACCATGTATTTCGTCTCCAATATATCCCATAGTTCTTTTGCCATTTCAATAATTTCGTACACATCAAATAAAATATCGGACATACCTTTTAAGATGTGGCCACGACACATCAAGTCATCATTGTCCCACTTGTTCCTAAGTCGAGTGTGACCCAATGTCTCATCCTCCATCTCAGCGGACCTTGAGGTTGAAAGAACATAAACCGCATCTTTTTTTCCATATCCTGAAGTCTACACCCTCAAACTTCTCCAACTTTGCAAACCTTGAAGTCATCTCTTAAACCCATTCACTGGTCATGATTCTAAAAGCTCGATTAAAATGTTAGATAAATGTGTTTAGTGGGTTGAGAATCTGTAACTGGATTGATACTAGAACTACTTGGGTTACTTTCTTAATCGAGTATTTCGACCCACTTGGTCATGAGTAAAAGGAAATCATGAATATGATAAGACTAGTATGAACAATCATCTTGACTAAAAGATAACTGTTCCTTGAAATTATAGAAAGAATAATCTAGAAAGTTGAGTGTTGAAACTGTGCTTAGAAATGTCAAATTTCTGGAAACTTTCTTCAATGAATGAAGAGTTATATTTAGAATGGGTCAAAAGTTGCAATGAAGTGCTGCAACCTTTCAAAAGTGGTTATGATCAAAGGACACAACCCTTGGAAATAGACATGTGTTAAAGGGTGATTAGTATCCTAATAAAGCCCTTAAACATATCCCAAAAAGTCTAGGTACACCATGCAACCGTTTATGAAACATTGCAAAATGTTTGGGCAAATGTTGCCACTTTTCTGCAGCATCAACATTATGGTGCAACGCATGATAGTAGAGGTGCAGTGCACCTCAACACTTACTTGCCACTTGGTGCGACGCACCAAGAGATGATGCGGTGCACCAAAATGTCCCCAAAACCTTCTGATGACGATTTTGATCTTTCACGTTAAAAGGTGTGGCGCAATAGCCCTTTATCATGGCGCAACACTCATCTTTATGGTGGGGCGCACCAAATAGTAGGTGCGACGCACCATAGCCTTGGACAACCACTTTGATTTGTTTTCATCAACAAACCACAATCCAACTCAAGCTATCTCTTTAGTTCTTTGATGGACATGTACTCCACACAAATCCGTTCTAGAACATTAGAGATCGTTTCAATTTCAACCTGGCAAATCCAATACACTAAAATGATTCATTGAATCACAATAAAATCACCAACATAGACGTCGGTGAAAGCTAAAGACAAATCATAACTAAGTCAAGGGGGGAGGTTATTGTCTATCAATCGACGGTTACGAAATTAGTGATGTGATCTAATAGGCGAGTCCCGATGATAATCAACGGTATAAAGAATCGAATGTTGATCCCATGTACTTTGAGGGGGAAGCTTCTAGAGTTTCAACACTTCGTCTCAAGTCAAGCATAGTGTAAAAGACTGTTAAAGATAAAAGAATGTCAATCTTAAAGATCAACGGCTATACCTGATTCATGGGGGGGAGTTAGTTAGAAATCGCAAATTTCATTTCATGTAATTTTTTTATCTTTTAGATAGGGAGTTACATTTGGAAACATAATCAACTTATGGGGGGATATTGTTAGGTCCCTAGATATAAGTAGATAGTGTTTCAAATGGTTTTATAGAAGAGAGCTATTTATAGAACCTTGGGGCTTCCTAGCTAGTTAACAATAGCCACTGCACTTCAAATATGTACAAGAGAGTCATGGAATACAAGTTGACCATTTGATTTATGCTCTCTACATTCTAGTGGTTATTCATTCATATTCATGTGATCTTCATCGTGTTTATCCCTAAAAGGGCCAAACATGTAGTTAAAATCATAATGTTGTCAACTAGACTTCTAAGGAGAGAAAGAGCTGAACTATACTTTTAAGGAGAGAAGGGACTCCCTCCACTACCCTACAAGAACTTAAATAGCTAACCCATTCAATACTTAACATTGTGGATATGTACTTAATCGAATGATAATTACCTATTAGTTCACAGTAATACGACTATGAACACCAGACTCTCACTTTATACAATAAATAAGAATTAAAGTGCAGAAAATGAGAGAACACGATAATAGAATGAAAGACTGATAATTGATCGTGCAAAGTACGAAATACAAAAGAAAACATACGCCCCTATTTATATAGGTAAAAACCAAATCTGGAGATTTGGTTTCCATAACTACATTCCTATAAAAATGGAAAAGATAAATTAAAACAAGCCAAATCAACTATTAATTAGGAATTCAACTCTGGAGATTAAATCAAATCTTCAAAATAAATCTTCTTAAATAACAAGCATATCTCCAGAATATTCTTTAACTTTGGCTTCAAGAAATCATTATACGTTTACTTCAAAAATTTCAGAGTCTGCCACTTCAGACTCTAAATCTCCAGACTCTAAAATCTGCAAAATACTTTTGACTCATCAGATTATTATTTCAATTTTTCCCAACAATCTCCCCCTATCTGATGATGTCAAAACAACCTGTACTCCTAAACAAACATCTTTGCATACTCCCTTTCAATTAGCTTGCACTTGCTCTTCATATGAGAAATTTTCTTCAACATGCTCAGCTTGCTATGCAAGTGTTTTAACAACTGCATCCTGAAAGGAGTTGTTTGCTGTGTTTCACATCTGGACAGCAAACTAATCAACATTTCAATACCAGCTCCTTCAAACTGATCACACCTAATTAACATCTTTTGATTTTCGGTGGTCTTAATCATTAAACCATCTAAATATTCAACATACATATTATCCACAAATTCCATATGCTCAGGAATAGCATATCTTTCAACATTACCCTTAACTCTTCTTTCTTTCATCTCCAGATTAAAAGCTTCACAAAACACCTCATAATCTTTAGAGCTTATGAACCCTTCTTCAAACACTAAGTGAACCAATATAAACACCCTTTTTAAAACTTCATTCAAAATAACCTGATCCCCTGCACACTCCTTAATACAAAAAGCTATGCCTCTCCATTCACAAAAACCCAAACGAACTATTTGATTTATTTTCACCCTCAATATTCTATCTGTCATATGAGTCATTGTCAGTAAGAGAATTACACGTTCAAAATTAGATCTTTCAACCTTAACTTTCACAATATCACCATCATATCTTCTGAATCTGAACCTCTTGTTCATTTGAGCCCTAAGATCACCATCTGCTCTTTGTGTAGCAGCAACCAAAACAACACCAGAACTACCCTATTTATCACCCTGTTTATCACCAGCACCCTTATCAGTAATATCCTCCCCCTTAATTTGAGTCTTCTTGGATTGCTCCCCCTCAATATGAGTCCTCTTGGATTGCACCCCCTCAATACCTGCAATTAGGGATGGCAATGGATCGGATATGGATCGGGTGAGGCCGTATCCATATCCATATCCATTTATTTTTTTTAGTTTTCATCCATCCATATCCATATCCGTCGGGTGAAGCGGGTTAATGGATAATTATCCATATCCGTTTAAATTTATCTTATTTTTAACAATTATAAGCGGTGGTTCATTATATGCTTTCAAAAGTAATATTTTTTAATATTTTATGCGACCGAAAGTCACATTTTTACTAATCTATATAACAAATATTCAATAAATAGCTTATTAAATGTGTAAATATATCGACATGTAAGTTGCTTACTTTTAATTACATGGAATCACATTTAAACCACCAAAGTACGATAAATACATTTAAATTAAACAAAACAAAATATAAGAATAAAGTTATATTTTTAGAGAAAATATAACGAAAGATGAATATGAATATAATTAATGAAATATCACTACATAAATGATACTAATTTGAGTGATAAATTTATATATTTAGTTATTTCGGGTGAAAACGGGTTCATCCATGGATGAATTTTTTTCGTCCATATCCATATCCATATCCATTTAGATCGTCCATATCCACGAATAATCGGGTGGATCGGATGGATATCCACTGGATCGGGTATCCATTGCCATCCCTACCTGCAATACCTGCATCATCTGATCTTTTTATTTTCTCCCCCTTTTTCACATCATCCAAAGGAAGAGTAGATAGGAACTTCCAAATTTCAGTCTGTTCAGCCTTGAGGGAAGAAATATCAGATGCAAATCCAGTAAAACATTCTTTTATTTCATCAACACCAGCCATTCTTTTCTCCAGTTTTGTCAACCTTTGATTAACCTCTGTTACAGACCCTGAACCACTTGAACCAGTCAACCCCTACATATCCCCAACCAACCTCCTAACCTCCATCAACTCAGTTTTAGAAACAAAATTATTATTAAAGTTAAGATTATTAAATTTAGACTGCACAACAGAAAGCTTGTCATCAAATTCCTTAGTCAACCTGGTCAAAGCCTGATGTAGGCCAACCATGGTGACTTGTGCCTCAGTGTGAGAAGTAGTATCAATGGATGTGGGTAGGGTTGGTATGTCCTCACAGCCTTCCTGTTGTAAAGAAAGTTGATCTTTGGACATAGAAGGATTTGAGGCTTGTATCTCACTATGTGACATGAGTGTGACATTGGCAGCCTGTGCAAGAATGTGTAAGGATGGAACATTTTGAGTGGGTAGTGATAGACTTAAGTCTGGGGTAAAAGTAGGCTTGGTCATTTCAACTGGTTTTTGGATTTGGTTATCGGAGTTCAGGATTGGGACTTCTTCATGTAAGTCAACTGAGTGAGTTTCTTTAGTGACTGTAATGTGGGTATCCAAGTTTACTATCCTACCAAGATTAGGTTGAGTCAAAGCACTGCTCTCACCAACCTCTAGCAGAGGTGATGGAGTAGTACTAGAAGCACCTTGCCTATTGAATTTTAGAGGGGAATCCATAGGTGCTGTATCATCTAAGGTTTCAAATATGGTGGTATTCTCTGTATGAACTGGTGAGTTCATAAGGTGGTTTGAGTAGGATATTTGCTCAGCAGCAGTGGGTGAGGATGGGTTAGACTGAGGTGGGATTTCCTCATTCATGTCCTCAGCCTGCTCTGTATGTGTAACATCATGGGGAGGAGAATGTGTGGGGGTAGAATCTGATTGCTCAGATTCTAAAGAGTGATGTTGACCATTATTGTGACCCTCTTCAGACTCTGATTGCTCAGAACCTGATGAAGATGCCCCTTCAGACTCTGATTGCTCAGAATCTGCAGGTTGGTCTGCACGGCCAAGATTGACCCAATGCATCATAGCAGGAGTAAGAGTAGCTTCTTGATCATCCACAATGTGCCTGTGAAACATTCTGACACTACATTCTGGCATATATGTATACTCATACACACCAAATACTCTAAGCCCATCATACAAAACAGGAGTCATAGCTTGTTCAAACATAAGACTTAAAACTCTGATAAATAGAACATTATGATCACTTTGAGGTTTTTCAGTGAGCACAAAGAGTTCATTGAAATATAAACGTGCAAAAGCTATATTCCTCCCTGTGACCATAGCATAAAACAGATATGCCTCAAAATCATTAACTTCAGTCAAACTTCCACACTTGAAACTCAGACTCCTAGTGATATTTGACAACAAAAACATCCATCTTGGAGAAAACATACCGATTTTAGCAGTTGAATCAGTTAAGGGTTGACCAACCAAAGGAAAACTAGTTCTTACAGTAGTTTTTAACACAGTTCGAACAAAATTATCTTGAAAAGGAAGATTTAAAGCAACCCTTAAATGATTTTCAGTAAGTGTTAAGGAATTGTTACCATCTCTGTAAGTACCAGTAATAGTCCTAGCTTCTCTGTTCCCAATGCAAGTATACCAAAACTCTGCCAACATCTCTGGAAACATGATCGTAGACTTGAAGAAAGCATCCTTCAAAGGATCATTCTTCATAAACAGTATCAGATCCTCATACCCTTCATTAGTGAAACCCTCAGGTACAGTACCACAAGCAACCCTATTATTAACCGAAACCTGTACATCCTAGTCTCCTCTGATTTCTTTAGCCCTAATCATGTTATCGGTGGGTTCAAGAACAAAAGGTATGAACTTCGTGTTTGCCATTAGATACACAATTTTGAATCGAGAGAATTTTCAAGAAGATGATGATCGATTGAAAGAGTTTTGCAAGGTACACAACTTTGAAGAGTAAAAAAAAATAGGAGAGATGAAAACAAATAAATATACCTGACACAAAAATTTTCAAAAAGTTACCATTAACCCCCTTCATTAATAACAAATTTGACCCTTTTATTTTAGGAAATAGAATAAAGAAAAATAAAATTAACCTAAAAACGAAATTTAAAAAAAAAAAAAACTTTATTTGACTAAAGAAGGAAATACTTTTATACACAAAAATACACTTGAATAAACTTTCCCAGACTCTGAATAATAATTCGTCACCCAGACTCTAAGAAAATAATTCAGACTCAAGGAATATCATCACTGGACAACATTTCAATAGATGAATTTAACATTCCAAGTTGTCCAAGAAGATAAAAGTGCCTTTCCTCAGTAAGTGCCTTAGTGAAAATATCTGCCAATTGATCCTTAGCACCAATATGCTTTAAGAAGACTTTGCCCTTTTCAACACAATCCCTTATAAAGTGGTGCCTGATTTCAATATGCTTGGTTCTTGAGTGAAACACTGGATTCTCAGTAATAGCAAGTGCACTCTCATTGTCACACATGATTGGAGTGTTGGTCAATGTTAACCCAAAATCGAGAAGTTGATGTTGCATCCAAAGTAACTGAGCACAACAACTTCCAGCAGCAACATACTCAGCTTCTGCTGTAGAAGTAGCCACAGAATTCTGCTTTTTACTAGACCAGCTAACCAACTTTCCACCTAGCAATTGACATCCACCAGAGGTACTTTTCATGTCTAACTTGCACCCTGCATAGTCTGCATCTGTGTAACCAATTAGATCAAACCCCGAGTCTTTAGAATACCAAAGACCCAGGTTAGGTGAAATGCCCCGTTCATATTAATTATAAACGTTTCATATTAATTGGTTTCTTTGCGAGGTTTTCACCTCTATATGAGAATTTTTTCAAATCTTGCATTCGTTTTTAATAATAACCATAACCTTTATTATTGAATAAAGGTCTTAATGACATAATTTAGATTGTCTATCAAAGACATTCTCCTCAAATAAATAAGTTTTTACACAACCCATTACAATATGATCAAATATATTACAACAAATACTCCGAATGCAAGTTTAAACAATATAAACAATTATGCCGACTCCAAATCTTGACCTTGGGTTGGCATACGACAGCGGAAGCATTTTTAATATTCACCTGATAATAAACATGCTTAAAACGTCAACAAAAATGTTGGTGAGTCATAGGTTTAATTTCTATATAATAATCATAACATTTAATAAGCCACAAGATTTCATTTAATTAAATGCGCAGGATCATTACAACTGCAAAAATCATTCATACGATGAGTCGCCTGGTAACCGACCTTAACATAGAGCGCTTAAGATATCTGGCATCATACATTCCACTATTCAAATGTATGACAAGAACCCTTCGAAGTACTAAAGCATTTCCACTATTCGAAAATGGGGGTGGTTGGTGCCCGTAGATCTACCTTTAGGATTCGCGTCAATTAGTGTTTTTCACTAATTCTTAGGTTACCAAGCATAATAATAATAAGTACAGATATTCGGTATAACAAAACAATCGTAGAATGTAGTTCCACGAAATTGTGCTTATTTTGTAAAACATTTATAAATTTTGCATGTATTCTCATCCCAAAATAATTTAGATAGTAAAAATGGGACTATAACTCACTTGTGATGATTTCCGAATAGATGGTGGTAAGACTTGGCCTTTGACAAATTCACGAACCTAATAATAATATTCTTGTATCAAGATATATATATATATATATATATATATATATATATATATATAATTAATATTCCATACTTATGATACTTGTGATAATTTTAATTGTCCATTGTTAGTAGTCCAACGTTCGTAGTCCAATAATCCAATAGTCCAATAGTCCAACAGTATAAATATATATATAAATATAAATGCGTATATTGTGTTAGAATTCACTAACACTATAATATATTGTCTTAATATAATAAGACACATAATATGTATATTGTCTGAAGCAATCCGCGACCCATTATATACATGTCTATGGCTCGATCACAACTCAAAGTATATAATATTTTGGAATCCACTTCGACCCACAGCTAACTCGAGATTACTGCCAATGGTGTCTAATAGTTCGTTCCAATAATATATATAGAAGAAGTCAAAATGATATGTCAAAACTTTGTATACGAATCCACGGTGATCAAGTCATATATATATATGGTGCCTTACAATCTTTATTAAGACTATTATATATCGTCGTAGAACTTAATCACGACTATTATAAATTGTATTTCCATAAGTTTGGGAACAAGACATGTATAGATACATGTAGGATACAAGGTAAGTTAACTAGGATAAGGTTAGCATCCATTTTTATAAATCATGTCCGTAGCTAAAAATTAAGAAAAATATCCAATTTTGTTTTACCCATAATTTCTTCGTTACAAATCCGTTTTGAGTGATTCGAGTTGCCATGGTTTCGTATCGAACTCAAAATTATTAATCTTAACAGAAAAAGTATAGGTTTATAGTCAAAAATACAGTTTAGGTGTCAAATAAGAGAAGATAGTCATATCCGTCGTAAGAACGACATCATGATGACCCTTTTGAATAACATACTTCCACTTAGAGTTTAACCATGGATTTTGGATATATTTCATATCCATATAAAATAAGATTTTTCACTAAATGAAATCTTTTAATTCAAAGTTTAAGATAGCTTTTTAAAATTAAACCCAAAACAGCCCCCGTTCGACTAAGATGGCATATATTCGATTTTAAGGTGTTCTTCGTGTTTACAAGTTTTATATCCTTATGTTAGCTTGACATACTGTCATAATACATGTGTTGAAGTGTTTTAAAACTCAAGTTAGAAGGATTAAGTTTATTTTCAAACAAGTTTAGAAATAATCTAAACTATGTTCTTGTTGTTATTAGTTATAACTCAAAATAAGATAGCTATATGAATATGAATCGAATAAAATTATGAATAAGGTTACTACCTCAAATAAAATGAGTAAAGTTGCTGGAGAAATAAGGAGAATATCTTGAGTTCAAAGATACCCTTGATGGCTTGGAATTCTTGAAGTGTTCTTGATCAAGCTTTGTTATGATGATTATAACTTGGATTATGAGACCAATACTTGCTGAATTGAATGGAGGTTTGAGAGAGTGTTTGAGTATGTGTTTAGAGAGTAAAATGATGTAGTTAATTGGAATGAAATGGATGTTGGCATCAAAATGGGGGCAACAACATGGCTCCATGGTTTGTAATTTTATGCATTTAGTCATACTAGTTTCCAAGCCATGGTTACCACAAGTCTACATCATGTTTATACATGTCTCACAACTGATTGAGGGCTACTAAGATCAACGATTTGGTATGTATATACCCATATTAAATACGTATAGAAGCTGGGTATGATACGGGTATAAATACTGTATGAATACGAATAGGATTCTTGATAAAATTGAATGAGAAAATGAGTATAGCTATCTTTATTGAGTATAAATATATTGATATATATTATTAAGTCTTTCAAAAGTGTATTAATACATATTAATACAATACATATACATACATTTTAATTTAGAAGTTATTACAACGTTCATCGTTATATATATGTATATAGTCTTGAAGTCTTTAAATCAGTAATCTCATTTTATGTATATAACCAATTGTTATTATATATAATGAGATACTTAAATATCATTTTAACAAATCATAAGTATATATATATATATATATATATCCATATATACATCATTATATAATTATTTCAATTTATGACGTTCGTGAATCGTCAGACAGACTGGGTGGCCAAACGTTTGTATAAAATTCATTGAAAATAACCAATTCTTAATGAGTTTGATTGCTTAACATGTTGGAAACATTAATTATGTAAATATTAATCTTCAATATATTAGCGGAAAAATCTGGGTCGTTACATTAGGGGTACCTTTTAAGTACCTAAAAATTCTTTTCACAACTTTATAATGAGACTCGCTAGGATCAGATTGGTAACGTGCACAAAGACATGTAGCAAACATTATATCAGGTCTACTTGCAGTTAAGTATAGCAAAGATCCAATCATACCTCTATAGGTTGATTGACAAGTGGGTTTCCCAGATTCATCTTTATCAAGCTTTTCAGAAACACTCGTTGGAGTTCTTAAAGAGGAACAATTTTTAAAATCATATTTAGTTAACATGTCAGAAATGTAGTTACTTTGGTTAATAAAAATGCCCTCAAAACTCTGTTTTATTTGCAACCCAAGAAAATAGTTTAAAGTACATAAATTACTCATTCTATACTCTTCAGACATAATGTCAGAAAACCATTTTCTCAAGTGTGGATTTGTAGACCCAAAGATAATGTCATCAACATAAATTTGAACAAGTAACATATCACCTTTGTCCTTTTTGATAAACAAAGTCTTGTCAATAGCTCCTCTGGAAAAATTCTTTTCTAGAAGAAATGTTGACAAGGTATCATACCAGGCTCTGGGAGCTTGCTTTAGACCATACAATGCTTTCTTCAGTTTGTAGACATGCTTAGGAAATTTCTTATTTATAAAACCAGGAGGTTATTTCACATAAACCTCTTCTTGCAATTTACCATTCAGGAAAGCACTCTTCACATCCATTTGAAACACCTTGAAATCTTTATGAGCAGCATATGCCAGAAACAGTCTAATAGCTTCAATTCTAGCAACAGGAGCAAAAGTCTCATCATAGTATATTCCTTCTTCTTGTCTGTACCCTTGAACAACCAACCTTGCTTTATTTCTGATTACAATACCATCTTTATCAACCTTTTTTCTGAAAACCCATTTTGTGCCTATTGCAGTTTTATCAGCAGGCTTTGGAACCAATTCCCATACATCATTCCTTTCAAATTCTGTCAATTCTTCAGTCATAGCCTCAACGCAATCATTGTCAACCAATGCTTCATCTACTTCTGTAGACTCAATTAGTAAGAGAAAAATAGAGAAGAAGCGATAATTTGCTATAGCAAAGTTAGACACAGGTGTCTGAGAAGAAGAACTAGGCTTATGCAAACCTGTAGGATCCACAACATAGTCCTCAAGATGCTTTGGAGGAACTATATTTCTAGATGATTTTCTAGTGGGAACAATGAGATCCAAAGTGATATTTGATGACTGATCACTTTCTTGATTGACAACAGATTCATCTTGCTGTGGAGGTTCTTCTGTATGAGTATTATCTGCAATTTCATTTCTCAATCCAGACAAGTTTGATTCATCTGACTCAGACTATGAATCCTGAGTCTGAACATCATTTCCTGAAATCAAATTTGACAATTCACCAAGTGCAGATAGCTCAGTACTACATGACTGATCCATTTCTAAAGAACTTTCATCAAAGGAAACATTAATGGATCCTTCAATCTTCATTCTCCTCTGATTATATGCTCTGTAAGCTTTAGATACAGAAGAGTATCCCATAAAAATATCTTCATCAGACTTTGGCTCACACTCAGCAGATTATGTTTCAGTCCTTCAACTAAAGCAACTTTCTTAAATGTAACACTTCCAGCTTTAACAGCACCATAACCAATAGTCTTTGCAACAGAATTATCCCCATATGTTACAGAGGGACCCTTTTCTTCAACAAACCCTACTAGATGCTCTTTGCATCCAGTCATGTGTCTTGATCAGCCACTATCCAGATACCACATATTACCCTGCTACACAAGACACAAACAAAAGAGAATGATTAGTTTTTAAGGGGAACCCACTTTTCAGTGGGTTCAATTGGAGTGCTCTTCACTCTCCAGACAAAAGCTTTGTTTTCAATCCAGATCAACTTGTACTTAACAGATTTTAAGAAACTTTTATTTTCACAAACTTTGAGTTTCCATTCCTTCTCAATTTTCTTAGGAAAACAAGATGTTCTTTTAACTGAAGGTTTTTCTTGACTCTTGATTTTTTCATTGAGTTTTGAAATTTCCTTTTTGAGTTTATGAATAGTCTTAGCTTGATTTGACTTTGACCTTCTCTTAGTTGACCTTTTTGAATCTGGACAAATACAAGTGTCAGAGGATGATTCAGAGTTGTCCTTGCAACTTGACTCTTGAGTGTCAGACTCTAGGTCAGAACACACACTTTTATTTTGAGAGACTAAATTGTTAGAGTCTGAAGGTTTCAAAAGTTTAGACTCTAATGGATTTTTACTTTCAAGTATTATAGTCTCAGAAGGCTCGACATGATCTAATGACCTTACAAAAGCATTGGTTAAAATCTTTTTGTCACCATCAAATTTTACAAATGTGCATGGTAGAATGACAGGTTTGAATACACTTGGATCAACTTCCACATTATTATTTAATATGTAGTTTCACCTAGTATAGCTTTGACATCATTTAGAATTTGTTTGGCAATAGCATCAGAATTCTTTTTGAAAGATACACACCAAGATTTACAAATTGATTCATAGTGTTTTGACCTTTTAATTGATCTTCCTAATTCAATATTTAATCTTTTAGTTTCTTCTGTATATGCCATTTTATATGTGTCAAGTTCAACCTCACATTTTTTAAGACTTTAATTTCAGCATCTTTGTCTTTGATAACATTTTTAAGATCAAAAATTTGTGTTCTTAACCTATCAATATCATCTAAACACCATTGAAAGTCAAGCAGCAAGTACTGAAACATTCTCACTTTTTCATTATCAAGATAGTTCACAAAGTTTTGTACCTTATAGGCAGAAACTTTATTACAAGTAGTGTCCTTATCCATCTTCTCAATAGCTTTTAGATCTTCCTCAAACTTGCTAGAACTACCATCCTTTTCAATTATAGCCATATCTAGGGTAGTAATGGTACTGATAGACACTTGATTAAAAAAATATGGATCGTTTTAAAGACCACCGAGATATGATTTACACCTTTCCCGCTCTGATACCAGTTATTAGTTCACAGTAATACGACTATGAACACCAGACACTCACTTTATACAATAAATAAGAATTAAAGTGCAGAAAATGAGAGAATACGATAATAGAATGAAAGACTGATAATATTGATCGTGCAAAGTACGAAATACAAAAGAAAACATACGCCCCTATTTATACAGGTAAAAACCAAATCTGGAGATTTGGTTTTCATAACTACATTCCTATAAAAATGGAAAAGATAAATTAAAACAAGTCAAATCAACTATTAATTAGGAAGTCAACTCTGGAGATAAAATCAAATCTTCAAAACAAATCTTCTTAAATAACAAGCATATCTCCAGAATATATTCTTTGACTTTGGCTTCAAGAAATCATTATACGTTTACTTCAACAATTCCAGAGTCTGCCACTTCAGACTCTAAATCTCCAGACTCTAAAATCTGCAAAATACTTTTAACTCATCAGATTATTATTTCAATTTTTCCCAACATTACCATACTCAAATTCTTATTGATAAGAAACGTTCAACACATGCTATCAATAAGTTACCTAAGTTCATGGTGCAGTGGCCACCTTATACAAAAGTAAAGAATGGAACCAAAAAGCGTAATCTAGTTTGCAAAATTAATAACACATGTTATATTTGTTGATTAATAGAATAAAACTTATACAAATAAGTTATGGTTTGTGTAAAACCAAATACCACATGAAGGTGCTTAATTGCTAAGATTTATTTACCGTTACTTTCATTTATAGGTTACAAACAGACGCGCTAATTGTTGATCTATTTAACATTCAATGCTGATTCATTTTATAAATAATCATTAAACATAAACATAACAAAAACATATTATGAACTGAAAAACACTATTTAAAAGCTGGAGTAGGCACAAGAAATAAATTGTTCTTCCTATGGATCACAGCCCCACTGCTCTCGCTCATATCCAGATCTTCAGGGTTTTCACCATTAGGTAGAGCAAGATCAAACTTATTAACCAAATTGGCAAGAGTAATCTCATTAAGTGTTTTCGAATAGTGAATACCAGGACAACCTCTCCTTCCGGTACCAAAAGGGATCAACTCAAAGTGACCCCCATAATAATCAATAGGACTATCTAAAAACCTCTCCGGCTTAAACACATCAGGTTCGTCCCATAACGTAGGATCTCTTCCTATGGCCCACGTGTTTATAAATACTTTCGTTCCACACTTGATGTCGTATCCCATTAAGTTTAAATCTTGAGTTAATTCTCTAGGAATGAGTGGAGGTGACGGATGTAGTCGCATAGTCTCTTTGAAAACAGCATTCAGATATTTCAATTTCACTAAGTCCTCCTCATTAACGTTTGGTTTACCTTGAGCAAATTCTCTTACCTCTTTTTGTAGTTTTTTCATTGTTTTAGGATTTCGTACTAGTTCACTCAATGCCCAGTCTACCGATGAGAATGTCTGAACCGTTCCTGCAAGAAATATGTCCTACAAGAAGATAATAAAAAAGAAAAGTAGTTATGCATTTATAGAAGCAGATTTTAATATACCATACACAAACTTTCTTTGTACGTGCCTATTATGTGCATATAGATAAGCTATCTCAAACACCTCAGAATTGCTTTCAAAACAAGCATATAAGCAATTATGATAAGGGTGTTTGAGATTTGCCAATTTGCTGAGAAAACAAGCAGTAAGCACTAGAATAAACAATCTCAATCACTCCTAAAACTAGATTATATATTGATCCTCAAAAAAAAAAAAAAAGAATTTAATCATTGGTTTAAATGTATTTTTAAAAAAAATAATAAGATCGTATATGGTATAAGAAAATATTACCAAAAATAGACCTTTGACATTATCTCTTCCAAAACGAAAGCTAGTAGTGTCGTCATCTTCGTTATGTTCGAGCAAAACATCAATGAAATGTTGCTCTTGATCAACCACACAGCTCTCACCTTTATCAGACTCTCTTCTCTTCTTACACAAGTGTTCCTCAATAACAGCCTCAAGAAACTTATCAACCTTTTTATGATGATTCTCCATTATACTATCCAAACCTCTTAACTTATCAATCCAAGATAAACATGGCATATAATCCTCGAACCTAAAAAGACCGATCATTACAATCGAGAGTTCTATCAAGTTTTTAACATTTTCACTCTCAAATTTCCTCCCTAAAGCTACTCTGCAAAAAACATTAATAGTATACGAAAATATCAACTCACTAAAATTAACTAATGAACCACAACTCTCTTTAATTATGCCCATCATAAGTGTCACCTCTTCTTCTCTCACTTTTTGATATGACAAAACTTTGTTGTGACTTAAAAGGTGATGGACAAGAATTTTTTTTGCGTGCCTCCAATGTTCTCCGTAAGGAGAAAAAGTTAAATCCTTAAAATTGTAAGTAATTTTAATTAAATTAGTAGATTTAAGTCTATCTAGAAACATTGGTTCATGGTTCTTCAATATTTCGCGGGCTGCATCAGCAGAAGAAGCTACGAGCACGGGTACACTTCCAAGATGCAAAAGCATGAGTGGACCGTGTTTTTTTGCCAGTTTACTCAAGGAACGTTGATTTCCCGAAAGTTGGAGTAAGTTTCCGATTATTGGAAGTTTCCATGGTGATGGTGGCGAATTTTCGTGTTCTTGAGAAGAATGCCTAGAACGATGAATTAATTTGAGAAGTAATAGAATAATAAATGGTAAAAGAGCAGACACTAAAAGCTTAAAGAGAAACATTGTTGTTGATACAATAGGCTGATCAAAGGATATAAAGATGAGTATGTAGATGTATCTATATATATAGACTTGATCTTGGGCATCTGTCATACTAATTTCATTAGAGACATCTCAAATCTCAATAGAAGACGGGACGGTTGAAGATCGGACGGCTGAAAAATGAACTTGTTAACACAACGACATTTGTCAACAGTTTCTCTAGCAAATGCTGATGAAGATCACATTCATCTAAAAGTCAATATCAATATTTTTTTACCACAATAGCGCAAGAGTATCTATTTTTTGGCAAAGAAAATCTTTATTCTTTATTATATCTCTCTTTTTTGGCAAATAGAATCTTTATTTTTTCTCCTCCTTACGGTTTAATGGTCTCGTTTTTGACTTTATTTATTAACTTTAATCTTAAATAACTTATTTTATATGGCGTATAATATTTGATCAAATCCTATCCTATCCTATCCTACTATATATTAAAAGAGAGTTTTTATTAGGTAATAAATGTTTTCAAAACCTCCTTAATCACCGTTAGATTAGATCAGATGAAATTCGTCTTTATAAGCTTAGGATGTCTTGTACGATATGTTGTTTTCGTCAATCAACAATGACACTGAATACTTTAAGTTGGTGTTCTGAAGTACTACGTTTTGGAACTAACTTATGTAACATATTTGCTTGCTAAATAAACTGTAAACTAGACAAATCAAACAAAAAGCGATAGTTGGTGATATATTCATAATTGGACAGTTGAGACATCAAACCAGATAGACGGGTAAACAATGTTGTTGCTGCAACGTGTGATGAAAAACCATCAGACGATGATGATACATAATTTGAAGCTGGTCTTAAATATATGTTCAAAGTAAAGAGGCATGATATATGTTGTATTACATGTGGATATGTGCATCACATCACTTAAGGGGGTTGTTTTGAAGAAATCGTTTTAGAATAGATTTGGTTGTTGTAACGAGTGATGATAGACTATCATTAATCTCCCACACAAAGAAGTTTGTTTCATAATAATGTTTACTTTAAAAAGTCGTCTCTAATTCACCAATGCAAATATTTCAACTAAGATGCTACCTAATTATTAGTTGTATTTCATATGATTTGAATGAATACTAATATCAGTTATGTCAAGTTTAATCCCAGGTGAATACGTTTAACTGTATTTTTTAGTCGAAGAAATTAAATTTGTGATGTTTGGAGGCATCAACTCAATTGCTAAAATCAATGCCAGTGATTTGGTCAGCAAGATAATGCTAAAAGCTCAAGTATATTATCTTATGAGCATGATGATGAATTGGAGATGCCAAAGACGAGCATACATATTATGTTCAAGTTGAAGCTGCTCTACGAATTTTACCACCAGAAGAGCAACAAAAAAGAAATGGGCTTCAAATGTTGAAAGATTTGGAGATTTGAAAAGAAGAAGTGAAAGAAATGAAGAACAAAGAAAAAGAAGGAGAGACTTGGAGAGGACATAGAACTGCAATCGGGTCAATGCACGGCTATGTAGCAAAAAATCATTCATCTGGATGACATAATTTTTGATATAAATAAAGGTGTGTCGACTCGAGATGGTTAGTTTCAATCCAAAATCACTCGGGTCATCTTTGAACTTAAATAATTTTTTTCTTTCAGTTATGAGTTGTAATAATTCTTCCTAAAACTCACTTTCTAACCTTTGATAAAAAAAAAAAAAAAGACTCTCACATGCCCTTTGATCTGATAGTCTAAAATGAACCCCCTACTTATATTAGCTAACAAATCAATTTTGATTGTTGAAACCGACTAAAATACCCTTCAATTATAAAACACACGGGATAAAATTAACAAAGGGGTTCAAGTCATATAGATCCACGTCAGAAAAAACAAAACCCTAATTCATCTTTCAAATCATCGACCAACAACTCTACGGCGCAGCGAAGGGCGCAACTCATACCCTCATTATACCTATTATCTAAAAGAGATAGTGGTTACAAATAGTATAATTTTCATGTTTTACAAAACTATACTAAAGTTTTCATCTTCTAAAAATTGGCACTATTGTTCCATCTCTTACAAATTTATAAATACTACATTTTCCATGTTATATAAATTTACACTCAAACATTTACTCTATAACTTAAAAGAGAATTTTTATTAGCTAATAAATTTATTCAAAACCACCTTCTTAACCCTTGGATCAAAGATTACAAGAACTTACCCCTTAATCTAATGGCTTATATTCATCATCTTTCATTATTAACTGATAAATCAAAAAACCTTTCATGTTGTACCTAAAATACCCCTAAGAAAAAACATGGGCCAGTTAAAAAAACATTCGTTTCTATCTCTGTTTGAAAAATAACTGCTATTGCTTGATTTTTAATTGCGTTTCGGAATGATAATGAAATCGATTTGTTGATGATAATACCGTTTACGTTTGTTATTTTATTCTCACATCAAATCCTACCTAATTCCACATGGAGACACACAGCGATCTGTTGGTACCCTTTCTTTAGATATTGCGAGACCCTGATTTCAATCAATTTAAGGTTTCGATTGAGTATATCGAATAATGGAGCTACGTTCAAGTAAACTATAATGTTTCGTTGTTTAGGTGTTGTCACTTGCTTCATTGATTCTCATTGGTTCGTGTTATACAGTGTTAAGTATTTGATTTGACGAATCTTAATTTATGCTTAGCACCGACTTTCGATTTCATGAGATGATGTTGTTTGGATGTTATCCGTTCCGATTATATGTATTTTGATAATGTTGTTTCGATTATAATCTGTTAATTTTCTTTGATATTATTTGATTTGATTGGTTCGTGCATGTTATAATCGGTGAAGGTTTCTCTCAAATTTCTACTGGATATCTTCCTATAGGTGATGTTTTCTTTTATTATTATTTTTATTTGCTTTTTTTCTGTTTCAATTTAATATTTTTGGCTTTGTACTGATTGTTATATGTATTGTTGTTGGTGATAAAATGTCTAAAGATTTTGGTACAATATATTTTTACTGGGATAAGTTGCTTTATTGTTTTTTGTTTATATATATAGTGTTTACTAAGTTGGCTGAAGAGGCAAACAAGAGTTGGTAATGATGGATGCCAATTTTCCGGTTATGATACCAACTCTGCTTCTTCAAGACAAGTTGCAATTAGGCAATCGATCTTATATCGTGCTACTGGCGATCCTGCATCGTATGAACGTATGTCTACTGGCGTGGATACTGTTAGAAATATGTTCTCGGGTTGGCTACGGTTCGATCGTGGTTTGACCGTGGTACATATATTCCGAAGATATGCCCATGACATTAAATAATAAAAGTCCATTTATCCTATTCGGTCACACACAAAGGCCAATCGTAAATTGTTTGATATACCTTCTAATCGGAAATTAATTTATTAATCATTAGTTAATGGTTTAATAAATTAAGTAAGTTTTTTTTATGTGTGTACATATACTTACAAATCTAAATATATAAGATTTGATTTGATATAAATAAGATTTGATTTGATTTGTAAATCTTATTTTATATAAAGATTTGTACTATAATCATATTTTATATAATATATAAGATTTGATTTGATATAAATAAGATTTGATTTGATTTGATTTGTAAATCTTATTTTATATAAAGATTTGTACTATAATCATATTTTATATAATATATAAGATTTGATTTGATATAAATAAGATTTGATTTGATAGATTTGATTTTGCAAATCTTTTAAAATCTTTCCAAATCTTTATATTTGTATTATATGTATCAATTTTATTCTATATAATACCAAGTCTTGGTATTGAAAATATGTATGTAACTTGAGATACAAAAACACACATACAAAATGTTATTTCTCTTTCTCATTTTCAAGTAACCAAAATACTTTATAAGTGGGTTCGGGTTTTGGTGGAAATAAGGAAAAGAAAAGATCCGTTAAGTAGAAGGTATAGATCGAAGCAAGGTTGGAACTTTTGGTGTCTACCATTTAGAGGAACTCTTCTTTGAGTTTTCAAATTCGATCTTCAAAAGGGCTACAAAGGTTGTATTCTAATCTTCTCTTGTTCAGTTTCGTTAATTTGTTTTGTTTACTAAAGTTTTGTACAATGATCCGTGGAAGAGTATGATTTTGTAAAGTTTTAAAAATGCTTCCGCTCGCTTTGAATTTGTATCATACTCCAACAGTGGTATCCGAGCCATCTTGTACAAGTTTTAGCAAACTTTTCTTATGATATTTAGTTTTGATGGATGCGTTGTGCATGATTCTTGGAGATGATCATGCATAACAAATGCAAAACAAGTATCATGATTTATGTTTTATGTTTCCTAAATACTAATTTGAATCTTGGATTTTGGCAAAATGTAAAATGGGTTAAATTCATTTTTTTTTTCATTTAAGAAATTTTTTCAGCCTGGACAGTCCGTATTTGATGGACTTTTTCGGGGCTTTAAACTCAATATTATTGTATGAGACCAATTGCATTTGAAAGCTAACTGAAAGAACTTAAATTTGAAAAAAAAATTCATCGAAAACGGATTAGAAATGAGTAAGATATGACCATTTAAAGTTACATATCTGAATCTGCCAAAATCCGAAAATTTGATAAGGTAATTTGCAAGTTGACTAAAAAAAATTCAATGTTTAGGAAAATAAAGTACATAAATAATATTCATGTTTCACATGAAATGATAAAATTAAAATTGTTAATTCTAGACTTTATGCTTTGTTAAAGTGAATAAATCTCCAACATGTTTTTATTCACTTAATATATTTGTTTGGATGGTTTTGGCATGAAAACCATACTTACAAAATATGAAGTGGGTTTACATGAATACATAAGTTATGTAAACAAGGATTGATTATTTTGTGTGCCATTAAGTGTTGAAAATTAATCCTTATCGAAACATGTTTCATGAAAATGGATGTTTGGCACTCCATTTGTTATGTATGTAATTGTTGTTGTATTCGTTAGTAATTGCCTCTATAAGACCCTTGTGTGGATGTTTGGTTGTATGATTCTATTTATTATTTATTCGGGATGAATGTAATAATTTATTAAACGACTTGCATGTCGTCTTTCTATTTATATTGTATTTGTAATAGTATAGAAAATAGAATAATTATTATGTAAGATAATGCAACCAAGATTGAAATCAAGAAGACGATGTTCACAAGGCGGCCCATCCGAGCATATAATGGAGATGGCGGTTTTAGTGGGAGCCAATTCTCACACAAGGTTATGTCCCTAGTTAACCAAGTTTTTCCGTGTGTTGGCTCACCGGAAAACGCATAGGACTCGAGGCATACTACCGATAATTGCGTGTCATGATTATTATTGTTTTATTATTTGTCTATGCCATGCTAGCTAGAAAATGTTTTAAAAAAAAACAAAAAAAACAAAAGGGACAATAATCATATAAAACGGTTTGGTTAAAATTAGTTTAACAAACGCAACACGCAATACATAATTAGTAAATGTTTTAAAATGGTGTAAACTACTTTTGCTAAAAGAAAACAAAAACTCGTTTTAAATGTAAACTTTACGCTATCCATGAGTAGTACACACATCTGAACCTTCTACCTGTTAGAGTTCGCGATACCCGAAAGTCTTGGGCCGGACTTTAATTGGGTGTTGGGAAGGGTGAGGTGAATTTCGCGATACCCGAGAGTCTTGGGCCGGATTTCACGTGTATCTATCACGGACGGTTTACAATCTGAAATCGTGGTTTGCGGCAAACCCGCCATGAGGAAGGATTAGCGTAGAAGGGATTAAACATGCCAAGTGAAATAATTGATTATCACTAAATCCCGCAGAACCTAAGAATTTCATAATGGATGAAATTGGTAATATAGTTACCTACCTAAATTGCTTATGGTTGGCGATCCGCGGCGAACCCGTCATTAACATAAGTGAAATATGGATCTTAGCCTTGTTAATTATAATTGTTTGAATATTAAACACACTTGGGTAATTATCTTAACAAGGTTTAAACATATCAAACTAACTAATACAACTTACTTTAAAAATAAAATATGACAGATGTCTGCAACAAACACAAATCCTACTCCGTCATCAATCACTAATTTCTGCCTTAAAGGGCTCCTCGAAAAGGACAAGCTTACGGGCTTGAACTACATGGACTGGCTTCGCAACCTAAGAATTTCTCTTAGGATGGAAGGAAAGATCAGGGCAATTGAGGAACCCTTACCGGCAGAACCCGGATCAAGAGCTACTCAAGCGGCTAAGGACGAGTTTGAAAAATGGCGTTCCGAGTCTAATGAGGTAGCATGCTTGATGTTGGCGACCATGTCTCCAGAGCTCCAAAAGGGCATGGAGAGCTTAGGGTCGTATGACATGCTTAACTAACTCAAGGACATGTTCCAACAACAAGTAAAGCAAGAAAGGTTTGACACCGTGAAAGCTCTCGTATCTTACAAAATGGCAACGGGAAGTAGCGTTAGTGTCCATGTACTACAAATGAAAGGGTACATAGACCGGTTGGAGCGCCTTAGTTTTTCCATAAGTCAGGAGCTTGCAACGGATTTTATCCTGAACTCGCTGACTAGTGCATATGAAGGATTCATTATGAACTATAATATGAACAATATGGAGAAAACAATCATGGAGCTCCATGGCATGTTGAAAACCGCTGAGGCTAACATGGCCAAAGCTAAACCCGCAACTACCGTTCTAGCCATTCGTGAAGGTGGGATTAAGAAGAAGAAAAACAAAGCAAAGGGCAAGAACAAGGGCAAGGGTAAGGTTGGCACGTCCAACTTCAAACCTAAACCTAAAGGCATTGCTAACTCTTCTACTTCAAAGATCCCGCAAACCAAGTCTTCTGAAGAAGCAATATGCTTTCATTGTGGGGATAAAGGACATTGGAGGCACAATTGTACTAAGTACTTGAAGGAACTTAATGAACTACGGGCTAAGGGAGTCGCCGTACCTTCAGGTTTGTTCATGATTGAACTAAACAATACTACTCTTTCTAATTCCTGGGTATTGAACACGGGATGTGGTACTCACATTTGTACAAATGTGCAGGGACTCACAAGAAGTAGGAAGCTGAAGACCGGGGAGCTTAATCTAATCATGGGGAATAATAATGTTGCCTCTGTTGACATGATTGGAGAATACAAGCATTCTTTTGATTCTGGTTTATGTATTGTATTATCTAATGTTTGCTACAGTGCCGAAATGGCAAGAAACATTATATCTTTTGATGCTTTATTTAATGATGGTTTTAATTTTAGTTTTGAAAATGGATCAATACTTGTTCACAAAAATGGGATGTTTTATTTCAAGGCTAGTCCTTGTAAAGGCATCTTAGAAACCACAGCAAAGCTAAATGATAGTTCAATCTACAATGTTGATTCATCCAAAGATGTTTTGGATAAAACGTATCTATGGCATTGTCGTTTAGGCCACATAAACAAGAAACGCATAGCCAAACTCCAGTCAGATGGAATTCTAGAATCATTTGATATAATATCGTATGATGAATGCGAATCTTGCTTATTAGGAAAAATGATAAAGGCACCTTTCACAGGAAACTGTGAACGGGCAAAGGATCTGTTGGGGTTGGTACACACTGATGTGTGCGGTCCGTTCAGATCACCTACTAGACACCAGGAATGATACTTCGTTACATTTACTGATGACTTCAGTAGATATGGCTATGTTTATTTAATTAAACAAAAGTCTGAAACTTTTGGAGTGTTTAAGGCATACCAAAACGAAGTAGAAAATCAACTGAACAAAAGAATTAAGATTCTCCGATCTGATAGAGGTGGTGAATATCTTAATGATGAATTTCGTGATCATCTACGGGGTTGTGGGATAATCTCACAATTAGCTCCTCCTAGAACACCACAACATAATGGTGTGGCTGAAAGGAGGAATCGAACATTACTTGATATGGTTCGATCCATGATGAGCCGCACAATTCTTCCAATCAGTTTTTGGGGTTACGCCCTACAAAATGCCGCAAGGATCCTTAACCTCATCCCAACCAAGAAAGTTTCCAAAACACCTTATGAGATATGGCATGGTAAAACTGTTTCTCTCTCATATCTAAGAATCTGGGGTTGTGAGGCTTACGTTCATCGTGAAGCTCAAGATAAACTTGAACCCAGATCTGAAAAGTGTTTATTTGTTGGTTACCCGGCTGATTCTTTTGGATATTTGTTTTACAACCCTACTGAGAACAAAGTCTTTGTGTCTCGAAGGGGAGTCTTCCTTGAAAAGGATCTCATATCGAAAGGAACTAGTGGGAGCAAAATTGACCTTGAAGAAATTCAAGAATCAACCGACATGGAAACCGATATTGGAACCGATTCTCCTCAAGAGGTCGACGAGTCTGCAGTTGAAAGAGAAACTGACCTACAGCCACCACCCATACGTAGATCTGATAGAGTGCGTCGAACACCAAAGAAATATAGTTTACACATATTTGAGGGTGATGAAGAAAATATAGATTCTGATGAACCTATTACCTATCAGGAAGCAATGACAGGCCCCGAGTCTGCCAAATGGAAGGAGGCTATGGACAACGAGATCCAATCCATGCATGATAATCAAGTCTGGATTTTAATTGATCATATACCAGGTATTAAAACTATTGGGTGTAAGTGGGTCTTCAAGAAGAAGACCGATATGGATGGAAATGTACACACATTCAAAGCCAGACTGGTGGCTAAGGGTTACACGCAACAATATGGTGTAGACTATGATGAAACTTTTTCACCAGTAGCTATGTTGAAATCCATTAGAATACTTCTTGCCATAGCTGCATTTTATGACTATGAGATATGGCAAATGGATGTAAAAACAGCTTTCCTTAATGGTAAACTAACAGAGGATGTGTTTATGACACAACCTGAGGGTTATGTACATCCTAAGTATTCTAATAGTGTGTGCAAGCTTCAAAGGTCTATTTATGGACTTAAACAAGCTTCTCGTACCTGGAATCTTTGCTTTAATGAGAAGATCAAAGAATTTGGTTTTATTAGAGGCGAAGATGAGCCATGTGTCAATTTAGGT
The DNA here is from genome assembly GCF_046630445.1 of Rutidosis leptorrhynchoides. NCBI lineage: Eukaryota > Viridiplantae > Streptophyta > Magnoliopsida > Asterales > Asteraceae > Rutidosis > Rutidosis leptorrhynchoides. Next base: position 111,494,605 of record NC_092341.1, read on the forward strand.
CGAGTGGGAGTGTTGTAGTCTTCCTTGTACTATATGTTGATGACATATTACTCATGGGAAACGATATCCTGACACTGAAAGATGTCAAAGCTTGGCTAGGGAAATGTTTCTCCATGAAAGACATAGGAGATGCATCATATATTTTGGGTATAAAGATCTTTCGGGATAGGTGAAGGAGATTAATTGGGCTAAACCAAAGTGCATATATAGATAAGATACTGAAGAAATTCGGTATGCATAACTCCAAGAAATGGTGCGTTCCTATGAACCCTGGAATGATATTGAGCAAGTCTCAATGTCCTAATTCTGACTTGGAATCGGCTACCATGAGTCGGACTCCATATGCTTCAGCTATAGGATCGATTATGTATGCGATGATATGCACTAGGCCTGACGTGTCATATGCACTAAGCATGACTAGTCGTTATCAGGCCAATCCTGGTGAAGCTCATTGGATAGCAGTCAAGAACATTCTAAAGTATCTTAGGAGGACTAAAGAGATGTTCTTGGTCTATGGTGGGAATGACGAGATGAGCGTCAAAGGATACTCAGATGCTAGTTTCCAATCAGATAGAGATGATTGCTCTTCACAATCAGGATTTGTATTTATGTTGAACGGTGGAGCCGTTTCATGGAGAAGTGGAAAGCAAAGTACTATTGCTGATTCTACGACAGAAGCCGAGTATATAGCGGTAAATGAAGCTGCTAAAGAGGCCATGTGGATAAAGAAATTCATCGGGGATCTAGGAGTGGTTCCTACAATCCATGATCCTGTTGAGATTTTCTGCGATAATGTGAGTGCGGTTGTCTTGGCTCAAGAACCGAGGTCACAAAAGCGCACACGGCACATACTCAGAAAGTACCATTACATCCGTCAACTTGTAAGAAAATGACATATTATTAAGTAGAGTAGACACGACTAAGAACTTGGCTGATCCTTTCACCAAGCCTTTGCCACAGACTAAGCATGATGCTCATAGCATGTCTATTGGCATTCGTGTCATTGATGATAAAGTTTGATTGTATTTATTATGTTAGGTTTGAAACTTTAAACATTGGGCAATAATATATGTTGCAATTGATCTGATGATTAATATATTGAGATTATATTATACGCACGATGCGATCATTTCATTGTATATTGCCATGTTTCATTTTGCATGTTTTAACTTCCAATGAATATTATTTCATAAACTTCCACAGTCGATCATTCTCTAAGGAAGAGAGAATTGAATTAAGGCTGCTATGAAGTGTAGTAATATAGGCTTATATGAAACTACATCCATGAGGAACTTGATAGTTGATTCAAGGTTCTGGAATGACCACACTTAGACATTACTTCATGGTTTTAAGTCACAAGTAAGCTCTAAGATGGCAAAATCATTTATCCTAGAGTGGATATGTATGAGGAATCCTGACACAAACAATATTCTACTTTGACCTGTATTTAACGCTGTGCGTAAATGCCAGTCATAAGGGTGCAGATCAGGTACAATATGGGATGTGGTGGATGTCTATACAGTTGAAGCAATTTGTTCCTTCTTCTCATAGCAAGTTGAAGCGATATCTCTGGGCCCCTCGTTGATTTGTGCTGCATTAAATGCATGGCCATGCTACGACTGAATTGATGCAATAGGAGTCTATTTGATCACCACAAATCTCTATCGAGAAACATAATCTTGAATGATGATGATTGACACTTAACCATGTCACACGTTCATATAGATATCATGAACAAAAGGATGACTGATATAAATCAAAATATAGGAGTGTAACGTAGCAGACTAGTTGTTACACACGGTGTGTCTTTTAAGACAGGCCAATATTATTAATGTCAGTGCAAGTGAGAGTCTGTTAGAAATATGTTCTCGGGTTGGCTACGGTTCGATCGTGGTTTGACCGTGGTACATATATTCCGAAGATATGCCCATGACATTAAATAATAAAAGTCCATTTATCCTATTCGGTCACACACAAAGGCCAATCGTAAATTGTTTGATATACCTTCTAATCGGAAATTAATTTATTAATCATTAGTTAATGGTTTAATAAATTAAGTAAGTTTTTTTTATGTGTGTACATATACTTACAAATCTAAATATATAAGATTTGATTGGATATAAATAAGATTTGATTTGATTTATAAATCTTATTTTATATAAAGATTTGTACTATAATCATATTTTATATAATATATAAGATTTGATTTGATATAAATAAGATTTGATTTGATTTGTAAATCTTATTTTATATAAAGATTTGTACTATAATCATATTTTATATAATATATAAGATTTGATTTGATATAAATAAGATTTGATTTGATTTGTAAATCTTATTTTATATAAAGATTTGATTTTCCAAATCTTTTAAAATCTTTCCAAATATTTATATTTGTATTATATGTATCAATTTTATTCTATATAATACCAAGTCTTGGTATTGAAAATATATATGTAACTTGAGATACAAAAACACACATACAAAATGCTATTTCTCTTTCTCATTTTCAAGTAACCAAAATACTTTATAATTGGGTTCGGGTTTTGGTGGAAATAAGGAAAAGAAAAGATCCGTTAAGTAGAAGGTATAGATCGAAGCAAGGTTGGAACTTTGGGTGTCTACCGTTTAGAGGAACTCTTCTTTGGGTTTTCAAATTCGATCTTCAAAAGGGCTACAAAGGTTGTATTCTAATATTCTCTTGTTCAGTTTCGTTAATTTGTTTTGTTTACTAAAGTTTTGTACAATGATCCGTGGAAGAGTATGATTTTGTAAAGTTTTAAAAATGCTTCCGCTCGCTTTGAATTTGTATCATACTCCAACAGATACATCCTTAATGGTTAGTAAAAATAATTTTTTTCCGTGTTCACTTTTTTGTACGTTGTTACTAACTATTTGGTTATCCATGTGTATGTTATGCTTTCTTGATTCATGGAATGTAAATAGCTGTTAATCCTTTACATGGTAATGGTATGTCTGTTAGTGTTTTCTTTATACGCTGGTTTCTCTTTTTTCAGATATTTTTGACTTTAGGTTTCTCTTTATGTTTTTCAGATTCCATTGTAGATGAATCGCCTGATGTAAATGTAGCTGGTGTTAATGTACAACAGCTGTTTACAGCTGATACCGCTTTCGCATTTACTTATGACTGTCACAATTAATAGCGATTGCATGTGTTTGTACATAGATATGACTGGCACAATTACGTCTATATAGGTGTATCATTGGTTCATCATGATATAGGTGACTGCACACAGATATGTGTTCGCTGTGGTGCAACGTTTTGGTACGAAGAACATTTAAGATCAACCAAAAAATCATAATCAGGTGTATGCCCGAGCAGAAAGTTTTCCAGATCACTATTTACAGTTTGCTTCTTACAATCAGTTGTATGCTCGAGCAGAAGACAAGACTTTCATACTCACAGGTACCGCACACAAAAATGTTATAAGCATTTAAAAAATTGTATTCATTAATATTGGATTATTTATTGTGATTTTGTGACACACTATATAGGATGCGTCCAGAATGTCAGGAACTTGAAGAGTTTTGGTGATTCAGTAATACTATTCAGATACCAGGAGGAGCTTCTAAATACGTGTTAACTGCAATATTGTTAACTAGAAAAAAATTCGACCGTGAGTTGCTGCGGTTGTATTCAACACGCGGTCGAATTTGAAAATATTTTGTTTGCTACCTAATATATCTAATAGGTCGGGTTGTGTGTTTTACGTGTATGTATATGTATGAAATATAACCCGAAATATTTAGTATTTTTTTAATGATGTCCGTTTCGCGTATAGTTAGTCTCGTTGGGTTCGTTAGATTTTTTCGAGTTGAACGGTGGTTAACTCGCACCGAGCGAGAAGATAGGGCCCGTTAAAAAATCTGGTGGAATTAGTTTATTTTATTTTAATAAAGTTATGTATTTACACTTTATACCCCTGGAAAAGTGTAAACTTAAGGGGTCGTTATGTAAATTGAGCCAAACTTAAGGGGCCGGTTGTAGTGTGAACGCAAACTCAAAACAACATTCGAAAACAACTAAAACTAAAGTTGCTTGCTTGCTTGCTTGAAGTATTGGACCCCCCTTTCACTTTCTCTTGCATATGCATGTATCAGCTTATTTGGCAGCTGCGGTGGAGTTAATGTTCTAGCTGGAAACAGTCCGAATAATACTAAATAATAATAATAATAATAATTGTTACAAGAATGGAATTGCAGGCATACGGAGAGATATGATTTGATGGATTGAGGGTTGTAGCAGCTAGCAGGAAGATTTTGGGAGAAGATAGAGTTGTATCATTACTCAATTGAATTTGTGCCCACAAGGTGTTTGTTAAAAGTCCCCTATGAGTTTTTTCTTGGCTTCATGGTTATAATTTTATTGGTGTATGGGGATTTTGTCTCTGTCATTTTAGCTATGCACTACAACTAAAGGTTGTGTGCAGTTATGTCGCATGCCACAGTGAAGTTTCATTGTCCCTTTGTGGGTCTTAGTGGCTGTCAAAATGGGAGTGGAAATGGGCTTGTTAGAAGTTCTCTTATCAAGCATCTTAGTGATCGTCATTGTGGTATCGATGCGCGGGATATCACTCGACATTCTCTTACTTCTAATTTGGGTGTTTATACTGAGGCTGATGTTACTTTTAGGCGTATGGGGATTTGGTTATGTGGTGTTTGCTACAAAACACACACGGTACGTGCTAAGTGCCGTCATGGTAGGGGCCCGGATGTGCCGCCCCCCGATGAGGGAAATGGTGTTGTTCGTTTTGTGCTTCATAATTTTTCCAAGCCACTAGCACCCTCTTCTCCTGCTCGACTTTGTATTGAGGATGGTTCGGTGCGTGATCATAACGATGGTTTTGACGTGGCTCTCCTGGATCAGTTGTTCTCTAAGGGGTTTCGCACGGTTAAGTCTATCCCTCCCAAGTGTCGTTTGGGGTTTTCTCGGGTTTTGAAAGGTGCTCTTGATAAGGTGATCTCTAAGCCTGATGACATTTCTAGTTGGGTCTCTTTGTTGGTGTTACCCCTTTGTACCCTTAAAACCTTTCGGCCACGGAGTAGTCGTGAGTCTAGGTCTCCGATAAAGCGTCGGCATCAGGAAGAGAATATTTCCCGTGCTATTTGCTCTTGGGGGACAGCGGGTGGGAGTTTACAGCTTGTGAGGGAGTATTTGGCAGAGGATTCTCCTATGTTGTCAGTGGTTGATGATGAGGTCCTTGATTTGGAAGAGCGTAATATTAAGCAGTGTCGTAGGAAGATTTGTGATGGCCATTACACCGCTGCAGCTCGTGTTCTTTCTTCATCAGGCGTTGCTCCTTATAATGACGCCACACTGGCGGACTTGCTGTCTAAGCACCCTTCTTCTATCGCTCCATCCTTGCCTGATATGACGGTTGATCACCTTCACCTCGTTACGACTTCTGCTGTTGTTTTGGGCCAGATTAAAAGTTTTCCTCGAGGCACTTCATGTGGTAGGGATGGTTTACGTGCACAACACCTTATGGATTGCTTGAGTGGTGCTGCTGTGGCAGTCTCGGATGAGTTGGTTGGCTCTATTACCGGAGTCGTTAATCTCTTTCTAGCTGGTAGGTGCCCTATGGAATTAGGAGAGTATATTGCTAGTGCTCCCCTCACACCGCTTGTCAAGCCCGGCGGTGGTCTTCGTCCTATAGCTGTGGGTACTGTTTGGCGACGTCTTGTTTCGAAGGTTGGCGCTGCTATGGTTGGCCAGTCTTTGGGAAGTTACTTCGATGGTCTTCAGTTTGGTGTTGGTGTTTCTTCAGGTGGTGAGGCTATTCTTCATGCTGTGAATCGGCTGATTGAGGATCGTGGCTCTGATGTTGGCCTCTCTATGTTATTAGTTGATTTTCAAAATGCCTTCAATCTAGTTGATCGTACGGTCATGTTACGTGAAGTTCGCCACCTTTGTCCGAGCCTTTCTCGGTGGGTTGAATTTTGCTACTCTAATCCAGCCAGATTGTATTATGGGAACCACACATTATGGTCTTCTCAGGGGGTGCAACAGGGTGATCCCCTTGGTCCGCTGCTTTTTGCTTTGGTCCTACAACCCTTGGTTTCTAAAATCAGAGATAATTTTGAGGTTTGTCTTCAGGCGTGGTATTTGGATGATGGTACTATTATTGGGGACACTTTGGTGGTGGGGAAGGTTTTGCATTTGATTATGGAGGATGGGCCTCGTTTTGGGCTGCATCTCAACGTTGAAAAAATAGAAATTTTCTGGCCTACGGAGGACCCTCGCAGCAGGCAAGTAGGTGTCTTTCCTCCTAATATTGCTCGGCCTTTAAATGGTGTTAAGTTGCTTGGGGCCCCGCAAGTTCCGATCCTGGTTTTAGTAGTGAACTGGTGATGCAAAGGGTGACCAAGTCCATTGTGCTTATGGATAAGGTTGCTAAGCTTGATGATCCTCAGTGTGAGTTGTTGTTGCTTAGGGCATGTACGGGAGTTTCTAAACTCTACTTTTCCTTGCGTACTTGTCCTCCTAGTATATTTGAGGCGGCTCAACGCGCTTTCGATGGAGCCCTTCGATCTTCCTTGGAGCGTATTGTTACTGCTTCAGGGCCTGGGTTTGGTGATTGGCAGTGGCGGCTTGCCACCTTTCCATTTGCATTTGGAGGGCTTGGTGTTTATTCTGCGGGAGATGTTCGTCATTATGCTTTTCTGACTTCTCGATTGCAGTCTGCTGGATTGCAGACCAAGCTACTACGTCATGCGAGTATTGTTGGTCTTGGTCGTGCTTTTGAAGATGCATTAGGTCTGTTTAATAAAACAGTTGGGTTTGATATTTTAGGTAATCCGAGTGAGGTCGCTGCCCCAATACTCATGAAGAAATTGGCAGATGTTTATTTCACAAAGGTTACCGCTTCTGCAGAATCCACTTTTTCGTTATCTCCTCGACAATCGGCCTTATGGAAATCACAGCAGAGTGATCACACCTCTGCTTGGCTAAGGGCAGTCCCTATTTTGGGGTTGGGTCAGACGATGAACGCAAAGACTTACCGATGTGTGTTGTGCTACCGGTTAGGTGTTCCATTGTTCTCTATCTCGACGGCATGCTCTGCCTGTTCAAGGGTTTTTACTGGGGATATTTTCGGGGATCACGCGGTGTCTTGTGCTGGTATGGTGGGTATTAAGCATCGACATAATATTGTTCGGGATTCCCTTGTTGATGTTTGTTATCGATCTGGGATTTCAGCGAGAAAGGAGGTGGACATTGGGTTGTCTGGAGGGAACGACAGGGCCCTCAGACCTGCAGATGTGTTACTTTATTCCTGGGATTGTGGTCGCGATGTTTGTGTTGACTTGACAGGATCTTCTCCTTTGACACAGTCTGGGCTTTCTGACTTTGTCCCTGGACGTGCTGTGATTGATGCGGCTCGTCGGAAGCGGGTCAAGTACGAATCTAGTTGTCTGGCGATTGGTTATGGTTTCATTCCTTTCTCATTTTCTTCCCTTGGGGAATTAGAGAAGGAGGCTGTTTCTTTGCTAAAGCGGGTTCAGAAGAGTTCGATGGCGCAAAATATTGGTGCCGGTGCTGCTGCTCATATTTTTACTAGGATAGGTTTTGCTATTGCTAGAGGTGTGGGAGCCCAGATTGTCTCTAGGCTTCCTACTAATTTTTTGTAAGTTTTAAAACTTTTAAGTTTATTATAATAATAATAATAATAATAATAATAATAATAATAATAATAATAATAATAATAATAATATTATTATTATTATTATTCTTTCATCATTTCCTGTACAATTCAATTCCCAAGTGCGAATAACAATACCAAGGTACGTTTCTTCATTGATGATTTCAATTAGGGTTTTGAAAATATTTTCTAAGCTAACTTAACATTTGCAGTACTCAAAAGCATTGATTATATCAATGGGTTTTGAAACCCCTTTGCGTTTTCCATTTATAATCCAAGCAAATTCAGCATTTGCAGTACTCAAAATCGTTGATTATATCCATATTCGCGTTGATGTGAACCACGTTCCAACCATTGCACTTCAAGTGTTTGATTTATTGATTACTCAACTCGTATCAAGTTCTTAATTTTAATCTTTGATATTTGATAAGTGTGTATATGATTATAAATAATTTTAGGTGCAGTTGCTATTTGATTATTTCTTGCTCAACGTTTAAGTTATGTCAAGTCAGTTGTCAATGTGATAGGTTGATAAACTATGATAATTGTGAGTTTGAAGTTTTGTAAAATTATAGGTATTTTTACTCCTCTGGTCATTTGCTTGGAGATCAAATTTGTCATCTGATAATTTTTGTTTTTTGAATCATACATAAAGGGGTTTGGTTGAAGTTTATGATTTGCAGATTGTCCTTGTCATAAGCAACTATGGTTTTTCATTCTCCATCTGAATCCAAGTCATCGACGATATCGAAGGTGATATTCAAACTTCATAATCGAAAGAGATGATTAAAAGAGCATGTGGGTTGTGTTGTGCACTCATTGAATTGCCATATTAACTATTAGCCAAAAGTTATTAATAGTACAGGGGTACATCCGTCATTCCACTAAAAAGGGTAAAACTGTCTTTTCCAGCCTCTTCTCCTTTCTTCCATATTCTTCCAGACTCTTCTTCCACCTAATTTTACTACACATAGTACAACGTCTTAAAACCCACCGCCAAACACCACCTCCAACCACCAACGGAAGCAAGAAAAAAAAAAGTTATTAATAGTATAGGGGTACATCCGTCATTTCACTAAAAAGGGTAAAACTGTCTTTTCCAGCCTCTTCTCCTTTCTTCCATATTCTTCCAGACTCTTCTTCCACCTAATTTTACTACACATAGTACAACGTCTTAAAACCCACCGCCAAACACCACCTCCAACCACCAACGGAAGCAAAAAAAAAAAAAAAAAAAAAAACTTGCAACTCCTCTAATCTAATAGACCAGAAAAATTGAAAAGTCATCTACTCAAACATAAATCTAATAAAACAAAAAAATAACAACGCATCTAATCCTCAGACAAAAATAGCCACTTCCGGCAACTACAGCCGACGGCTACCACTACCGTCACCCAGATCTGAAAAGAGAAAAGTTGTTAAACCAATGTAACAAAAAACAAATAAATAAAAAATATAGAAGCAAACGAAATTAAAATTTGAAAAAAAAGTCATATCTGAAGCCAAAAAATCATAACCAAAAATAATAAATAAAAAAAATCAGATCCATACATGCAAACTCTCTGAAGGCGGTTTCGTGTTTGATGAACTATATATACATACCTGAAAACTTTAATATTGGCGATTCGGGAATTGTTTGGCCGGGAAATAGAAAGGTAGGGAAAGGTTCCATGTAGAAGAAAATGCGTAACAAAAAGAAGATGCATGTAGTTATGGCGCCGTAAGGTGGCAGCCGGTGGTCGGTCACCAAAAAATACACGAAAGGTCGTTTATTTGGTGCTTTGTTAGCGGTATGTGGTGCTAAATTAATGACGGTGAGATAAGAAAGGGGAGAGACGGCGGTTGATAACGATCAACGACGGCAGTCGGAGTGACTGGTAGTCTGAGGCGGTTTTATGTTGAACGACGACGACTGATGGTAAGGTTAGGATGGTCGTAGCGCCGATTTGAATTGGATAGTTGGTGGACAGACTTTTTGGTGGAGATGAAAGATAACGAGAAAAGGATTGAGAGTTTTAGATTAGTGGACGTCAAACATTTTATCAATTGTAGTTCAATGAACTTTTTGTTCTCAATACACAGAGAAAATAGAAAAAGTAAGCCTCGGGAATGGAATACGGAGTATTTATTTATTGACTAAATTGAAATTATTAAAATTATATACTCCGTGTTACTGTAATACATTTAAAACAAATTGGGCCAAGCCCTTATCCCAATTTTAAAATTATAGGTCAATCCATTATAATTTTTTTAAATTTTAAATATTTTTACTAACTTAATACTAAATATTAAATTACTAATAATTTAATGAATTTGTTTTAAAATTATTTTTTTTACATTTTTAGATGATATTCGTTTCAATCATTTTTAATAGCTTTCACTGGAGTATATATTTATATTTTTTTTCCCTTTCCAATGACGATGAGTAAACGTTTAAACTATTGATGTGTATGTCAGTACTATAATAGATCAGTTATTAAAATTTCAGCACTACGTTAACCTAAACGTAAACCATCGACGGCTCACAACGGCGTTCCCGGCGCGAAGCCAGGGCCTGTCAACTAGTTTTATACTAATTAGTAGTTTCAGAATCTTCTCTGAATAATTTTTGAATGCACTAATTTTCAACATTTTTTTTCAGGATTTCAAGCAGCATATGAATTATCTCCATGTTGACTAATTTACGCCATATGTGGCCAAATATGCATTGATATGGATGGTCTAACTTTGTTGCTACATAATGGTAATTAGTTGCACCTTCCGTTTTATCTAATTATATGTTGTTGGAGTGGCCACATATGAGGTGGTAAATTGGGTGGAGCAGGTAATGGGTTAAGATGGAGCAGAACAACACAATCCACATGCTCTTAATCCATACCATCTTTCTTTTCATTATTTTGGTGGGTATTAATATGATAATTTTAATTCTCTTATCATCTTTCTTTTCGTTAATAATTTTAAACCTATGTTCACTTTTACTCTGATAATGTGATAATAAATATTTCTCTTTCCAATCAATTTGAGAAGCAGTCAGTTGATAGAAGTTGAATCTTGTGACGACCCGGAAATTTTCTACCAAATTTAAACTTAATCTTTATATGATTTCGACATGATAAGCAAAGTCTGTAAAGTTGAGTCTAAAAAAAATTTATGAACTGTTTAATGAAATCATTTGACCTTTGACTACTCCTAACGATTCACGAACATTTGTGTGTAAATAAAAATGTAAATATATATGAAAATCTATATGATTTCAATGTATAACTATTATTATATTGTATGTATGAATAATAAATATTTGATACATGTTATTATATATATTACATAATTAATAATATGTAATATTAACATGATCAGTTTGATTACAGGTTAATAATATAATTGATGTAGTTACTTTCATTATTACCATGACTATTAATATTAATATCAATGATAGTATTATTAATATTATTATTTTAAATATATATCGTATAAATATGAAAGTTGAGATGTATAAAGTGATATTACTTTCATTATTATTATTAAAATAAATATTAATATAAAATTTGATACATGAAAATTGTTACATTATTATTATTACCTTTATAATTATTATTACTAAAATCATTAAAAAAATTTTTTTAACTATTGATGTTATTATAATACAACTTATTAATTAATAATTGTCATTATATCTTTTGTTAATATTATTATTATTATTGAAAGTATTATTATTATTAATATTATCATATTATTATTTATCATTTATTATTACTAGTCTTTTTATTAATAATATTATTATTATAAATAATATTAGTAATAGTATTATTAATAATATTAATATATTTATTAATTATAAAAAATTTATGAATATATATATACAAACATAGAAAAACATATTTATATACATACATATATATAAAATACAGTTATATATTTATATATAAATACATATACGGATAATTATATAAATATACGGTATATACAAATATTTATTCAGATATATATGTATATATGTGTAAATACAGTTAGATATATATATATATATATATATATATATATATATATATATATATATATATATATATATATATATATATATATATACTCCGTATACAAACACAGTAAATCTGTATTCTGTTGCATATCGTTTTCAACCTGTTGTAGATTGATTCACTATCTTCAAATTCGTACTAATCAGGATTTCAATCACTAGAATGAATCCAATTCTGTAACAATCCCCTGTAGCTTTTTATTTTTTTATATATTTTTCTTTTGTACGATTGATTCTTCTGTCGACTATCAAATCTTCTTTAATCACCATCAAATTAAGAACCCTTTTTGTAAACTTGTACTGAGCAATTCCAACTCACAGATACGAACAAAATTCGGTTACAAGTCATATTCAACTTTTAATTCTTTTATCCATCTTATACAGAATACTCGTACTTCATGTCTGCCATTGTTACGCATCCAAATCGGTTTACAATACAAACAATCAAGTGTACTGCATCAAATATTCGATTACAAGCTATATATAATTCTATCTTCACAATGCAATTGAAATTAAAAATAGAAATTAACAAAACCAAAACTCACTTGATTTTCACCTATCCACCTCACACCATTTCAGTCATCATCAATATCTTCATCGAAAAACAAGCCATCATCGTCATCACTAAATCTTGGACACCTTCGAGCTCTTCATCGAACCACAAATTTCTATTCACTACATTGATCACCACCACGAACTCAACAACCCAAACAACCACCACAATTCACCACTTTATCACCTTCTTAAACTTAACACGACCACCATGTATCACCTCACCTTAATTATCTTTCACCACTACAAACCTTCGTGAATTGTAGACATGGACACACCACCTTATATCGTCAGACTGCTGCAACTCCACGTTTGTTTAAACTCCCATTCGAACACCTCACACCTGCTTTGATCGAATACCGCTACTGTTGTGGTTGTATTCCATTGCAAACCGAAAGAATATGATGGGAACATGCTGCGAGGAATTTGGGAAGGTATTGGATAATATAATACCACACTTTATATAACCTCCATGATAAATAACGAGCATGTGGTGCTAGTGGGACACAAGCCAGCTCATGGCCGACACATAAGACTTCAGATACAACCCACTTGCAATTGTTACTAGCTTTGCAAGTTTCTTTTTTCTCATGGCCGACATCCACCAAACCCCTAACCCCACGGTCAATTTAATCTTATATTGTTGTTGGGCTTTTGGAATTCATATAATTAAACAATTACACTTATTAAACTTGGGCTTGTGGATCAGCTTAACAGGCCTGTCAAGTTTGGGCCACGTACTCATTGTTTCTGTTTCTAATTCTATTCTAGTAATCGAACTCCTCCTCTATTTTTAAAACGTCATCTACTTTCTGCTTCAGCTCATATTCTATTTCCATTCACCTTATTCGAAACCACCTCTTCATCAAGACATGTTGTTTTCCCACTTGCTTTCTGCTGCATCGCTTGCTTCTTTTTATAAACCAAACATCCACTAGATTTTTAATGAAAAGTAAAGATATATATACCCCTTGTATGTTGGAGAGACCCACTCAAAAGAGAATATGGATAATGGAAATTATGAGTGGAGCAATATAGATAATTTAGGAAGAAAACTTTCGGTGCCACTTACTTTCACTAGCTTATGAACGTGATTATCTGGACCCCATACTCTTTTATGTAAGTCGACCACTTAGTGGTATTGGGGGACGGTTCCTTTTACACGTTCTATTTTCCCTATTGTAGCCGACCATCAATTAAACCCCACGATCCATGATATAAATAATATGGAATTCATGATAGCAGGTTCGTGGACTTGTTCTTGTTATTGGGCCAAAAGTATACTTGGGCCGAGAACCAGATTACAGTTCATGGTTGGACATGTCGAGATTTATGATTATGATGATAATTTGATGACAACAAGATGGAAAGATGATGATGATACTTGAACGATGACAACGATGATAATAATAAAACGATTTGTTAATAATATAGTTAGGATGAAGATATATAAGATGATTTTGATAATACGGGTTTTGAAAATACAACGATGATTTTGTTAATAATAGTGTGGGATTTTGAAAATAAGAAGAAGTATGATGCACAATAAATAATACGGGTTAAATAAATATTAAGTTAGAATAATTACGGATATGGAGGAGTGGTCTTGGAGTTATTGGGTTAGCGGGACGTCGCGGGTTCAAACCCGGACTTGGGCATTTTTTTTAAGGACTACTTCTTTGAGGTAGTATTACTAATAACTTTATTATTATTATTATTATTATTATTATTATTATTATTATTATTATTATTATTATTATTATTATTATTATTATATTTTTTTTTATAATTACTATAAGTATTATTATTAGCATTATCATTTAAGTTATTATTAGTATCATTAGGATTAAAAACCATTATTGTTTTTATTATTATCATTATTATTATTTTTATCATTATTATTACCATAATTATTATTATTATCATTATTATTATTATTATTAATATTATCATTATAAGCAATTATGACTTTTATTACTATTATTGATATTATGTTACGAAATAAATATTTTGTATATAAAAATATACTTTTAGTAATATTACATATAAGTATGTATTAAACATATTAACATTGTTATATAAATATTCATATATAACAAATTAGATATTTTTAATATAATACTAATCATATATAAATATTAAAATAACTATATAAATATTAATTATTTTAAATATATACACAAATTAAATATATAAAATATATAACTTAAGATATAATATATGAATTTGTTCAATTACGATTATGTGTATTAATAAATATAAAAATGATATAGGTTCGTGAATCCGAGGGCAACCTTGCATTGTTCAGTTTTGTCGTATGAATAATTTCACTACAAAATATTGAATTGTAAGTTCATTTGATTCTCTTTTACTCTTTACATTTTTGGGACTGAGAATACATGGGCTGTTTTTACAACTGCTTTATTAAATGCTTTTGAAATATATTTTGAACTGCAAATACATGAAATACTTTTATAAATGTTTGACGAGATAGACACAAGCAAAACATTCCTCGAATGAATTATTATACAGACGGAAGTTCTGCGGATTATTATTGAATTATGTGGACATGATAATTGGCACCATTGAATTATGTGGACATGATAATTGCCACTATTGAATTATGTGGACATGATAATTGCCACCATTGAATTATATGGACATGATAATTGCCACCATTGAATTATGTTGACATGATAATTGCCACCAATTGATGTGAATGTTATGTATCGAGAGAATGATTTTTATACACAGGTTATGTGTATTATATATTGTGCACGAGATATGTGTACGGTTACTAAGATTTGTGAAAATGGTTTCGTACAAGAGAAAGGTGTACTGTATTTAAAAGATATCGCATGTACATTACAGGTGGGTATAGGATTCGGGTCCATTTGTACCATGCAGCATTTAAATCTTGTGGTCTATCAAAATGATGAATTTGATTGTTTTATGATAAACCTATGAACTCACCAACCTTTTGGTTGACACTTGAAAGCTTATTTATTCTCAGGTATGAAAGAAATCTTCCGCTGTGCATTTGCTCATTTTAAAGACATTATTTGGAGTCGATCATCGCAATGGGACCAGATGTTGGTGACTTCATCCAGATAGATTAGGAAGGGGTACGACATGTGGTATCAGACCGGTGGTCTTAGTGAACCAGGTCTTGCATTAGTGTGTCTAACTGATTATTGTTTAGATGCATTAGTGAGTCTGGACTTCGACCGTGTCTGCATGTCAAAAGTTTTGCTTATCATTTCGTGTCGAAAATTACCTGCTTATCATTCTTAGGGAATCATTTGCTTATCATTCTTAGTCTAGACACATCTTATTGCATTGATTGCATGAATAGTGTATAGACAAGATTCATATCTTAGCGTATCTGCTAATTCATATCTTAACGTATCTGTTACTGTAAACTTTTCCTGGCATATTCCGTAAATTCCTTCGTAATCTATGAAATCTTTTGTTCTATATATATATATATATAGGTATTCTATATAATTATAATACTACCCGATAGCCGGAAATCATTTCATATCGAAAAATTCTTTATTCAATCGTATGAAATAGAACTCGCCACTAGTTCAAGTTCTTCGGATTCCGACAGCTATTCCGATATGGAGTTTCACTCGAACTCCGAAAGCAGTGTGACCGAAATAAATCAACCAATCAGCCATCATCAATTCTGGATTAATTGGGGATGGGTTCGTAGTTGACTTAATCAATGGAGACGCGAAGAAGGCGATCCCTTCCATCAACCAAATTCACCTTTTGGTGAAGAACCTGAAGCACTTACTGGCGATCCTGTACGAAACACCATATTCACCCTCATTGCTAGGATATCCCACAACGATTATATGATATCCCAAATTTTGAACCTTATTCATCCGCTCGTTTCAACCGTCAATCATTCTGGGGTAATAGAAGAAGTCAACGAACTTCGTGCTTGAGTAATTAATTTAGAGAATATGGTGCAAAACTTACCAGCTTCAGCAACATCACCGGCACCAACGGTACCACCAACATCAGTACCGGCAGCACTAGTACCACTAACAACAACATCCGCATCCCAAGCCTCAATTTCACAATCTGTCCCACGAACATCAACACCATACGCACCATAGATACCAAGGAATACCAACAACAATGAACGATGAAGTATTGATCCATAACCTCATTGATGAAATATTCTGCGAAGAATATGTGGTTTATAAAAGTTTTAGAGATTACTTATTCTAGCTCAAACCTAAAAGCAAATGAGAATAATATCATATTAACTCATTAAATCCATGACTACATCTGAAGAAAATATATATGTATATATATTTTCATAAAGATTGTAATTAAAAATTCTTTTGTACAAACCGTTAATCGTGAAAATATTTTAACGGGTAGGTAATACTCGAGAAATATTTAGATTTCACATTAATAAGTTACCACTTCTACAGTTAAACAATTCTTCAAGTTTGCCACTTGATTCCATCTTAAACATCATTTGTATCTCGACGATTCCAATTTGCGTTCATGTGACAACCCAAAAATTTCCGACCAAAGTTAAACTTAATCTTATTATAATTCCGACACGTTAAGCAAAGTCTGTAAGGTTGAGTCTCAAAAAGTTTGAGCTGTTTCTAATATTCAATTGACATTCGACTGCTCTCGATGATTCACGAACAAATAATTGTAAATAAATATGCGTGTATGTATATATAAATAATAATTCGAAATAATATTTGAAGTATTATATACTGTTGTTATTAGAAATTAATAAAATAAAAATAGGATATTATAATAATTATTATTTAAAATATATTTATATATATAAATAATGTATATTTAAAATAAATATTAAATGATTGTAACACTCGTTGGATGTTTCGATTGATATTAAACAAATTAAATCCAAACTTATGTAATCTTAAAATAAACGGTGATTCGAAAATGAGTTCTATAAATTTTAGGGTTACTAAAAATGTATTTATAGTAAAATGTATAAATAATAAATATTCAACATATGTTATCATATTATATATATTGCAATATATAATATTAATATGTTAAATGTAATTACAAGTTACAAATATAATTGTTAGACTAATATTATTATTACTTTTATTATTATTAATCTTAAATTAATATTAATATTTAAAATCAGTATTACTTATATTATTATTTTTCAATACCTAACATATAGATATGAAAGTTGATACATTTAATTTGTTATAATTACTAATATTATTATTATCATTATTAATACCATTATTGTTATAAATGGTAGAAAAAAATATGATTTATTATTAGTATCATTAATATTATTAATATTAGTAATAAACATTAATGTTTGTATTATTAATAATATTATGTTTCTTTACATATAATATGCAGATACAAATATAATTAGATATAAAGATATATACAGATATAATATATGTAACACGTTGAGATATATATCACTTTCAACTTTATTCTTTTCCTTATTTTCTGTACACATGTGACTCCTTCAATCAATTCATCTCTACAAATTGATTCAATCATCAATTAATTTCTTCAATGATTGCTTTGTTTATTATCAATTAAAAACTGTACGGGGTAATATATACACATTAGATATGCATATTGATATAATCACACATACACACTATAACACCATCTACCTAACTCCTTCTCTATATCACCGAGAACATCATCGGTTAACCACCATCACAAATAAATGCTACACCTTCTTGTTGGTTGATTTTCGATTACCACCCTAGAACCAAAACTCATACTACTACTGCTGCTGCTGCTGCTGCTGCTGCTCCTGCTGCTGCTGCTGCTCCTGCTCCTCCTACTGCTCCTGCTCCTCCTCCTACTACTACTACTACTGCTACTGCTACTGCTACTGCTACTGCTCCTGCTCCTGCTCCTGCTGCTGCTGCTGCTCCTGCTGCTGCTGCTGCTGCTGCTGCTGCTGCTGCTCCTACTGCTGCTGCTGCTGCTGCTGCTGCTACTGCTACTGCTGCTGCTACTGCTACTGCTACTGCTACTGCTACTTATTATTGGTTGCTCGACACCAATACCCCTCATGAAACCATCTCAACTTGCAACTCGAACTATTGTTTATATCACCATCATCAAGTTTCGGCCATTACCATTCATTCAATTTTGCATGATCAATAACCCAAAACCACCACTTACAACTTGTTTTTATTGTTCGGTTTCCCTCTTACTTATGTTATTCAACCACAAGAACACCACATAAACGACTATCACCATCCGTTTCTTACTGTTCCTGCACGATTAAACCAAATCACCCACCATTTATTAATGCTGTTACAGCTCCTTGTTAACCACTAAACCACCAACACTAGAAACCTGCTACTCTTATATTTTATTTCTGTTCCATCTCGAATAAAACCCGAGTCATCACCTGCAATTCTCCTCGCTATAACTGCAACCTTTATGTTTCTATGATCATCATTGCAAACCTCACTTTTCCTGCTTTGTTCGTTGTTGCACAACTGCTCCTACTTCTGTGTAAGCTGTGATCAAAAACTAGAACATTCGTTTTATTATTGAGTGATGAAGATAAGAAAGTAATAATGTTGATGATTGCCTGCACATTCCTTTTTCTCCCCCTTGTTGGCCGAAAAAACCTAACATAAAGAAAACCCCACATTTTTTTAATCGCATACTATATATTCTATTTCTGTCAAAAATAAACTAATTACCACATAAATTCGAAAGGGGCGTAGAGGATCCAGCTGTTTATAGGGCCAATCCCTAATATCCCTTTGCTATTATATTAATTCTGTTTCCTTCTACTTGTCTGTTTGTATACCAAAAGCCACCTCATAACCACTTGCAATATTCCGTCTTCTACTTTATGCATAAACCGAAGTTCATTTAGTTTCTATTTGGGCCGTGTTCTTTATTTTTTTTTGTTGGAATATGATGAGTCAAAAACAATTGGGCCGTGTGTTGTTTATGTATTGGGCCGAGATGTTTGATTTTGAGAATGAGGAATATGATGTTAACGGTTGATGATATGTTGTTATGGTGCAACGAAGAGGGTGATATGTTTATGTTGATAGTGACGATGATGATCATTATGATGAGGTATATGATGATCGAAGAAGATGAATAAATATGATGATCGAGAGGAGTATGATGGGGAGCGAGATGATGTTGATTGTATAAATGATGATTCACAGATGTGGATTATGATGATGATGATGGTTATATAGTTATATGATGAATATGATCGATGATGTTGCATGATGTGGATGATGATTGTTTATGATCCAGAAGGTGTTAGGGAGTGAAGTAATGATAATCATGGAAGAATGATTATGATGATGACGAGTGGATGATGATCATGAGGATGATGGTAACGATGCTACTGTGATAATAGTGATGAATGTTATGTTAATATTGATGATGATGTTACAGAATGTTTATGAAGATGAATGGTATAACAATTTCCTATTTTGTTATTATTATTATTATTATTAATAATAATAATATTATTATTATTATTATCATTAGTTTTAATTAAAATTATCATTATATTTAAAATTTACATTTATTAGGAAAATTATCATTTTTATTATTATTATTATTATTATTATTATTATTATTATTATTATTATTATTATTATTATTATTATTATTATTATTATTATTATTATTATTATTATTATTATTATTATTATTATTATTATTATCATCATCATAATTCGTATTATTATTAATCATTAATAGTATTAGGTATTATTATTATTATTATTATTATTATCAATATTATTGTTTTTATTATAAAAATAAAATAAAATAATTTATTATTATTATTATTATTATTATTATTATTATTATTATTATTATTATTATTATTATTATTATTATTATTATTATTATTATTATTATTATTATTATTATTGTTATAAAAATACTACAATTTTCTATTATTAATATTATTTTACCAATAAAAGTATTAGTTATATAAAAAATATTTTTAATATAAACATATAAATAAATTTTGATACATTATATATATTTTAATTAAAATACTCCAAAAAGAATCTGACATTATAATATAATTAATTATTTGAAATACAGATATAATTAATTTATATATTAAAATAACATATAAATTATTAAGATAACAAATACAATAATATAAATAAATAAACTTGTTTGAATATTATTACATGTTTTAATATATGTAACTGATATAGGTTCGTGAATCCGAGGCCAACCCTGCACTTGTTCAGTATCGTCGTATGAATATTTTACTACAAAATATTGTAGAGTGAGTTTCATTACTCCATTTTTTAAATGCTTTTGCAATATATATTTTTGGGACTGAGAATACATGTGCTTTTATAAATATTTAACGAAATAGACACAAGTAATTGAAACTACATTCTATGGTTGAATGATCGAAATCTAATATGCCCCTTTTAGTCTGGTAATCTAAGAATTAGGGAACAGACACCCTAATTGACGCGAATCCTAAAGATAGATCTATCGGGCCCAACGAGCCCCATCCAAAGTACCGGATGCTTTAGTACTTCGAATTTATCATGTCCGAAGGGAGTCCTGGAATGATGGGGATATTCTATATGCATCTTGTTAAGGTCGGTTACCAAGTGTTCACCATATGATTGATTTTTATCTCTATGCAGTTTTCGAAATGCCTGATATGAGATGTATATTTATGGAAAAATGAAATCTCGTGGTCTATTAAAATTATGGAAATGAATGATGATGATAAACTAATGAACTCACCAACCTTTTGATTGAAACTTGAAAGCATGTTTATTCTCAGGTTTGAAAGAAATCTTCCGCTGTGCATTTGCTCATTTTAGAGATATTACTTGGAGTCATTCATGGCATATTTCAAAAGACGTTGCATTCGAGTCGTTGAATTCAACAAGATTATTATTAAGTCATTGATAGTTTCATTTATTATGAAATGGTATGCATGTCTGTCAACTTTTGATGAAATGAAAGTTTGTCTTATAAAAACGAATGAAATGTTTGTAAAATGTATCATTTAGAGGTCAAATACCTCGCGATGTAATCATATGTTATTGTATTCGTTCTTATGGATTAGGATGGGTCGCTTCATGTGGTATCAGAGCTGGTTTAAGCTGTGTTGTTGGCTTAATCGTAGAGGGGGTTCTCACAGTGTTACATGTGACGAAGCATTGGCTCTTACCCCTCGCGGTCCGAATATGGTTGGTTTTGCTGAGAGGCAGGGCCGTAAAATCAGTTTTTGAGGTACGCTCAGTGGTCACCAGGCGGTTAGTTGGGAAGGCACTGAGTGGGATGCGTCCCCACTAACTACATGTTGTATCAGAGCGGTGGTCTTAGCGAACCAGGTCTTGCATTAGTGTGTCTAACTGATAATTGTTTAGATGTATTAGTGAGTCTGGACTTCGACCGTGTCTGCATGTCAAAAGTTTTGCTTATGATTTCGTGTCGATAATCATCTACTTATCATCTTTAGGAAATTACCTGCTTATCATTCCTAGTCTAGACACATCTTACTGCATTGATTGCATGAATAGTGTATATACAAATCCATATCTTAACGTATCTGTTACTGTAGACTTTATCTGACACGTTTCCTTAATTTCCTCCGTAATCTACGGGATATTCTGTACTATATTAGATATTCTATATAATTATAATATTATCCGATAACCGAAAATCATTTCATATCGAAAATCCTCTAACTGATCATAAGAGATGGATCCTACACCTAGCTTGGATTCCATTAGTCCCGGAAGCAATTTCGAGATGCGTATTGAAGTAGAATCCGAAGTCAATGAACCCGAAGTGTCTCCACCGTTTAGCTATTTTTCTTTCTGGAGGAGATGGGGGTGGGTCCGAGACTTACTCACTTGATGGAGAAATGAAGAATGCGAGCCCTACCATGAACCAAACTTACCTCCTAACATCGGAGAAAATGATGTACTCACCGGTGAACCTATGCGCAACACTGTATTCACCCTTCTTGCTAAAGTTTTCCACCTCGAAGGTCGCATTACTGCAATCTCAGAAAATATTTAACCTCTACTTTCGAATACCAATCGAAGGGGAATATTAGAAGAAGTTAGGGAACTTTGAATTGATAATCAAGATCTATTGAATCAAATGAGTGGATGGATAGAAATGATAGAGGGTAGGATAGAAACCCTGACAAGAATGGTGTGTAATTTACAAGCTATACTTACTACACCAACATCATCACCAACCTCATCACCAACAACACTTGTAGCACCGACAGAAACAGTACCTCCATCAGCAGCACCAACAGCATAACTAGTACCAACAACAACAACATCATCACACGTCTTAACCTCGCAATCTATATCTCAAGCATAATCATCGTTCTACGAATCGTTCTACATAAACTATCTTCGTCCTTCATGGCGATTATGTAATCTCTAATGTTTTAGAGATTATGTACTCTAATTCTAGCCGTAAATCTGATGAGTTTAATATCACATTGACTCATTAAATCCATGATTACGTCTGAAGAAAATATATATGTATATATGTTTTCATAAAGATTGTAATTAAAATTTTTATTGTACAAACTGTTAATGGTGAAAATATTTTAACGGGTAGGTAATACCCGAGGAATATTTAGATTTCGCATTAATAAGTTACACTGTACATTCTTTGAATCTGATTCAACAGTCATTTACTATCCTACTTACAACCACAGCTATACGTATCCGTTCACCACAGAATAACCATTATCATTCAATTTCATATTTGTATTTTGACCTATCAGAATCCGACAAGTGGCATAATGAAGAAAACATTGGACAAAATAAAATTTGTTAGAAACAAACAAATTAACTATGAGAAATTTTGTTAAGAATCCACGCTAACAAAATCCTAGCTAACTATTCCTAGCTAACTGTTAATTCCTTATTGTACATTTATTTATCGCAATTTATTTATCGCAATTTTAATTCTCTCAATTTTATTTATCGTCATTTAATTTCCGTTATTTATTTTACGCACTTTATCGGGACACGTATACAATGTTTTAACATATCATATCGACGTCATCTATATATATTATTTGGAATAATCATAGACACTCTATATGCTGTAATGATCGAGTTCGCTATACAGTGTTGAGGTTGATTCTCAAATAATATATATACTTTGAGTTGTGATCGAGTCTGAGACATGTATATAACGGGTCACGATACGTATTAATATTATATATTAAACTATATATGAATTATTGAATTACTAATTGTGGACTGCTAACTGTGGACTGCCAACATTGGACAATTAAAATGAATTAAAATATTGATTTTAACATATGAAACTAAATAATTCTTCAAGTTTGCCACTTGATTTTATCTTAAACCTCATTTGTATCTTGACGATTACAATCTTCATTCAAAACCTTTCATGATTCTTGAAAACACCTCAATCGAGAGGATGATCCAACCACACGATACCTACGAAAGGAAGAACTTATGCATATGAGCATGCACCTGAAAAACTCTTGGAAGCTAAGTAGAAGTTTAAAATAAACTTATAATTCCTTGGCATTGTTATTACCAAAAATAACTTTGCAACCTCTTTCCAATTTAGCCAAATTTGTCACAGCTCCAGCAAGTCAACTTCGACTTTTCAGTCGGACTAGCCTTACTATAACCTTGATATATATGCGTGCTCTTTTATTGTTACTGGGGAACCTTTTATATTCCACCATATTACCATCAGCGTTTAATCATCTAAAAACACAATTCTCCTGAAACCACCTTGGATTGATAACCGATGATTCAGATATCGTAGCATTAAATGCAGAGGAAACAGAAAAATTGTAGATGGTCTAAACAGCCAAAAGTTTGATGATAAATAAGGGAGTGTTAGGAACGCTCGATAGAAATTTAGTACTGAAAAACAGTTTGAGCAAACCATGAAGGAGACCAAGGCCAAATACAAGGACCATACCATATACTCAAAGAATCCAAGTAATTCTGGATCCGATGAAACCTTCAACGAATATCTTACTCCGTACCCATGTTAAAATCTTGCGGAAAATCTTTCTTCATCAACCATCAAACTTAGAAATTCCAAAATATCATCATAAATATCTTCGATATTTCTGAAGATATTTTCATAAAAATTCTCGTCCGAAATTATTTATCTCTTCGTGCTATCTATATTACATCATAAAGGAAACTATTTTAGTTTCTAAATTTCTTTAAAATTCGAGTTTGAATTATGAATGATTTTGAAGTAGTGTTGGAGATTGATGCATGAGTTAGTATAATATAATGACACTTGATCAACGTGATTATATTACAGTAAGTCATGCTGAGTTTCTAATGGAACATGATGATTCACATATTATAACATCATCATGTGCCATGTTACACGACTCTTACATTCCATTTAATCTATAAACATATCAAGAATATATCTTCTTGATAGTCCTATCTTTTCCCGTGACTTCTGGTAATCTAACCAATCAAGATCGTGCTATTACAATTTCTCTCTTAGAACATTAGTCATGTTCATTCAAAACTTCAGACCTACAAATTCTGGATCATTATTCGCCTGACTTAAAGTAGGGAAGAGAAAACAAAAGTGTGAATTAAGAAAGAAAGTATACGAGTGTGGAAACAAGGAAACGAAGGGAGTGGATTTATGGTGAAATATTCGACAGAGAAGTCAAGACAGATGATCGCATTTAATTAAAGAGATCTTCATTTCCATAAATCCCTAAGAATCAGATCTTATAGATTTTCAAGATTTTCTTTAAATTCCTTAAATGCCGGAAATCAATTATAACTACGTCACCGGTTAATACGAACTTGCATTTACTCATTTCATTCTTTTGTGATAACTTCACTCGTACTCTTTGAGTAATTGAATTATTTTATTCATATTACTCAACAGTAATAAAACTCTATTTATCAACTCATATTCGTCATGAAAACATTTTTATTGTTAGCCATGACCACCTTACTCAAATTTCGGGACAAAATTTATTTAACGGGTAGGTACTGTGACTACCCGAAAATTTCACACCAAATTTAAACTTAATCTTATAATAATTCTGACACATTAAGCAAAGTCTGTAAGGTTGAGTCTCAAAAATTTTGAGCTGTTTCTTATATTCAATTGACCTTCGACTGCTCTCGATGATTTACGAACAAATAATTGTAAATAAATATGCGTGTATGTATATATAAATAATAATTTGAAATAATATTTGAAGTATTATATACTATTTTTATTAGAAATTAATAAAATAAAAATAGGATATTATAATAATTATTATTTAAAATATATTTATATATATAAAAAATGTATATTAAAAATAAATATTAAATGATTGTAACACTCGTTGGATGTTTCGATTGATATTAAACAAATTAAATTCAAACTTATGTAATCTTAAAATAAACGGTGATTCGAAAATGAGTTCTATAAATTTTAGGGTTACTAAAAATGTATTTATAGTAAAATGTATAAATAATAAATATTCAACATATGTTATCATATATATATATATTGCAATATATAATATTAATATGTTAAATGTAATTACAAGTTACAAATATAATTGTTAGACTAATATTATTATTACTTTTATTATTATTAATATTAAATTAATATTAATATTTAAAATCAGTATTAGTTATATTGTTATTTTTCAATACCTAACATATAGATATGAAAGTTGATACATTTAATTTGTTATAATTACTAATATTATTGTTATCATTATTAATACCATTATTGTTATAAATGGTAGAAAAAAAATATGATTTATTATTAGTATCATTAATATTATTAATATTAGTAATAAACATTAATGTTTGTATTATTAATAATATTATGTTTCTTTACATATAATATGCAGATACAAATATAATTAGATATAAAGATATATACAGATATAATATATGTAACACATTAAGATATATATCACTTTCAACTTTATTCTTTTCCTTATTTTCTGTACACATGTGACTCCTTCAATTAATTCATCTCTACAAATTGATTCAATCATCCCTTAATTTCTTCAATGATTGCTTTGTTTATTATCAATTAAAAACTGTACGGGGTAATATATACACATTAGATATGCATATTGATATAATCACACATACACACTATAACACCATCTACCTAACTCCTTCTCTATATCACCGAGAACATCATCGGTTAACCACCATCACAAACAAATGCTACACCTTCTTGTTGGTTGATTTTCGATTACCACCCTAGAACCAAAACTCATACTACTACTACTACTACTACTACTGTTACTATTTCTTATTATTGGTTGCTCGACACCAATACCCCTCACGAAACCATCTCAACTTGCAACTCGAACTATTGTTGATCGAAGTTATATCACCATCATCAAGTTTCGGCCATTACCATTCATTCAATTTCGCATGATCAATAACCCAAATCCACCACTTACAACTTGTTTTTATTGTTCGATTTCCCTCTTACTTATGTTATTCAACCACAAGAACACCACATAAACGACTATTACCATCCGTTTCTTACTGTTCCTGTACGATTAAACCAAATCAACCACCATTTATTAATGCTGTTACATCTCCTTGTTAACCACTAAACCACCACCACTAGAAACCTGCTACTCTTATATTTTGTTTCTGTTCCATCTCGAATAAAACTCGAGACATCACCTGCAAATCTCCTCGCTATAACTGCAGCCTTTATGTTTCGGTGATCATCATTGCAAACCTCACTTTTCCTGCTTTGTTCGCTGTTGCACAACTGCTCCTACTTCTGTGTAAGCTGTGATCGAAAAATAGAACATTCATTTTATTATTGAGTGATGAAGATAAGAAAGTAATAATGTTGATGATTGCCTGCACGTTCCTTTTTCTCCCCCTTGTTGGCCGACAAAACTTAACACAAAGAAAACCCCACATTTTTTTTATCGCATACTATATATTCTATTTTTGTCAAAAATAAACTAATTACCACATAAATTCGAAAGGGGCGTAGAGGATCCAGCTGTTTGTAGGGCCAATCCCTAATATCTCTTTGCTACTATATTAATTCTGTTTCCTTCTACTTGTCTGTTTGTATACCAAAAGCCACCTAATAACCACTTGCAATATTCCGTCTTCTACTTTATGCATAAACCGAAGTTCATTTAGTTTCTATTTAGGCCGTGTTCTTTATTTTTTTTTGTCGGAATATGATGAGTCAAAAATAATTGGGCCGTGTGTTGTTTATGTATTGGGCCGAGATGTTTGATTTTGAGAATGAGGAATACGATGTTAACGGTTGATGATATTGTGACAACCCAGAAATTTTCGACTGAATTTAAACTTAATCTTTATGTGTTCTGACACGATAAGCAAAGTCTGTAATGTTGAAGTCTCAAAAACTTAGAACTGTGTTCATGTATATATTTGACCTTTGAACTATTTATATGGATTCATTTAACCTTTAACCATTCCCAATGATTCACGAACCACTATTTATAAATAGATACATATATATTTAAATATATGAATTTGAAATATAAATTGAAATAGTGTATGACGTAATTGTTAGAACTAATAATATAAAATAAAATAATATATAATAACTATTATTTAAAAGGTATCTATATATATAAATGAAGTATATTGAATATATATATATTTTCGAATTTATTTTGTAATCGACAGTAACGCTCAATTGTAATTCGATCGATATTAAACGAGTTAAAAATGAATATATGTGATTTTAAAATAAACGGTGATCTGAAAATGAGTTCTATAAATTTTAGACTTATTAAAAGTGTATTTAGGAACTATGGGTTAAGTTTTGACACTTTTTATATTTTACCCATAAATGAGAGGGAGAGTTGATGTAATCTTTATTTAACAAATTAATGATCGAATTTTATACCATAATGACCAAAATAAATAAATATAGTTAATTTAAAAATATGGGATTTTTTCTGGATACTTTTATTTGCCATTGAGTAACAACGGACCACGATATAATCCGCGTGTTAAAATCATCGGTAGATAAAAGCCAAATATATGGCTGCTACCTATTCTTGTACTGTTAATGATTTAATTATGAATCTGAATTAGGATTGAATTATGATATGTTACTGTGTAATCTTTTGCATCTTTCCAAACATATATAAAATACATATTCTTGTCTGAATGCAAACAACTTATATTTACGAGTCAAATTATTAAAGTAATGTACTGTGTATAATTGATATATTGGTGATTCTGTATTGTGTGATTGATTGTCCTTTTACCACTAACAAACTTACTTTACATATTTAATATACATGTGTATAATGCATATATATAGATCACGATATAAGCAAAATATATAGATATATATCCTATCACCTTTTATTTCTCTTTCTTGTTTAACACACAGCAAACCACTAGAACACTTTTCATCACACTTGTTGGCCAAAGAACCACCATAAAAACTACACACCTTCAATCACGCTCATCAAACCTGAATATCCATTTGATCTTGCCATACTACTTACTTCGAACCATAGTTATTGCTTCTGTTCAAGGAAGACCAAAGAACATCGTGAACCATCTTGCTCACTAGCTCATCACCACCGGAGAACTACCTCTAACCATCTCTCTCAATCTCTCTCTCTCTCCTCTAATCTCCTTCGTAAACATACACAACACCACTATCTCTTTTTCTGTTTGCTTCGATGGATGCAGCACCCATTAAACTCAGCCTATCGCCACCATCATAAACCATCCTCACCGTACCACCACTTTAAAACTCATCACCATCCAATACCACCACCTCTAACCATCACCATCCTAAACAATTACACACCACCATCGACAACATTTTTAATTTTCATTACCAACCCAAGAATCCATAACCACATCATCATCTACTGCTGCTACTGCAGTTTAACTTCTGCTTTCTATTCCCATCGTGAACACCCTAAACCACGACCATGAGACACCACCTTAAACCCATTTAAATTGACAAGCTACTACTGTTGTACTTTTTTTTCTTTTCTTTTTCATATGCTACAGCTGCTACAGTTTTTCTGTTTCATGTTTTAACCAAACCCATGAAGAACTGCTGCTACCATGATGTTTCTGTTTCTGTTGCGAGCTGAGCAGACCATCACAACCCCGCCATGAACCCATATGAACATCACCATTTAGTTACTGCTACAGCTATACGTTTCTGTTTCAATCAAATGAAGAGGAAGATGAGTAACGATGGTTATGATATTACAGCGAGATAGATGGTGGATGATACACAAGATCGTGAATGATTGATGAAAGGGATGATAGAATAACAATTAGGATGATGAATATGATAGTAGAATGATTGTGATGATAATCACGATGATGATGAGTATGATTAAAAGTGATGATGTTTAAATGATTATGATAACGATGATGAAGTTAATGAAATGATGATGATGATCGGTGATAATGATAAATGATATGATGATGATGAAGATATGAATTAAATGGGTTTTGTTTAAGAAGAAGACAATAAGTTTCATAAGGTTAAATAAATTAAACTTGCTAGTTAATTCAAGAAAGTAACAACGGTTCAATGGTTCAGGGTGTCAGTTGGGTTACGGTTGGTTGTGAGTTCGATTCCAGGCTACAACAAATTATTTTTGTAATTATATTGGGCCGATTAAATACAAATACCATTGGGCCATTTAAACTGTTAATGGACTGAGATGTTGTGGCCACCATGTTTTATCTTAGGCCGGGATAATACAGATAGTTGTTGGGCCGAGAGCCCGATAGGTTTGCTTTAGGGATGCTATATCGATGCTAAATCTGATTAAGAGTTGGAATTATGATGAGTTGATGAAACAAAATAACATGGGTTAAAAGAAATTAATTACAAGTTAAATCAGAAAGAAACAAATGGAGTAATGGTTAGGAGTGTTGTGTTTAACCGAGAGGTCGCGGGTTCGAGCCCGGTCTGGGGCATTAATTTTAAGTCATTTTATTTTTGAGGTAGAATTTCTATTCATTATTATTATTACTTTTATTATTATTATTATTATTATTATTATTATTATTATTATTATTATTATTATTATTATTATTATTATTATTATTATTATTATTATTATTATTATTATTATTATTGATATTATTATTATCACATCATTATTATTATTATTATTATTAAAGATAAATATTATGATTACCATCAATATTATTATCATTATGAGTATAATTATTCTTATTATTATGACTATTAAAATTATCATTTTTAAAAAAAATATCATTAGTATTATTATTAGAATTATTATTGTTTTTATCATTATTATCTTTATTATTATTTTATGAACATGTTTATTATTATTAATTTTATAAATATTATGATTATTATTATTATCATTATTATTATTATTATTATTATTATTATTATTATTATTATTATTATTATTATTATTATTATTATTATTATTATTATTATTATTATTATTATTATTATTATCATTACTAACATTTTTACTAATTACTAGTATCATTATTATTATTATTATTATTATTATTATAAGAACTATATTATTATTTTAACAATATTACTATTATTATTATTATTATTATTATTATTATTATTATTATTATTATTATTATTATTATTATTATTATTATTATTATTATTATTATTATTATTATTATTACAATAAATTGTTATTAAATTACTTATATAAACCATACATAAAAGTATACATGTAGAGATAAAAACATAAACAGTTGAAATAATATATATATAAAAATATAACATGTTCGATTATGATTATATGTGTTAATATATATAAATGATATAGGTTCATGAATCCGAGGCCAACCCTGCATTTGTTCAGTTGTTCAATGTCGTCATATGTATTTTTACTACAAAATACAGTATTGTGAGTTTCATTTGCTTTTTTACCCTTTATATTTTTGGGCTGAGAATACATGCGAAATTTTTATAAATGTTTTACGAAATAGACACAAGTAATCGAAACTACATTATATGGTTGAATGATCGAAGCCGAATATGCCCCTTTTTGCTTGGTAGCCTAAGAATTAGGGAACATCACTAATTTTGAGAATTAGTGCACGCCTAATTGACGCGAATCCTAAAGATAGATCTATTGGGCCTAACGAACCCCATCCAAAGTACCAGATACTTTAGTACTTCGAATTCGTTTTTATCATGTCCGAAGGATTTCCCGGAATGATAGGGGATATTCTTATATGCATCTTGTTAATGTCGGTTACCAGGTGTTCAATCCATATGAATGATTATTTTTGTCTCTATGCATGGGATGCATTTTTATGAGAAATGGAAATGAAAATCTTGTGGTCTATTAAAATGATGGAAATGATTGATTACAATAAACTAATAAACTCACCAATCTTTTGGTTGACACTTTAAAGCATGTTTATTCTCAGGTATGAAAGAAATCTTCCGCTGTGCATTTGCTCATTTTAGAGATATTACTTGGAGTCATTCATGACATATTTTAAAAGACGTTGCATTCAAGTCGTTGAGTTCATCAAGATTATTATTAAGTCAATTATAGTTGGGACATATTATGAAATGGTATGCATGTCGTCAACTTTCAATGTAAAGAAAGTTTATCTTTTAAGAACGAACGCAATGTTTGTAAAATGTATCATATAGAGGTCAAGTACCTCGCGATGTAACCAAATGTAATGTATTCGTCCAGATGGATTAGGTAGGGTCATTATAGGTGGTATCAGAGCAGTGGTCTTAGTGAACCAGGTCTTGCATTAGTGTGTCTGACTGGTAATTGTTTAGATGCATTAGTGAGTCTGGACTTCGACTGTAGTGACCCGAACTTTTCCATGTTTATATATATTAATTGAGATTGATATTTACATGATTAAATGTTTCCAACATGTTAAGCAATGAAACTTGTTAAGACTTGATTAATTGAAATATGTTTCATATAGACAATTGACCACCCAAGTTGACCGGTGATTCACGAACGTTAAAACTTGTAAAAACTATATGATGACATATATATGGATATATATATAGTTAACATGATACTATGATAAGTAAACATATCATTAAGTATATTAACAATGAACTTCATATGTAAAAACAAGACTACTAACTTAATGATTTTTAAACGAGACATATATGTAACGATTATCGTTGTAAAGACATTTAATGTATATATATCATATTAAGAGATATTCATACATGATAATATCATGATAATATAATAATTTAAAATCTCATTTGATATTATAAACATTGGGTTACCAACATTTAACAAGATCGTTAACCTAAAGGTTTCAAAACAACACTTACATGTAACGACTAACGATGACTTAACGACTCAGTTAAAATGTATATACATGTAGTGTTTTAATATGTATTTATACACTTTTGAAAGACTTCAATACACTTATCAAAATACTTCTACTTAACAAAAATGCTTACAATTACATCCTCGTTCAGTTTCATCAACAATTCTACTCGTATGCACCCGTATTCGTACTCGTACAATACACAGCTTTTAGATGTATGTACTATTGGTATATACACTCCAATGATCAGCTCTTAGCAGCCCATGTGAGTCACCTAACACATGTGAGAACCATCATTTGGCAACTAGCATGAAATATCTCATAAAATTACAAAAATATGAGTAATCATTCATGACTTATTTACATGAAAACAAAATTACATATCCTTTATATCTAATCCATACACCAACGACCAAAAACACCTACAAACACATTCATTCTTCAATTTTCTTCATCTAATTGATCTCTCTCAAGTTCTATCTTCAAGTTCTAAGTGTTCTTCATATATTCTACAAGTTCTAGTTACATAAAATCAAGAATACTTTCAAGTTTGCTAGCTCACTTCCAATCTTTTAAGGTGATCATCCAACCTCAAGAAATCTTTGTTTCTTACAGTAGGTTATCATTCTAATACAAGGTAATAATCATATTCAAACTTTGGTTCAATTTCTATAACTATAACAATCTTATTTCAAGTGATGATCTTACTTGAACTTGTTTTCATGTCATGATTCTGCTTCAAGAACTTCGAGCCATCCAAGGATCCGTTGAAGCTAGATCCATTTTTCTCTTTTCTAGTAGGTTTATCCAAGGAACT
The DNA here is from genome assembly GCF_046630445.1 of Rutidosis leptorrhynchoides. Lineage (NCBI taxonomy): Eukaryota > Viridiplantae > Streptophyta > Magnoliopsida > Asterales > Asteraceae > Rutidosis > Rutidosis leptorrhynchoides. The sequence goes on from NC_092341.1 coordinate 111,528,013, forward strand.
TAAGGTAGTAATGATGTTCATAACATCATTCTATTCATACATATAAAGCTATCTTATTCGAAGGTTTAAACTTGTAATCACTAGAACATAGTTTAGTTAATTCTAAACTTGTTCGCAAACAAAAGTTAATCCTTCTAACTTGACTTTTAAAATCAACTAAACACATGTTATATATCTATATGATATGCTAACTTAATGATTTAAAACCTGGAAACACGAAAAACACCGTAAAACTGGATTTACGCCGTCGTAGTAACACCGCGGGCTGTTTTGGGTTAGTTAATTAAAAACTATGATAAAATTTGATTTAAAAGTTGTTATTCTGAGAAAATGATTTTTATTATGAACATGAAACTATATCCAAAAATTATGGTTAAACTCAAAGTGGAAGTATGTTTTCTAAAATGGTCATCTAGACGTCGTTCTTTCGACTGAAATGACTACCTTTACAAAAACGACTTGTAACTTATTTTTCCGACTATAAACCTATACTTTTTCTATTTAGATTCATAAAATAGAGTTCAATATGAAACCATAGCAATTTGATTCACTCAAAACGGATTTAAAATGAAGAAGTTATGGGTAAAACAAGATTGGATAATTTTTCTCATTTTAGCTACGTGAAAATTGGTAACAAATCTATTCCAACCATAACTTAATCAACTTGTATTGTATATTATGTAATCTTGAGATACCATAGACACGTATACAATGTTTCGACCTATCATGTCGACACATCTATATATATTTCGGAACAACCATAGACACTCTATATGTGAATGTTGGAGTTAGCTATACAGGGTTGAGGTTGATTCCAAAATATATATAGTTTGAGTTGTGATCAATACTGAGATACGTATACACTGGGTCGTGGATTGATTCAAGATAATATTTATCTATTTATTTCTGTACATCTAACTGTGGACAACTAGTTGTAGGTTACTAACGAGGACAGCTGACTTAATAAACTTAAAACATCAAAATATATTAAAAGTGTTGTAAATATATTTTGAACATACTTTAATATACATGTATATATTGTTATAGGTTCGTGAATCAACAGTGGCCAAGTCTTACTTCTCGACGAAGTAAAAATCTGTGAAAGTGAGTTATATTCCCACTTTTAAAATCTAATATTTTTGGGATGAGAATACATGCAGGTTTTATAAATGATTTACAAAATAGACACAAGTACGTGAAACTACATTCTATGGTTGAATTATCGAAATCGAATATGCCCCTTTTTATTAAGTCTGGTAATCTAAGAATTAGGGAACAGACACCCTAATTGACGCGAATCCTAAAGATAGATCTATTGGGCCTAACAAACCCCATCCAAAGTACCGGATGCTTTAGTACTTCAAAATTTATATCATATTCGAAGGGTGTCCCGGAATGATGGGGATATTCTTATATATGCATCTTGTTAATGTCGGTTACCAGGTGTTCACCATATGAATGAATTTTTATCTCTATGTATGGGATGTGCATTGAAATATGAAATCTTGTGGTCTATTGTTACGATTTGATATATATAGGTTAAACCTATAACTCACCAACATTTTTGTTGACGTTTAAAGCATGTTTATTCTCAGGTGAATATTAAGAGCTTCCGCTGTTGCATACTAAAATAAGGACAAGATTTGGAGTCCATGTTTGTATGATATTGTGTAAAAACTGCATTCAAGAAACTGATTTCGATGTAACATATTTGTATTGTAAACCATTATGTAATGGTCGTGTGTAAACAGGATATTTTAGATTATCATTATTTGATAATCTACGTAAAGCTTTTTAAACCTTTATTTATGAAATAAAGGTTATGGTTTGTTTTAAAAATGAATGCAGTCTTTGAAAAACGTCTCATATAGAGGTCAAAACCTCGCAACGAAATCAATTAATATGGAACGTTTTTAATCAATAAGAACGGGACATTTCAGTTGGTATCCGAGCGTTGGTCTTAGAGAACCAGAATTTTGCATTAGTGTGTCTTATCGAGTTTGTTAGAATGCATTAGTGAGTCTGGACTTCGACCATGTTTACTTGAAAAATGATTTCTTAACAAATTTTGTTGGAATTCGTGTGGTGTAATATATGTAATATAGTGTGCTTATGCTTTATGATATATGTAAAAATTGCTTGTATTAATAAGTATCTTTTTTATGAATCTAACTCTTGTCTATTTTACAGTATAAAAACACAAAATGGATAGACAACCCAATATTTTAAGAGACCTACCCGGAGACATGATTGATGAAATCTTGTCTAGAGTTGGTCAGAATTCTTCGGTACAACTATTTAAGGCGAGATCAGTTTGTAAGACATTCGAAGAACGTTCCAAGAATGCCTTGGTTTATAAAAGGCTTTCGTTCGAAAGATGGGGGATATCACATTGGGAAATCCATAAGTTACGATGTGTTTACTTTGATGCATATATTGCGGGGAACCCAAATGCTATTTTACGCAATGGGTTAAGAAATTATTTTGACTCAATATATCCGAATATTGGACTTCGTGATTTAGAAAAAGCGGCTAACATGCAACATAAAGAAGCATGTTATGCTTACGGATTAGTAATGTTCGCTTCTCACCAAAGTGAGAACAAGAACATCGGGCTACAACTATTAAACAAAACGTTCCCACAAGTGACGGAGTCGGTAATTGGGGTAAGAAATGAGGTTTTTAGATTGTTACGGGACTGTTGGACATTACGTAACCCTCGTCCCTTTGACGACGTTACAACACGCTGTCTTATCAACAGCCATAATGGTTATGTTCCACAAGACCAAGGATGGGAAGTAGTCCTAGTAAAACCAGAATGCATGACTTGTTTCTGGACGTATGAATTACGTGTCTTTATTGCCTTTGCTGAACGACTTGTGTACTAGCTAGAATTATCTTCACAACTATCTTGTATCAAAGTTATTGTGTGCTATATTTCATGCTTTATGTAAAATAAGCGGTATTGTAAGTTTGTAAAATATTGTATAAAAGTTTGAACGCGAAATATTATTATAATCAGTTTTTCATATAGAATTGTAGTAGTTGAATTGTATATTAGCTACTAAGTATGAACTTAACGGGTAGGTACTACCCGAATTTAAACTTATAAAACGCTAATATGAAGAAAAAGCTTTTATAAATGAGTTCATATTATGCTACAAAATACTATTAACTACTCTTAATATTCTGTATGATTAACTTGTTCCATTTGACAATTTTAAAGGAAATGGCACCGACTACTCGACACACCGTGAATATGAATGAAGAGGAATTCCGTACTTTTCTAGCTTCAAACATAGCCGCAGTACAGGCTGCGCTATATACCAACAATAACCTTGGATCTAGCAGTACAGGAAATCATGTAGGATGCACCTACAAAGAATTCACTGCCTGCAAACCTTTGGAATTTGATGGAACCGAAGGACCGATCGGATTGAAACGGTGGACCGAGAAGGTCGAATCGGTGTTTGCCATAAGTAAGTGTACTGAAGAGGACAAAGTAAAGTACGCTACGCATACCTTCACAGGTTCTGCGTTAACATGGTGGAATACCTATCTAGAGCAAGTGGGACAAGAAGATGCGTACGCACTACTGTGGTCAGCATTCAAGCACTTGATGAATGAGAAGTACCGTCCCAGAACCGAGGTCAATAAGCTCAAGACAGAACTTAGAGGGTTACGAACCCAACGATTTGATATTACCACGTACGAAAGACGATTCACAGAATTGTGCCTATTGTGTCCGGGAGCATTCGAAGATGAGGAAGAGAAGATCGACGCGTTTGTGAAAGGATTACCGGAAAGAATCCAAGAAGATATAAATTCACAAGAGCCCGCCTCCATACAACAGGCATGTAGAATGGCTCACAAACTAGTGAACCAGATTGAAGAAAGAATTAAAGAATAGACTGCTGAAGAGGCCAATGTGAAGCAAGTCAAAAGAAAGTGGGAGGAAAACGGTGATAAGAATCACCAATACAACAACAACAGCAATTACAACAATAATCGCAACAATTATCCCAACAATCGCAACATCAATCGCAACTACAACAAAAGGCCCAACAACAACAACAACAACAGCAACAACAAAAACAACAACAACAGCAACTACAACAATCATCCCAACAACAATAATAACCGCAACAACAACAACAACAATCAGAAGCAGCTATGCCAAAGGTGTGAAAAGTATCACTCGGGGTTCTGCACCAAATTTTGCAACAAGTGTAAAAGAAATGGTCATAGCGCGGCGAAGTGTGAGGTCTACGGACCAGGGGTTAATAGAACGAAAGGAACAAATGGTGTCGGAACGAGTAATGGCGGAGCAAGTAGTGTCGGAGCAAGTTATGCCAATGTAGTTTGTTATAAATGTGGAAAACCGGGCCACATTATTAGAAATTGCCCGAACCAGGAGAACACTAATAGACAAGGCCGCGGAAGAGTTTTCAATATTAATGCGGCAGAGGCACAAGAAGACCAAGAGCTTGTTACAGGTACGTTTCTTATTGACAATAAATCTGCTTACGTTTTATTTGATTCGGGTGCGGATAGAAGCTATATGAGTAGAGATTTTTGTGCTAAATTAAGTTGTCCATTGACGCCTTTGGATAGTAAATTTTTACTCGAATTAGCAAATGGTAAATTAATTTTAGCAGATAATATATGTCGGAATCGAGAAATTAAACTGGTTAGCGAAACATTTAAGATTGATTTGATACCAGTAGAGTTAGGGAGTTTTGATGTGATAATCGGTATGGACTGGTTGAAAGAAGTGAAAGCAGAGATCGTTTGTTACAAAAATGTAATTCGCATTATACGAGAAAAAGGAAAACCCTTAATGGTGTACGGAGAAAAGGGCAACACGAAGCTACATCTTATTAGTAATTTGAAGGCACAAAAACTAATAAGAAAAGGTTGTTATGCTGTTCTAGCACACGTCGAGAAAGTACAAACTGAAGAAAAGAGCATCAATGATGTTCCCATTGCAAAAGAATTTCCCGATGTATTTCCGAAAGAATTACCGGGATTACCCCCACATCGATCCGTTGAATTTCAAATAGATCTTGTACCAGGAGCTGCACCAATAGCTCGTGCTCCTTACAGACTCGCACCCAGCGAGATGAAAGAACTACAAAGCCAATTACAAGAACTTTTGGAGCGTGGTTTCATTCGACCAAGCACATCACCGTGGGGAGCTCCTGTTTTGTTTGTTAAGAAGAAAGATGGTACATTCAGGTTGTGTATCGACTACCGAGAGTTGAACAAACTTACCATCAAGAACCGCTACCCACTACCGAGAATTGACGACTTATTTGATCAACTACAAGGCTCGTCTGTTTATTCAAAGATTGACTTACGTTCCGGGTATCATCAAATGCGGGTGAAAGAAGATGATATTCCAAAGACTGCTTTCAGAACACGTTACGGTCGTTACGAGTTTATGGTCATGCCATTTGGTTTAACTAATGCACCAGCTGTGTTCATGGACCTTATGAACCGAGTGTGTGGACCATACCTTGACAAGTTTGTCATTGTTTTCATTGATGACATACTTATTTACTCAAAGAATGACCAAGAACACGGTGAACATTTGAGAAAGGTGTTAGAAGTATTGAGGAAGGAAGAATTGTACGCTAAGTTTTCAAAGTGTGCATTTTGGTTGGAAGAAGTTCAATTCCTCGGTCACATAGTGAACAAAGAAGGTATTAAGGTGGATCCGGCAAAGATAGAAACTGTTGAAAAGTGGGAAACTCCGAAAACTCCGAAACACATACGCCAATTTTTAGGACTAGCTGGTTACTACAGAAGGTTCATCCAAGACTTTTCCAGAATAGCAAAACCCTTGACTGCATTAACGCATAAAGGGAAGAAATTTGAATGAAATGATGAACAAGAGAAAGCGTTTCAGTTATTGAAGAAAAAGCTAACTACGGCACCTATATTGTCATTGCCTGAAGGGAATGATGATTTTGTGATTTATTGTGACGCATCAAAGCAAGGTATTGGTTGTGTATTAATGCAACGAACGAAGGTGATTGCTTATGCGTCTAGACAATTGAAGATTCACGAACAAAATTATATGACGCATGATTTGGAATTAGGCGCGGTTGTTTTTGCATTAAAGACTTGGAGGCACTACTTATATGGGGTCAAAAGTATTATATATACAGACCACAAAAGTCTTCAACACATATTTAATCAGAAACAACTGAATATGAGGCAGCGTAGGTGGATTGAATTGTTGAATGATTACGACTTTGAGATTCGTTACCACCCGGGAAAGGCAAATGTGGTAGCCGATGCCTTGAGCAGGAAGGATAGAGAACCCATTCGAGTAAAATCTATGAATATAATGATTCATAATAACCTTACTACTCAAATAAAGGAGGCGCAACAAGGAGTTTTGAAAGAGGGAAATTTAAAGGATGAAATACCCAAGGGATAGGAGAAGCATCTTAATATTCGGGAAGACGGAACCCGGTATAGGGCTGAGAGGATTTGGGTACCAAAATTTGGAGATATGAGAGAAATGGTACTTAGAGAAGCTCATAAAAGCAGATACTCAATACATCCTGGAACGGGGAAGATGTACAAGGATCTCAAGAAACATTTTTGGTGGCCGGGTATGAAAGCCGATGTTGCTAAATACGTAGGAGAATGTTTGACGTGTTCTAAGGTCAAAGCTGAGCATCAGAAACCATCAGGTCTACTTCAACAACCCGAAATCCCAGAATGGAAATGGGAAAACATTACCATGGATTTCATCACTAAATTGCCAAGGACTGCAAGTGGTTTTGATACTATTTGGGTAATAGTTGATCGTCTCACCAAATCATCACACTTCCTGCCAATAAGAGAAGATGACAAGATGGAGAAGTTAGCACGACTGTATTTGAAGGAAGTCGTCTCCAGACATGGAATACCAATCTCTATTATCTCTGATAGGGATGGCAGATTTATTTCAAGATTCTGGCAGACATTACAGCAAGCATTAGGAACTCGTCTAGACATGAGTACTGCCTATCATCCACAAACTGATGGGCAGAGCGAAAGGACGATACAAACGCTTGAAGACATGCTACGAGCATGTGTTATTGATTTCGGAAACAGTTGGGATTGACATCTACCGTTAGCAGAATTTTCCTACAACAACAGCTACCATTCAAGCATTGAGATGGCGCCGTTTGAAGCACTTTATGGTAGAAAGTACATGTCTCTGATTTGTTGGAGTGAAGTGGGGGATAGACAGATTACGGGTCCGGAGATTATACAAGAAACTACCGAGAAGATCATCCAAATTCAACAACGGTTGAAAACTGCCCAAAGTCGACAAAAGAGCTACGCTGACATTAAAAGAAAAGATATAGAATTTGAAATTGGAGAGATGGTCATGCTTAAAGTTGCACCTTGGAAAGGCGTTATTCGATTTGGTAAACGAGGGAAATTAAATCCAAGGTATATTGGACCATTCAAGATTATTGATCGTGTCGGACCAGTAGCTTACCGACTTGAGTTACCTCAACAACTCACGGCTGTACATAACACTTTCCACGTCTCGAATTTGAAGAAATGTTTTGCTAAAGAAGATCTCACTATTCCGTTAGATGAAATCCAAATCAACGAAAAACTTCAATTCATCGAAGAACCCGTCGAAATAATAGATCGTGAGGTTAAAAGACTTAAGCAAAACAAGATACCAATTGTTAAGGTTCGATGGAATGCTCGTAGAGGACCCGAGTTCACCTGGGAGCGTGAAGATCAGATGAAGAAGAAATACCCGCATCTATTTCCAGAAGATTCGTCAACACCTTCAACAACTTAAAATTTCGGGACGAAATTTATTTAACGGGTAGGTACTGTAGTGACCCGAACTTTTCCATGTTTATATATATTAATTGAGATTGATATTTACATGATTAAATGTTTCCAACATGTTAAGCAATCAAACTTGTTAAGACTTGATTAATTGAAATATGTTTCATATAGACAATTGACCACCCAAGTTGACCGGTGATTCACGAACGTTAAAACTTGTAAAAACTATATGATGAAATATATATGGATATATATATAGTTAACATGATACTATTATAAGTAAACATATCATTAAGTATATTAACAATGAACTTCATATGTAAAAACAAGACTACTAACTTAATGATTTTTAAACGAGACATATATGTAACGATTATCGTTGTAAAGACATTTAATGTATATATATCATATTAAGAGATATTCATACATGATAATATCATGATAATATAATAATTTAAAATCTCATTTGATATTATAAACATTGGGTTAACAACATTTAACAAGATCGTTAACCTAAAGGTTTCAAAACAACACTTACATGTAACGACTAACGATGACTTAACGACTCAGTTAAAATGTATATACATGTAGTGTTTTAATATGTATTTATACACTTTTGAAAGACTTCAATACACTTATCAAAATACTTCTACTTAACAAAAATGCTTACAATTACATCCTCGTTCAGTTTCATCAACAATTCTACTCGTATGCACCCGTATTCGTACTCGTACAATACACAGCTTTTAGATGTATGTACTATTGGTATATACACTCCAATGATCAGCTCTTAGCAGCCCATGTGAGTCACCTAACACATGTGAGAACCATCATTTGGCAACTAGCATGAAATATCTCATAAAATTACAAAAATATGAGTAATCATTCATGACTTATTTACATGAAAACAAAATTACATATCCTTTATATCTAATCCATACACCAACGACCAAAAATACCTACAAACACTTTCATTCTTCAATTTTATTCATCTAATTAATCTCTCTCAAGTTCTATCTTCAAGTTCTAAGTGTTCTTCATATATTCTACAAGTTCTAGTTACATAAAATCAAGAATACTTTCAAGTTTGCTAGCTCACTTCCAATCTTGTAAGGTGATCATCCAACCTCAAGAAATCTTTGTTTCTTACAGTAGGTTATAATTCTAATACAAGGTAATAATCATATTCAAACTTTGGTTCAATTTCTATAACTATAACAATCTTATTTCAAGTGATGATCTTACTTGAACTTGTTTTCGTGTCATGATTCTGCTTCAAGAACTTCGAGCCATCCAAGGATCCGTTGAAGCTAGATCCATTTTTCTCTTTTCCAGTAGGTTTATCCAAGGAACTTAAGGTAGTAATGATGTTCATAACATCATTCTATTCATACATATAAAGCTATCTTATTCGAAGTTTTAAACTTGTAATCACTAGAACATAGTTTAGTTAATTCTAAACTTGTTCGCAAACAAAAGTTAATCCTTCTAACTTGAATTTTAAAATCAAATAAACACATGTTATATATCTATATGATATGCTAACTTAATGATTTAAAACCTGGAAACACGAAAAACACCGTAAAACTGGATTTACGCCGTCGTAGTAACACCGCGGGCTGTTTTGGGTTAGTTAATTAAAAACTATGATAAACTTTGATTTAAAAGTTGTTATTCTGAGAAAATGATTTTTATTATGAACATGAAACTATATCCAAAAATTATGGTTAAACTCAAAGTGAAAGTATGTTTTCTAAAATGGTCATCTAGACGTCGTTCTTTCGACTGAAATGACTACCTTTACAAAAATGACTTGTAACTTATTTTTCCGACTATAAACCTATACTTTTTCTATTTAGATTTATAAAATAGAGTTCAATATGAAACCATAGCAATTTGATTCACTCAAAACGGATTTAAAATGAAGAAGTTATGGGTAAAACAAGATTGGATAATTTTTCTCATTTTAGCTACGTGAAAATTGGTAACAAATCTATTCCAACCATAACTTAATCAACTTGTATTGTATATTATGTAATCTTGAGATACCATAGACACGTATACAATGTTTCGACCTATCATGTCGACACATCTATATATATTTCGGAACAACCATAGACACTCTATATGTGAATGTTGGAGTTAGCTATACAGGGTTGAGGTTGATTCCAAAATATATATAGTTTGAGTTGTGATCAATACTGAGATACGTATACACTGGGTCGTGGATTGATTCAAGATAATATTTATCGATTTATTTCTGTACATCTAACTGTGGACAACTAGTTGTAGGTTACTAACGAGGACAGCTGACTTAATAAACTTAAAACATCAAAATATATTAAAAGTGTTGTAAATATATTTTGAACATACTTTAATATACATGTATATATTGTTATAGGTTCGTGAATCAACAGTGGCCAAGTCTTACTTCTCGACGAAGTAAAAATCTGTGAAAGTGAGTTATAGTCCCACTTTTAAAATCTAATATTTTTGGGATGAGAATACATGCAGGTTTTATAAATGATTTACAAAATAGACACAAGTACGTGAAACTACATTCTATGGTTGAATTATCGAAATCGAATATGCCCCTTTTTATTAAGTCTGATAATCTAAGAATTAGGGAACATATACCCTAATTGACGCGAATCCTAAAGATAGATCTATTGGGCCTAACAAACCCCATCCAAAGTACCGGATGCTTTAGTACTTCGAAATTTATATCATATCCGAAGGGTGTCCCGGAATGATGGGGATATTCTTATATATGCATCTTGTTAATGTCGGTTACCAGGTGTTCACCATATGAATGAATTTTTATCTCTATGTATGGGATGTGTATTGAAATATGAAATCTTGTGGTCTATTGTTATGATTTGATATATATAGGTTAAACCTATAACTCACCAACATTTTTGTTGACGTTTAAAGCATGTTTATTCTCAGGTGAATATTAAGAGCTTCCGCTGTTGCATACTAAAATAAGGACAAGATTTGGAGTCCATGTTTGTATGATATTGTGTAAAAACTGCATTCAAGAAACTGATTTCGATGTAACATATTTGTATTGTAAACCATTATGTAATGGTCGTGTGTAAACAGGATATTTTAGATTATCATTATTTGATAATCTACGTAAAGCTTTTTAAACCTTTATTTATGAAATAAAGGTTATGGTTTGTTTTAAAAATGAATGCAGTCTTTGAAAAACGTCTCATATAGAGGTCAAAACCTCGCAACGAAATCAATTAATATGGAACGTTTTTAATCAATAAGAACGGGACATTTCATCGACCGTGTCTGCATGTCAAAAGTTTTGCTTATCATTTTGTGTCGAAAATTACCTGCTTATCATTCTTAGGGAATCACTTGCTTATCATTCCTAGTCTAGACACGTCTTACTGCCTCTATTGCATAGATATTGTATAGATAAATTCATATCTTAGCGTATCTGTTATTGTTACCTTTGCCTGACAGTTTCCGTAGATTCCTCCGTAACTTATGGGATTTTAGTATTATATATGCATATGTAAATTATGTATTATAGGGTACTAATCTACATCCTATAATCTATTTTTTTTATCAAAAATCCTTCATCTGATCGTACGAGATGAATCCCTCAAACAGTTCGAGTCCCTCAGATTTCGATAGCTATTCCGATAGTTATTCCGACAGCTATTCCGACATGGATATTCACCTAAGCTCCGAAAGCGGTGTCACCAGAATGAATCAATCAATCAGCCATCCCCAATTCATCTGATGGGTTCGTAGTCAACTCAATCATTGGAGACAAGAAGAAGGTGATCCTTTTCATCCACCACATTGCCCTCTTGGCGAAGAACCTGAAGCACTTACTGGCGAACCTGTCCAAAACACCACTTTCTCTCTCATTTTCCGAATATCTCGCCATGATTATATTCTATCTAAAATTCTAAACCTTATTCATCCGCTTGTTCCAACCGTCAATCATCCCGGAGTAATCGAAGAAGTCAACGAATTTTGCATTCGAGTAATCAATTTGGAGAATATGGTGCAAAATTTACCAGCTTCAGCAACACCAACGGCACCAACAGTACCACCAACAACTCAAGTTTCAACATCACATGCCTCAACATCTCATTCTGTACCCCGAGTATAATCTTCGTTCTACGTATTGTTCTACATCCTTGATCTTCGTTTGACATGATGATTATGTAATCTCTAGTGTTTTAGAAATTATATATTCTTATTCTAACGGTAAATCAAATGAGTTTAATATTATATTAACTCATTAAATTCATGATTACATCTGAAGGAAATATATATGTATATATGTTTTCATAAAGATTGTAATTAAAAATTCTTTTGTACAGACTGTTAATGGTGAAAATATTTTAACGGGTAGGTAATACCCGAGGAATATTTAGATTTCACATTAATAAGTTAAATTGTACATTCTTCGAATCTAATTCAACAGTCATTTACTATCCTATTTACATCCATAGATATACGAATCCGTTCACCACAGAATAACCATTATCATTCAATTTCATATTTGGATTTTGATTTATCAGGATCCAACAAGTGGCATAATGAAGAAAACATTAGACAAAATAAAATTTGTTAAAAACAAACAAATTAAGTATGAGAAATTTTGTTAAGAATCCACGCTAACAAAATCCTAGCTAACTGTTAATTCCTTATTACATTTTAATTATCGCAATTTTAATTTTCGCAATTTTATTTATTGTCATTTAATTTCTGTTATTTACTTTACGCACTTTATTTATCATCATTTAAATTTCTGTTATTTATATTACGCACTTTAAATATCGGGACACGTATACAAGGTTTTGACATATCATATTGACGCATCTATATATATTATTTGGAATAACCATAGATGTAGTGACCCGAACTTTTCCATGTTTATATATATTAATTGAGATTGATATTTACATGATTAAATGTTTCCAACATATTAAGCAATCAAACTTGTTAAGACTTGATTAATTGAAATATGTTTCATATAGACAATTGACCACCCAAGTTGACCGGTGATTCACGAACGTTAAAACTTGTAAAAACTATATGATGACATATATATGGATATATATATAGTTAACATGATACTATGATAAGTAAACATATCATTAAGTATATTAACAATGAACTACATATGTAAAAACAAGACTACTAACTTAATGATTTTTAAACGAGACATATATGTAACGATTATCGTTGTAAAGACATTTAATGTATATATATCATATTAAGAGATATTCATACATGATAATATCATGATAATATAATAATTTAAAATCTCATTTGATATTATAAACATTGGGTTAACAACATTTAACAAGATCGTTAACTTAAAGGTTAAAAACAACACTTACATGTAACGACTAACGATGACTTAACGACTCAGTTAAAATGTATATACATGTAGTGTTTTAATATGTATTTATACACTTTTGAAAGACTTCAATACACTTATCAAAATACTTCTACTTAACAAAAATGCTTACAATTACATCCTCGTTCAGTTTCATCAACAATTCTACTCGTATGCACCCGTATTCGTACTCGTACAATACACAGCTTTTAGATGTATGTACTATTGGTATATACACTCCAATGATCAGCTCTTAGAAGTCCATGTGAGTCACCTAACACATGTGGGAACCATCATTTGGCAACTAGCATGAAATATCTCATAAAATTACAAAAATATGAGTAATCATTCATGACTTATTTACATGAAAACAAAATTACATATCCTTTATATCTAATCCATACACCAACGACCAAAAACACCTAAAAACACTTTCATTCTTCAATTTTCTTCATCTAATTGATCTCTCTCAAGTTCTATCTTCAAGTTCTAAGTGTTCTTCATATATTCTACAAGTTCTAGTAACATAAAATCAAGAATACTTTCAAGTTTGCTAGCTCACTTCCAATCTTGTAAGGTGATCATCCAACCTCAAGAAATCTTTGTTTCTTACAGTAGGTTATCATTATAATACAAGGTAATAATCATATTCAAACTTTGGTTCAATTTCTATAACTATAACAATCTTATTTCAAGTGATGATCTTACTTGAACTTGTTTTCGTGTCATGATTCTGCTTCAAGAACTTCGAGCCATCCAAGGATCCGTTGAAGCTAGATCCATTTTTCACTTTTCCAATAGGTTTATCCAAGGAACTTAAGGTAGTAATGATGTTCATAACATCATTCGATTCATACATATAAAGCTATCTTATTCGAAGGTTTAAACTTGTAATCACTAGAACATAGTTTAGTTAATTCTAAACTTGTTCGCAAACAAAAGTTAATCCTTCTAACTTGACTTTTAAAATCAACTAAAAACATGTTCTATATCTATATGATATGCTAACTTAATGATTTAAAACCTGAAAACACGAAAAACACCGTAAAACCGGATTTACGCCGTCGTAGTAACACCGCGGGCTGTTTTGGGTTAGTTAATTAAAAACTATGATAAACTTTGATTTAAAAGTTTTTATTCTGATAAAATGATTTTTATTATGAACATGAAACTATATCCAAAAATTATGGTTAAACTCAAAGTGGAAGTATGTTTTCTAAAATGGTCATCTAGACGTCGTTCTTTCGACTGAAATGACTACCTTTACAAAAACGACTTGTAACTTATTTTTCCCACTATAAACCTATACTTTTTCTGTTTAGATTCATAAAATAGAGTTCAATATGAAACCATAGCAATTTTATTCACTCAAAACGGATTTAAAATGAAGAAGTTATGGGTAAAACAAGATTGGATAATTTTTCTCATTTTAGCTACGTGAAAATTGGTAACAAATCTATTCCAACCATAACTTAATCAACTTGTATTGTATATTATGTAATCTTGAGATACCATAGACACGTATATAATGTTTCAACCTATCATGTCGACACATCTATATATATTTCGGAACAACCATAGACACTCTATATGTGAATGTTGGAGTTAGCTATACAGGGTTGAGGTTGATTCCAAATTATATATAGTTTGAGTTGTGATCAATACTGAGATACGTATACACTGGGTCGTGGATTGATTCAAGATAATATTTATCGATTTATTTCTGTACATCTAACTGTGGACAACTAGTTGTAGGTTACTAACGAGGACAGCTGACTTAATAAACTTAAAATATCAAAATATATTAAAAGTATTGTAAATATATTTTGAACATACTTTGATATATATGTATATATTGTTATATGTTCGTGAATCAACCAGTGGCCAAGTCTTACTTCCCGACGAAGTAAAAATCTGTGAAAGTGAGTTATAGTCCCACTTTTAAAATCTAATATTTTTGGGATGAGAATACATGCAGGTTTTATAAATGATTTACAAAATAGACACAAGTACGTGAAACTACATTCTATGGTTGAATTATCGAAATCGAATATGCCCCTTTTTATTAAGTCTGGTAATCTAAGAATTAGGGAACAGACACCCTAATTGACGCGAATCCTAAAGATAGATCTATTGGGCTTAACAAACCCCATCCAAAGTACCGGATGCTTTAGTACTTCGAAATTTATATCATATCCGAAGGGTGTCCCGGAATGATGGGGATATTCTTATATATGCATCTTGTTAATGTCGGTTACCAGGTGTTCACCATATGAATGATTTTTATCTCTATGTATGGGATGTGTATTGAAATATGAAATCTTGTGGTCTATTATTATGATTTGATATATATAGGTTAAACCTATAACTCACCAACATTTTTGTTGACGTTTTAAGTATGTTTATTCTCAGGTGATTATTAAGAGCTTCCGCTGTCGCATACTTAAATAAGGACGAGATTTGGAGTCCATGCTTGTATGATATTGTGTAAAAACTGCATTCAAGAAACTTATTTTGTTATAACATATTTGTATTGTAAACCATTATGTAATGGTCGTGTGTAAACAGGATATTTTAGATTATCATTATTTGATAATCTACGTAAAGCTTTTTAAACCTTTATTGATGAAATAAAGGTTATGGTTTGTTTTAAAATGAATGCAGTCTTTGAAAAACGTCTCATATAGAGGTCAAAACCTTGCAACGAAATCAATTAATATGGAACGTTTTTAATCAATAAGAACGGGACATTTCAATAGACACTCTATATGCAGTAATGAAAGAGTGAGCTATACAGGGTTGAGGTTGATTCTACAATAATATATATACTTTGAGTTGTGATCGAGTCTGAAACATGTACACGGGTCACGATACGTATTAATTAATTCGAATATTATATATTAAACTATATATGAATTATTGGACTGTTAACTGTGGACTATCGACTATGGACTAATAACATTGGACAATTAAAATGAAATAAAATATTAATTATAACATATGAAACTAAATATTTCTTCAAGTTTGCCACTTGAATTCATCTTAAATCTCATTTGTATCTTGACGATTACAATCTGCGTTCAAACCTTTCATGATTCTTGAAAACACCTCAATCGAGAGGATGAACCAACCGCACTTCATTTACGGAAGAAAAGATTGATGCATATAGTGTTGCACCTGAAAAACACTCTGAACCTAAGTAAATGTTTAACACATAGTTGTGCTAATTCCTTTAGTGTTATTATTACCGAAAATAACTTTGCAACTCCTGATCGAGATAGCCAGTTTTGTCACAGCTCCAGCAAGTCAACTTCAGCTTTTCGTTCGAAACAACCTTATTATAACCTTGGTATATATGCGTGCTCTTTTATTGTTACCGGAAAATCTTTTATATTCCACTAAATTTCCAGCAGACGTACCAGCAACCTCGTTGCTCCTTGGATTAAATCTCTACGACAAATCAATATATTTATCTATTGAAGTCTTATCATGAACTCATCAGTATCTCGTAACGATAATTACCATACCAAGTACCGGAAGGCATCAATCAATAATCTCGAAATTCTCAACGGTTCTACTACAACAATTTTATATATATATATATATATATATATATATATATATATATATATATATATATATATATATATATATATATATATATATATATATATATATATATATATATATATATATATATATATATATATATATATATATAACTTCTATCTCCTGGATTTAAGAATTTCAATTCTGAATTTTTGAAAAGCGCTTTAGCTTATGAATCAGTTTCCTGAGTTTTAAAAAAGTTGATGAAGCAGTGAAAACTGAAGACAGCCTTAACAGTCAAAAGTTTGATGATAAAGAATGGAGTGTTGGAAAAGCTCAAAGATTTTGATACTAAAAAATGAATTGAGCAAATCACGAAAGAGACTTTGAACAAGGACTAATCTTGTACATAAAAGAATCCTGATGATTCTGTTTCTGATGAAATCTTTAACTAATACCTTTCCCCTTAATCGCTCTAAATCATCGTGAATGAATTTCTTCATCACAATTTGATTCAAAAATTCTAAGATATTATCGTATCTTTCATTATTAATATCCTCAATATTTTTCTGAAGATATCTTCATAAATATTCTCGTCCGATATAAATTATCTCTCCGCGCTATCTGTGATATATCATGAAAGGAAACTGTTTTAGTTTCTAAAAGTCTGAAAAAATTCGAATTTAAAATTTGAATGTTTTTGAAGTAGTGTTGGGGACTGAAGCATGAGTTAGTATAATATAATGACACTTGATCAACGTGATTATATTACAGTAAGTCATGCTGAGTTTCTAATGGGACGTGATGATTCACAGATCATAACGTCATCATGTGCCATGTTACATAACTCTTTCATTCTGCTTAACTTCTGAACATATCAAGAAAGTATATTCTTGATAGTTCTATTCTCAGTGATTCTGGTAATTTGACAAATCAAATCGTGCTATTACGTTCTTTCTTGATTAGAACATTAAGTTCATTTGAAACTCCATACTTACGAATTCTGGACCATTACTCGCTTTACTAGAGGTCGAGAAGATAATAAAAAGACAAAGAGCTCCAAAATATAAGAGGAAATATAAAGCCCAATAACAACACGGAGGTTACAAACCGTAGATATTAATACGAATAGCAATATAAAGACACGGTATAATTAAGAATAGTATCACCCCAAGGTAATAGTAGAAGTAAAAAGATTTTTCAGATGGAGGATTGAAAAGAAGGATGATAGAAATGATAATTAGGAAAATTCAAGGATTAGAACTGGATTAAGCATTTTCACAATCTTTGGATATATGAACTAAGAAAGAAAGTATATAGGAATGGTGAAAAAAATGGAACGGAAAAAGTTTAATTTATAATGGAAATATCAGACAGAGTAATCAAGGCAGATCACAGTATTTAATTATAGAGATCTTAATTTCCTTACCCGCCGAAGAATCAAATCCTTTAGATTTAGAAGATTTTCTTTGAATCCCTTGAATTCCGGAAATCAAACCTATCTACGTCAAAAGATATGATGAATTTATACCTACTCACTTCACTCTTTTGTGATAGCTTCACTTGTACTCTTTACTTAATCAAATTGTTTTATCCATATCACTTGTGAATGATAAAACCCTAATTTTCAGCTCGTATGCATCATGAAAACATATCTATTGTCAGCCATGACCATCTCTATCAAATTTCGGGGACAAAATTTATTTAACGAGTAGGTACTGTGACAACCCGAAAATTTTCGACTGAATTTAAACTTAATCTTTATGTGTTCCGACACGATAAGTAAAGTCTGTAATATTGAAGTGTCAAAAACTTAGAACTGTGTTCATGTATATATTTGACCTTTGAACTATTTATATGGATTCATTTAACCTTTGACCATTCCCGACGATTTACGAACCACTATTTATAAATAGATACATATATATTTAAATATATGAATTTGAAATATAAATTGAAATAGTGTATGACGTAAATGTTAGAACTAATAATGTAAAATAAAATAATATATAATAACTATTATTTAAAAGGTATTTATATATGTAAATGAAGTATATTGAATATATATATATTTTCGAATTTATTTTGTAATCGACAGTAACGCTCAATTGTAATTCGATCGATATTAAACGAGTTAAAAATGAATATATGTGATTTTAAAATAAATGGTGATCCGAAAATGAGTTCTATAAATTTTAGACTTATTAAAAGTGTATTTAGGAACTATGGGTTAAGTTTTGACACTTTTTATATTCTACCCATAAATGAGAGGGACAGTGATGTTGTGCGAGGTGTATACAAAATAGTTATATTTTTATTACGAAATACTACGAAATATTACACAAGTTTTTTTAATTTATGGATGGGGTGTAGTTTTTAGTAAGTCCGGTTCGTTCTACAGGGAGCTAGCTGAGTTTAACGCTATATTTTTTACAACTATATTTATATAAAATATATATAATTATATATAGTAATATTATTATAAAAGGGGGTTTTTACCGTTTAATGACCGGTTTGTCGATTTTATATTTTAAGCGTAAAGATAAATGACGATAATATAAATGACAGAATTTAAATTGCGACAAAGTAAATTGCAGTAATTAAAATGACAGTAAATAAAGGTACGATGAAATATGAAATAAAATAATTATGCTTATTTAAACTTCCGTAACCATGATGTTTGACGTTTTGATTTTAATTAATTGTTACCCGGGTTAATTGTCATTTGTCCTGGTTTATTTGATGCCTATTTGGTTTTTGTCCATAATAGTCCATCGGTCATAATTATAAAATGCTCGTCAAATTAACCTTATTTCCGAAGTCAAATATTCCAACTAATTAGGGATTCGAACTGTAACAAGGTTTTAATACTTTGTTAATAATTACACCAGGTTATTGTCTGCGTGTAATCCAAGGTTTTAATACTCTGTTAACAATTACATCAATTATCTTTGTATGTAATCTACCCCTGTTTTAATGAGATATGAATAATAATTTACCCACTTGATCAGAATGAATAATCAATTACCCAACCCGAATAATTAATTAAATGATCGTAAAAGATGTCGTATAAACGTCACTAAATAGAACATACATAATCATTTTAATAATTATTAGATTAACTAATTTGAAGATAGGTTCGACAGGTTCCAATGAGTTGTCATTCGATTAGACAATACCCCCTATTTATTAATAGTCAATAGTCCAATGTCCACAAGTGTCGGTCTTTTGTTCAAACCTTAATTATGGTACAAAATCTAATAACTCAATCTTAATTTTTAGTCTAACATCATGATTACTTCGGCTCAAATAAGCATAATAATAACTTAGTTACGAGACATTAATTTAAAAAGGAAGAACATAGCTTACAGTGGTGATTAATCGCGTAGCGTTAAACGGACAGACTTCCGTCTTATAAAACCTTAAAACATTTCTTATAATAACCCAATTATTATTAAACTTAAATTAAACTTTAAATTATAAATATATATATATTATTATTACAGAGAAGGAAAAGAAAAAGATATATGCTCTAAACTCGTCCGAAAAATGCTGAATTTATAGAATGTGGCCTGCTACAGTAACTCATGCGGTCGCATGAGATTTTAGTGCAAATCTCATGCACTCGCATGGGCTCATGCACTCACATGGGTTTTATGCCTATTTCCCATGCGATCGTATGGCCGTCAGATCCAGCTCACATATTTTTTGTTTTCTTGCTTGTCGACATATTATATATATATATATATATATATATATATATATATATATATATAATTTATATTAATTATATATATATATATTATATTATATTCTTGTGCATAGTTGACTTGTAATTTTTGCTCCATTGCGTCTCGCGTTGAGAGTTGACTCTGGTCCCGGTTCCGGATTTTCAAACGTCCTTTCGTACGCGAAGATATCTTGTACTTTGCGTTTCGCGACTTGTACTTTTGTAATTTTGAGACGTTTCTCATCAATATTTTGAACCACTTGGATTGTACTTTGTACTTTTGAGCTTTTTGGTCATTTGCGTTTTCAAATCGTCGTTTTCTTCTTTTGTCTTCGCACTTATTTATTTAAACTATTATTACATAAAAATAGAACAATAGTAACTAAAAGCTTTACATATTGGAAGGATATTGTGCCTAAATATATGTTCATTTGGAGCACTATCAAATATCCCCACACTTGAACGTTGCTTGTCCTCAAGCAATACAGAACTTGAAAAAAAATCACACTTCACTCGAATCACTTTTTTTATTCTCACACTTTATACATCGGTGATTTTGATACGACGATATAAACAATGATAGTAACGATGTGGTTTACAGTCCCACATGACTATTAAAAATTTAGATCCTTTAAGGAAATTGGATCTTTATGAAAATATTTGATCTTTTGAAAATTTATTCTAGCTTTTACCCTAGATAAGTTTTCCGGAATAACCCTTCACCGGTGTTTGCAAAATATTTTTGTGGGTTGCGTGGGTTTCATATTTTCAAATTTTAGCTCAAAACTTACGATTTTGTGTCACCCACTTGCTAACCTTGTATTTAGGAAAGCACACGTCCAGTATACTTGCTCCGTATATTACCTTTCGTTAAACTACCGTCTGGTTGTAAAGGAAAGTGTTGAATAAGCAACTGTTAAGGCAATGTCTAATGACATGTAGATGTTCATGGTCTAAAACATGTCGGATGCAATTACTATCCTTTGTAGGAGCAATAGTAAAGATAACCCTATAGTTTTTTTGTCTGGCACAAGGTCCCGTCTTCGACCATGCTATACAACCACCGTTCTTACTGTTGACACCCGATTTTGTTCAGGTGACCTAATGAATTCTAGGTGAATTCCTAGGATTTTACGTTCAATGGTAATGAACGCATTGAAAATAGGTTTTTAGAAAACAAATCGTTTTATTTTGATCAAAATATTTTCTCGTTCAATCTCGAGTTTAGATATCATCGAATTCCATGAGTTTACAATTCTCAATCTTTAAGGTCAATCTCAAGGATTGAGTAATATCAGGCTTAAAAGCTGATTTTTAATCTTTTAGAAGATTATCCTTTCTGGGAGTCTGATTCATTAGTCTTATCAAGCTAATTTGCACGGCGCCCTCCCCATTTTACGAGACAGATCCTCTCATGGTTAGGATAAGTCTGACCACTTGGCGACCCTGTTTGATGCTAAGGTCCGTGGATTTCCTGCTGATTTTAGAGATGACTTTTCTAGATTTTTCGTCAACCTACAGCTGGTCTGGAAGACAACTTCTTGACCTAAATCAAGAAGCGCGTGTCTTTTTCGGAAGACTTTACTTTCTTTTAATGATGGAATTAATTCATCGTGTAGATCCATCTTTTCTTTTATCTTTATTATAATATTGCGGGTAAAACAGTCAATTTAGTCCAAAACAAAAGCACCTGTAATAACTTTACAGAAATATGTGATAGATAGTTTTTTTAATTGAATAACTTGGTACTTTCTCCCCACACTTAGTTTCTTTCTTTGCCTTTTTATTCTCCTTTATTCCATTTTAAATGAATTCAAGTATTTTAGGGTGTTTCTCAATTTATGGCCTTTCTGAGGTAACAATAATTTCGGCATTAACACCTAGTTTTATCGTTCATAAATGTGTATAAACATGATTTTGAATTCATTTAGTTGAAAATTTTTCAAATTTTCACAAAATTTGGCAATTAAACTAAGTGTAAACCTGAGAGAATTTATAACCCTTCCCCACACTTGAGATCATGCAATGCCCTCATTTGCATGAAATACCGAGTTTATAAAACTATATTTATAAATTCATGAGGGTGATTAGTGTAGAAAAGTGATTAAAAATACCGAGTTTGCAAACATATTATTTTATATCACATTTGATATTTTGCGTCTTGTCGTCAAAATTAGTAGCTTTTGCTGAACTTTAATGTCAGTCTTTGAAAATGTGCCGTTTTACCATGTTTTGTACATGAGATAACTAAAACATATATATACATACTTTTACATATATATGTATATATTTTTTTTTTCTCTAAAACCTTTATTTATTAAAACAATTTAAATGAATAATTTTTTAAAATTTTGTTTCCTTTTACTTTAGGTAGTTTCGGTATGTTTACCTAGTCCGTCCCCCGACAAAATTTAAAATTTATCGTTTTTAAAGCGATTGTTTTAAAAGCAAAGATTTTTTGGTTTTTTTAATTTTTTTGGTATACTTTAGATCAATAATATTAAAAATAATGATAACAAAATTTGTCGCCCCACCCTCAAGTAAAGCAATTTCGATTCTATGATCTAGTCTTTAACTTACGACAAATTTTAGAAATCATTTTTTTAAACTTAATGAAATAAAGTAAATTTTGTTTTTAAATTCACACAAAACTTAAATTTAAAAATGCATATTAATGTCATACAAAACCTACAAAATAAAAATTCAGAATGGGGGGAGAAAACTAGTTCTTTAGTGTCTGCTAGCAGAAAAGACCAATCAGATTCCATTCTCGGAACTACACGAGAACAGAACAACTAACTCTAGACATCGTTTTCTTTTTAGAACATTCGAATCTCTCCACACTTAGGTAGATGTGGTGTCGAAATTGTGATTAACTTCATCGTCAATTTCTTTTGGACCATAATCAACTTGCATATCTGTGACCTTTGCTTTAAGCCATTGGTCGGATTCCTGTGTCATATTCACAAATTCAACTAGTTTCGTCTTTTCTTTAGGCGATAGATTAGATACTAACCGGTTACATAACTTAAAGTCCCCCTTAATTCTAGCATCGCGAATCCATTTAATAAGTTTCTTCATTGAACTATTAATAACGAGGTCATTTAATTTCGTATCAACAACGGGGTTCTTTGTTATCCGGTCATCATTAGGTGTTACTTCATTTTCCCCACACCTAGGCATTTAATTATTGTTAAGCACTACCGTTGGAGTTGGAAAAACAACATGGTTCTTACCAATTGGTTCAACGGATTTGGTTGGTGGAGATTTAGACTTTCGACTCACAAAGGTGATCGATTTTTCATCATCACTAAGTGTCATTCTACCCTCTCTTACATCAAATAATGCCCCGGTGGATGCTAAGAATGGTCGACCTAAAATTAGAGGAATGTTTGGGTCCTCTTCTATGTCAATGACAATAAATTCGACTAGAAAGGTTAAATTACCTACTTAAACGGGTAGATTGTCAGCAATTCCAACTGGGTGCCTAATGGTTTGATCAAAGAGTCGGACACTCATCTCTGTTGGACTTAATTCACCTACTCCTAATCTCTTATGTAATGAAAGAGGCATAACACTCACACTCGCACCTAAATCTGCTAGTGCATCATACATGACACAATCACTAAGTAGACAAGGAACAATAAATTCACCCAGATCACCCACCCTGGGTGGAGGTTTTGGTGGAATTGTCTTCACCGGGTTTATCTTTACGGTTTTTGTTTCTTGTACTTTCTTATTCTTCTTCTTCTTTCCAGAGGTATCACAAATTTTATTACCTATCACTTGCTCATACTCAACTCCTTTTCTTGGAAACGGGAAGGGTGGTCTGTATAGTGCCACCACTGGCTTTACATACTCGGGTAGTGGTGGTGGTGGTTTTGTAACTTCTTCATTGTTACTCACATCAAAAACCTTCCCATCTTCTGATGCTGATTTTTCAGAATTTGTTGAAACCATATTAACAATCTCATTCCGAGGATTTACTTCAGTATTACTTGGTAGCTTTCCTTGTTCCCTCTCACTCATCATGCTAGCAAGAGTACCTACGTGTTTTTGTAGATTCATAATGGAAGCTTGTTGAGTTCTTAATGACTGATCAAACCTCTCATTTGTTTGGGTTTGAGATGAAATAAATTGTGTTTGAGATTTCATTAACTTTGTCATCATTTCTTCTAGATTTGACTTTTTCTCTTCGGTTTGTTGTGGTAGTTTATACAAGCCAGGTCTTTATTGATTGAAAGTGTTGTTTTGAGTTGGTTGGTTATTCAGACCTTGTTGGTTGTACGAGTTATTGTTGGGTCCATTTGGATTGTAAAGAATATTTTGATTTCGATTGAAGTTTGGCCTTGGCGGTTGATAATTATTTCCCTGCCTTTGGTTCATGTAGGAAACATTCTCACGTTGTTCCATCGTTTGCTCAATGTGATAATCTTTCATTAAGTGTGGTCCACCGCATTGCTCACAACGGATTCGTATTGCGTGAATATCTTTATTCATCTTTTCCATTCGTCTTTCGAAAGCATCTATTTTTGCGGAAATAGAATCAAAGTCATGGCTAGAATCGGCTCTAGCCGCTTTAGATGATCGAAAGATATCTTTTTCTTGGTGCCACTCATGAGAGTGGGAGGCTGTATTATCAATAATTTTGTAAGCTTCAGTTGCGGTTTTCTTCATAATGGAACCACCAGCTGTTATGTCGATGTCTTTTCGTGTAGCAACGTCGCATCCTTGGTAGAATATTTATACTATTTGATAAGTATCTAAACCGTGTTGAGGACATCCTCTCAACAATTTTCCGAATCTTGTCCACGCCTCATATAGAGTTTCATTTGGCTTTTGCGCGAACGTAACAATTTCTCCTTAAAGTCTCACGGCTTTAGATGCCGGAAAGAATTGTTTAAGAAATTTTTCAACTAAAACATCCCATGTATCAATCGCCCCTTCAGGTAACGATTCTAACCAATCTTTGGCTTCTCCCTTTAAAGTCCAGGGAAATAACATGAGATAGATCTGTTCATCCTCCACTTCTCGGATTTTAAATAGAGTACAGATCTTATTAAAGGTTCGAAGATGTTCGTTTGGATCTTCTTTTGGCGTACCACTATATTGGCATTGATTAGTTACCATGTGTAGGATTTGTCCCTTGATTTCATAATCTGGCGCATTAATGTCTGGCTTAATAATGGCGTGACCTTGGCCCGTGCGTGTGGCTCTCATTCGGTCTTCCATACTTAGAGGTTCCGTTACTTCCATAATTGAATTTGTTGAATCTGAATCACCAGAGGATTCTGATTTAACGGTTTGTGGTTCAGGAGGAATGATTAGTGGTTCAGGATCTTGGAATTGTCCTTGAATATCCTCCGGGTTTTCAATTTTGAATTCGGGTTCAAAAAATGGATTATCAGGATTTTGAGTTGGAGTACTTGGATTACTAGATGATGTTTCTAGAGAAAAATCAACAGCAACAATGTTGGCTAGATGTCTTGATCGAGTTACAGGTGCTGAACGTATGAAAGGTGGTGAACGTTTTACTCGGTGCATTCACAGAATATCCTATTAGTTATAAAAGATAAAAATTAATTACGTTATCAAATTAATAGACTTTTCTGATTTTGCCCACGTTTCGAATAGCCAATAGATGCAGCAGGTAGCCAGGACCCTTTAAATCGGAAGCCCACAACTCGCCACTAACAAATCCAACTATTACTACGAACCAGAAAATTTTGGATGTCAATCAATTTAACCGCTTAAAATAATTTTTCGTTGAAATTTAAAGAAATTTTAGAGAAGAAATAGAAAATTCTATGTCCTAAAAACAAGAGCGGCGAGAAATAAGAAAGAAAAAGAACGCGTCGAAAAACGTCGAAAAATAAAAGGTCGAAAAATAATAAAAAGAACGTAGCGCGTCGAAACTTAAAAGTCTAAAAACTAAGAATTAAAAGTTGCGTCTAAAAGTATTAAAGCTTAAAGGAATTCTATATTCAAAATGGTAATAACTTAGAAAGTAATAAAATTTATAAAACGGCGTCACAAAATTCTAATGCACCTAAATCTTAGTCTAAAGAAAAAGCACTTAACGGATTTTACGGCAAAGCCAATAAATCTAGAAATAAAAAAAACTATGGCAAAAACTATGACTTAAAATTAAATACTAACGAAAAATACAAATATTACGCTTTAACTAAAAAATACAAAATATAAAATAAGTTTAAAGTTATAAAAATACAATTTTATAAAAATATTATTTTTATATTATTTATTTTATAAAAGTATCAATTTATAATTAATAACACTAATTTAAACTAAATATTACAAATTAAATATTATAGCTAGAATTAAAATTTAATTAAATAAGTAAAACCCTAATTAATAATTAATTAATAATAATAATTAATAAAACCTAACCCTAATCCGTACGGCTAAGGTATTCAGAGCTGTCTTTTCACCTCATGCGATCGCATGAGGTCTCTTTGGTCTGACCATATGACCACATGGACTCGAATACCAGTTCGAAGGTTTTGGGCTGCGACAGTGATCGACCCGTTTCAGTTTTAAATTTTTTACGTTTTACTTTTTTTCTGTTTTTAATTTTTGTAAAATATTTATATAAAACTTATAAACAAGAAAAATTTACTTATTAGTTTTTATAACTTTTCACAATAAAAAGAAATATAAACTTTTCAAATTTAACTAAACTTAAAAATATAGATATATATTTTTCTTTTTCTTTTATATTTTTTATTATATTATATAAAACATATTTTTATAAAAATGAATTAAAGCTTAATAAAAATCTTTTTTTTATATAGCGTTTCGCTTCGGCGTTCCCCGGCAGCGGCGCCAAAAACTTGATGTTGTGCGAGGTGTATACGAAATAGTTATATTTTTATTACGAAATACTACGAAATATTACACAAGTTTTTTTAATTTACGGATGGGATATACCTAAACCTTGCTACAACACTTATAGGCAGTGTACCTAATCGTAGAGCAGTGTAGTTTTTAGTAAGTTCGGTTCGTTCCACAGGGAGCTAGCTGAGTTTAACGCTATATTTTTTACAACTATATTTATATAAAATATATATAATTATATATAGTAATATTATTATAAAAGGGGGTTTTTATTGTTTAATGACCGGTTTGTCGATTTTATATTTTAAGCGTAAAGATAAATGACGATAATATAAATGACAGAATTTAAATTGCGATAAAGTAAATTGCAGTAATTAAAATGACAGTAAATAAAGGTACGATGAAATATAAGATAAAACAATTATGCTTATTTGAACTTCCGTAACCATGATGTTTGACGTTTTGATTTTAATTAATTGTTACCCGGGTTAATTGTCCTTTGTCCTGGTTTATTTGATACCTATTTGGTTTTTGTCCATAATAGTCCATCGGTCATAATTATAAAATGCTCGTCAAATTAACCTTATTTCCGAAGTCAAATATTCCAACTAATTAGGGATTCGAACTGTAACAAGGTTTTAATACTTTGTTAATAATTACACCAGGTTATCGACTGCGTGTAATCCAAGGTTTTAATACTTTATTAACAATTACATCAATTATCCTTGTATGTAATCCACCCCTGTTTTAATGAGATATGAATATTAATTTATCCACTTGAACAGAATGAATAATCAATTACCCAACTGGAATAATTAATTAAATGATCGTAAAAGATGTCGTATAAACGTCACTAAATAGAACATACATAATCATTTTAATAATTATTAGATTAACTAATTTGAAGATAGGTTCGACAGGTTCCAATGAGTTGTCATTTGATTCGACAATACCCCCTATCTATTAATAGTCAATAGTTCAATGTCTACAAGTGTCGGTCTTTTGTCCAAACCTTAATTATGGTACAAAATCTAATAACCCAATCTTAATTTTTAGTCTAACATCATGATTACTTCGGCTAAAATAAGCATAATAATAACTTAGTTACGAGACATTAATTTAAAAAGGAAGAACATAGCTTACAGTGGTGATTAATCGCGTAGCGTTAAACGGACAGAGTTCCGTCTTATAAAACCTTAAAACATTTCTTACAATAACCCAATTATTATTAAACTTAAATTAAACTTTAAATTATAAATATATATATATTATTATTACAGAGAAGGAAAAGAAAAAGATATATGCTCTAAACTCGTCCGAAAAATGCTGAATTTATAGAATGTGGCCTGCTACAGTATCTCATGCGATCGCATGAGATTTTAGTGCAAATCTCATGCACTCGCATGGCTCATGCACTCGCATGGGCTCATGCACTCGCATGGGCTCATGCACTCGCATGGGTTTTAAGCCTATTTCCCATACGATCGCATGACCGTCAGATCCAGCTCACATATTTTTTGTTTTCTTGCTTGTCGACATATTATTATATATATATATATATATATATATATATATATATATATATATATATATATATATATATATATATATATATAATATATATATAATTTATATTAAATATATATATATATTATATTATATTCTTGTGCATAGTTGACTTGTAATTTTTGCTCCGTTGCATCGAGCGTTGAGAGTTGACTCTGGTCCCGGTTCCGAATTTTCAAACGTCCTTTCGTACGGGGAGATATCTTGTACTTTGCGTTTTGCGACTTGTACTTTTGTAATTTTGAGACGTTTCTCATCAATATTTCGAACCACTTGGATTGTACTTTGTACTTTTGAGCTTTTTGGTCGTTTGCCTCTTCAAATCGTCGTTTTCTTCTTTTGTCTTCGCACTTATTTATTTAAACTATTATTACAAAAAAATAGAACAATAGTAACTAAAAGCTTTACATATTGGAAGAATATTGTGCCTAAATATATGTTCATTTTGAGCACTATCAGACAGTTGATGTAATCTTTATTTAACAAATTAATGATCGAATTTTATACCATAATGACCAAAATAAATAAATATAGTTAATTTAAAAATATGGGATTTTTTCTGGATACTTTTATTTGCCATTGAGTAACAACGGACCACGATATAATCCGCATGTTAAAATCGTCGGTAGATAAAAGCAAAATATATGGCTGCTACCTATTCTTGTACTGTTAATGATTCAATTATGAATATGAATTAGGATTGAATTATGATATGTTACTGTGTAATCTTTTGCATCTTTCCAAACATATATAAAATACATATTCTTGTCTGAATGCAAACAACTTATATTTACGAGTCAAATTATTAAAGTAATGTACTATGTATAATTGATATACTGGTGATTCTGTATTATGTGATTGATTGTCCTTTTACCACTAATAAACTTACTTTACATATTTAATATACATGTGTATAATTCATATATATAGATCACGACATAAACAAAATATATAGATATATATCCTATCACCTTTTATTTCTCTTTCTTGTTTAACACACAGCAAACCACTAGAACACTTTTCATCACACTTGTTGGCCAAAGAACCACCATAAAAACTGCACACCTTCAATCACGCTCATCAAACCCGAATATCCATTTGATCTTGCCATACTACTTACTTCGAACCATAGTTATTGCTTCTGTTCAAGGAAGACCAAAGAACATCGTGAACCATCTTGCACACTAGCTCATCACCACCGGAGAACTACCTCTAACCATCTCTCTCAATCTCTCTCTCTCTCTCTCTCTCTCTCTCTCTCTCTCCTCTAATCTCCTTCATAAACATACACAACACCACTATCTCTTTTTCTGTTTGCTTCGATGGATGCAGCACCCATTAAACTCAGCCCACCGCCACCATCATAAACCATCCTCACCGTACCACCACTTTAAAACTCATCACCATCCAATACAGCCACCTCTAACCATCACCATCCTAAATAATTACACACCACCATCGACAACATTTTTCATTTTCATTACCAACCCAAGAATCCATAACCACATCATCATCTACTGCTGCTACTGCAGTTTAACTTCTGCTTTTTATTCCTATCGTGAACACCCTAAACCACGACCATGAGACACCACCTTAAACCCATTTAAATTGACAAGCTAATACTGTTGCAATTTTTTTTCTTTTCTTTTTCGTATGCTACAGCTGCTACAGTTTTTCTATTTCATGTTTTAACCAAACCCATGAAGAACTGCTGCTACCATGATGTTTCTGTTTCTGTTGCGAGCTGAGCAGACCATCACAACCCCACCATGAACCCATATGAACATCACCATTTAGTTACTGCTACAGCTATACGTTTCTGTTTCAATCAAATGAAGAGGAAGATGAGTAACGATGGTTATGATATTATAGCGAGATAGATGGTGGATGATACACAAGATCGTGAATGATTGATGAAAGGGACGATAGAATAATAATTAGGATGATGAAGATGATAGTAGAATGATCGTGATGATAATCACGATGATGATGATCGTGATGATAATCACGATGATGATAAGTACGATTAAAAGTGATGATGTTTAAATGATTATGATAACGATGATGAAGTTAATGAAACGATGATGATGATCTGTGATAATGATAAATGATATGATGATGATGAAGATGTGAATTAAATGGGTTTTGTTTAAGAAGAAGACAATAAGTTTCATAAGGTTAAATAAATTAAACTTGCTAGTTAATTGAAGAAAGTAACAACGGTTCAATGGTTCAGGGTGTCAGTTGGGTTACGGTTGGTTGTGAGTTCGATTCCAGGCTACAACAAATTATTTTTGTAATTATATTGGGCCGATTAAATACAAATACCATTGGGCCATTTAAACTGTTAATGGACTGAGATGTTGTGGCCACCATGTTTTATCTTGGGTCGGGATAATCCAGATAGTTGTTGGGCCGAGAGCCCGATAGGTTTGCTTTAGGGATTCTATATCGATGCTGAATCTGATTAAGGGTTGGAATTATGATGAGTTGATGAAACAAAATAACATGGGTTAAAAGAAATTAATTACAAGTTAAATCAGAAAGAAACAAATGGAGTAATGGTTAGGAGTGTTGAGTTTAACCGAGAGGTCGCGGGTTTGAGCCCGGTCTGGGGCATTAATTTTAAGCCATTTTCTTTTTGAGGTAGAATTTCTATTCATTATTATTATTACTTTTATTAACATTATTATTATTATTATTATTGATATTATTATTATCACATCATATTATTATTAAAGTTAAATATTATGATTACCATCAATATTATTATCATTATGAGTATAAGTATTCTTATTATTATGATTATTCAAATTATCATTTTTTTTTAAAATATCATTAGTATTATTATTAGAATTATCATTGTTTTTATCATTATTATCTTTATTATTATTTTATGAACATGTTTATTATTATTAATTTTATGAATATTATGATTATTATTATCATCATTATTATTATTATTATCATTACTATCATTTTTACTAATTACTAGTATCATTATTATTATTATTATTATTATTATTATTATTATTATTATTATTATTATTATTATTATTATTATTATTATTATTATTATTATTATTATTATTATTATTATTATTGTTTTTATCATTATTATCTTTCGGTAAACTACCGTCCGATTGTAAAGGAAAGCGTTGAACAAGCAACTGTTAAGGCGATGTCTAATGACATGCAGATGTTCATGGTCTACAACGTGTCAGATGCAATTACTATCCTTTGTAGGTTCAATAGTAAAGATCACCCTATAATTTTTTTCGGTCTGGCACAAGGTTATGTCTTCGACCATGCTATGCAACCACCGTTCTTACAGTTGACACCCGAATTGGTTCAGGTGACCTAATGAATTCCAGGTGAATTCCTAGGATTTTACGTTCAATGGTAATGAACGCATTGAAAATGGGTTTTCAGAAAACAAATCGGTTTTAATTTGATCAAAATATTTTCTCGTTCAAGCTCGAGTTTAGATATCATCGAATTCCATGAGTTTGTAATTCTCAATCTTTAAAGTCAATCTCAAGGATTGAGTAATATCAGTCTTAAAAGATAATTTTTAATCTTTAAGAAGATTATCCTTTCTGGAGGTCTGATTCATTAGTCTTATCAAGCTAATTTGCACGGCGCTCTCCCCATTTTACGAGACAGATCCTCCGATGGTTAGGATAAGTCTGACCACTTGGCGACCCTGTTTGATGCTGAGGTCCGTGGATTTCTTGCTGATTTTAGAGATGACTTTTCTAGATTTTTCGTCAACCTACAGCTGGTCTGGACGACAACTTCTTGACCTAAATCAAGAAGCGCGTGTCTTTTTCAGAAGACTTTACTTCCTTTTAATGATGGAATTAATTCATCGTGTAGATCCATCTTTTCTTTTATCTTTATTATAATATTGCGGGTAAAACAGTCAATTTAGTCCAAAACAAAAGCACCTGCAATAACTTTACAGAAATATGTGATAGATAGTTTTTTTAATTGAATAACTTGGTACATTCTCCCCACACTTAGTTTCTTTCTTTGCCTTTTTATTCTAATTTATTCTATTTTAAATGAATTCAAGTGTTTTAGGGTGTTTCTCAATTTATGTCCTTTCCGAGGTAACGATAATTTCAGTATTAACACCTAGTTTTCATCGTTCATAAATATGTATAAATATGATTTTGAATTCATTTATTTGAAATTTTTTAAAATTTTCACAAAATTTGGCAAATAAACTAAGTGCAAACCCGAGAGAATTTATAACCCTTCCCCACACTTGAGATCAAGCAATGCCCTCATCTGCTTGAAATCAGACTATAATTATAAATTCACGAGGTTGATAAGTGTAGAAAAGTGATTAAAAATACCCTGTTTGTAATTACAAAGCTCGTCGAATGATAGATGGCACGCCTCATCGTTCATTCCTTCTTGTTTTATCACACATGTTTTTCTTCAAAAACGATTACTTTTCTGAACTATTTGCTAATCTTTGAAAATGCATCTTTTACCCTAACTTATTATGCATGTTTATTAACGAGTTATGCACTAACCCGAACCCTGAATTTAACGTTAAGTGGGGTTAGACTTCCCCATACTTAGCTGACGATATGTGAAGTCGGTAGAATAAGTTCCAAGAATTAAAATAGTGAGCCAGTTATTTACATCTCGGGTGGTATAAAATATATCAATGGGTTTAAAGTTTAGACCCACCCGATCGTCACTACTTAATTCTTTTTTAAGTATAGCTTTTAGTAAATGGATATATCTCTTTTCTAGTTCTTGGTCAAATGGATCGATATACACTGACATACATATTTCTATAGGGTGGACAATTCCTAACATTTCCTTCCGTTTATTCTCGGGATCAAAGTTTTCACCTCTATTACCCAATTGGGTGAAATTCAAGGTGTCAATATCTATTACAGCTTGTAGTTTCTCTTTGGTAGATGACTCGTCTATTGAGAATATTGGGTTGGAAGGTTGTAGAATGGTGAATTTTGGGATCGAAGCAAATTCTTCTTCATTAATGGTACTTATCGGTCCCACCATTTTGGTCTCGGTAAAATTTTCAACGTTATCGTTTTCCCAAGAGTACCAATTTTTCACCCTTACTTCTTCTTCTTCATCCATTGATGGATCGTTGATTTTGTCGGTAGAGGCTAATGTGTCGATATGTTGTGAAATTGGTAAAGCTGAATAAAAAGTATCATCGGGATAATTGGTGATTTCGGAGCTCTCGAATTCATCAAAATTCAATGATATGAGATTTTCTTGCACAATACTCCTCAGATCAACATGTGTGTAATCTGATAGAGTTTCAGCTTGTCGATTTACAAACTCTCTCATTTGTTCATTTTGAGCATCGAGTTCTTCGAGTTTGATTTTCATATTGTCTAAAAGATTTTCAGACACATAATGTTCCTCGTCTTCTGGTTGTTGAGTTTGGATATATTCTTGGGAATAATCCCAATTTGAATTGTATTCTTCATAATCATTCCATTCAGGTTCTACGGGTGCATAATTTTTCATAGGAACGTAATAATAACATTCCCATGTTGAGTGATAATCTCCACAGATTTCACAACCAGTTATTGTTTCGTCATTCATGATCCAAGATTGACCGAACGAATTGTCATCAACACCTGTTTGAGAGTATTGATTAAATTGATTTCGGATGTCATAAAGAGTTCCCAAGATATTTTCGAGGTTTTCCATACTACACTTATTACCAAATTTTAGCTACAATGTGGTGCATTTATTAATTATCCTAGTAGTTATAAAACTAAAAATTATATAAGTTATCAAATTAATAGACTTTTCTAATTTTGCCCACGTTTCGAATAGCCAATAGATGCAGCAGGTAGCCAGGACCCTTTAAATCAGAAGCCCACAACTCGCCACTAACAAATCCAACTATTTTTACGAACCAGAAAATTTGGATGTCTATCAATTTAACTGCTTAAAATAATTTTTCGTTTTGAAATTTTACAGAAGAAATAGAAAAAATTCTAAGTCCTAAAAACTAGAGCGTCGAGAAATAAGAAAGAAAAAGAGCGCGTCGAAAAACGTCGAAAAATAAAAGGTCGAAAGATAAATGTCGAAAAACAAATAGTCGAAAAATAAAAATAAGAAAATAAAGCGTCGAAACTTAGTATTCTAAAAACTAAATATTAAAAGTTATGTCTAAAGGTATTAAAGCTTAAAAAGAATTCTATATCCAAAGCGGCAATAACTTAAAAAGTACTGAAATTTTAAAACGGCGTCGCAAAATTCTAAAGCACCTAAATCTTAGTCTAAAGAAAAGGCACTTAAGAGATTTTACGGCAAAGTCTTAAAAGCTAAAAATAAAGTAACTACGGCAAAATACTAGTCTTAAAACTAATTACGAACGATAAATATAAAAATTACGAATTAAGCGATATAAATATACAATTTATAAAAAGAAACTAAAAATGATAAAATTACAATTTTTAAAAAATATTATTTTTATATTATTATTATATAAAAATATTAATCTATATATTTAATAATAATAAATAAACTTAAAATTATAAATTATAAATTAAAACTAAAATTATAAACTAATTAAAACCCTAATTAATAATAATTATAAAATAAAAACCCTAACTGCATTTATGGCGTACCAGGTCAGACGTGTCAGACCACCCCATGCGATCGCATGGGGTTTAGGCTGATGGGTCATGCGACCGCATGGCCTGTCAGTCCAGTTTTTTTTTTATATTTTTTTTCTAAAAATTATAAATAAATATATTTATACAAATATATATTAAAAATATAGCGTTTCGCCGGTTCCCCGGCAGCGGCGCCAAAAACTTGATGTGCGAGCAGAGGGGTACGAAATACTATTATTTTTATTACGAAATACGTTACAGATGGGATATACCTAAACCTTGCTACAACACTATAGGCAGTGTACCTAATCGTAGAGTAGTATAGTTTTTAGTAAGTCCGGTTCGTTCCACAGGGAGACGGCCTATTGCGTACACTGTGATTTTAAACAATTATATTTGTATAGGTGTATATATATATATATATATATATATATATATATATATATATATATATATATATATATATATATATATATATATATATATATATATATATATATATATATATATATATATATATAGTAGTATTATTATTATTATTATAAAAAGGGGGTTTTACCGTTTAATGACCGGTTTGTCGATTTTAAATAAAGCGTAAAGATAAATGACGATAATATAAATGACAGAATTTAAATTGCGATAAAGTAAATTGCAGTAATTAAAATGACAGTAAATAAAGGTACGATGAAATATGAAATAAAAATATTATGCTTATTTAAACTTCCGTAATCATGATGTTTGACGTGTTGATTTTAGTTTATTACCATGGGTTAATTGTCCTTTGTCTTGGATTATTTAATATGTCCATCTGGTTTTTGTCCATAACTGTCCATCAGCCATAAATATAAAGTGCGAGTGAAATGTCTCGTTCATATTGATTATAAACATTTCATATTAATTGATTTCGTTGCGAGGTTTTGACTTCTATATGAGACGTTTTTCAAAGACTGCATTCATTTTTAAAACAACCATAACCTTTATTTTATCAATAAAGGTTTTAAAAGCATTACGTAGATTATCAAATAATGATAATCTAAAATATACTGTTTACACATGACCATTACATAATGGTTTACAATAGAAATATATTACATCGACATATGTTTCTTGAATGCAGTTTTTAACCAATATCATACAAACAAGGACTCCAAATCTTGTCCTTATTTTAGTATGCAACAGCGGAAGCTCTTAGTATTCACCTGAGAATAAACATGCTTTAAACGTCAACAAAAATGTTGGTGAGTTATAGGTTTAACCTATATATATCAAATCGTAACAATAGACCACAAGATTTCATATTTCAATACACATCCCATACATAGAGATAAAAACCATTCATATGGTGAACACCTGGTAACCGACATTAACAAGATGCATATATAAGAATATCCCCATCATTCCGGGATACCCTTCGGATATGATATAAATTTTGAAGTACTAAAGCATCCGGTACTTTGGATGGGGTTTGTTAGGCCAAATAGATCTATCTTTAGGATTCGCGTCAATTAGGGTGTCTGTCCCCTAATTCTTAGATTACCAGACTTAATAAAAAAGGGGCATATTCGATTTCGATAATTCAAACATAGAATGTAGTTTCACGTACTTGTGTCTATTTTTTAAATCATTTATAAAACCTGCATGTATTCTCATCCCAAAAATATTAGATTTTAAAAGTGGGACTATAACTCACTTTCACAGATATTTCCTTCCTTGGAAATAAGACTTGTCCACGGATCGATTCACGAACCTATACAAATATGTACATATATATCAAAGTATGATCAAAATATAATTACAACCATTTTTATTATGTTTTAAAGAATTGAGTGTATTAAGTCAGCCGTCCTCGTTAATAACCTACAACTAGTTGTCCACAGTTAGATGTACAGAAATAAATCGATATATATTATCTTGAATCAATCCACGACCCAGTGTATACACGTCTCAGGCTAGAACACAACTCAAAGTATATATATTTTTGGAATCAACCTCAACCCTGTATAGCTAACTTCAACATTACTGCATATAGAGTGTCTATGGTTGTTCCAAATAATATATATATATGGGTCGATATGATATGTCAAAACATTTACATACGTGTCTATGGTATCCCAAGATTACATAATATATTAGAATACATGTATAATACAATATAAGTTAGCTAGGATATGATTTGTATAGATTTGTTAAACATTTCCCGTACCTAAAAAGATCAAAAATATCCAATCTTGTTTTACCCATAACTTCTTCATTTTAAATCCGTTTTGAGTGAATAAAATTGCTATGGTTTCATATTGAACTCTAATTTAAGAATCCAAATAGAAAAAGTATAGGTTTATAGTCGGAAATTTAAGTTACATGTCAATTACTAAAGAGGTAGTCATTTCCGTCGAAAGAACGACATCTTGATTACCATTTTGAAAAACATACTTTCACTTTGAGTTTAACCAAGATTTTTGGATATAGTTTCATGTTCATATGAAAAATCATTTTCCAAGAAGATCAACTTTTAAATAAAAGTTTATCATAGTTTTTAATTATCCTAACCAAAACAGCCCCCGGTTTCACTACGATGGCGTATATCCGATTTTATGGTGTTCATCGTGTTTCCAGGTTTTAAATCATTAAGTTAGCATATCATATAGATATAGAACATGTGTTTAGTTGATTTTAAAAGTCAAGTTAGAAGGATTAACCTTTGTTTGCGAACAAGTTTAGAATTAACTAAACTATGTTCTAGTGATTACAAGTTTAAACCTTCGAATGAGATAGCTTTATATGTATGAATCGAATGATGTTATGAACATCATTACTACCTCAAGTTTTCTGGATAAAACTACTAGAAATGAGAAAAATGGATCTAGCTTCAAAGGATCCTTGGATGGCTTAGAAGTTCTTGAAGCAGAATCATGACACGAAAACAGTTCAAGTAAGATTTTCACTCGAAATAAGATTATTATAGTTGTAGAAATTGAATCAAAGTTGGAATATGAATATTACCTTGAATTAGAAAGATAACCTACTGTAAATAATAAAGGTTCCTTGATCTTAGATGATTACTTGGAATGGATTAGAAAGCTTGGAAGTAGACTTGCAAACTTGGAAGTATTCTTGATTTTTATGAAACTATACTTATGGAATTTATGAAGAACACTTAGAACTTGAAGATAGAACTTGAGAGAGATCAATTAGATGAAGCAAAATTAAAGAATGAAATTTTTTGTAGGTGTTTTTGGTCGTTGGTATATGGATTAGATATAAAGGATATGTAATTTTATTTTCATGTAAATAAGTCATGAATGATTACTAATATTTTTGTACTTTTATGAGATATTTCATGGTAGTTGCCAAATGATGATTACCACATGTGTTAGGTGACTCACATGGGCTACTAAGAGCTAATCATTGGAGTGTATATACCAATAGTATATACATCTAAAAGCTGTGTATTGTACGAGTACGAATACGGGTGCATACGAGTAGAATTGTTGATGAAACTGAACGAGGATGTAATTGTAAGCATTTTTGTTAAGTAGAAGTACTTTGATATGTGTCTTGAAGTCTTTCAAAAGTTTAAGAATACATATCAAAACACAACATGTATATACATTCTAATGGAGTCGTTAAGTCTTCGTTAGTCGTTACATGTAAGTGTTGTTTTGAAACCTTTAAGTTAACGATCTCAATTAATGTTGTTAACCCAATGTTTATTATATCAAATGAGATGTTAAATTATTATGTTATCATGATATTATGATGTATTAATATCTCTTAATATGATATATACATTAAAATATCGTTACAAGGATAATCGTTACATATAAGTCTCGTTTCGTAATTCTTGAGTTAGTAGTCTTGTTTTTACATATTTAGTTCATTGTTAACACACTTAAATGATATATTTAAATATCATTTTATCATGTTAAATATAGTGTATCAATATCTTAATATGATACATATGTATTTAGTAGACGTTATTATAACGATAATCGTTATATATATCATTTCGAATTTCTTAACTTAGTAATCTCATTTCTTATGTATATCACACATTGTTAATATACTTAGTGAGATACTTACTCATCATAATCTCATGTCTACCATATATATATATATATATATATATATATATATATATATATATATATATATATATATATATATATATATATATATATATATATATATATATATATATATATATATATATATATATATATATATATATATATATATATATATATGTCTATATATACCACAACATGTAGTTTTTACAAATTTGTAACGTTCGTGGATCGCCGGTCAACTTGGGTGATCAATTGTCTATATGAAACTTATTTCATTTAATCAAGTCTTAACAAGTTTGATTGCTTAACACGTTGGAAAAATTTAGTCATGTAAATATCAATCTCAATTAATATATATAAACATGGAAAAGTTCGGGTCACTACAGTACCTACCCATTAAATAAATTTCGTCCCAAAATTTTAAGCTGTTGAAGGTGTTGACGAATCTTATGGAAATAGATGCGGGTATTTCTTCTTCATCTAATCTTCACGCTCCTAGGTGAACTCGGGTCCTCTACGAGCATTCCATCGAACCTTAACAATCGGTATCTTGTTTTGCTTAAGTCTCTTAACCTCACGATCCATTATTTCGACGGGTTCTTCAATGAATTGAAGTTTTTCATTGATTTGGATTTTGTCCAATGGAATAGTGAGATCTTCTTTAGCAAAACATTTCTTCAAATTCGAGACGTGGAAAGTGTTATGTACATCCGCGAGTTGTTGAGGTAGCTCCAGTTGGTAAGCTATTGGTCCGACACGATCTATAATCTTGAATGGTCCAATGTACCTTGGATTTAGTTTCCCCCGTTTACCAAATCGAACAACGCCTTTCCAAGGTGAAACCTTAAGCATGACCATTTCTCCAATTTCAAACTCTATATCTTTTCTTTTACTGTCCGCGTAGCTCTTTTGTCGACTCTGGGCGGTTTTCAATCGTTGTTGAATTTGGATGATTTTCTTGGTAGTTTATTGTATTATCTCCGGAACCGTAATCTGTCTATCCCCCACTTCATTCCAACAAATCGGAGACCTGCACTTTCTACGATAAAGTGCCTCAAACGGCGCCATCTCAATACTAGAATGATAACTGTTGTTGTAGGAAAATTCTGCTAATGGTAGGTGTCGATCCCAACTGTTTCTGAAATCAATAACACATGATCGTAGCATGTCTTCAAGCGTTTGTATCGTCCTTTCGCTCTGCCCATCAGTTTGTGGATGATAGGCAGTACTCATATCTAGACGAGTCCCCAATGCTTGTTGCAACGTCTGCCAGAACCTTGAAACAAATTTACCATCCCTATCAGAGATAATAGAGACGGGTATTCCATGTCTAGAGATAACATCCTTCAAATACAATCGCGCCAACTTCTCCATTTTGTCATCTTCTCTCATTGGCAGGAAGTGTGCTGACTTGGTGAGACGATCAACTATTACCCAAATAGTATCATAACCACTTGCAGTCCTTGGCAATTTAGTAATGAAATCCATGGTAATGTTTTCCCATTTCCATTCCGGGATTTCAGGTTGTTGTAGTAGACCTGATGGTTTCTGATGTTCAGCATCGACCTTAGAACACGTCAAACATTCTCCTACATATTTAGCAATATCGGCTTTCATACCCGGCCACCAAAAGTGTTTCTTGAGATCTTTATACATCTTCCCCGCTCCGGGATGTATTGAATATCTGGTTTTATGTGCTTCCTTAAGTACCATTTCTCTCACATCTCCAAACATTGGTACCCAAATTCTATCAGCCCTATATCGGGTTCCATCTTCTCGAATATTAAGATGTTTCTCTGATCCTTTGGGTATCTCATTCTTCAACTTTCCTTCTTTTACAACCCCCTGTTGCGCCTCCTTTATTTGAGTAGTAAGGTTAGTATGAATAATTGATAATGCTAAAAACGAACATATATTTCATAGCATTATCCCTCAAGAAAGACAAGCTTTTAGTTGCAATTGTTCTATTTACAAGTAATATTCGTTTAAATAATAAAAGGTGAAGACAAAAGATAGATTCGACGAATTGAAGACGCAAACGACCAAAAAGCTCAAAGGTACAAAGTACAATCAAAGTGGTTCCAATTATTGATAAGAAACGTCTCAAAATTACAAGAGTACAAGACGCAAAACGCAAAGTACAAGATATTAAATTGTACGCAAGGACGTTCGAAAAACCGGAACCGGGACCAAAGTCAACTCTCAACGCTCGATGCAACGGACTAAAAATTACAAACTATGCACATAAATATAATATAATATTTAAATAATTCTTAAAATTATTTATATATTATATTTATTTATTAAACCGTCGGCAAACAAGAAAACAAAGGAGTGTGAGCTGATACCTACCTCCATGCGATCGCATGGCCTGTAGGTTTATTTTTCATGCCATCGCATGGCCCTGAAATCCAGGCCCCATGCTATAAATTCGCGTGTTTTGGATCAGTTTATATGATATATCCATCCATCTATCTATCTCACTCACGTATATATATATATATATTTATATTATAATTTTAATTTTAATTTTAATTTTAAATTCTAATAATAAGGGTATGTTAGCGAATATTGTAAGGGTGTTAGTCGAAATTCTGTCCGTGTAACGCTACGCTATTTTTAATCACTGTAAGTTATGGTCAATGTTATTTTTAAATTAATGTCTCGTAGCTAAGTTATTATTATGCTTATTTAATGCCGAAGTAATCATGATGTTGGGCTAAATATTAAAATTGGGTAATTGGGCTTTGGACCATAATTGGGGTTTGGAGAAAAGAACGACACTTGTAGAAATTAGACTATGGGCTATTAATGGGTTTTATATTAACTAAATGATACCTCGTTGATTTAATATATAGACTTATAATTTGACGTATTTATATATAACCACATACGCTTGACTGGGCACGGTGGGCGGGATATCTATAAATACCAATAATTGTTCATTTTACCGGACACGGAACTGGATTAATAGTTAATAGACTTGTTGAAACAGGGGTGGATTACATTCAAGGGTAATTGGTGTAATTGTTAACAAAGTAGTAAAACCTTGGTCTACACGCAGTCGATAACCTGATGTATTCATTAAATAAAGTAATAAGACCTTGTTACAATTCGAACCCCCAATTAGTTGGAATATTTGACTTCGGGAATAAGAATAATTTAACGAAGACTTTCGCACTTTATGATTATGACTGATGGACTATTATGGACAAATCCGTATGGACATATCGAATAATCCAGGACAAAGGACAATTAACCCATGGTAATAAAACTAAAATCAACACGTCAAACATCATGATTACGGAAGTTTAAATAAGCATAATTTATATATTTCATATTTAATTGCACTTTTAATTATCGCACTTTTATTTATTGTCATTTTATTTAATTGCATTTTTAATTATCGTACTCTTTAATTATCGCAATTTTATTTTATCGCACTTTTATTTATCGCAATTTCATTATCATTATTTAATTTACGCTTTAAATTAAGTTATATTTATTTTTAACATTTTACATTAGGTTTAAACTGCGACTAAAGTTTTAAAATCGACAAACCGGTCATTAAACGGTAAAAACCCCCTTTTATAATAATAATACTACTTATATATATTTTTGTATTTTTACAATTATAGTTTTTAAAAAATATAGCGTTAAGCTTGGCTAAAGATCCATGTGGAACGAACCGGACTTACTAAAAACTACACTACTGTACGATTAGGTACACTGCCTATAAGTGTTGTAGCAAGGTTTAGGTATATCCACTCTATAAATAAATAAATAACTTGTGTAAAATTATATCGTATTTAATAGTATTTTCATTGTAAAATTAATACTTTTCATATACCCCTCGCATAACATCAATAATTATATTCATAGCTTTTACCCGTATAGGTTCTCTGTCCTTTCTACTTAAAGCGTCAGCTACCACATTCGCCTTCCCAGGTGGTATCGAATCTTAAAATCATAATCATTCAACAGTTCAATCCACCTGCGTTGTCTCATATTCAGTTGCTTCTGATTAAATATATGTTAGAGACTTTTGTGGTCGGTATATATAATACTTTTGACCCCATATAAATAATGCCTCCAAGTCTTTAATGCAAAAACAACAGCACCCAATTCCAAATCGTGAGTCGTATAATTTTGCTCGTGAATCTTCAATTGTCTAGACGCATAAG
The DNA here is from genome assembly GCF_046630445.1 of Rutidosis leptorrhynchoides. Classification (NCBI taxonomy): domain Eukaryota; kingdom Viridiplantae; phylum Streptophyta; class Magnoliopsida; order Asterales; family Asteraceae; genus Rutidosis; species Rutidosis leptorrhynchoides. The sequence continues at coordinate 111,571,791 of NC_092341.1, forward strand.
CAATCACCTTCGTTCGTTGCATTAATACACAACCGAAACCTTGCTTTGATGCGTCACAATAAATCACAAAATCATCATTCCCTTCAGGCAATGACAATATAGGTGTCGCAGTTAGCTTTTTCTTCAATAACTGAAACGCCTTCTCTTGTTCATCCTTCCATTCAAATTTCTTCCCTTTATGCATTAATGCAGTCAAGGGTTTTGCTATTTTGGAGAAATCTTGGATGAATCTTCTGTAGTAACCAGCCAATCCTAAAAATTGACATATATGCTTCGGAGTTTTTGGGGTTTCCCACTTTTCAACAGTTTCGATCTTTACCGGATCCACCTGGATACCTTCTTTGTTCACTATGTGACTGAGGAATTGAACTTCTGCCAACCAAAATGCACACTTTGAAAACTTAGCGTACAGTTTTTCTTTTCTCAATACTTCTAGCACTTTTCTCAAATGTTCTTCGCGCTCTTGATCATTCTTTGAGTAAATACGTATGTCATCGATAAAAACAATGACAAACTTGTCAAGATATGGCCCACACACTCGGTTCATAAGGTCCATGAACACATCTGGTGCATTAGTCAATCCAAACGGCATAACCATAAACTCGTAATGACCATAACGCGTCCTAAAAGCAGTTTTTGGAATATCATCCTCCTTTACTCGTATTTGATGATATCCAGAATGTAAATCGATTTTCGAATAAACTGACGAGCCTTGTAGTTGATCAAATAAGTCATCAATTCTCGGCAGTGGATAACGGTTTTTGATGGTAAGTTTATTCAACTCTCTGTAATCAATACACAACCTAAATGTATTATCCTTCTTCTTGACAAACAAAACAGGAGCTCCCCATGGTGATGTGCTTGGTCGAATGAAACCACGTTCTAATAGTTCTTACAGTTGGCTTTGCAGTTCTTTCATCTCGCTGGGTGCGAGTCTGTAAGGAGCAAGAGCTATTGGTGCAGCTCCTGGCACAAGATCTATTTGAAATTCAACAGATCGATGTGGAGGTAGTCCCGGTAATTCTTTCAGAAATACATTGGGAAATTCTTTTGCGACGGGAACATCATTGATGCTCTAACTCTACTGGTATCAAATTACTAATAAGATGTAGCTTCGTGTTGCCCTTTTCTCCGTACACCATTAAGGGTTCTCCTTCTTCTCGTACAATGCGAATTGCATTTCTGTAATATACAATCTCTGCTTTCATCTCCTTCAGCCAGTCCATGCCAACTATTACATCAAAACTCCCTAACTCTACTGGTATCAAATCAATCTTAAATATTTCGCTACCCAGTTTAATTTCTCGATTCCGGCATATATAATCTGCTGAAATTAATTTACCGTTTGCTAATTCTATTAAAAATTTACTATCTAACGGCGTCAATGGACAACTTAATTTAGCACAAAAATCTCTACTCATATAGCTTCTATCCGCACCCGAATCAAATAAAACCTAAGCAGATTTATTGTCAATAAGAAACGTACCCGTAACAAGTTCTGGGTCTTCCTGTGCCTATATCGCATTAATATTGAAAACTCTTTCGCAGCCTTATCCATTCGTGTTCTCCTGGTTCGGGCAATTTCTAATAATGTGGCCCAGTTTTCCACATTTATAACAAACTACATTGGCATAACTTGCTCCGACACTACTTGCTCTGCCATTACTCGTTCCGACACCATTTGTTCCTTTCGTTCTGTTAACCCCTGGTCCGTAGACCTCACACTTCGCCGCGCTATGACCATTTCTTTTACACTTATTGAAAAATTTGGTGCAGAACCCCGAGTGATACTTTTCACACCTTTGGCATAGCTGCTTCTGATTGTTGTTGTTGTTGCGGTTGTTATTGTTGTTGGGATGATTGTTGTTGTTGTTGTTGTTGTTATTGTTGTTATTTTGCCGTTTGTTGTAGTTGCGATTGATGTTGCGATTGTTGGGATAGTTGTTGTTGTATTGGTGACTCTTATCACCGTTTTCCTCCCACTTTCTTTTGACTAGCTTCACGTTGGCCTCTTCGGCCGCCTGTTCTTTAATTCTTCCCTCAATCTGGTTCACTAGTTTGTGAGCCATTCTACATGCTTTTTGTATGGAGGCAGGCTCGTGTGAACTTATATCTTCTTGGATTCTCTCCGGTAACCCTTTCACAAATGCGTCGATCTTCTCTTCCTCATCTTCGAATGCTCTCGAACAAAATAGGCACAATTCTGTGAATCGTCTTTCGTACGAAGTAATATCGAATCCCTGTGTTCGTAACCCTCTAAGTTCTGACTTGAGCTTATTGACCTCGGTTTTGGGACGGTACTTCTCGTTCATCAAGTGCTTGAATGCTGACCACGGTAGCGCGTAAGCAGTATCTTGTCCCACTTGCTCTAGATAGGTATTCCACCATGTTAACGCAATACCTGTGAAGGTATGCGTAGCGTACTTCACTTTGTCTCCTTCAGCACACTTACTTATGGTAAACACCGATTCAACTTTCTCGGTCCACCGTTTCAATCCGATTGGTCCTTCGGTCCCATCAAATTCTGAAGGTTTGCAGGCAGTGAATTTCTTGTAGGAGCATCCTACATGATTTCTTGCGTCGTTAGCTGTATTGCTAGATTCAGAGTTATTGTTGGTATGTGGCGCGGCCTGTACTGCGGCTATGTTAGAAGCAAGAAAGGCACAAAATTCCTCTTCGCTCATATTCAAGGTGTGTCGAGTAGTCGGTACCATTTCCTTCAAAATAGTCAAATGAAACAAGTTAATCATACAGAATATTAAGAGTAGTCAATAGTATCTCGTAGCATAATATGAACTCATTTATAAAAGCTTTTTCTTCATATTAGCGTTTTATAAGTTTAAATTCGGGTACTACCTACCCATTAAGTTCATACTTAGTAGCTAATATACAATTCAACTACTACTATTCCATATGAAAAACTGATTATAATAATATATCACATACAAATATTCTTCAAACTTACAACTTCGCTATATTACATATAACATGAAATATAGTACACTATGATACAGGACAGTTTTGAAGATAAATCTAGTTAATACGCAAGTTGTTCAGCAAAGGAAATAAAGACACGTAATTCATAAGTCCAGAAACAAGTCATGCATTCTGGTTTTACTAAGACGACTTCCCATCCTTGGTCTTGTAGAAAATAACCGTTATGACCATTGGCTAGGCAGCATGTTGTAATGTCGTCAAAAGGACGAGGGTTTCGTAATGTCCAACAGCCCCGTAATAATCTAAAAACCTTGTTTCTCACCCCAACTACTGAATCCGTCACTTGTGGGAAAGTTTTATTTAAAAGCTACAATCCGATGTTCTTTTTCTCACTTTGGTAAGAAGCAAACATCACTAACCCGTAAGCATAACATGCGTCTTTATGTTGCATGTTAGAAGCTCTTTTTAATTCACGAAATCCTATGTTGGGATATGTTGAGTCAAAATAGGTTCTTAACCCGTAGCGTAAAATTGCATTTGGGTTCCCCGCATTTAACGCTTTAAAGAAAACACGCGTAACTTAAACTCTCCCCAATGTGATATACCCCACCTATCAAAGGAAAGCCTTTTATAAACTAAGGCATTTCTGGAAAGTCTTTCAAATGTTTGACAAGTTAATTTCGCCATAACTAAATGTGCTGATGAATTCTGACCGACTCTAGACAAGATTTTCTCAATCATATCCTCTGGTAGATCTTCTAAAATATTCGATTGTCTACCCTTAACGTCCATTTTGTTTTTATACTGTAAAATATACAAGGATTAGATTCGTAATAACAAACAATACAAGCAATTTTTACATAGAACATAAAAGTACAAGCACACTACAATACATTTATTACACAACATGCTCACACCCCTCTAATCTGAATCACTGGTTTCTTCTTCTTCGGACTTGGTTCTTTTTCCTAATTTTCTAGCGATATATGATTTTCCTCTAATACGAGCCGTCATTTTCCACATTGGTTTAGAAAAACCTGGTGGTTTAGAGGTTCCCGTGTTATTATCACGATATTGAAAATACGGGTGTTGACGGTACATATAAAGTTCATCGAGGTCGGAATCAGATTTCTCTATTTTGATGCCTTTTCCCTTATTATTTTCTTTTGCCTCATTAAATTGGGTCGGGGTAATTTCTATAACATCATCGGAATCCTCATCAGGATCTGATTCATCGAAAAATTGGTAATTTTCCCAATATTTTGCTTCCTTAGCGGAAACACCATTGACCATTATTAACTTTGGTCCATTGGGTGAGGATTTTCTTTTATTTGACCGGTTTTCTGTGGTTCCTACTATTCCCACTCCGGAACCTCTTCTTCTTCCGGTTCCTCTTCTTCTGGTTCCTCTTCTTCCAGTTCCTCTTCTTCCGGTTCCGTTTCCTCTTCTTCCGGTTCTTCGGGAACTTGTGAATCTTGCCAATATATATTCGAATCTTCGTTATTATTAGGTGAGTCAATGGGATTTGTGCTAGAGGTAGACATCTATCACACAATATCAAACATGTTAAGAGATTAATATATCACATAATATTTACATGTTAATAATATGTAGTTTCCAACAAAAATGTTAAGCAATCATTTTTAAAGAAAACACGGTCGAAGTCCAGACTCACTAAAGCATCCTAACAAACTCGATAAGACATACTAATGCAAATTTTCTGGTTCTCTAAGACCAACGCTCGGATACCAACTGAAATGTCCCGTTCATATTGATTATAAATGTTCCATATTAATTGATTTCATTGCGAGGTTTTGACCTCTATATGAGATGTTTTTCAAAGACTGCATTCATTTTTAAAACAACCATAACCTTTATTTTATCAATAAAGGTTTTAAAAGTATTACGTAGATTACCAAATAATGATAATCTAAAATATACTGTCTACACATGACCATTACATAATGGTTTACAATAGAAATATATTACATCGACATATGTTTCTTGAATGCAGTTTTTACACAATATCATACAAACATGGACTCCAAATCTGGTCCTTATTTTAGTATGCAACAGCGGAAGCTCTTAGTATTCACCTGAGAATAAACATGCTTTAAACGTCAACAAAAATGTTGGTGAGTTATAGGTTTAACCTATATATATCAAATCGTAACAATAGACCACAAGATTTCATATTTCAATACACATCCCATACATAGAGATAAAAATCATTCATATGGTGAACACCTGGTAACCGACATTAACAAGATGCATATATAAGAATATCCCCATCATTCCGGGACACCCTTCGGATATGATATAAATTTCGAAGTACTAAAGAATCCGGTACTTTGGATGAGGTTTGTTAGGCCCAATAGATCTATCTTTAGAATTCGCGTCAATTAGGGTGGCTGTTCCCTAATTCTTAGATTACCAGACTTAATAAAAAGGGGCATATTCGATTTCGATAATTCAACCATAGAATGTAGTTTCACGTACTTGTGTCAATTTTGTAAATCATTTATAAAACCTGCATGTATTCTCATCCCAAAAATATTAGATTTTAAAAGTGGGACTATAACTCACTTTCACAGATATTTCCTTCCTCGGAAATAAGACTTGACCACGGATTGATTCACGAACCTATACAAATATGTACATATATATCAAAGTATGATCAAAATATAATTACAACCATTTTTATTATGTTTTAAAGATTTGAGTGTATTAAGTTAGCTGTCCTCGTTAATAACCTACAACTAGTTGTCCACAGTTAGATGTACATAAATAAATCGATATATATTATCTTGAATCAATCCACCACCCAGTGTATATACGTCTCAAGCTAGATCACAACTCAAAGTATATATATTTTTGGAATCAACCTCAATCCTGTATAGCTAACTCCAACATTACTGCATATAGAGTGTCTATGGTTGTTCCAAATATTATAAATACATGGGTCGATATGATATGTCAAAACATTTGCATACGTGTCTATGGTATCCCAAGATTACATAATATAATAGAATACATGTATAATACAATATAAGTTAGCTAGGATATGATTTGAATAGATTTGTTAAACATTTCCCGTAGCTAAAAAGATCAAAAATATCCAATCTTGTTTTATCCATAACTTCTTCATTTTAAATCCGTTTTGAGTGAATTAAATTGCTATGGTTTCATATTAAACTCTAATTTAAGAATCCAAACAGAAAAATTATAGGTTTATAGTTGGAAATTTAAGTTACATGTCAATTACTAAAGAGGTAGTCATTTCCGTCGAAAAAACGACATCTTGATGACCAATTTGAAAAACATACTTTCACTTTGAGTTTAACCAAGATTTTTGGATATAGTTTCATGTTCATATGAAAAGTCATTTTACCAGAAGAAAAACTTTTAAATCAAAGTTTATCATAGTTTTTAATTATCCAAACCAAAACAGCCCCCGGTTTTACTACGACGGCGTATATCCGATTTTATGGTGTTCATCGTGTTTCCAGGTTTTAAATCATTAAGTTAGAATATCATATAGATATAAAACATGTGTTTATTTGATTTTAAAAGTCAAGTTAGAACGATTAACTTTTGTTTGCGAACAAGTTTAGAATTAACTAAACTATGTTCTAGTGATTACAAGTTTAAAACTTCGAATAAGATAGCTTTATATGTATGAATCGAATGATGTTATGAACATCATTACTACCTCAAGTTTTCTGGATAAAACTACTGGAAATGAGAAAAATGGATCTAGCTTCAAAGGATCCTTGGATGGCTTGAAAGTTCTTGAAGCAGAATCATGACACGAAAGCAGTTCAAGTAAGATTTTCACTCGAAATAAGATTGTTATAATTGTAGAAATTGAATCAAAGTTTGAATATGAATATTACCTTGAATTAGAAAGATAAACTACTGTAAATAACAAAGGTTCCTTGATCTTAGATGATTACTTGGAATGGATTAGAAAGCTTGGATGTAGACTTGCAAACTTGGAAGTATTCTTGATTTTTATGAAACTATGCTTATGGAATTTATGAAGAACACTTAGAACTTGAAGATGGAACTTGAGAGAGATCAATTAGATGAAGAAAATTGAAGAATTAAAGTGTTTGTAGGTGTTTTTGGTCATTGGTATATGGATTAGATATAAAGGATATGTAATTTTGTTTTCATGTAAATAAGTCATGAATGATTACTAATATTTTTGTACTTTTATGAGATATTTAATGCTAGTTGCCAAATGATGGTTCCCACATGTATTAGGTGACTCACATGGTCTGCTAAGAGCTGATCATTAGAGTGTATATACCAATAGTACATACATCTAAAAGCTATGTATTGTACGAGTACGAATACGGGTGCATACGAGTAGAATTGTTGATGAAACTGAACGAGGATGTAATTGTAAGCATTTTTGTTAAGTAGAAGTACTTTGATATGTATCTTGAAGTCTTTCAAAAGTGTAAGAATACATATCAAAACACAATATGTATATACATTCTAATGGAGTCGTTAAGTCTTCGTTAGTCGTTACATGTAAGTGTTGTTTTGAAACCTTTAAGTTAACGATCTCAATTAATGTTGTTAACCCAATGTTTATTATATCAAATGAGATGTTAAATTATTATGTTATCATGATATTATGATGTATGAATATCTCTTAATATGATATATACATTAAAATATCATTTCAACGATAATCATTACATATAAGTCTCGTTTCGTAATTCTTGAGTTAGTAGTCTTGTTTTTACATATGTAGTTCATTGTTAACACATTTAATGATATATTTAAATATAATTTTATCATGTTAAATATAGTGTATCAATATCTTAATATGATACATATGTATTTAGTAGACGTTATCATAACGATAATTGTTATATATATCATTTCGAGTTTCTTAACTAAGTAATCTCATTTCTTATGTATATCACACATTGTTAATATACTTAGTGAGATACTTACTCATCATAATCTCATGTCAACCATATATATATATATATATATATATATATATATATATATACCACAACATGTAGTTTTTACAAATTTGTAACGTTCGTGAATCGCCGGTCAACTTGGGTGATCAATTGTCTATATGAAACTTATTTCATTTAATCAAGTCTTAACAAGTTTGATTGCTTAACACGTTGGAAACATTTAGTCATGTAAATATCAATCTCAATTAATATATATAAACATGGAAAAGTTCGGGTCACTACAGCGAGTGTCCTCGTCAAATTATCCTTATATCCGAAGTCAAATATTCCAACTAATTGGGGACTTAAACTATAATTACACCAATTTTCCTTGTATATAATTCACCCCTGTTTTAATAAGTCCATTGACTATTAATCCATTCCCGTGTCCGGTTAAATGAACGATTATTAGTACTTATAAATATCCCGCCCATCGTGTCCGATCGAGTGTATATGTTTATTTATTGGTACATCTAATTGTAAATCTTTATATTAAATTAACGAACTATCATTCAATTAAACAAATATAAAGCCCATTAATAGCCCATAGTCTAATTTCCACAAGTGTCGTTCTTTTGTTCAAACCCCAATAAATGTTTTACGAAATAGACACAAGTAATCGAAACTACATTATATTGTTGAATGATCGAAGCCGAATATGCCCCTTTTTGCTTGATAGCCTAAGAATTAGGGAACATCACTAATTTTGAGAATTAGTGCAAGCCTAATTGACGCTAATCCTAAAGATAGATCTATTGAGCCTAACGAACCCCATCCAAAGTACCAGATGCTTTAGTACTTCGAATTTGTTCTTATCATGTCCGAAGGATTTCCCGAAATGATAGGGGATATTCTTATATGCATCTTGTTAATGTCGGTTACCAGGTGTTCAATCCATATGAATGATTATTTTTGTCTCTATGCATGAGACGTATTTTTATGAGAAATGGAAATCAAAATCTTGTGGTCTATTAAAATGATGGAAATGATTGATTACAATAAACTAATGAACTCATCAACCTTTTGGTTGACACTTTAAAGCATGTTTATTCTCAGGTATGAAAGAAATCTTCCGCTGTGCATTTGCTCATTTTAGAGATATTACTTGGAGTCATTCATGACATATTTCAAAAGACGTTGCATTCAAGTCATTTAGTTCATCAAAATTATTATTAAGTCAATTATAGTTGGGACATATTATGAAATGGTATGCATGTCGTCAACTTTCAATGTAAAGAAAGTTTGTCTTTTAAGAACAAATGCAATGTTTGTAAAATGTATCTTATAGAGGTCAAGTACATCGTGATGTAACCAAATGTAATGTATTCGTCCAGATGGATTAGGACGGGTCGTTATAGATATGTTGTTATGGTGTAACGAAGAAGGTGATATGTTTATGTTGATAGTGACGATGATGATCATTATGATGAGGTATATGATGATCGAAAAAGATGAATAAAGATGATGATCGAGAGGAGTATGATGGGGAGCGAGATGATGTTGATTGTATAAATGATGATTCACGGATGAGGATTATGATGATGATGATGGTTATATGGTTATATGATGAATATGATCGATGATGTTGCATGATGTGGATGATGATTGTTTATGATCCAGAAGGTGATAGGGAGTGAAGTAATGATAATCATGGAAAAATGATTATGATGATGACGAGTGGATGATGATCATGAGGATGATGGTAACGATGCTACTATGATAATAGTGATGAATGTTATGTTAATATTGATGATGATGTTACAGAATGTTTATGATGATGAATGGTAAAACAATTTCCTATTTTTTTATTATTATTATTATTATTATTATTATTATTATTATTATTATTATTATTATTATTATTATTATTATTATTATTATTATCATTAGTTTTAATTAAAATTATAATTTTATTTAAAATTTACATTTATTAGGAAAATTATCATTTTTATCATTATTATTATTATTATTATTATTATTATTATTATTATCATAATTCGTATTATCATTAATCATTAATATTATTAGGTATTATTATTATCAATATTATTGTTTTTATTATAAAAATAAAATGAAATAATTTATTATTATTATTATTATTATTATTATTATTATTATTATTATTATTATTATTATTATTATTATTATTATTATTATCATTATTGTTATAAAAATACTACAATTTTCTATTATTAATATTATTTTACCAAGAAAAGTATTAGTTATATAAAAACATATTTTTAATATAAACATATAAATAAATTTTAATACATTATATATATTTTAATTAAAATACTCCAAAAAGAATCTGACATTATAATATAATTAATTATTTGAAATACAGACATAATTAATTTATATATTTAAATAACATATAAATTATTAAGATAACAAATACAATAATATAAATAAATAAACTTGTTTGAATATTATTACATGTTTTAATATATGTAACTGATATAGGTTCGTGAATCCGAGGCCAACCCTGCACTTGTTCAGTATCGTCGTATGAATATTTTACTACAAAATATTGTAGAGTGAGTTTCATTACTCCCTTTTTTAAATGCTTTTGCAATATATATTTTTGGGACTGAGAATACATGCGCTTTTATAAATGTTTGACGAAATAGACACAAGTAATTGAAACTACATTCTATGGTTGAATGATCGAAATCGAATATGCTCCTTTTAGTCAGGTAATCTAAGAACTAGGGAACAGACACCCTAATTGACGCGAATCCTAAAGATAGATCTATCGGGCCCAACGAGCCCCATCCAAAGTACCAGATGCTTTAGTACTTCAAATTTATCATGTCCAAAGGGAGCCCCGGAATGATGGGGATATTCTATATGAATCTTGTTAAGGTCGGTTACCAGGTGTTCACCATATGAATGATTTTTATCTCTATGCAGTTTGCGAAATGCCTGATATGAGATGTATATTTATGGAAAAATGAAATCTTGTGGTCTATTAAAATTATGGAAATGAATGTTTATGATAAACTAATGAACTCACCAACCTTTTGGTTGACACTTGAAAGCATGTTTATTCTCAGGTTTGAAAGAAATCTTTCGCTGTGCATTTGCTCATTTTAGAGATATTACTTGGAGTCATTCATGGCATATTTCAAAATACGTTGCATTCGATTCGTTGAATTCAAGAAGATTATTATTAAGTCATTGATAGTTTGATTTATTATGAAATGATATGCATGCCTGTCAACTTTCGATGAAATGAAAGTTTATCTTTTAAAAATGAATGAAATATTTGTAAAATGTATCATTTAGAGGTCAAATACCTCGCGATATAATCATATGTAATTTTATTCATCCTTATGGATTAGGACGGGTCGCTTCAGTTCAAACCTTTCATGATTCTTGAAAAACACCTCAATCGAGAGGATGAACCAACCGCACTTCATCTACGAGAAGAAAGATTTAAGCAATAATCATGCACCTAGAAAACTCTCGGAAACTGATGTGCGAGCAGAGGGGTACGAAATACAATTATTTTTATTACGAAATACGTTACAGATGGGATATACCTAAACCTTGCTACAACACTATAGGCAGTGCACCTAATCGTAGAGTAGTATAGTTTTTAGTAAGTCCGGTTCGTTCCACAGGGAGACGGCCTATTGCGTACACTATATTTTTAAACAATTATATTTGTATATATATATATATATATATATATATATATATATATATATATATATATATATATTAGTAATATAGTAGTATTATTATTATTATAAAAAGGGGGTTTTACCGTTTAATGACCGGTTTGTCGATTTTAAATAAAGCGTAAAGATAAATGACGATAATATAAATGACAGAATTTAAATTGCGATAAAGTAAATTGCAGTAATTAAAATGACAGTAAATAAAGGTACGATGAAATATGAAATAAAAATATTATGCTTATTTAAACTTCCGTAATCTTGATGTTTGACGTGTTGATTTTAGTTTATTACCATGGGTTAACTGTCCTTTGTCCTGGATTATTCAATATGTCCATCTGGTTTTTGTCCATAACAGTCCATCAGCCATAAATATAAAGTGCGAGTGTCCTCGTCAAATTATCCTTATATCCGAAGTCAAATATTCCAACTAATTGGGGACTTAAACTATAATTACACCAATTTACCGTGTATATAATTCAACCCTGTTTTAATAAGTCCATTGACTATTAATCCATTCCTGTATCCTGTTAAATGAACGATTATTAGTACTTATAAATATCCCGCCCATCGTGTCCGATCGAGTGTATATGGTTATTTATAGGTACGTCCAATTGTAAATCTTTATATTAAATTTACGAACTATCATTCAATTAAACAAATATAAAGCCCATTAATAGCCCATAGTCTAATTTTCACAAGTGTCGTTCTTTTGTTCAAACCCCAATTATGATACAAAGTCCAATTACCCCATCTTTAATATTTTGCCCAACATCATGATTACTTCGATTTAAATAAGCATAGTAATAACTTAGTTACAAGACATTAATTTAAAAAGGAGAACAAAACTTACATTGAGTATTTATCCCGTAGCTTTACACAGACAGAACTTCGACTTTGAAACCCGTAAAATAACCTTTACATAACCCAAACTAATCTAATATAAAACCAAACTAATATATATTATATATATATATATATATATATATATATATATATATATATATATATATATATATATATATATATATATATATATATATATATATATATATATATATATATATATATATATATATATATATATATATATATATATATATATATATATATATATATATATATATATATATATATTACAGATGGAGTATTATTATTATTGTGTTTTGAGTTCGACCACAGGCCTGCCTTTTATAGCAATGTGGCCAGGTTTTTGCTGCCATGCGATCGCATGGGAAAAGGGTAGTCAGGCCATGCGATCGCATGGCCCCTCTGGACAGCTCACTTTGCCTTGTCTCCTAGCTTGTTGACGTTATATTTAATTAATATATAATATATAAATAATTTATATAATTATTTAAATATTATATTATATTCTTGTGCATAGTTGACTCATAATTTTCGGCCCGTTGCGTCGCGCGTTGATAGTTGGCTCAGGTCCCGGTTCCGGATTTTTGAACGTCTTTTCGTATAATTTAATATCTTGTACTTTGCGTTTTGTAATTTGTAATTTGCACAAAAAATTATTTTCCTTAACTCCCAAAATCTGCGCAAGTCTTTAACTCACTTTTAGTGGCACTTTTGAGTGCACTATGGCTTTAGTGGCACTTTTCAGGCTTTAGTGGCACTTTTTCTTCAATTCTTTAATCTTCGTGTTTTATCTTCACATTTATTTATTTAAACGATTACAACTTAAAAATAGAATAATTACAACTAAAAACTTTACATATTGGGATGATATTGCGACTAAATATATGTTCGTTTGGAGCACTATCAGAAACTAAGTAAAAATTTAACATGAATCCGTATCAGATCCTGTAAGCATTATTATTACCCAAAATAACTTGGTAATCCCTTTCAGAGTAGCAAATTTTGTCACAGCTCCAACAAGACAACTTCGACTTTTTTCTCTAGAGTAACTCTATTATAACCCTGATATATACGATTAACCTTTCCATCATTGTTACCAGGGAACCGTTTATATTCCACCACATTAGCAGTAAACTTACCAACAATTTTGTTAATCTTGGCTCTCTGAAAGACCATTATATCTGTTCAATAAAACCCTATCATATACTCATCCACATCTTATAATGAGGATTGCCATACCAATTACCGGGAATTAGCAATCAGTGTTTTAAAATCTCGCAGCATCTCTACATCAACAGTTATATGTATACATATAACCTTTATCTCTTAGAATTATGATCTTCCATTCTGAAATTCTGAAAAGCACCCTGTCTACGAATCAATACACCAAATTTTGAAAATTTCTGATTGAAGCAGCACAAACTGTAAACTACCTTAACAGCCAAAAGTTTGATGAAAAAAAATAATGTGTTGGCAAAGCTCAGAAAAAGAGAAGGTTTGGAATTGGAAAATGAATTGAGCAAACCATGAAGGAGGCTGTGGATAAATCACAAAGAATAAACCTGCCTTCAAAGAATCCAAACGATTCAGTATCTGCTGAAGTCATTAACGAATACCTTGCTTCTGACTCTAAACTCTTACGAACAAATCTTCATCATCATCCATCGATATTTGAAATTCCAAGATATCATCGTATCTTTCATTATAAATATCCTCGATATTTTTGAAAATATTTTTATAGCTATTCTTATTAGAAATCATTTATCTCTTCGCAATATCAGCGTTACATCAGAAAGGAAACTATTTTAGTTTCTAAATTCTGAAAAATTTGAATTTAAAATTTGAATGTTTTTGAAGTAATGTTGGGAACTGAAGCATGAGTTAGTATAATATAATGACACTTGATCAACGTGATTATATTACAGTAAGTCATGCTGAGTTTCTGATGGAACGTGATGATTCACAGATTATAACGTCATCAAGTGCCATGTTACACGACTCTTACATTCTACCTCATCTCCAAACATATCAAGAACGTATTTTCTTGATAATCCTATCTTTCTCTTGAATTATGGTAATTTGACAATTCATATTGTGCTATTACCATTTCTTACTTAGAACATTAACTATGTTCATTCCGAAATTCAAATCTACAAATTCTGGACCATTATTCAGTCAACTTAAAGTCGGAAAGAGAAAACAAAAAGTATGGAACTCCAAAATATAAAGGAAACGAAAAGAGTGGAATTTATAGTGAAATATTCGACAGAGAAATCGAGGCAAATCATCGTATTAAATTAAAGAGATCTTAACTTCCTTGATTACCGAAGAACCAAATCTTATTACTAAGATTTTCTCTAAATTCCTTGATTTCCGAAAATCAACCATGACTACGTCACCAGACAAGACGAATCTGTATTTATTCATTTCACTCTTTTGTGATAGCTTCATTCGTACTCTTTGAATAATCTAATTGTTCTATCCATATTACTCAATTTTGATAAAACTCTATTTATCAACTCATATTCGTCATGGAAACATTTTTATTGTTAGCCATGACCACCTCACTCAAATTTTGGGACGAAATTCTTTAACGGGTAGGTACTGTGACGACCCGGAAATTTCCGACCAAATTTAAACTTAATCTTTATATGATTTCGACATGATAAGCAAAGTCTGTAAAGTTGAGTCTCAAAAATTTTTTTGAACTGTTTCATGAAATCATTTGACCTTTTACTACTCCTAACGATTCACGAACATTTGTGTGTAAATAAAAATGTAAATATATATGAAAATCTATATGATTTCAATGTATAACTATTATTATATTGTATGTATGAATAATAAATATTTGATACATGTTATTATATATATTACATAATTAATAATATGTAATATTAACATGATCAGTTTGATTACAGGTTAATAATATAATTGATATAGTTACTTTCATTATTACCATGACTATTAATATTAATATCAATGATAGTATTATTAATATTATTATTTTAAATATATATCGTATAAATATGAAAGTTGAGATGTATAAAGTGTTATTACTTTCATTATTATTATTAAAATAAATATTAATATCAATGTTAATATCAGTATTAGGAATGATACTACTTTAATATAATATATGGATATAAAATTTGATACATGAAAATTGTTACATTATTATTATTACCTTTATAATTATTATTACTAAAATCATTAATTTTTTTAAGCTATTGATGTTATTATAATACAACTTATTAATAATTGTCATTATATCTGTTGTTAATATTATTATTATTTTTATTATTATTATTGAAAGTATTATTATTATTAATATTATCATATTATTATTTATCATTTATTATTACTAGTATTTTTATTAATAATATTATTATAAATAATATTAGTAATAGTATTATTAATAATATTAATATATTTATTAATTATAAAAAATTTATGAATATATATATACAAACATAGAAAAACAAATTTATATACATTCATATATATAAAATACAGTTATATATTTATATATAAATACATATACGGATAATTATATAAATATACGGTATATACAAATATTTATTTAGATATATATGTATATATGTGTAAATACAGTTAGATATATATATACTCCGTATACAAACACAGTAAATGTGTATTCTGTTGCATATCGTTTTCAACCTGTTGTAGATCGATTCACAATCCTCAAATTCGTACTAATCAGGATTTCAATCACTAGAATGAATCCAATTCTGTAACAATCCCCTGCAGCTTTTTTTTTTTTTAATATTTTTCTTTTGTACGATTGATTCTTCTATCGACTATCAAATCTTCTTTAATCACCATCAAATTAAGAATCCTTTCTGTAAACTTGTACTGAGCAATTCCAACTCACAGACACGAACAAAATTCCGTTGCAAGTCATATTCAACTTTTAATTCTTTTATCCATCTGATACACAATACTCGTACTTCATGTCTGCCATTGTTACGCGTCCAAATCGGTTTACAATACAAACAATCAAGTGTACTGCATCAAATATTCGATTACAAGCTATATATAATTCTATCTTCACAATGCAATTGAAATTTAAAACAGAAATTAACAAAACCAAAACTCACTTGATTTTCACCTATCCACCTCACACCATTTCAATCATCATCGATTATCTTCATCGAAAAACCAAGTCATCATCGTCATCACTAAATCTTAGACACCTTCGAGCTCTTCATCGAACCACAAATTTCTATTTACTACATTGATCACCACCACGAACACAACAACCCAAACAACCACCACAATTCACAACTTTATCACCTTCTTGAACTTAACACGACCACCATGTATCACCTCACCTTAATTATCTTTCACCACTATAAACCTTCGTGAATTGTAGACATGGACACACCACCTTATATCGTCAGACTACTACAACTCCATGTTTGTTTAAACTCCCATTCGAACACCTCACACCTGCTTTGATCGAATACCGCTGCTGTTGTGGTTGTATTCCATTGTAAATCGAAAGAATATGATGGGAACATGCTGCGAGGAATTTGGGAAGGTATTGGATAATATAATACCACACTTTATATAACCTCCATGATAAATAGCGAGCATGTGGTGCTAGTGGGACACAATCCAGCTCATGGCCGACACATAAGACTTCTGATACAACCCACTTGCAATTGTTACTAGCTTTGCAAGTTTCTTTTTTCTCATGGCCGACATCCACCAAACCCCTAACCCCACGGTCAATTTAATCTTATACTGCTGTTGGGCTTTTGGAATTCATATAACCAAACAATTACACTTATTAAACTTGGGCTTGTGGATCAGCTTAACAGGCCTGTCAAGTTTGGTCCACGTACTCATTGTTTCTGTTTCTAATTCTATTCTATTAATCGAACTCCTCCTCTATTTTTAAAACGTCATCTGCTTTCTGCTTTAGCTCATATTCTATTTCCATTCACCTTATTCGAAACCACCTTTTCATCAAGACATGTTGTTTTCCCACTTGCTTTTATTGCGTTTTTTTTATCCTGCTACATCGCTTGCTTCTTTTTATAAACCAAACATCCACTAGCTTTTTAATGAAAAGTAAAGATATATATACCCCTTGTATGTTGGAGAGACCCACTCAAAAAAGAATATGGATAATGGAAATTATGAGTGGAGCAATATAGATAATTTAGGAAGAAAACTTTCGGTGCCACTTACTTTCACTAGCGTATGAACGTGATTATCTGGACCCCATACTCTTTTATGTAAGTCAACCACTTAGTGGTATTGGGGGACGGTTCCTTTTACACGTTCTATTTTCCCTATTGTAGCCGACCATCAATTAAACCCCACGATCCATGATATAAATAATATGGAAATCATGATAGCAGGGCCGTGGGCTTGTTCTTGTTATTGGGCCGAAAGTATACTTGGGCCGAGAACCAGATTACAGTTCATGGTTGGACATGTCGAGATTTGTGATTATGATGATAATTTGATGACAAGAAGATGGAAAGATGATGATGATACTTGAACGATGACAACGATGATAATAATAAAACGAGTTGTTAATAATATAGTTAGGATGAAGATATATAAGATGATTTTGATAAGGATGAATAGTGCGGGGTTTTGAAAAGAAGAAGAAGTATGATGCACAATAAATAATACGGGTTAAATAAATATTAAGTTAGAATAATTACGGATATGGAGGAGTGGTCTTGGAGTTATTGGGTTAGCGGGACGTCGCAGGTTCAAACCCGGACTTGGGCATTTTTTTTAAGGACTACTTCTTTGAGGTAGTATTACTAATACCTTTATTATTTTTATTATTATTATTATTATTATTATTATTATTATTATTATTATTATTATTATTATTATTATTATTATTATTATTATTATTATTATTATTATTATTATTATTATTATTATTATTATTATTATTACTATTATTACTATTATTACTATTATTACTATTATTATTATTATTATTATTATTATTATTATTATTATTATTATTATTATTATTATTATTATTATTATTTTATAATTACTATAAGTATTATTATTAGCATTATCATTTAAGTTATTATTAGTATCATTAGGATTAAAAACCATTATTGTTATTATTATTATCATTATTATTATTTTTACCATTATTATTACCATAATTATTATTATTATTATTATTATTATTATTATTATTATTATTATTATTATTATTATTATTATTATAATTATTATTATTATTATTATTATTATTATTATTATTATTATTATTATTATTATTATTATTATTATTAATATTATCATTATAAGCAATTACGACTTTTATTACTATTATTGATATTATGTTATCAAATAAATATTTTGTATATAAAAATATACTTTTAGTAATATTACATATAAGTATGTATTAAACATATTAACATTGTTATATAAATATTCATATATAACAAATTAGGTATTTTTAATATAATATTAACATATATAAATATTAATTATTTTAAATATATACACAAATTAAATATATAAAATATATAACTTAAGATATAATATATGAATTTGTTCAATTACGATTATGTGTATTAATAAATATACAAATGATATAGGTTCGTGAATCCGAGGGCAACCCTGCATTGTTCAGTTTCGTCGTATGAATATTTTCACTACAAAATATTGGATTGTGAGTTCATTTGATTCCCTTTTACTCTTAACATTTTTGGGACTGAGAATACATGCGCTGTCTTTACAACTGCTTTATTAAATGCTTTTGAAATATATTTTGAACTGCGAATACATGAAATGCTTTTATAAATGTTTGACGAGATAGACACAAGCAAAACATTCCTCGAATGAATTATTATGCAGACGGAATTTCTGCGGATTATTATTGAATTATGTGGACATGATAATTGCCACCATTGAATTATGTGGACATGATAATTGACACCATTGAATTATGTGGACAAGACAATTGCCACCATTGAATTATGTGGACATGATAATTGCCACCATTGAATTATGTGGACATGATAATTGCCACCAATTGATGTGAATGTTATGTATCGAGAGAATGATTTTTATACACAGGTTATGTGTATTATATTTTGTGCACGAGATATGTGTACGGTTACTAAGATTTGTGAAAATGGTTTCGTACACGAGAAAGGTAACTGTATTTAAAAGATATCGCATGTACATTACAGGTGGGTATAGGATTCGGGCCCATTTGTACCATGCAGCATTTAAATCTTGTGGTCTATTAAAATGATGAATTTGATTGTTTTATGATAAACCTATGAACTCACCAACCTTTTGGTTGACACTTGAAAGCATGTTTATTCTCAGGTATGAAAGAAATCTTCCGCTGTGCATTTGCTCATTTTAAAGACATTATTTGGAGTCGATCATCGCAATGAGACCGGATGTTGGTGACTTCGTCCAGATGAATTAGGACGGGGTACGACAAATCTAAGAACACTGACTTTGACAAGGTAATGTACTTCCAGTGGTTTAATAACATATTTGTAATTCCACCGAGTAGAGTTGTGAAATGACTCTGTTAGATGGGTTGTATAATTTGCTACTTTAGCCTTTTGGTCAAAACAGTTCATTTATGTGTAGTGGAAAATGAGTCAGGTCACGGGTTGGTATGATTAAAATACACTATATATATACTCTTTGCCAATATTATCTTATCTATCAGTTAGAAAAAATCGACCATCACTGTTCACAAATCCATTCTTCAATGTACGCTTCGTTAGCTTCATTCCCTTTGTTAAAAACCATCTTTTTAGTAGCGTTATATACTTAATTAGGTTTTAATATTACAGAATGCTATGTTGGCTTGGTTCGTTTACTATTCATATGTATGTGCTCTTTGACCCTGACTCGAATCTTGGCCCTGTATTTTTTTTTAGCTGATATTATTACTTGCTGCTTATACAGGTGTCCTCATTAGTTGGACATAATACTCACACGCACAACCAGTGACATTGTAAAAAATGATCCTTCTGTTGCTATGTGTACTGTATCTTCGAGGAAAACGACTACTATGGACATGTTAAGGCGTCGTAATCGTACACGTAATATTCCTCCTCATCGTTCGTCCACCGCTTTTGGGACATCTGCTAACGCTACGGATTTGGCTCTTTCGGTTTCCACATTTGTTGGCAATTCAACAACAGATTCACATGTGTCTCGCGTAAGAATATACTGCTTAATAATCAATTTGAGCAATGAATTTAACATTTAAATTTTCTGTAGGGCGATGCAATTCAGGCAAACTATATTACACTTAACAAACAGATTATATTGGAGTTAATAGATGTTACTTCAGTGGAAAATTAGGTATATAGACCTATATTTATGTCATTATTAAAGTTTAAAGTTACACTCAATACCATGGATACTGTCTGTATATTAATAGACCTATATTTATGTCATTATACGTGAAAATTAGGTATATAGACCTACATTTATGTCATTATTAAAGTTTAAAGTTACGTATAATGAACCTGTTGGCAGATTGGATGTACTTTTAACATAAGTTTCTTTAGCATAACTGCTATTATACTGGACGACCTCACTTGCGAAAGCACTATTTTGAAAATAGAAGACCAGCGCATCTGGTGCTACAACGCGTACAAAACATGCAAGAGGAAGCTAGACGACATGGGAACTCGTATAGGTTGCGTTAACCATGGTAGACAAGATGACAATCACTCGTACATAAAATATTAAGTTAAAAGTAACTCCAAACACTATCTAACAAACAACCTCCAGCAGTATCTGCTTCCAAATCATCTTCACAGACGACACCGCACAACCTGGATTCATCATTTTTGAAGAAAGGAAGAGAGCTAATCGGCCAACCATGCCAATTGCTCATCTCACAAATCAATCCTGAAGAACGCAAAAAACTTCTGGTTTCCTAAATTTGTCCAAAAAGGTATGTTTAAATAGTTTCAAAAAAAATATGTACATCACCTCTACTGCCAATTCACTCCTAATTATGATGGAAGGTCCGATCTTATTAAAAAGAAGTCTAACATGCGTGAGTGGTCGGGAAAAGTAACTTTGAGGCTCTTGATGAGTCACAATCCCGAATCCACAGGTTGCTTTAAGGCTTGAGCAAGCACATGATACGAATCTTGAACAAGTTTATTGGACATATAGAGCACTAGAACCAAAATGATCTAACCTTTTTTGTTTACATAAAAGTCATTCTCACTTCCAATTGTAAAATTCTAAACCAGTATTCTTTGTATATATTGTTTTCATGTTGAGGTGACACTCATATAGAGATTTGAAACAAAAAACTTTGGACGATTTTGAAAAGTACAGGTCAGAAGCGCGCACCGCAAGATATGGAATGTGGTAGTATGGTGATATTCAGTCTAGTGATGAGGAGAATCCTCTGCCCGGTAAGAAAACTAGTGCTGAAAGCGTTGAACGCTTTTGGATGCAGCTCAATAGTTTTGTTATGTTTAGTAGAGGACAATTTTGTTTTGCAACCCTTTTACTTTTTTTTTCTTTGTAGTGATTTAATTTATACGACTCTTATTAAGGTGAGCTAGAATGTTGGAACAAGAGTTTAACTAATATTCTGAGATGTTCCGTTCATATCGATTATAAACGTTTCATATTAATTGATTTCGTTGCGAGGTTTTGACCTCTATATGAGACGTTTTTCAAAGACTGCATTCGATTTTTAAAACAAACCATAACCTTTATTTTATCAATAAAGGTTTAAAAACATTACGACGATTATCAAATAATGATAATCTAAAATATAGCGTTTTCACATGACCATTTCATAATGGTTACCAATAATATTACACATCAACTTAAGTCTTCGAATGCAGTTTTTAAGCAATATTATACAAGCATGGACTCCAAATCTTGTCCTTAATTTAGTATGTAACAGCGGAAGCTCTTAACAATCACCTGAGAATAAACATGCTTAAAATGTCAACAAAAAATGTTGGTGAGTTATAGGTTTAACCTATATATTTATCCAATCGTAATAATAGACCACAAGATTTCATATTTCAAATTTTCATAAATATATATCCCATACATAGAGATAAAAATCATTCATATGGTGAACACCTCGTAACCGACATTAACAAGATGCATATAGAATATCCCCATCATTCCGGGACTCCCTTCGGACATGATAAAATCGAAGTACTAAAGCAGTTCAAATTCTCTTACTGGGGCTTGTTAGTGTCCATAGATCTATCTTTAGGATTCGCGTCAATTAGGGGCCAGTTCCCTAATTCTTAGGCTACCAAACTAAAAGGGGCATATTCGATTTCGATAATTCAACCATAGAATGTAGTTTCACGTACTTGTGTCTATTTTGTAAAACATTTATAAAACTGCATGTATTCTCATCCCAAAAATAATAGATTTCAAAAGTGGGACTATAACTCACTTTCACAGATTATCACTTCGTCGGAAAATAACACTTGGCCACTGGTCGATTCACGAATGTATAACAAATATATACATATATATCAAAGTATGCTCGAAATATGTTCACAACATATTTTATTACGTTTTAATGATTTAAGTTTGTTAAGTTAACAGTCAAATGTTAGTAGTCCCCAATTAGTTGTCCACAGTTAGTAGTACAGAAATAAATCAATATATATTATCTCGAATCAATCCACGACCCAGTGTATACAAGTCTCAGACTCTATCACAACTCAAAGTATATATATTATTTTAGAATCAACCTCAACCTTGTATAGCTAACTTGAACATTACCGCATATAGAGTGTGTATGGTTGTTCCAAATAATATATATATATGACGTCGATATGATATGTCAAAACATTTTATACGTGTCTATGATCTATCAAGATTACATAATATATGTTAGACTACAATATAAGTTAGTTAAGTTATGGTTATTATAGATTTTTGTAAATTCATCCCGTAGTCAAATTAACCATTTTTAACCAATTTTGTTTTACCCACCATTTCTTCGTTTTAAATCCGTTTTGAGTGAATCAAATTGCTATGGTTTCATATTGAACTGAAATTTATGAAACTAAACAGAAAAAGTATAATTTTATAGTCGGAAATATAAGTTACAAGTCATTTTTGTAAGAGGTAGTCATTTCAGTCGAAATAACGACGTCTTGATGACCATTTTGAAAAACATACTTTCACTTTGAGTTTAACCATGATTTTTGGATATAGTTTCATGTTCATAAGAAAAATCATTTTCCCAGAAGAACAACTTTTAAATCAAATTTTATCATAGTTTTTAATTATCTAACCCAAAACAGCCCGCGGTTTTACTACGACGGCGTATGTTCGGTTTTACGGTGTTCTTCGTGTTTCCAGGTTTTAAATCATTAAGTTAGCATATCATATAGATATATAACATGTGTTTAGTTGATTTTAAAAGTTAATTTAGAAGGATTAACTTTGTTTGCGAAAAAGTTTAGAATTAACTAAACTATGTTCTAGTGATTACAAGTTTAAATCTTCGAATAAGATAGTTATATATATATGAATCGAATGATGTTATGAACATCATTACTACCTCAAGTTTAGTAGGTAAAGATACTGGAAGTGACAAGAAATGATCTACCTTCAAAGGATCTTGGATGGCTTGGAAGTTCTTGAAGTAGAATCATGAAATCAACAAAAGTTCGAATAAGAATTTCTATCTTGATTTAAGATAGTTATGTTTATAAGAATTGAACCAAAGCTTAAATAAGTTTATTACCTTGATTATAAGATGAAAAGCTACTGGAATTTAAGTAAAATACTTGATCCTAAAGAGTTGTTGGATTGGATTAAAAGTAGGAAGCAAACTTCTTGAAGTTGGAAGACTATCTTGATATGTTCTTGATCAAGCTTTGTTATGATGTTTATAGCTTAGTTTAGATGATCAAAACTTGCTGAATTGATCGAGGTTTTTGTGTTCTTGAATGAGTAGGAGATTAGAGAGAGATTAGAGCTAATCAAAGTTGAAATGAAATGGATATGTGTGTGTGTAGGTTCACGTGAATGGGTGGATGGATATATACAAATTTTAGTTTGTAATCTAGCTTAATAATTGGCATAAGAGGTTAAGAGTTGTTTAAAGATGTTTCCCACTTGTTAAATGGCTGATCCTAGGGCTGGTAATGAGGTGATTTGATGTGTATATATCAATAGTAAATACATCTAGAAGTTGTGTATTGTACGAGTACGAATACGGGTGTATACGAGTAGAATTATTGATGAAAATGAATGAGAATGCAATTGTAAGCATTTTTATTAAGTAGAAGTACTTTGATATATGTCTTGAAGTCTTTCAAAAGTGTACTAATACATCTTAATATACTACATGTATATACATTTTAACTGAGTCGTTAAGTCATCGTTAGTCGTTACATGTAAGTGTTGTTTTGAAACTTTTAAGTTAACGATCTCATTTAATGTTGTTAACCTATTGTTTATTATATCTAATGAGATGTTAAATTATTACATTATCATGATATTATGATGTATTAATATATCTTAATATGATATATATACATTTAAATGTCGTTACAACGATATTCGTTACATATATGTCTCGTTTCGAAATTCTTAAGTTAGTATTCTGGTTTTACATATGTAGTTCATTGTTATCATACTTAATGATATATATAATTATCATTTTATTATGTTAAATATAGTGTAACATTATCTTAATATGATACATATATATTTAGTAAGACGTGGTTATAACGATAATCGTTATATATATATATCGTTTAGAGTTTCTTAACTTAGTAGTCTCATTTTTATGTATATAACTCATTGTTAATATACCTAGTGAGATACTTACTTATCATAATATCATGTTAACTATATATATATATATATATATATATATATATATATATATATATATATATATATATATATATATATATATATATATATATATATATATATATATATATATATATATATATATATATATATATATATATATATATATATATATATATATATATATATATATATATATATATATATATATATATATATATATATATATATATATATAGTTTTTACAAGTTTTAGCGTTCGTGAATCGCCGGTCAACTTGGGTGGTCAATTGTCTACATGAAACCTATTTCAATTAATCAAGTCTTAACAAGTTTGATTGCTTAACATGTTAGAAACATTTAATCATGCAAATATAGTTTTCATTTAATATATAATCATGGAAAAGTTCGGGTCACTACAGTACCTACCCGTTAAATAAATTTCGTCCCGAAATTTTTAGCAGTTGGAGGTGTTGATGCATCTTCTGGAAATAAGTGCGGGTATTTCTTCTTCATCTGATCTTCACGTTCTTAGGTGAACTCGAGTCCTCTACGGGCATTCCATCTAACCTTAACGATTGGTATTTTATTTTGCTTAAGTCTTTTAACCTCACGATCTATTATTTCGATGGGTTCTTCAATGAATTGGTGTTTTTCATTAATTTGGATTTCATCTAACGGAATAGTGAGATCTTCTTTGGCTAATCATATCTTCAGATTCAAGACGTGAAAAGTATTATGTACGCCGGCGAGTTGTTGAGGTAATTCAAGTCGGTAAGCTACTGGTTCGAAACGATCAATAATCTTGAATGGCCCAATGTACCTTGGATTTAGTTTCCCCCGTTTACCAAATCAAACAACGTCTTTCCAAGGTAAAACCTTAAGCATGACCATCTCTCCAATTTCAAATTCTATATCTTTTCTTTTAAGGTCCGCGTAACTCTTTTGTCGACTTTGGGCGGCTTTCAATCGTTGTTGAATTTGAATGATTTTCTCGATAGTTTCTTGGATTATCTCTGGACCTGTAATTTGTCTATCCCCAACTTCACTCTAACAAATCGGAGACCTGCACTTTCTACCATAAAGTGCCTCAAACGGCATCATCTCAATACTCGAGTGGTAACTGTTGTTGTAGGAAAACTTTGCTAATGGTAGATGCCGCTCCCAACTGTTTCCAAAATCAATAACACATACTCGTAGCATTTCTTCAAGCGTTTGTATCGTCCTTTCACTCTGCCCATCAGTTTGTGGGTGATAGGCAGTACTCATGTCTAGACGAGTTCCCAATGCTTGTTGTAATGTCTGCCAAAATCTTAAAACAAATCTACCATCCCTATCAGAGATAATAGAGACTGGTACTCCATGTCTGGAGACTACTTCTTTCAAGTATAGTCGTGCCAACTTCTTCATTTTATCATCTTCTCTCATTGGCAGAAAGTGCGCTGATTTGGTGAGACGATCGACTATTACCCAAATAGTATCATAACCACTTGTAGTCCTTGGCAATTTAGTAACGAAATCCATGGTAATGTTTTCCCATTTCCATTCTGGGATTTCAGGTTGTTGAAGTAGACCTAATGGTTTCTGATGTTCAGCTTTTACCTTAGCACACGTCGAACATTCTCCTACGTACCTAGCAATATCGGCTTTCATACCCGGCCACCAAAAATACTTCTTGAGATCCTTGTACATCTTTCCCGATCTTGGATTTATTGAGTATCTGGTTTTATGTGCTTCTCTGAGTACCATTTCTCTCATATCTCCAAACTTTGGTACCCAAATTCTTTCATCTCTATACCGGGTTTCGTCTTCCCGAATATTAAGATGTTTCTCCGATCCTTTGGGTATTTCATTCTTCAAATTTCCCTCTTTCAAAACTCCCTGTTGCGCCTCCTTTATTTGAGTAGTAAGGTTAGTATGAATAATTATATTCATAGCTTTTATTCGAATAGGTTCCATGTCCTTTCTGCTCAAGGCGTCGGCCACCACATTTGCCTTTCTCAGGTGGTAACGAATTTCAAAGTCGTAATCATTCAACAACTCAATCCACCTACGCTGCCTCATGTTTAGTTGTTTCTGGTCAAATATATGTTGGAGACTCCTGTGGTCGGTATATATAATACTTTTGACCCCATATAAGTAGTGTCTCCATGTCTTTAATGCAAAAACAATAGCGCCCAATTCCAAATCGTGAGTCGTATAATTTTACTCGTGAATCTTCAATTGTCTAGACGCATAAGCAATTACCTTCGTTCGTTGCATTAATACACAACCGAGACCTTGCATTGAGGCGACACAATAAATCACAAAATAATCATTCCCTTCTGGCAGAGACAATAAAGGTGCCGTAGTTAGCTTTTTCTTCAATAACCGAAACGCTTTCTCTTGTTCATCCTTCCATTCAAATTTCTTTCCTTTATGCGTTAATGTAGTCAACGGTTTTGCTATTTTGGAAAAATATTGGATGAATCTTCTGTAGTAACCAGCCAATCCTAAAAATTGGCGTATATGCTTCGGAGTTTTCAGGGGTTTCCCAGTTTTCGACGGTTTCAATCTTTGATGGATCAACTTGAATACCTTCTTTGTTCACTACGTGACCGAGGAACTGAACTTCTTTCAACCAAAATGCACACTTTGAAAACTTAGCATACAATTTTTCTTTCCTCAACAATTCTACCACTTTTCTCAAATGTTCTCCGTGCTCTTGTTCATTCTTTGAGTAAATAAGGATGTCATCGATGAAAACAATGACAAATTTGTCAAGATATGGCCCACACACTCGGTTCATGAGGTCCATGAACACAGCTGGTGCGGTAGTCAAACCAAACGGCATAACCATAAACTTATAATGACCGTAACGAGTCCTAAAAGCAGTCTTTGAAATATCATCCTCCTTCACCAGCATGTGATGATACCCGGAACGTAAATCGATCTTTGAATAAACCGACGAGCCTTGTAGTTGATCAAATAAGTCATCGATTCTCGGTAGTGGGTAACAGTTCTTGATGGTAAGTTTGTTCAACTCTCGGTAGTCGATACACAACCTGAATGTACCATCCTTCTTTTTGACAAACAAAATAGGAGCTCCCCATGGTGATGTGCTTGGTCGTATGAAACCACGCTCTAAAAGTTCTTGTAATTGACTCTGGAGTTCCTTCATTTCACTGGGTGCGAGTCTGTAAGGGGCACGAGCTATTGGTGCAGCTCCTGGTACAAGATCTATTTGAAATTCAACGGAACGGTGTGGAGGTAGTCCAGGTAATTCTTTCGAAAATACATCGGAAAATTCTTTTGCGACGGGAACATCATTGATGTTCTTTTCTTCAGAATTGACTTTCTCAACGTGTGCTAGCACGGCATAGCAACCTTTTCTTATTAGGTTTTGCGCCTTCAGGTTACTAATAAGATTTAACTTCGCGTTGCTCTTTTCTCCGTACACCATTAAAGATTTTTCTTTTTTTCGTACAATGCAAATTGCATTTTTGTAACATACGATTTCTGCTCTCTCTTTTTTCAACTAGTCCATGCTGATTATCACATCACAACTTCCTAACTCTACTGGTATCAAATCAATCTTAAACGTTTCGCTAACCAGTTTAATTTCTCGATTCCGACATATATTATCTACTGTTATTAATTTACCGTTTGCTAATTCGAGTAAAAATTTATTATCCAAAGGCGTCAATGGACAACTTAATTTAGCACAAAAATCTCTACTCATGTAGCTTCTATCCGCACCCGAATCAAATAAAATATAAGCAGATTTATTGTCAATAAGAAACGTACCCTTAACAAGCTCCGGGTCTTCCTGTGCTTCTGCCGCATTAATATTGAAAACTCTTCCGCGGCCTTGCCCATTAATATTCCCCTGATTTGGGCAATTTCTAATAATGTGGCCCGGTTTTCCACATCTATAACAAATTACGGCGGCATCATTTGTTCCAACATTATTTGTTCCTTTAATTATGTTATTCATCGGTCCGTAGGCCTCACAATTCATTGAACTATGACCATTTCTTTTACACTTGGTGCAAAATGTCATGCAGAACATATTCGGATGGTACTCTTCACACCTTTGACATGGCTGTTTCTGCTTCTTGTTGTTATAGGAATTGTTGTTGTTGTGGTTGTTATCGTTGTTGGGGCGATTGTTGTAGTTGTTGTTTGGACGTTTGTTATAATTGTTATGGTGGTTATTACAGTTGTTGTTGTTGGGATTGCGATTGTTGTTGTTGCGATTGATGTTGCGGTTGTCGGGATAGTTGTTGCGATTGTGATTGTGATTGTTGTTGTTGTTGTTGTTGTTGTTGTTGTTGTATTGGTGACCCTTGTCACTGGTTTCTTCCCACTTTCTCTTGACTTGTTTTATATTGGCCTCTTCGGTCGCCTGCTCTTTAATTCTTTCCTCAATCTGGTTTATGAGTTTGTGAGCCATTCGACTTGCTTTTTGTATGGAGGCGGACTCGTGTGAACTCACATCTTCTTGAATCCTTTCTGGTAACCCTTTTACAAATGCGTCGATCTTCACTTCTTCATCTTCGAACGCTCTTGGACACAATAGGCACAACTCTGTGAATCATCGTTCGTAGGTGGTAATGTCGAATCCTTGTGTTCGTAATCCTTTAAGCTCTACTTTGAGCTTATTGACCTCGTTTCTGGGACGGTACTGCTCAGTCCTCAGGTGTTTGAATGCTGACCACGGTAGTGCGTAAGCAGCATCTTGTCCCACTTGCTCTAGATAGGTATTCCACCATGTTAACACAGTACCTGTGAAGGTATGCGTGGCGTACTTCACCTTATCTTCTTTGGTGCATTTACTTATGGCAAACACCGATTCGACCTTCTCGGTCCACCATTTCAATCCGATTGGTCCTTCGGTTCCATCGAAATCCAGAGGTTTACAAGCAGTGAATTCTTTGTAGGAGCATCCCACACGATTTCTTGTGGAATTAGTTCCACTACTAGATCCAGAGTTATTGTTGTTATTTTGCATTGTAGCCTGCACTGCGGCTATGATTGCTGTAAGGAAAACAGGGAAGTCTTCCTCGCTCATGTTCAAGTTCTGACGAGTAGTCGGTGCCATTTCCTTCAAAAATAGCTAAAAGAATTAAGTTAATCATATAGAATATTAAGAGTAGTCAATAGTATTTCGTAGCATAATATGAACCCATTTATAAAAGCTTTTTCTTCATATTAGCGTTTTATAATTTTTAATTCGGGTAGTACCTACCCGTTAAGTTCATACTTAGTAGCTACTATACAATTCAACTACTACAATTCTATATGAAAAACTGTTAATAATATTTCGCGTTCAAACTTTTATACAATATTTTACAAACTTACAATACCGCTATTTTACATATAGCATAAAATATAGCACACAATAACTTTAATACAAGGCAGTTGCGAAGACAATTCTAGTTAATACGCAAGTCATTCAGCAAAGGCAATAAAGACACGTAATTCATAAGTCCTGAAACAAGTCATGCATTCGGGTTTTACTAGTATTATTTCCCATCCTTGGTCTTGTGGAAAATAACCGTTGTGACCGTTGGCTAGGCAGCATGTTGTAACGTCATCAAAAGGATGAGGGTTACGTAATGCCCAACAGCCCCGTAATAATCTAAAAACCTTCTTTCTCACCCCAACTACCGAATTCTTCACTTGTGAGAATGTTTTATTTAACAATTGTAATCCGATGTTCTTTTTCTCAATTTGATGAGAAGCGAACATCACTAACCGGTAAACATAACATGCTTCTTTATGTTGCATGTTGGAAGCTCTTTCTAAAGAACGAAGTCCTATGTTAGGATATGTGGATTAAAAATAGGCTCTCAACCCGTAGCGTAAAATTGCATTTAGGTTCCCCGCATTTAATGCTTTAAAGTAAACACGGCTTAACTTAAAGTCTCCCCAATGTGATATACCCCATCTTTCAAAGGAAAGTGAAACGACCCGTTCATATTACTATAAACGCAGTACGTTATTCATTGCTTCCATAGCGATGTATTTGACCTCTATATGATACGTTTTAGAAAAATATTGCATTCGTTTCATAAAAAGCACACCATTATTATACATAATGCATGTTTTAAACAAGTGGGCGATTATTTAAGAAATAATCCCCAAGATACATCGGTTACCAAATACTACACACATGACATAACAGTCGAATATAATACATGAAAAAGGTTTTATTGAATGCAACACTTCATTTAAACAAAAGCAAGAGACTCCATGCACAGCTTGCTCAGATAATGCAACAGCGGAAGACTTTCTTAAGGACCTGAGAATAAACATGCTTAAACAGTCAACACAAAGGTTGGTGAGATATATAGGTTTAGCATCGATATAAATATAGACCACAAGATTTCATAGTTATAAATATATATACACTCGCAAGTGTATAAAAGTATTCTATAAGTTGTTGAGCGCTTCGGTAACCATACTTAACAATTAATGTAGCATATTCCCTTTAATATGAAATCTCCCTACACTGTACCAAGTGTAGTAAAAACGAAGTACTATGCAACCGTTTGTGACAACCCGGAAATTTCTGACCAAATTTAAACTTTAATCTTTATATATTCCCGACACGATAAGCAAAGTTGTAAGTTGAATCTCAAAGATTTTTAAACTGTGTTCATACATTCATTTAAACCTCGACCAAGTTTCTATGATTCACGAACCATTATATGAACAAATCTGATTATATATGTATATGTGTATATATTATAACTTGAAAACATTAACCAAGTATTAGACGTATAATACTTTACATAAACGTATTTGTTTCTTAATATATTCAAATAGTTATCGATGAAATTAGAAGATAAGATTTAATGATTGAATTATCAGATACATTGAATTATGATTTAGGAGTCTCTGTTGAGAGGTCCACATTGATTTGAGAAATCGTTCATCTTAACAATATTCAGAAAATGATAAGTAATGTACGAGTAAGAACAAATGTGTCTGTTATCAAGATAAGACAAAAGTTAGTGGAAGACTTAATTACATAGCAATCATTTGATTTAGTTTCAAATGTACGAAAACGCTTTACGATATAATAGAATTCGAATATTTAAGATGTCTTTGATTGAATAATATGAGGTGGAATATTGATTGTTAAAAATGTAGATAACCTACAACGTGTATTAAGAACGTATTTAAGAATATTGAAGATACATATATAGTTTCAAATTAATTAATACTTAATTCAATTGATATTTAGATACGTCAAATAGGACGTTTAATAAATGTTAGCGCATAAATTGATTATGCCAAATTAAGTTTTAATGTATAAACGATACGTGTTATATTATTTTCTAAACGAAATTTAAAACGAACTTTGAAATATAATTAGGTTTTGAAAAATTAAATATTATATCATTACGTAA
Organism: Rutidosis leptorrhynchoides; assembly: GCF_046630445.1. Classification (NCBI taxonomy): domain Eukaryota; kingdom Viridiplantae; phylum Streptophyta; class Magnoliopsida; order Asterales; family Asteraceae; genus Rutidosis; species Rutidosis leptorrhynchoides. The sequence continues at coordinate 111,604,505 of NC_092341.1, forward strand.
ATATTTTTTTCATTACTTATGATATGTACGAGATTTTTTTTTAAAATAAAAATATATATATATTTTAATTTAGTCATCAAACATCCCGATTTAAAATAATATATTTTGATAAACAACAAGTCACTGATTTGTAGAAGCAAATGACCACAATGCTAAATTTTATAAAGTTACATTTTTATAAGGTAATTTATTGATGAATAATTCAAATTTTTATTAAGGGTACACGTCGCGTTACGTAAAAGGCTAGTTTTCTAAACGTACGAAAGTACGCTTGAAAAACCGAAAGCGGTACATGAGTCGAGTGAAAACGTCCGCGTCATTTGAATAAAAATTACATTTTTACCATAAACATAAATATAATATAATATATAATTAATTATATAGATTAAATAATTATTTATAATTAATATATATTAGAAGAAGTGTCGGCAAGGAAACAAACTGGATGCCAGCTGCTTTAAGCTATCATGCGACCGAATGAATAAACCATACACATCCCATGCGATCGCATGGGATGGTTGGTTTGGTGAGATGTATAAAACGCACGAAATGATTCAGTCTATCTATCGCTCTCGACCTCATTACACACATACATATATTATATATAATTATTATTATTATGAAGATTATTATTATTATTATTAATATTAATAATATTATTAGTAATATTATTGTTAGTATTAATATTATTTACACATAAAATACTACGGCGGAGTGCTGCTCGAGTGATCTAAAACGAGTTCTCAAAAACTAGTTTTCGAGTAGGATAGGGCTAAGGAAATTATGGGTTATAGCTATGGGGGTGATGGGTATGGTTCATGGGTATGCTCGTGAGGTTAATTTAGTGTTTGTCATCTCCTCTGCGTCTACGTACCTTTCCTGCAATATTGAATCTCAATATTGATACGTGAGCACTCATAACTTAACTTTTATATATTAATAGTATATCCTTGACTAGTGCTCGAGTATTTAGGATTATGCATGCTTGTACTTTTGTGATTGCCATGAGATAAGATATGTTGAATCTTGAATTAGTTACATATGCGGTTGAGATAAGGTATAAGATATGCATGTCGTTAGAAAACTAGCAAAAAACTAAGAACTTTTCATTTAGATATCGAATGGTTTCGATGAACGGATTAGAAGTTATATTCAATTGAATTTTTGTATTATTATTAAAAATGATTATTATTATCGTCGTTACTATCGTCGTCCTAATTTTTATTTAATTATTATTATTATTATTATTATTATTATTATTATCTATAAAAAGTATTATCATTAAAAATTGTTATTTTTATTATTATTACTATCGTTATTATCGTTAAAATTATAATTAGTTTTATCATTAATATATTCATAATATTTATCATCATTAGTATTATTATGATTAAAACTTATATTAGTAACACTTAATTATTATGATTACTATTATTATCATTAACATGAAAACGATATAAAAGACGATTAAAAGTTATTAAACGAATCAATTAAGAAATAATAAGTATGAGTATAATGATGAAATTTAAATATTGTAAGATATTGATTTAGATAAAATTATCGTTCTTATTATTTTTTATCATTACTATTATTATTAAAAGTATCGTTATATTAAAACTATCATTTTAACAAAAATTACCATTTTAATAGAAATGTCATTGTTACTATAAAATATCATTATTATTATTATCATTTTAAATAGAATTATTATTTTAAAAGATAATATTAAAAAGTATCATAAATGTTAATGTTATCATAATTAGAATTATCATTTTATTTTAGTAATTATAAATATTGATATTTTAATTAATAGAATAATAATAATTATTATTACAAAATAATGCAACTTTTACTTACTATTATCATAGATATTATTTTATCAAATACATATAAGATACAAATATATTTTTACTACGTGTAATAAAATTTCTTTAATAATACCTATCATATTATCTTTATGATATTAAATAACCTTTATAAATTTTATTACTTAAGATATATAAAAGTATATTTTTTTATAAAGTTTTATTTATTAATAAATGAATTATATTATTTACTCTAATAAATCTTTTAAAGATATTTAAAAATATAAAACGACGATATTTAAACTATATATTAATCATGTATAGATTTTAGAAATCATTTTGAGTCAAATTGACTTTTGTTGACTTTTGCATATTAGTCTCGAGCATTAGGAATGTGGTACACTATGACTTGACCTTAATTTTTAGACAAATATTAACAAACATATAAAAACATATAATTAATATAGGTTCGTGAATTCGAGGCCAACCTTGCACTTGTTCAATAATGTTATATGTATTTTTACTACGAAATACAGTATGGTGAGTTTCATTTGCCTTTTTACCCTATATATTTTTGGGCTGAGAATACATGCGCAGTTTTTATAAATGTTTTATGAGATAGACACAAGTAATTGAAACTACATTATATGGTTGAATGATCGAAGCTGAATATGCCCCTTTTACTTGGTAACCTAAGAATTAGTAAACCAGTCTACTAATTGACGCGAATCCTAAAGATAGATCTATTGGGCCTAACGAACCCCATCCAAAGTACCGGATGCTTTAGTACTTCGATGTTGTTTTATCATGTCCGAAGGATTTCCTGAAATGATAGGGGATATTCTTATATGCATCTTGTTAATGTCGTTTACCAGGTGTTCAATCCATATGAATAATTATTTTTGTCTCTATGCATGGGACGTATATTTATGAGAACTGGAAATGAAATTCTTGTGGTCTATTAAAATGATGAAAATGAATGATTATGATAAACTAATGAACTCACCAACATTTTGGTTGACACTTTAAAGCATGTTTATTCTCAGGTATTAAAGAAATTTTCCGCTGTGCGTTTGCTCATTTTAAAGATATTACTTGGAGTCTTTCATGGCATATTTCGAAGAACGTTGTATTTAAGTCATTGAGTTCATTAAAGATTATTATTATTAAGTCAATTTATAGTTGGATAGTGGATATTATGAAATAGTATGCATGCCTATCAATTTTCGATGTAAAGAAAGTTTGTATTTTAAAAACGAATGCAATGTTTGTAAAATGTATCATATAGAGGTCAAATACCTCGCGATGTAATCAACTATTGTGAATCGTTTATAATGTATATGAATGGGTCCTTACAGTTGGTATCAGAGCGGCAGTCTTAGCGAACCATGTCTGCATTAGTGTGTCTAACTGATAAGTCATTAGGATGCATTAGTGAGTCTGGACTTCGACCGTGTCTGCATGTTAACAGTTTTGCTTATCATTTCTAGTCGGAAATCATCTGCTTATCATCCTTAAAAAATTACCTGCTTATCATTATTAGTCTAGACACGTCTTGCTACATTAATTGCATGAGTAGTGTATGGACAAAATTCATATCTTAGCATATCTGCTAAATCATATATTATCGTATCTGTTACTTTAGACTTTGCCTGATATATTCCGTAAATTCCTCCGTAATTTACGAAATATTTTGCTTTACATATATAGATATTCTATGTAATTAGAATACCATTCGATAGCCGGAAGATCATTTCATATTGAAAAATCCTTTATCCAATCGTACGAAATGGAATTCATCGTTAGTTCAAGTCACTCGGATTCAGAAATGGAATCTCACTCAAGCTCCGAAAGCAGTGTGACCGGAATAGATCAACCAATCAGTCATCACCTATTCTGGATGAATTGGGGATGGGTTCGTAGCCTCCTCAATCATTGGAGACAAGAAAAAGGCGATCCTTTCCATCCACCACATTGCCCTCTTGACGAAGAACCTGAAGCACTTACTAGCGAACCAGTCCGAAACACCATTTTCTCTCTCATTTCCAGAGTATCTCGTCACGATTATATACTACATCATATTCTAGATTTTATTTATCCACTCGTTCGAACCGACAATCATCGCGGTGTAATAGAAGAAGTCAACGAACTTCGCGCTCGGGTTGTGGCTTTGGAGAATATGGTACAAAGGTTACAAACACCATCAGCAGCACCTGCAGCATAACCAGTACCACCGTCATCAACGCCAACAGTACCATTACCACCTCCAACCACAACCGTGTCGTAAACCTTAACTTTACAATCTATCCCACGAGCACCAATGTCATACACTCTAGGAATACCAACAACAACAAACGATGAAGTATTGATTCATAACTTCATCGAGGAAACATTCTACGGCGATTATGTAGTCTCTAAAGTCTTAGAGATTATCTATTCTAGCCCTAACCATAAATCAATTGAATGAACCAAAATGATAGAAGGAAAAGTAGAAACCCTGACAAGAATGGTGTGTGATTTACAAGTTAGACTTGTTTTACCAACATCATCAACAGTATCGTAGCATCACCAGCACAGTCAGTGCCATCAGCATCGTCAGAACCAGCAGCACCTATAACATCAAAAGCTCCGCCAGTTCAAGAATCACCGTGGACATTGTTACGAATCAACAACGAGTATATTATATCAACGAGTTATGAAGAATTAACTCCTTTCCACTGAAGGATTTATATGTATATCTTATATATATATATATATATATATATATATATATATATATATATATATATAAATCTTTAAATCAAAACAAATCTTTCCGTACTAAGCTATCGTGTGTGAATCTTAACTACTCGGTTAATTCATATTACTAATATGCAATGATGTGCATCCTTCACAACCTAACCATTGTTAACTACAACCTCTGTCTCAATTCGATAAATTCCAATTCATAATAAATCAAGTGTATTATCCAAATATATATTTGATTTTACATTTTCATTATCGATATACTTGAAACTTTTCCGATAACATCATTCTTACCTTGCAAAGTTCACAAGAATTCTACAAACACCAACATCATACATCAACAAATAACAAAATATTGATTCATAATTCCAATTTCATTGAATTAATACTCCGTAATTTTTAAAGTCTTTAGGGATTACTCAATTCTAGTATCAACCATAAATCAAATGAGTTAAAATAATATTAACTTATTAGATCTATGTTACATCTGAAGAAAATATACACATACATATATTTTCATAAAGACTGTAAAAAAATTCTTTTGTACAAAATATTAATTGTGAAATTTTTTTTATCGGGTAGGTAATACCCGAGAGATATATAAATTCACAATTAATATGTTACAATCTGATTCAGCAATCATCAACTATATTCACTATATATTCTTTTGTAAGAAATCGAAACAACCATACTCGTTCAAATCTAATTACATATTCTGATCTTGATATCGCAAAATTCAAATCGAGATATAATCAGTATCATCACCCTTAGATTCCTACATCTTTCAAAGCTATACTTTGACTTCAAAACTGTACTAGAACATCATATGTATATTAACGATTACAATCTGTGTTCAAATCCCTCGAAATTCCTGAAGACACTTCAAATAATGAGTAATCGAGATGATGATCCAACCACATATTACCCACAGTTATATACCTGAAAAACTCTCGAAACCAAAGCCATAGTTTAACATGTACCCACGGCAGATCCTTTGGCATTTATTAGCAAAAAATAACCTTACGATTTCTTTTTAAAATAACAAATTTTGTCACAGCTCCAACAAGTCGACTTCGATTTTTCAGTCAGACTAACCTTATTATAACCTTGTAATATACGCCATGGTTACCGAGGAACCATTTATGTTCCACCACATTATCAGCAGATGTACCAGCAACTTCATTACCCTCTAACTTCAGTCTCTCCGAAAAGTCATTATATTTATTTATTAAAACCCTATCATATACTCATCCACGTCTTGTAACAAGAATTGCCATGCCAATTATCGGAAATCATCAATCAGTATTTTGAAATCTCACAGTGTTCTACTTCAACAGTTATGTATACACATATAATGTCTATCTTCAAGACTTACAGACTGCGAATTTGAAGTTTCTGAAAAACACCTCAGCCTACGAATCAGTACTATGAAGTTTTGAAAAAGACTGAAGAAGTGGCAAGGACGGTAGATAACAATTACGGTCAGAAGTTTGATAATAAAGAATAGTAGATTAGAAAAGCTCAAATGAAGGATTTGGTACTGGAAAACGGATTGAGCAAAGCATGAAGGAGGCCGTGGACAAATCACAAGGATGAAACCTGCCTTCAAAGAATCCAAATGATTCAGTGTCTACTGAAGTTATTATCGAATACCTTGCTCCTGACTCTAAACCCTTGTGGATGATATTCTTCATCATTCTCTGATCTTAGATATTATAAGATATCATCATATCTTTCATTATAAATATCCTCCATACTTCTGAAGATATTTCCATAACTATTCTTATCTGAAATCTTTTATCTCTTCGCGTTATCGGTATCATCATAAAGGAAACTGTTTTAGTTTCTAAAACCGTCGAGTTTAAATTATGAATGTTTTGAAGTAGTGTTGGGAACTGAAGCATGATTTAGTATAATATAATGACACTTGATCAACGTGATTATATTATAGTAATTCATGCTGAGTTTCTAAATTGAACGTGATGATTCACAGATCATAACGTCATCGTGTGCCATGTTACACGACTCTTGTATTCTAATTAACCTCTATTATATCAAGAAAAAAAAATTATTTTTCTTGATGATTCGGTCTTTTTCCAGGTATTCTGGTAATTTGACAAATCAAGATCGTGCTATTACCATTTCTTTCTTAGAACATTAACAATGTTCATTCTGAAATTCATACCTGCGAATTCTGGACCATTATAAGCGGTGCTTAATCACAAGAAGAAGAAACGAAAGGACAAAGATCTGAAACAGAAATTGGGATATAAATCGCAGCAAATAAAAGAGAACATTAACTGGGGATGACAATGATTAGAGGAGATAAAGCATGAAATTCTGAAATATAAGGGAAGATATAAAGCCCAACGACAAACCAGAAATTATAAACCATATATATCGATGCATATAGCAATATAAAGACACGGGAGAACTAGAAACACTATAAACCCAAGAGTATAGTAGAAGTAAATAGATTCTTCCGGTGGTAGATGAAAAAGAAGAATGACCGATATGAAACTTAGAAGTATATCGAGAATCAGAACTGGATGGAGCATATTAATGAATACTTTAAAATATGAGTTGAGGAGGAAAGAATAGAAGGTGATGAAACATGACTAGGAACTTAGAAATCAACAGATTTAACTCACACAATGACGGAATAAGTGAATCAAACCCTCTAGTGAATAGGTTAAGCTTTTTAGGATTAATTAGTCAAACCACAACTAAATCAAGTGTGATTAGATCAACACTTAGAGCTATTATTCACCACCTGGGTGATTTGGGTTGAGAGAGAATCGTAGGAGCTTACCAAATCTGAGTGTGCGTAACAAATGAGAGGCTTAACCTAAAATGAAGAACATAAGACTTTATATACCCCTACTGTTGACTCACCCATACGATTCATCCATCACATGTACAAGTTGGCTTCATCAGCCGTACGGATGATCACTCACTCGTGTCTTCTCATTTAGGTTGTAATTGTGACATAGCTCAGCATCAACCATGCGTATGAGCCTGTCAGCCGTACGAGTGAGGCTTCACTCGTACGTCTAACTAAGACTAACATAGTCAAACATCCAAATTTCGTTCCTGCAGTTCCTGTAACCACATACAAACACGGATAGGATAATAACGAGCGATCATGGTGGCCTGTAAACTATTGTACCTGCATATGGATGTGGGTAGATGTCTAGGGACTTGCATAAAATGCATCAACAGAAGGTGTGAGTTGTAAGGAAACGAAGGAGGTAAATTTATAAATATAGACCACAAGATTTCATAGACCACAAGATTTAATAGTTATAAATATATATACACTCGCAAGTGTATAAAAGTATTCTATAAGTTGTTAAGCGCTTCGGTAACCATACTTAACAATTAATGTAGCATATTCCCTTTATTATGAAATCTCCCTACACTGTACCAAGTATAGTAAAAACGAAGTACTATGCAACCGTTTGTGACAACCCTAAAATTTCTGACCAAATTTAAACTTTAATCTTTATATATTCCCGACACGAGAAGCAAAAGTTGTAAGTTGAATCTCAAAGATTTTTAAACTGTGTTCATACATTCATTTAAACCTCGACCAAGTTTCTATGATTCACGAACCATTATATGAACAAATATGATTATATATGTATATGTGTATATATTATAACTTGAAAACATTAACCAAGTATTAGACGTATAATACTTTACATAAACGTATTTGTTTCTTAATATATTCAAATAGTTATCGATGAAATTAGAAGATAAGATTTAATGATTGAATTATCATATACATTGAATTATGATTTATGAGTCTCTGTTGAGAGGTCCACATTGATTTGAGAAATCATTCATCTTAACAATATTCGGAAAATGATAAGTAATGTACGAGTAAGAACAAATGTGTCTGTTTTCATGAATAAGACAAAAGTTAGTGGAAGACTAAATTACACAGCAATCATTTGATTTAGTTTCAAATGTATGAAAACGCTTTACGATATAATAGAATTCGAATATTTAAGATGTCTTTGATTGTATAATATGAGGTGGAATATTGATTGTTAAAAATGTAGATAACCTACAACGTGTATTAAGAACGTATTTAAGAATATTGAAGATACATATATAGTTTCAAATTAAGTAACACTTGATTCAATTGATATTTAGATACGTCAACTAGGACGTTTAATAAATGTTAGCGCATAAATGGATTACGCCAAATTAAGTTTTAATGTATAAACGATACGTGTTATATTATTATCTAAACGAAATTTAAAACGAACTTTGAAATATAATTAAGTTTTGAAAAATTAAATATTATATCATTACATAAATATTTTTTTCATTACTTATGATATGTACGAGATTTTTTTTTAAAATAAATATATATATATATATATATATATATATATATATATATATATATATATATATATTTTAATTTAGTCATAAAACATCCCGATTTAAAATAATATATTTTGATAAACAACAAGTCACTGATTTATAGAAGCAAATGACCACAATGCTCAATTTTATAAAGTTACATTTTTATAAGGTAATTTATTGATGAATAAGTCAAATTATTATTAAGGGTACACGTCACGTAACGTAAAAGGCTAGTTTTCTAAACGTACGAAAGTGCACTTGAAAAACCGAAAGTGGTACATGAGTCGAGTGACAACGTCCGCGTCATTTGAGCAAAAATTACATTTTTACCATAAACGTAAATATAATATAATATATAATTAATTATATAGATTAAATAATTATTTATAATTAATATATATTAAAAGAAGTGTCGGCAAGGAAACAAACTGGATGCCAGCTGCTTTAAGCTATCATGCGACCGCATGAAGAAACCATACACATCCCATGCGATCGCATGGGATGGTTGGTTTGGTGAGATGTATAAAATGCACGAAATGATTAAGTCTATCTATCCCTCTCGACCTCATTACACACATACATATATTATATATAATTTTTATTATTATTAAGATGATTATTATTATTATTAATCTTAATAATATTATTAGTAATATTAGTGTTAGTATTAATATTATTCACACATAAAATACTACGAGGGAGTGCTGCTCGATTGATCTAAAATGAGTTCTCAAAAACTGGTTTTTGAGTAGGATAGGGTTAAGGAAATTATGGGCTATAGCTATGGAGGTGATGGGTATGGTTCATGGGTATGCTCGTGAGGTCAATTTAGTGTTTTTCATCTCTGCTGCATCTACGTACCTTTCCTGCAATATTGAATCTCAATATTGATACGTGAGCACTCATAACTTAACTTTTATATATTAATAGTGTATCCTTGACTAGTGCTCGAGTATTTAGGATTATGCATGCTTATACTTTTGAGATTGCCATGAGATAGGATATGTTAAATCTTGAATTAGTTACATATGCGGTTAAGATAAGGTATAAGATATGCATGTCGTTGGAAAACTAGCGAAAAACTAAGAACTTTTCATTTAGATATCGAATGGTTTCGATGAACGGATTAGAAGTTATAATCAATTGAATTTTTGTATTATTATTAAAAATGATTATTATTATCGTCGTTACTATCGTCGTCCTAATTTTTATTGAATTATTATTATTATTATTATTATTATTATTATTATTATTATTATTATTATTATTATTATTATTATTATTATTATTATTATTATTATTATTATTATTATTATTATTATTATTATTATTATTATTATCATTATCTATAAAAAGTATTATCATTAAAAATTGTTATTTTTATTATTATTACTATCGTTATTATCGTTAAAATTATAATTAGTATTATCATTAATATATTCATAATATTTATCATCATTAGTATTATTATGATTAAAACTTATATTAGTAACACTTAATTATTATGATTACTATTATTATCATTAACATGAAAACGATATAAAAGACGATTAAAAGTTATTAAACGAACCAATTAAGAAATAATAAGTATGAGTATCATGATGAAATTTAAATATTGTAAGAAAATGATTTAGATAAAATTATTGTTCTTATTATTTTTTATCATTACTATTATTATTAAAAGTATCGTTATATTAAAACTATCATTTTAACAAAAATTACCATTTTAATAGAAATGTCATTGTTACTATAAAATATCATTATTATTATCATTTTAAATAGAATTATTATTTTAAAAGATAATATTAAAAAGTATCATAAATGTTAATGTTATCATAATTAGAATTATCATTTTATTTTAGTAATTATAAATATTGATATTTTAATTAATAGAATAATAATAATTATAATTACAAAATAATGCAACTTTTACCTACTATTATTATAGATATTATTTTATCAAATACATATGAGATACAAACATATTTTTACTACGTGTACTAAAATTTCTTTAATAATACCTATCATATTATCTTTATGATATTAAATGAACTTTATAAATTTTATTACTTAAGATATATAAAAGTATATTTTTTTATAAAGTTTTATTTATTAATAAATGAATTATATTATTTACTCTAATAAATCTTTTAAAGATATTTAAAAATATAAAACGACGATATTTAAACTATATATTAATCATGTATAGATTTTGGAAATCATTTTGAGTCAAATTGACTTTTGTTGACTTTTGCATATTAGTCTCGAGCATTAGGAATGTGGTACACTATGACTTGACCTTAATTTTTAGACAAATATTAACCAACACATAAAAACATATAATTAATATAGGTTCGTGAATCTGAGGCCAATCTTGCACTTGTTCAATGATGTTATATGTATTTTTACTACGAAATACAGTATGGTGAGTTTCATTTGTCTTTTTACCCTATATATTTTTGGGCTGAGAATACATGCGCAGTTTTTATAAATGTTTTATGAGATAGACACAAGTAATCGAAACTACATTATATGATTGAATGATCGAAGCCGAATATGCCCCTTTTACTTGGTAACCTAAGAATTAGTAAACTAGTCTACTAATTGACGCGAATCCTAAAGATAGATCTATTGGGCCTAACGAACCTCATCCAAAGTACCAGATGCTTTAGTACTTCAATTTTGTTTTATCATGTCCGAAGAATTTCCCGGAATGATAGGGGATATTCTTATATGCATCTTGTTAATGTCGGTTACCAGGTGTTCAATCCATATGAATGATTATTTTTGTCTCTTTACATGGGACGTATATTTATGAGAACTGGAAATGAAATTCTTGTGGTCTATTAAAATGATGAAAATGAATGATTATGATAAACTAATGAACTCACCAACCTTTTGGTTGACACTTTAAAGCATGTTTATTCTCAGGTATTAAAGAAATCTTCCGCTGTGTATTTGCTCATTTTAAAGATATTACTTGGAGTCTTTCTTGGCATATTTCGAAGAACGTTGTATTAAAGTCATTGAGTTCATTAAAGATTATTATTATTAAGTCAATTTATAGTTGGATAGTGGATATTATGAAATAGTATGCATGCCTGTCAATTTTCGATGTAAAGAAAGTTTGTATTTTAAAAACGAATGCAATGTTTGTAAAATGTATCATATAGAGGTCAAATACCTCGCGATGTAATCAACTATTGTGAATCGTTTATAATGTATATGAACGGGTCCTTACACCGTTTACGATACTAGAGCGACTAGCCCAGTTGGGGTTGTCAAACCCGATAGATCTATCAATCGGATTCGCGCTTACATGTTCTTACAACATGTAAATATTAGTTACCAAGCTATTACGGAAGATATGCAATGTGGTACAACTCAACGTAGAATATATTTGAAGTACTTGTGTCCATGGTGTAAAACATAAAATGCATGTATTCTCATCCCAAAATATTTTTAGATTTTAAAAATGGGACTATATACTCACGGTAGTAAAAGTATATTAATAATAAGTTTTCAGCTTATTAAAAATATGGTCGTCGTCCTTGGATTCACGAACCTATAACAATAATAATGATTCAGATAATAATACGACATGTGAATAAAATAAAACAAGTTCATAGAATACTTATATATTAATTTTTAACATTTTTATGTTAGTAGTCCTTTGTTAGTAGTCCAAAATAGTCCGAAATGTCCAACAGTCCAATAATCGATATATATAATCTTAGAATTTCCCCACGACATATTGTATACGTATTGTCTTTGCATCAACCTAGAGATGTATTGTATACGTATTGTCTTAGAATTTATCAAAACGTATTGTATACTTATTGTCTTAGGATTTATCAAAATGTATTGTATACTTATTGTCATGGAATGTACCAAGATTATTATATATATATAATCTTGGAATTAACTAAGATTATAATATTTTGTTATACTAATGATAACATGTCTAAATATATATAGGATATAGGAAAACTTAGCAAGGATATGGTTAATATAGTTTTTACAATATAAATTTCGTCCATACAACTTTAATTTTAGCAGATTTTGTTTTGCTCGCCAAATATTCATTACAACTCCGTTTAAAGTGAATCAAATTGCTATGGATTCCTTAAGAAGTTAATTTTTCAAAAACAATTCAAAAAGTTCAGCCCATGTATTAATATTCAGAGTTTTACCCTCTTTTTGCGCCGGTGGACAGATTTAGAAGAATCCCGACACCCACCCAATATATGATTTTTGATAAAATATTTTCACTTTGTATAAAATCATGAAAAAAATACTGGAAGTCTTATTTACATATATTAACATATTTTCAAAGTCTTAGCCTCGAACTCAAAGTCTAAGATAGGTTTTTAATTCCCAACCCAAAACAGCCCGCTTTTTACCGAATGGAGATTAAACGATATATGTTAAGTTTCAAGGTGTTCTTCATATGTACAAGTTATAAGTTCTTATATTAACTTAATATAACATCATACTATATATAAATAAGTGTTATTAGAGTTAAGTTAGAAAGATTAGATTAGGTTTTCAAACAAGTTTAGAATCAACTAAACTAAGTTTTAGTTTATAAACTCTTATATAGATAGCTATAAACATATGAATTGAACAAGAGTTGAAGTAGAGTTTTTACCTCAAGTTTAGAATGTAAAGTTGCTGGACAGAAGTACTAGAACAAAACTTGAGAGAGTTCTTGCAAGTGTGTGTGAGAATTGAAAGTAAAATTTGGAAAATGAATGTGTAAAAATGAGTTAGAAATGGTGCTTATTTATAGGCTTGAAAATTTAGTTTTTAGTGAAAATATCTAAGATAAGTTAAAATGTAATATGTCATGGATGACATATTAAATTGATTAGTTCATGGATGACATATTACATAAATAATTGCAGATTTCTATTGGAATATACCAATAGTAAATACTTCTAGAAGCTGTGTATAATACGGGTAAAAATTCCGTATGAATGCGAGTAGAATTCTTGAGAAAATTGAACGAAAATACGAGTATAGCTATCCTTTATATGTATTGGTATATTATAAAGTGTATTTAATACTTATAAGGATGTATTTATACTCGTAATACATTATATGTCAATACATTTTAACATAAGTTAATTATGTCGTTTAAATAGTAACATATATATTGTTCAAAAACTCTTTAAATTAGTAGTATGAAAATATATATATATAATACTTTGTTAATATACTTAATGAGATATTTAATTATCATATTTTCAAGTTATATAAATATATATATATATATATATATATATATATATATATATATATATATATATATATATATATATATATATATATATATACACACACACACACACACATATATATATAATTAATACAAGTTATGACGTTCGTTAATCGTAAGAATAAAAGGGTGACTAAAAGCTTGTGTAAAACTCTTTCCGGAGGTTCAAGACTTATTAAAATTCATTTATTATCAAGTCAGAATTATTAAATCATGTAAATAGTATAATCAAGTAGTCGGAAAAATCTGTGTCATTACAGTACCTACCCGTTAAAGAAATTTCGTCCCGAAATTTGATCGAGATCGTCATGGCTGACAATAAGTATATTTTCATGACGAATACGAGTTGAAAATTTAGAGTTTTATCATCAGTGAGTAATATGGATAAAACAATTCGATTATGTGAAGTGTATGAGTGAAGCTATCGCAAAATAGTGAAATGAGAAAAGTAAAGATTCGTCTTAACTTTTGATGTCTTCACGGTTGATTTTCGGATTAAAGAAATCTTTGTAATCTTAATAAGATTTGATTCTTGGGTAATTAAGGAAATTAGAATTTTCTTCGAATAGGTGCGTAATCTGCCTCGATTGCTATGTCTGATATATCGCTATAAATTAACACCCCCTTCGTTTCCTTATTTCCACATCTCTCATCTTCTATACTTTCTTCCTTAATTCATATTTCCAAAACATTCATCAATATGCTCCATCCGGTTCAAATCCTTGATATACTCCTAACTTTTATATCCGTCAATCTTCTTTTTTATCTGCCGCAGGAAGAATCTATTCACTTCTACTATACTCTTGGTTTAACAGTGTTTTTAGCTATCCCGTGTCTTTTCGTTGCAATACATATTGATATACACGGTTTGTAATTTATGTATTGTCATCGGGCCTTATATCTTTCCTTATTTTTCGGAGTCCCTGCTCCTGTTTTTCCATAATCATTGACATCTACGGTTAATGGTCTTTTCTGTTTTCTGCGATTTATGAAATGTCCCGTTCTTATTGATTAAAAACGTTCCATATTAATTGATTTCGTTGCGAGGTTTTGACCTCTATATGAGACGTTTTTCAAAGACTGCATTCATTTTTAAAACAAACCATAACCTTTATTTCATAGATAAAGGTTTTAAAAAGCTTTACGTAGATTATCAAACAATGATAATCTAAAATATCCTGTTTACACACGACCATTACATAATGGTTTACAATACAAATATGTTACAACAAAATAAGTTTGTTGAATGCAGTTTTTACACAATACCATACAAGCATGGACTCCAAATCTCGTTCTTATTCAAGTATGCGACAACGGAAGCTCTTAATAATCACCTGAGAATAAACATGCTTTAAAACGTCAACAAAAATGTTGGTGAGTTATAGGTTTAACCTATATATATCAAATCATAATAATAGACCACAAGATTTCATATTTCAATACACATCCTATACATAGAGATAAAAATCATTCATATGGTGAACACCTGGTAACCGACATTAACAAGATGCATATATAAGAATAGCCCCATCATTCCGGGACTCCCTTCGGATATGATATAAATTTCGAAGTACTAAAGCATCCGGAACTTTGGATGGGGTTTGTTAGGCCCAATAGATCTATCTTTAGGATTCGCGTCAATTAGGGTATCTGTTCCCTAATTCTTAGATTACCAGACTTAATAAAAAGGGGCATATTCGATTTCGATAATTCAACCATAGAATGTAGTTTCATGTACTTGTGTCTATTTTGTAAATCATTTATAAAACCTGCATGTATTCTCATCCCAAAAATATTAGATTTTAAAAGTGGGACTATAATTCACTTTCACAGATTTTTACTTCGTCGAGAAGTAAGACTTGGCCACTGGTTGATTCACGAACCTATAACAATATATACATATATATCAAAGTATGTTCAAAATATATTTACAACACTTTTAATATATTTTGATGTTTTAAGTTTATTAAGTCAGCTGTCCTCGTTAGTAACCTACAACTAGTTGTCCACAGTTAGATGTACAGAAATAAATCAATAAATATTATCTTGAATCAATCCATGACACAGTGTATACGTATCTCAGTATTGATCACAACTCAAACTATATATATTTTGGAATCAACCTCAACCCTGTATAGCTAACTCCAACATTCACATATAGAGTGTCTATGGTTGTTCCGAAATATATATAGATGTGTCGACATGATAGGTCGAAACATTGTATACGTGTCTATGGTATCTCAAGATTACATAATATACAATACAAGTTGATTAAGTTATGGTTGGAATAGATTTGTTACCAATTTTCACGTAGCTAAAATGGGAAAAATTATCCAATCTTGTTTTACCCATAACTTCTTCATTTTAAATCCGTTTTGAGTGAATCAAATTGCTATGGTTTCATATTGAACTCTATTTTATGAATCTAAACAGAAAAAGTATAGGTTTAGAGTCGGAAAAATAAGTTACAAGTCGTTTTTGTAAAGGTAGTCATTTCAGTTGAAAGAACGACGTCTAGATGACCATTTTAGAAAACATACTTCCACTTTGAGTTTAACCATAATTTTTGGATATAGTTTCATGTTCATAATAAAAATCATTTTCTCAGAATAACAACTTTTAAATCAAAGTTTATCATAGTTTTTAATTAACTAACCCAAAACAGCCCGCGATGTTACTACGACGGCGTAAATCCGGTTTTACGGTGTTTTTCGTGTTTCCAGGTTTTAAATCATTAAGTTAGCATATCATATAGATATAGAACATGTGTTTAGTTGATTTTAAAAGTCTAGTTAGAAGGATTAACTTTTGTTTGCGAACAAGTTTAGAATTAACTAAACTATGTTTTAGTGATTACAAGTTTAAACCTTCGAATAAGATAGCTTTATATGTATGAATCGAATGATGTTCTGAACATCATTACTACCTTAAGTTCCTTGGATAAACCTACTGGAAAATAGAAAAATGGATCTAGCTTCAACGGATCCTTGGATGGCTCGAAGTTTTTGAAGCAGAATCATGACACGAAAACAAGTTCAAGTAAGATCATCACTTGAAATAAGATTGTTATAGTTATAGAAATTGAACCAAAGTTTGAATATGATTATTAACTTGTATTAGAATGATAACCTACTGTAAGAAACAAAGATTTATTGAGGTTGGATGATCACCTTACAAGATTGGAAGTGAGCTAGCAAACTTGAAAGTATTCTTGATTTTATGTAACTAGAACTTGTAGAATATATGAAGAACACTTAGAACTTGAAGATAGAACTTGAGAGAGATCAATTAGATGAAGAAAATTGAAGAATGAAAGTGTTTGTAGGTGTTTTTGGTTGTTGGTGTATGGATTAGATATAAAGGATATGTAATTTTGTTTTCATGTAAATAAGTCATGAATGATTACTCATATTTTTGTAATTTTATGAGATATTTCATGCTAGTTGCCAAATGATGGTTCCTACATGTGTTAGGTGACTCACATGGGCTGCTAAGAGCTGATCATTGGAGTGTATATACCAATAGTACATACATCTAAAAGCTGTGTATTGTACGAGTACGAATACAGGTGCATACGAGTAGAATTGTTGATGAAACTGAACGAGGATGTAATTGTAAGTATTTTTGTTAAGTAGAAGTATTTTGATAAGTGTATTGAAGTCTTTCAAAAGTGTATAAATATATATTAAAACACTACATGTATATACATTTTAACTGAGTCGTTAAGTCATCGTTAGTCGTTACATGTAAGTGTTGTTTTGAAACCTTTAGGTTAACGATCTTGTTAAATGTTGTTAACCTAATGTTTATAATATCAAATGAGATTTTAAATTATTATATTATCATGATATTATCATGTATGAATATCTCTTAATATGAAATATATACATTAAATGTCTTTACAACGATAATCGTTACATATATGTCTCGTTTAAAAATCATTAAGTTAGTAGTCTTGTTTTTACATATGTAGTTCATTGTTAATATAATTAATGATATGTTTACTTATCATAGTATCATGTTAACTATATATATATATATATATATCCATATATATGTCATCATATAGTTTTTACAAGTTTTAACGTTCGTGAATCACCGGTCAACTTGGGTGGTCAATTGTCTATATGAAACATAATTCAATTAATCAAGTCTTAACAAGTTTGATTGCTTAACATGTTGGAAACATTTAATCATGTAAATATCAATCTCAATTAATATATATAAACATGGAAAAGTTCGGGTCACTACAGTACCTACCCGTTAAATAAATTTCGTCCCGAAATTTTAAGCTGTTGAAGGTGTTGACGAATCTTCTGGAAATAGATGCGGGTATTTCTTCTTCATCTGATCTTCACGCTCCCAGGTGAACTCGGGTCCTCTATGAGCATTCCATCGAACCTTAACAATTGGTATCTTGTTTTGCTTAAGTCTTTTAACCCCACGATCCATTATTTCGACAGGTTTTTCGATGAATTGAAGTTTTTCGTTGATTTGGATTTCATCTAATGGAATAGTGAGATCTTCTTTAGCAAAACACTTCTTCAAATTCGAGACGTGGAAAGTGTTATGTACAGCCGCGAGTTGTTGAGGTAACTCAAGTCGGTAAGCTACTGGTTCAACACGATCAATAATCTTGAATGGTCCAATATACCTTGGATTTAATTTCCCTCGTTTACCAAATCGAACAACGCCTTTCCAAGGTGCAACTTTAAGCATGACCATCTCTCCAATTTCAAATTCTATATCTTTTCTTTTAATGTCAGCGTAGCTCTTTTGTCGACTTTGGGCGGTTTTCAACCGTTGTTGAATTTGGATGATCTTCTCGGTAGTTTCTTGTATAATCTCCGGACCCGTAATCTGTCTATCCCCCACTTCACTCCAACAAATCGGAGACCTGCACTTTCTACCATAAAGTACTTCAAACGGCGCCATCTCAATGCTTGAATGGTAGCTGTTGTTGTAGGAAAATTCTGCTAACGGTAGATGTCGATCCCAACTGTTTCCTAAATCAATAACACATGCTCGTAGCATGTCTTCAAGCGTTTGTATCGTCCTTTCGCTCTGCCCATCAGTTTGTGGATGATAGGCAGTACTCATGTCTAGACGAGTTCCTAATGCTTGCTGTAATGTCTGCCAGAATCTTGAAATAAATCTGCCATCCCTATCAGAGATAATAGAGATTGGTATTCCATGTCTGGAGACGACTTCCTTCAAATACAGTCGTGCTAACTTCTCCATCTTGTCATCTTCTCTTATTGGCAGGAAGTGTGCTGATTTGGTGAGACGATCAACTATTACCCAAATAGTATCAAAACCACTTGCAGTCCTTGGCAATTTAGTGATGAAATCCATGGTAATGTTTTTCCATTTCCATTCCGGGATTTCGGGTTGTTAAAGTAGACCTGATAGTTTCTGATGCTCAGCTTTGACCTTAGAACACGTCAAACATTCTCCTACGTATTTAGCAACATCGGCTTTCATACCCGGCCACCAAAAATGTTTCTTGAGATCCTTGTACATCTTCCCTGTTCCAGGATGTATTGAGTATCTGGTTTTATGAGCTTCTCTAAGTACCATTTCTCTCATATCTCCAAATTTTGGTACCCCAATCCTTTCAGCCCTATACCGGGTTCCGTCTTCCCGAATATTAAGATGCTTCTCCGATCCTTTGGGTATTTCATCCTTTAAATTTCCCTTTTTTAAAACTCCTTGTTGCGCCTCCTTTATTTGAGTAGTAAGGTTATTATGAATCATTATATTCATAGATTTTACTCGAATGGGTTCTCTGTCCTTCCTGCTCAAGGCATCGGCTACCACATTTGCCTTCCCCGGGTGGTAACGAATATCAAAGTCGTAATCATTCAATAATTCAATCCACCTACGCTGCCTCATATTCAGTTGTTTCTGATTAAATATGTGTTGAAGACTTTTGTGGTCGGTATATATAATACTTTTGACCCCATATAAGTAGTGCCTCCAAGTCTTTAATGCAAAAACAACCGCGCCTAATTCCAAATCATGCGTCGTATAATTTTGTTCGTGAATCTTCAATTGTCTAGATGCATAAGCAATCACCTTCGTTCGTTGAATTAATACACAACCGAGACCTTGCTTTGATGCGTCACAATAAATCACAAAATCATCATTCCCTTCAGGCAATGACAATATAGGTGCCGTAGTTAGCCTTTTCTTCAATAACTGAAACGCTTTCTCTTGTTCATCATTCCATTCAAATTTCTTCCCTTTATGCGTTAATGCAGTCAAGGGTTTTGCTATTCTGGAAAAGTCTTGGATGAACCTTCTGTAGTAACCAGCTAGTCCTAAAAACTGGCGTATGTGTTTCGGAGTTTTCGGGGTTTCCACTTTTCAACAGTTTCTATCTTTGCCGGATCCACCTTAATACCTTCTTTGTTCACTATGTGACCGAGGAATTGAACTTTTTCCAACCAAAATGCACACTTTGAAAACTTAGCGTACAATTCTTCCTTCCTCAATACTTCTAACACCTTTCTCAAATGTTCACCGTGTTCTTGGTCATTCTTTGAGTAAATAATTATGTCATCAATGAAAACAATGACAAACTTGTCAAGGTATGGTCCACACACTCGGTTCATAAGGTCCATGAACACAGCTGGTGCATTAGTTAAACCAAACGGCATGACCATAAACTCGTAATGACCATAACGTGTTCTGAAAGCAGTCTTTGGAATATCATCTTCTTTCACCCGCATTTGATGATACCCGGAACGTAAGTCAATCTTTGAATAAACAGACGAGCCTTGTAGTTGATCAAATAAGTCGTCAATTCTCGGTAGTGGGTAGCGGTTATTGATGGTAAGTTTGTTCAACTCTCGGTAGTCGATAAACAACCTGAATGTACCATCTTTCTTCTTGACAAACAAAACAGGAGCTCCCCACGGTGATGTGCTTGGTCGAATGAAACCACGCTCTAAAAGTTCTTGTAATTGGCTTTGCAGTTCTTTAATCTCGCTGGGTGTGAGTCTGTAAGGAGCACGAGCTATTGGTGCAGCTCCTGGTACAAGATCTATTTGAAATTCAACGGATCGATGTGGGGGTAATCCCGGTAATTCTTTCGGAAATACATCGGGAAATTCTTTTGCAATGGGAACATCATTGATGCTCTTTTCTTCAGTTTGTACTTTCTGGACGTGTGCTAGAACAGCATAGCAACCTTTTCTTATTAGTTTTTGTGCCTTCAAATTACTAATAAGATGTAGCTTCGTGTTACCCTTTTCTCCGTACACCATTAAGGGTTTTCCTTTTTCTCGTATAATGCGAATTTTATTTTTGTAACAAACGATCTCTGCTTTCACTTCTTTCAACCAGTCCATACCGATTATCACATCAAAACTCCCTAACTCTACTGGTATCAAATCAATCTTAAATGTTTCGCTAACCAGTTTAATTTCTCGATTCCGACATATATTATCTGCTAAAATTAATTTACCATTTGCTAATTCGAGTAAAAATTTACTATCCAAAGGCGTCAATGGACAACTTAATTTAGCACAAAAATCTCTACTCATATAGCTTCTATCCACACCCGAATCAAATAAAACGTAAGCAGATTTATTGTCAATAAGAAACGTACCCGTAACAAGCTCCGGGTCTTCCTGTGCCTCTGCCGCATTAATATTGAAAACTCTTCCGCGGCCTTGTCCATTCGTGTTCTCCTGGTTCGGGCAATTTCTAATAATGTGGCCCGGTTTTCCACATTTATAACAAACTACATTGGCATAACTTGCTCCGGCACTACTTGCTCCGCCATTACTCGTTCTGACACCATTTGTTCCTTTCGTTCTATTAACCCCTCTTCCGTAGACCTCACACTTCGCCGCGCTATGACCATTTCTTTTACACTTGTTGCAAAATTTGGTGCAGAACCCCGAGTGATACTTTTCACACCTTTGGCATAGCTGCTTCTGATTGTTGTTGTTGTTGCGGTTATTATTGTTGTTTGGATGATTGTTGTAGTTGCTGTTGTTGTTGTTGTTGTTAGGCCGTTTGTTGTAGTTGCGATTGATGTTGTGATTGTTGGGATAATTGTTGCGATTATTGTTGTAATTGCTGTTGTTGTTGTATTGGTGATTCTTATCACCGTTTTCCTCCCACTTTCTTTTGACTTGCTTCACATTGGCCTCTTCAGCAGTCTGTTCTTTAATTCTTTCTTCAATCTGGTTCACTAGTTTGTGAGCCATTCTACATGCCTGTTGTATGGAGGCGGGCTCGTGTGAACTTATATCTTCTTGGATTCTTTTCGGTAATCCTTTCACAAACACGTCGATCTTCTCTTCCTCATCTTCGAATGCTCCCGGACACAATAGGCACAATTCTGTAAATCGTCTTTCGTACGTGGTAATATCAAATCCTTGTGTTCGTAACCCTCTAACTTCTGTCTTGAGCTTATTGACCTCGGTTCTGGGACGGTACTTCTCGTTCATCAAGTGCTTGAATGCTGACCACGGTAGTGCGTACGCATCGTCTTGTCCCACTTGCTCTAGATAGGTATTCCACCATGTTAACGCAGAACCTATGAAGGTATGCGTAGCGTACTTCACTTTGTCCTCTTCAGTACACTTACTTATGGCAAACACCAATTCGACCTTCTCGGTCCACCGTTTCAATCCGATCGGTCCTTCGGTTCCATCAAATTCCAAAGGTTTGCAGGCAGTGAATTCTTTGTAGGTGCATCCTACACGATTTCCTGTACTGCTAGATCCAAGGTTATTGTTGGTATGTAGCGCAGCCTGTACTGCGGCTATGTTTGAAGCTAGAAAAGTATGGAATTCCTCTTCATTCATATTCACGGTGTGTCGAGTAGTCGGTGCCATTTCCTTCAAAATAGTCAAATGGAACAAGTTAATCATACAGAATATTAAGAGTAGTTAATAGTATTTCGTAGCATAATATGAACTCATTTATTAAAGCTTTTTCTTCATATTAGCGTTTTATAAGTTTAAATTCGGGTAGTACCTACCCGTTAAGTTCATACTTAGTAGCTAATATACAATTCAACTACTACAATTCTATATGAAAAACTGATTATAATAATATTTCGCGTTCAAACTTTTACACAATATTTTACAAACTCACAATACCGCTTATTTTACATATAGCATGAAATATAGCACACAATAAATTTGATACAAGATGGTTGTGAAGATAATTCTAGCTAGTACACAAGTCGTTCAGCAAAGGCAATAAAGACACGTAATTCATACGTCCAGAAACAAGTCATGCATTCTGGTTTTACTAGGATTACTTCCCATCCTTGGTCTTGTGGAACATAACCGTTATGGTCGTTGATAAGACAGCGTGTTGTAACGTCGTCAAAGGGACGAGGGTTACGTAATGTCCAACAGTCCCGTAACAATCTAAAAACCTCATTTCTTACCCCAATTACCGACTCCGTCACTTGTGGAAACGTTTTGTTTAATAGTTGTAGCCCGATGTTCTTGTTCTCACTTTGGTGAGAAGCGAACATTACTAATCCGTAAGCATAACATGCTTCTTTATGTTGCATGTTAGCCGCTTTTTCTAAATCACGAAGTCCAATATTCGGATATATTGAGTCAAAATAATTTCTTAACCCATTGCGTAAAATAGCATTTGGGTTCCCCGCAATATATGCGTCAAAGTAAACACATCGTAACTTATGGATTTCCCAATGTGATATCCCCCATCTTTCGAACGAAAGCCTTTTATAAACCAAGGCATTCTTGGAATGTTCTTCGAATGTCTTACAAACTGATCTCGCCTTAAATAGTTGTGCCGAAGAACTCTGACCGACTCTAGACAAGATTTCATCAATCATGTCTCCGGGTAGGTCTCTTAAAATATTGGGTTATCTATCCATTTTGTGTTTTTATACTGTAAAATAGACAAGAGTTAGATTCATAAAAAAAATACTTATTAATACAAGCAATTTTTACATATATCATAAAGCATAAGCACACTATATTACATATATTACACCACACGAATACAACTATCTTATTCCGACTTGCTTGTTTCTTCTTCTTCGGTTTTGGTTCGTTTTGCCAAGTTTCTAGGGATATATGATGTTCCCCTAATACGAGCCGTCGTTTTCCACATTGGTTTAGAAAAACCTGGTGGTTTAGAGGTTCCCGGGTCATTGTTACAACTTAAGGACTTCGGGGGTTGACGATACATATAAAGTTCATCGGGGTTGGAATTAGATTTCTCTATTTTTATGCCCTTTCCCTTATTATTTTCTTTTGCCTTTTTAAATTCAGTTGGGGTAATTTCTATAACATCATCGGAATTCTCGTCGGAATCCGATTCATCGGAGAATTGGTAATCCTCCCAATATTTTGCTTCCTTGGCGGAAACACCATTGACCATAATTAACCTTGGTCGGTTGGTTGAGGATTTTCTTTTACTTAACCGTTTTATTATTTCCCCCACCGGTTCTATTTCTTCATCCGGTTCCGATTCTTCTTCCGGTTCCGACTCTTCTTCCGGTTCCTCTTCGGGAACTTGTGAATCAGTCCACGAATCATTCCAATTTACATTTGACTCTTCATTATTATTAGGTGAGTCAATGGGACTTGTTCTAGAGGTAGACATCTATCACATAATATCAAACGCGTTAAGAGATTAATATATCACATAATATTCACATGTTAAAAATATATAGTTTCCAACAAAATTTGTTAAGCAATCATTTTTCAAGTAAACACGGTCGAAGTCCAGACTCACTAATGCATCCTAATAAACTCGATAAGACACACTAATGCAAAATTCTGGTTCTCTAAGACCAACGCTCGGATACCAACTGAAATGTCCCGTTCTTATTGATTAAAAAACGTTCCATATTAATTGATTTCGTTGCGAGGTTTTGACCTCTATATGAGACGTTTTTCAAAGACTGCATTCATTTTTAAAACAAACCATAACCTTTATTTCATAGATAAAGGTTTTAAAAAGCTTTACGTAGATTATCAAATAATGATAATCTAAAATATCCTGTTTACACACGACCATTATATAATGGTTTACAATACAAATATGTTACAACAAAATAAGTTTCTTGAATGCAGTTTTTACACAATACCATACAAGCATGGACTCCAAATCTCCTCCTTATTTAAGTATGCGACAACGGAAGCTCTTAATAATCACCTGAGAATAAACATGCTTTAAAACGTCAACAAAAATGTTGGTGAGTTATAGGTTTAACCTATATATATCAAATCATAATAATAGACCACAAGATTTCATATTTCAATACACATCCCATACATAGAGATAAAAATCATTCATATGGTGAACACCTGGTAACCGGTATTAACAAGATGCATATATAAGAATATCCCCATCATTCCGGGACACCCTTCGGATATGATATAAATTTCAAAGTACTAAAGCATCTGGTACTTTGGATGGGGTTTGTTAGGCCCAATAGATCTATCTTTAGGATTCGCGTCAATTAGGGTGTCTGTTCCCTAATTCTTAGATTACCAGACTTAATAAAAAGGGGCATATTCGATTTCGATAATTCAACCATAGAATGTAGCTTCACATACTTGTGTCTATTTTGTAAATCATTTATAAAACCTGCATGTATTCTCATCCCAAAAATATTAGATTTTAAAAGTGGGACTATAACTCACTTTCACAGATTTTTACTTCTTTCGGGAAGTAAGACTTGGCCACTGGTTGTTTCACGAACCTATAACAATATATACATATATATCAAAGTATGTTCAAAATATATTTACAACACTTTTAATATATTTTGATGTTTTAAGTTTATTAAGTCAGCTGTCCTCGTTAATAACCTACAACTAGTTGTCCACAGTTAGATGTACAGAAATAAATCGATAAATATTATATTGAATCAATCCACGACCCAGTGTATACGTATCTCAGTATTGATCACAACTCAAACTATATATATTTTGGAATCAACCTCAACCCTGTATAGCTAACTCCAACATTCACATATAGAGTGTCTATGGTTGTTCCGAAATATATATAGATGTGTCGACATGATAGGTCGAAACATTGTATACGTGTCTATGGTATCTCAAGATTACATAATATACAATACAAGTTGATTAAGTTATGGTTGGAATAGATTTGTTACCAATTTTCACGTAGCTAAAATGAGAAAAATTATCCAATCTTGTTTTACCCATAACTTCTTCATTTTAAATCCGTTTTGAGTGAATCAAATTGATATGGTTAAGTTTTCAATATTAATGCGGCAGAGGCACAGGAAGACCCGGAGCTTGTTACGGGTTCGTTTCTTATTGACAATAAATCTGCTTACGTTTTATTTGATTCGGGTGCGGATAGAAGCTATATGAGTAGAGATTTTTGTGCTAAATTAAGTTGTCCATTGACGCCTTTGGATAGTAAATTTTTAATAATGTGGAGATTTTTGTGCTAAATTATGTATAATAATTTTTGTGCTAAATTTTTAGCTATATGAGTAGATATTGAAAACTCTTCCACGGCCTTGTCCATTCGTGTTCTCCTGGTTCGGGAAATTTCTAATAATGTGGCCCGGTTTTCCACATTTATAAAGCTATCTTATTCGAAGGTTTAAACTTGTAATCACTAGAACATAGTTTAGTTAATTCTAAACTTGTTCGCAAACAAAAGTTAATCCTTCTAACTTGACTTTTAAAATCAACTAAACACATGTTCTATATCTATATGATATGCTAACTTAATGATTTAAAACCTGGAAACACGAAAAACACCGTAAAACCAGATTTACGCCGTCGTAGTAACACCGCGGGCTGTTTTAGGTTAGTTAATTAAAAACTATGATAAACTTTGATTTAAAAGTTGTTATTCTGAGAAAATGATTTTTATTATGAACATGAAACTATATCCAAAAATTATGGTTAAACTCAAAGTGGAAGTATGTTTTCTAAAATGGTCATCTAGACGTCGTTCTTTCAACTGAAATGACTACCTTTACAAAAATAACTTGTAACTTATTTTTCTGACTATAAACCTATACTTTTTCTGTTTATATTCATAAAATAGAGTTCAATATGAAACTCCATATCGGAATCCGAGGGACTTGAACTAGTGGTGAGTTCCATTTCGTACGATTGAATAAAGGATTTTTCGATATGAAATGATTTCCGGCTATCGGATGATATTCTAATTATATAGAATATCTATATATATAGAACAAAAGATTATGTAGATTACGGAGGAATTTACGGAATATGTTAGGCAAAGTTTACAGTAACAGATACGCTAAGATATGATTTAGCAGATATACTAAGATATGAATTTTATCTATACACTATCTATGTAATAATTGCAGTAAGACACGTCAAGACTTAAGATGATAAACATGTAATTTCCGACAAAAAATGATAAGCAAAACTTTTGAAATGTAGACATGGCCGAAGTCCAGACTCACTAATGCATCCTAACAACTATGAGTTAGACACTTAATGCAAGACCTGGTTCGCTAAGACCACCGCTCTGATACCAACTGAAATGACCCGTTCATATTACTATAAATGCAGTACGTTATTCATTGGTCCCATAGTGAGGTATTTGACCTCTATATGATACGTTTTAGAAAAATATTGCATTCGTTTCATAAAAAGCACACCATTATTATACATAATGCATGTTTTAAACAAGTGGGCGATTATTTAAAAAATAATCCCCATGATACATCGATTACCAAATACTACACACATGACATAACAGTCGAATATAATACATGACAAAGATTTTATTGAATGCAACACTTCATTTAAACAAAAGCATGAGACCCCATGCACAGCTTGCTCAGATAATGCAACAGCGGAAGACTTTCTTAAGGACCTGAGAATAAACATGCTTAATTTAGCACATTATTAGAAATTGCCCGAACCAGGAGAACACGAATGGACAAGGTCGTGGAAGAGTTTTCAATATCTACTCATATAGCTAAAAATTTAGCACAAAAATTATTATACATAATTTAGCACAAAAATCTCCACATTATTAAAAATTTACTATCCAAAGGCGTCAATGGACAACTTAATTTAGCACAAAAATCTCTACTCATATAGCTTCTATCCGCACCCGAATCAAATAAAACGTAAGCAGATTTATTGTCAATAAGAAACGAACCCGTAACAAGCTCCGGGTCTTCCTGTGCCTCTGCCGCATTAATATTGAAAACTCTTCCACGGCCTTGTCCATTCGTGTTCTCCTGGTTCGGGCAATTTCTAATAATGTGGCCCGGTTTTCCACATTTATAAAGCTATCTTATTCGAAGGTTTAAACTTGTAATCACTAGAATATAGTTTAGTTAATTTTAAACTTGTTCGCAAACAAAATTTAATCCTTCTAACTTGACTTTTAAAATCAACTAAACACATGTTCTATATCTATATGATATGCTAACTTAATAATTTAAAACCTGGAAACACGAAAAACACCGTAAAACCGGATTTACGCCGTCGTAGTAACACCGCGGGCTGTTTTGGGTTAGTTAATTAAAAACTATGATAAACTTTGATTTAAAAGTTGTTATTCTGAGAAAATGATTTTTATTATGAACATGAAACTATATCCAAAAATTATGGTTAAACTCAAAGTGGAAGTATGTTTTCTAAAATGGTCATCTAGACGTCGTTCTTTCGACTGAAATGACTACCTTTACAAAAACGACTTGTAACTTATTTTTCCGACTATAAACCTATACTTTTCTGTTTAGATTCATAAAATAGAGTTCAATATGAAACCATAGCAATTTGATTCACTCAAAACGGATTTAAAATGAAGAAGTTATGGGTAAAACAAGATTGGATAATTTTTCTCATTTTAGCTACGTGAAAATTGGTAACAAATCTATTCCAACCATAACTTAATCAACTTGTATTGTATATTATGTAATCTTGAGATACCATAGACACGTATACAATGTTTCGATCTATCATGTCGACACATCTATATATATTTCGGAACAACCATAGACACTCTATATGTGAATGTTGGAGTTAGCTATACAGGGTTGAGGTTGATTCCAAAATATATATAGTTTGAGTTGTGATCAATACTGAGATACGTATACACTGGGTCGTGGATTGATTCAAGATAATATTTATCATTTTATTTCTGTACATCTAACTGTGGACAACTAGTTGTAGGTTACTAACGAGGACAGCTGACTTAATAAACTTAAAACATCAAAATATATTAAAAGTGTTGTAAATATATTTTGAACATACTTTGATATATATGTATATATTGTTATAGGTTCGTGAATCAACCAGTGGCCAAGTCTTACTTCCCGACGAAGTAAAAATCTGTGAAAGTGAGTTATAGTCCCACTTTTAAAATCTAATATTTTTGGGATGAGAATACATGCAGGTTTTATAAATGATTTATAAAATAGACACAAGTACGTGAAACTACATTCTATGGTTGAATTATCGAAATCGAATAAGCCCCTTTTTATTAAGTCTGGTAATCTAAGAATTAGGGAACAGACACCCTAATTGACGCGAATCCTAAAGATAGATCTATTGGGCTTAACAAACCCCATCCAAAGTACCGGATGCTTTAGTACTTCGAAATTTATATCATATCCGAAGGGTGTCCCGGAATGATGGGGATATTCTTATATATGCATCTTGTTAATGTCGGTTACCAGGTGTTCACCATATGAATGATTTTTATCTCTATGTATGGGATGTGTATTGAAATATGAAATCTTGTGTTCTATTGTTACGATTTGATATATATAGGTTAAACCTATAACTCACCAACATTTTTGTTGACGTTTAAAGCATGTTTATTCTCAGGTGAATATTAAGAGCTTCCGCTGTTGCATACTAAAATAAGGACAAGATTTGGAGTCCATGTTTGTATGATATTGTGTAAAAACTGCATTCAAGAAACTGATTTCGATGTAACATATTTGTATTGTAAACCATTATGTAATGGTCGTGTGTAAACAGGATATTTTAGATTATCATTATTTGATAATCTACGTAAAGCTTTTTAAACCTTTATTTATAAAATAAAGGTTATGGTTTGTTTTAAAAATGAATGCAGTCTTTGAAAAACGTCTCATATAGAGGTCAAAACCTCGCAACGAAATCAATTAATATGGAACGTTTTTAATCAATAAGAACGGGACATTTCATAAGTAGACTGCGAACCCATCCCCAATTTATCCAGAATAGATGATGGCTAATTGGTTGATCCATTCCAGTCACACTGGTTTCGGAGCTCGAGTGAAACTCCATATCGGAATCCGAGGGACTTGAACTAGTGGTGAGTTCCATTTCGTACGATTGAATAAAGGATTTTTCGATATGAAATGATTTCCGGCTATCGGATGATATTCTAATTATATAGAATATCTATATATATAGAACAAAAGATTATGTAGATTACGGAGGAATTTACGGAATATGTTAGGCAAAGTTTACAGTAACAGATACGCTAAGATATGATTTAGCAGATATACTAAGATATGAATTTTATCTATACACTATCTATGTAATAATTGCAGTAAGACACGTCAAGACTTAAGATGATAAACATGTAATTTCCGACAAAAAATGATAAGCAAAACTTTTGAAATGTAGACATGGCCGAAGTCCAGACTCACTAATGCATCCTAACAACTATGAGTTAGACACTTAATGCAAGACCTGGTTCGCTAAGACCACCGCTCTGATACCAACTGAAATGACCCGTTCATATTACTATAAATGCAGTACGTTATTCATTGGTCCCATAGTGAGGTATTTGACCTCTATATGATACGTTTTAGAAAAATATTGCATTCGTTTCATAAAAAGCACACCATTATTATACATAATGCATGTTTTAAACAAGTGGGCGATTATTTAAAAAATAATCCCCATGATACATCGATTACCAAATACTACACACATGACATAACAGTCGAATATAATACATGACAAAGATTTTATTGAATGCAACACTTCATTTAAACAAAAGCATGAGACCCCATGCACAGCTTGCTCAGATAATGCAACAGCGGAAGACTTTCTTAAGGACCTGAGAATAAACATGCTTAAACATTCAACACAAAGGTTGGTGAGATATATAGTTTTAGCATCGATATAAATATAGACCACAAGATTTCATAGTTATAAATATATGTACACTCGCAAGTGTATAAAAGTATTCTATAAGTTGTTGAGCGATTCGGTAACCATACTTAACAATTAATGTAGCATATTCCGTTTATTATGAAATCTCCCTACACTGTACCAAGTGTAGTAAAAATGAAGTACTATGCAACCATTTACGATACTAGAGCGACTAGCCCGGTTGGGGTTGTCAAACCCGATAGATCTATCAATAGAATTCGCGCTTACATGTTCTTACAACATGTAAATATTAGTTACCAAGCTATTATGGAAGATATGCAATGTGGTACAACTCAACGTAGAATATATTTTAAGTACTTGTGTCCATGGTGTAAAACATAAAATGCATGTATTCTCATCCCAAAATATTTTTAGAGTTTAAAAATGGGACTATATACTCACGGTAGTAAAAGTATATTAATAATAAGTTTTCAGCTTAATAAAAATATGGTCGTCGTCCTTGGATTCACGAACCTATAACAATAATAATGATTCAGATAATAATACGACATGTGAATAAAATAAAACAAGTTCATAGAATACTTATATATTAATTTTTAACATTTTTATGTTAGTAGTCCTTTGTTAGTAGTCCAAAATAGTCCGAAATGTCCAACAGTCCAATAATCGGTATATATATAATCTTAGAATTATCCCACGATGTATTGTATACGTATTGTCTTTGCATCAATCCAGAGACGTATTGTATACGTATTGTCTTAGAATTTATCAAAACGTATTGTATACTTATTGTCTTAGGATTTATCAAAACGTATTGTATACTTATTATCATGGAATGTACCAAGATTATTATATATATACAATCTCGGAATTAACTAAGATTATAATATTTTGTTATACTAATGATAACATGTCCAAATATATATAGGATATAGGAAAAGTTAGCAAGGATATGGTTAATATAGTTTTTACAATATAAATTTCGTCCATACAATGTTAATTTTAGCAGATTTTGTTTTGCTCGCCAAATATTCATTACAACTGCGTTTAAAGTGAATCAAATTGCTATGGATTCCTTAAGAAGTTAGTTTTTCAAAAATAATTCTAAAATTTCAGCCCATATATTAATATTTAGAGTTTTACCCACTTTTTGTGCCGGTGGACAGATTTGGAAGAATCCCGGCACCCACCCAATATATGATTTTTGATAAAATACTTCCACTTTGTCTAAAATCATGAAAAAAATACTAGAAGTCTTATTCACATATATTAACATATTTCCAAAGTCTTAGCCTCGAACTCAAAGTGTAAAATAGGTTTTTAATTCCTAACTCAAAACAGCCCACTTTTTACTGAATGGAGATTAAACGATATATGTTAAGTTTCAAGGTGTTCTTCATCTGTACAAGTTATAAGTTCTTATATTAACTTAATATAACATCATAATACATATAAATAAGTGTTATTAGAGTTAAGTTAGAAATATTAGATTAGTTTTTCAAACAAGTTTAGAATCAACTAAACTATGTTCTAGTTTATAAACTCTTATATAGATAGCTATAAACATATGAATTAAACAAGAGTTGAAGTAGAGTTTTTACCTCAAGTTTAGAATGTAAAGTTGCTGGAGAGAAGTAGTAGAATAAAATTTGAGAGAGTTCTTGCAAGTGTGTGTGCGAATTTGAAGTAAAATTTGGAAAATGAATGTGTAAAAATGAGTTAGAAATGGTGCTTATTTATAGGCTTGAAAATTTGATTTTTAGTGAAAATATCTAAGATAAGTTAAAATGTAATATGTTATGGATGACATATTAAATTGATTAGGTCATGGATGACATATTACACAAATAATTGCAGATTTTTATTGGTATATACCAATAGTAAATACTTCTAGAAGCTGTGTATAATACGGGTAAAAATGCCCTATGAATGCGAGTAGAATTCTTGAGGAAATTGAACTAAAATATGAGTATAGATATCCTTTATATGTATTGGTATATTATAAAGTGTATTTAATACTTGTAAGGATGTATTTATACTCGTAATACATTATATGTAAATATATTTTAACATAAGTTAATTACGTCGTTTAAATAGTAACATATATATTGTTCAAAAACTCTTTAAATTAGTAGTATGAAAATATATATATAATACTTTATTAATATACTTAATGAGATATTTAATTATCATATTTTCTAGTTATATATATATATATATATATATATATATATATATATATATATATACACACACACACACATATATATATATATATATATATAATTAATACAAGTTATGACGTTCGTGAATCGTAAGAATAAAAAGGTGACTAAAAGCTTGTGTAAAACTCTTTTCGGAGGTTCAATACTTATTAAAATTCATTGCTTATCAAGTCGGAATTATTAAATCATGTAAATAGTATAATCAAGTAGTCGGAAAAAATCCGGGTCGTTACAGAAAGCCTTTTATAAACTAAGGCATGCCTGGAATGTCTTTCAAATGTTTGACAAACTAATTTCGTCATAAATAATTGTGCCGATGAATTATGACCGACTCTAGACAAGATTCCATCAATCAGTCCTCGGGTAGGTCTTCTAAAATATTCGGTTGTCTATCCTTAACGTCCATTGTGTGTTTTTATACTGTAAAATAGACGAGGATTAGATTCGTAAAAGATAATTAACAAACAATACAAGAAATTTTTACATATATTACACATCAATATTACTACACTTCATTCCAACTCACTTGTTTCTTCCTCTTCGGACTTGGTTCGTTTCTATAATTTCCTAGGGATATATGGTGCTCCTCTAATACGAGCCGTTGTTTTCACAAATGGTTTAGAAAGACCTGATGGTTTAGATGTCCCCGGGTTATAGTTAAAACTTAAAAAAATGGGTGTTGACGGTATTTTCCATCGGGATATTTCATATTAACATAAAGTTCATCGGGGTTGGAATTAGGTTTCTCTATTTTGATGCCTTTTTCTTTATTGTTTTCTTTTGATTTTTCAAATTGGGTCGGGGTAATTTCTATAACATCATCGGAATCCTCATCTGGATCCGATTCATCAGAAAATTGATAATTTTCCCAATATTTTTCTTCCTCGGCGGAAACACCATTGACCATTTTTAACTTTGGTCCATTGGTTGAGGATTTTCTTTTATTTATCTATTGTTCTGTGGTTCCTAATATTTCCTCCTCCGGAACCTCTTCTTCCGGTTCCTCTTCTTCCGGTTCCTCTTCCTCCGGTTCCTCTTCCTCCGGTTCCTCTTCTTCCGGTTCTTCTTCGAGAATTTGTGAATCTTCCCAAAATATATTCGACTCTTCATTATTATTAGGTGAGTCAATGGGATTTGTACTAGAGGTAGACATCTATCACACAATATCAAACACGTTAAGAGATTAATATATCACATAATATTTTCATGTTGACAATATATAGTTTCCAACAAAGAAATATTAAGAAATCGTTTTTAAAGAAAACACGGTCGAAGTCCAGACTCATTAATGCATCCTAACAAACTCGATAAGACACACTAATGCAATTTCTGGTTCTCTAAAACCAACGCTCTGATACCAACTGAGATGTCCCGTTCATATCGATTATAAACGTTTCATATTAATTGATTTCGTTGCGAGGTTTTGACCTCTATATGAGACGTTTTTCAAAGACTGCATTCGATTTTTAAAACAAACCATAACCTTTATTTTATCAATAAAGGTTTAAAAACATTACGAAGATTATCAAATAATGATAATCTAAAATATAGCGTTTTCACATGACCATTTCATAATGGTTTACAATAATATTACACATCAACTTAAGTCTTCGAATGCAGTTTTTAAACAATATTATACACGCATGGACTCCAAATCTTGTCCTTAATTTAGTATGCAACATCGGAAGCTCTTAACAATCACCTGGGAATAAACATGCTTTAAACGTCAACAAAAAATGTTGGTGAGTTACATGTTTAACTGAAATGTCCCGTTCTTATTGATTAAAAACGTTCCATATTAATTGATTTCGTTGTGAAGTTTTAACCTCTATATGAGACGTTTTTCAAAGACTGCATTCATTTTTAAAACAAACCATAACCTTTATTTCATAAATAAAGGTTTAAAAAGCTTTATGTAGATTATCAAATAATGATAATCTAAAATATCATGTTTACACACGACCATTACATAATGGATTACAATACAAATATGTTACATCGAAATCAGTTTCTTGAATGCAGTTTTTACACAATATCATACAAACATGGACTCTAAATCTTGTCCTTATTTTAGTATGCAACAGCGGAAGCTCTTAGTATTCACCTGAGAATAAACATGCTTTAAACGTCAACAAAAATGTTGGTGAGTTATAGGTTTAACCTATATATATCAAATCGTTACAATAGACCACAAGATTTCATATTTCAATACACATCCCATACATAGAAATAAAAATCATTCATATGGTGAACACCTGGCAACCGACATTAACAAGATGCATATATAAGAATATCCCCATCATTCCGGGACACCCTTCGGATATGATATAAATTTCGAAGTACTAAAGCATCCGGTACTTTGGATGGGGTTTGTTAGGCCCAATAGATCTATCTTTAGGATTCGCGTCAATTAGGGTGTCTGTTCCCTAATTCTTAGATTACCAGACTTAATAAAAAGGGGCATATTCGATTTCGATAATTCAACCATAGAATGTAGTTTCACGTACTTGTATCTATTTTGTAAATTATTTATAAAACCTGCATGTATTCTCATCCCAAAAAATATTAGATTTTAAAAGTGGGACTATAACTCACTTTCACAGATTTTTACTTCGTCGGGAAGGTAGACTTGGCCACTGGTTAATTCACGAACCTATAACAATATATACATATATATCAAAGTATGTTCAAAATATATTTACAACACTTTTAATACATTTTGATGTTTTAAGTTTATTAAGTCAGCTGTCCTCGTTAATAACCTACAACTAGTTGTCCACAGTTAGATGTACAGAAATAAATCGATAAATATTATCTTGAATCAATCCACGACCCAGTGTATACGTATCTCAGTATTGATCACAACTCAAACTATATATATTTTGTAACCAACCTCAACCCTGTATAGCTAACTCCAACATTCACATAGAGATTGTCTATGATTGTTCCGAAATATATATAGATGTGTCGACATGATAGGTCAAAACATTGTATACGTGTCTATGGTATCTCAAGATTACATAATATACAATACAAGTTGATTAAGTTATGGTTGAAATAGATTTGTTACCAATTTTCACGTAGCTAAAATGAGAAAAATTATCCAATCTTGTTTTACCCATAACTTCTTCATTTTAAATCCGTTTTGAGTGAATCAAATTGCTATGGTTTCATATTGAACTATATTTTATGAATCTAAACAGAAAAAGTATAGGTTTATAGTCGGAAAAATAAGTTACAAGTCATTTTTGTAAAGGTAGTCATTTCAGTCGAAAGAACGACGTCTAGATGACCATTTTAGAAAACATACTTCCACTTTGAGTTTAATCATGATTTTTGGATATAGTTTCATGTTCATAATAAAAATAATTTTCCCAGAATAACAACTTTTAAATCAAAGTTTATCATAGTTTTTAATTAACTAACCCAAAATATGTTGGGATTTAACAAGTTTCATAATACTTATAATCATTCAAGAAATAAGATTTGCGGAAGCGTATAAATTACCATTTTTGAACTTGTAAATCTTTAACCATTTAAAGTTAAATCCCAAAAAAGGATCAAGTTGTGAAACATACTTACAAACTAAGAGTGGGTTTAGAGTTTATACCTCCTCAAGCTTGTTGAGGGTAGTTTACAAATGTGCAAGATGATGATGAAGATGAAGGCAAGAAAGCTTCTAACTTGAAGCCTCAAGTGTGTAATACCCTAAGCTTTTGATGCACCAACAAAACCTTCAAATTGGTAAGGATTTAGAACACTTAATCACTTGATTTTACAAGCAAAATGCTTCCTTTTTTTGTTAAAACAGTTCAGCCAGAAATGCCTAAAAAAATGAGCTGAATGCAGTTTTTTTGATCACTTATGTGTACTACAACTTGAGTCAAGCCTTGGTTTTAAGACCCTTGCATGTACATAAGGAATGTTGTGTTAAAAGTAACAAAATAGGCATGGGTGTGTCATCCTTGGATACACAAAATTCTGCACATGTTTAATAAAATTACAATGTCTTAATATATATAAAACTTGTTATATTTATATAAAACCATGTATTTTATTAAGTTACTTGCTTATTTTATAAACCTTTTATATAACACAATATAATTATTTATACCTATAAATAATTAAATATAAATTATCCAAATAATTTATCTCAAGTGATAATATTTTAGAAAACCGATTTTCTAAAGTTCAAGTGTTACGTATTTATTTAACGATCCAACCGTTGAGATTAAATACATATAGAGTGTCAGTAAGCTTGTTATTGGGTATGACCTGACTTGGGGTCATAACGTATTAGCCACATTAATTTAATATGTCTCTTGGGCATAAGAAAAACCTACAATCTCCCACTTGCACGAGAACATAAGAAATTAATGCAAGTGACGGATACCACCTAACGACCGTCCATCACCCCCAATATGTTATGACTATGTGCCATTCAATAACATCATCCCTTTAGAGTTTCCATCTCAAATATGAATAGGTGAATCTTTCATCACATCCTTTCGTCCTAGATGTCATGTTAAATCCAAGAGACACAGAGTGATCACTCTCTTTTAGATTTAACTTTATCAGGCCTTAGACATCTGACTCTCAACGAATAAGAGGGACAAATTCCATCTTGATTACATACGTCCTAGATATATACTTTGTATTACACCTGAGCTCTTCCTTATGAACTACCATATTTCAGAATAGCGAAGGAAAGAATCAAGGCATAATACTTAGTGAATATCCGAACCCAATATGTATCTCAGGTCAGAGGATACAATGATATTCACCTTTACTCAAGATTACATGTGATCAACCACAAAGGCTCCATTTAGTAAGTCTTGAGGGCGGGTCTTCCAATATTTGTGTCCCACAAATATCTGTGAACCTTGGTTGCAACCTTGCCCCACATTCATCCCGTAAATGTATACCAATCCAAGTTCACAATAGTCTAAACCTCACATTTGCTCCCACAAATGTGATCGACTACGGAATTTAGAATAATTACTTATTCATGGATAAAATATGCAAAATAGGAACATAACTCAAAATAAATTAATACCATAATTATATTAATGAGTTTGAACAATTTCGTTCCATTACAATACTTAAAACAGATCATGACCAATCACTAGAATATCGAAGCCCTAATGCACTAACATGCCCTTGATGTTTTGCACCATGTAAGAGTTTCGTGAGTGGATCCGCTATATTAAGATTTGTGTGAACTTTGCGAATACATATCTTTCCCTTTTCAACTTCATCCCTTATGTAGTTGAATCTCCGCTCAATGTGATGGGTCTTTTGGTGAGCACGAGGTTCCTTGATTTGAGCAATCGCACCCTCGTTGTCACAAAAGATCTCAAGAGGGTCCTGAATGGAAGGGACTACTCCTAAGTCATCGATGAATTTCTTCATCCATGCAGCTTCCTGAGCTGCCAATGATGCGGCGATGTACTCCGACTCTGTAGTGGATAGAGCAACAACATCCTGTTTTGAACTCTTCCAAGAGACCGCACCTCCATTTAATGTGAAGACATAGCCGGATTGTGATCGAGAATCATCTCGATCAGTTTGGAAGCTCGCATCCACGTAACCTTTTACAGCGAGTTCCTCCTCACCAGACCCATATATCAGAAACATATCCTTAGTCCTCTTAAGGTATTTTAATATACTTTTGACAGCAATCCAATGACTATTTCCTGGGTTATTCTGGTATCTGCTTGTCAGGCTAAGAGCGCATGACACATCCGGTCTAGTGCATATCATTGCATACATGATTGACCCAATGGCAGACGCATATGGGACTTTCTTCATTCTCTCTTGTTCATCTTTCGTGGTGGGGCACTGAGATGAACTAAGGATTGTTCCTCTTTGAATAGGTACCAAACCTTTCTTAGAGTTCTCCATCTTGAACCTTTTCAAGATCTTTTCAATGTATTCACTTTGATTCAAACCTATCAGTTTCTTGGATCTATCCCTGTAGATCCCAATCCCCAAAATGTATTGTGCTTCTCCAAGATCCTTAATGGAGAAGCATTTACTTAGCCAAGTTTTAACTCTTTGCATTACCGGAATATCATTTCCAAATAACAATATATCATCCACATATAGTACAAGGAACATGATAGTGCTCCCACTAGCTTTCTTATATACACAAGCTTCATAACCATTTTTAATGAAGACAAATTTCACGGCTTCCTCATTAAAACGATGATTCCACATTCTAGATGCTTGTTTTAATCCGTAGATTGACTTCTTTAACTTGCATACCTTTTTAGGATATTTCGGATCAACAAAACCTTCAGGCTGAACCATATAAACATCTTACACAAGATATCCATTTAGGAAAGCGGTCTTGACATCCATTTGCCATATTTCATAATCATAATGAGCAGCAATGGCAAGTAATATCCTAATAGACTTTAGCATTGCCACAGGCGAAAAAGTTTCATCATAGTCAACCCCTTGAGTTTGAGTGAAACCTTTTGCTACAAGTCTAGCTTTATATGTATCCAAGTTTCCATGTATGTCGGTTTTCATTTTGAAAAGCCATTTACAATCAACTAGCCTTGAGCCAGCAGGTTGTGTAACAAGTTCCCAAACTTGGTTGTCATACATGGATTGCATCTCAGCGTTCATGGCTTCCTGCCATTTATCTTTATCAATCCTTGATAAAGCATCTTGGTAGTTTATTGGTTCATCCAAATCAACCACATAGCAACCATCCATGAGAAACCCATATCTCTCAGGAGGATTACTAATCCTACCAGATCTGCGAACGTCTTGTGTATTTTGATCATCCATTTGATCACTCTCAACATTTTCATGTTGAGTGCTAGTGTCAACCAATTGTGTATCATCTACTTGATCTTGAACCTCTTCAAGATCTATCTTCCTTTCACTACTTCCTTCCATTAGGAACTTAGTTTCAAAGAATTCCGCCTTCCGAGCAACAAATACATTCTGCTCGGATGGATCATAGAAATAATATCCCATATTATCCTTGGGATATCCTATGAAGATACACTTCGTGGATCGAGCATTCAACTTATTAGGGACGTAACGCTTAGGATAAGCTTCACATCCCCATACCTTTAAGTATGATAGAGATGGAGGTTTTCCAAACCACATCTCATGAGGTGTTCGTTCCACTTTCTTGGTTGGGGCCATATTTAAAATACGAGCCGCAGAGCATAGACAATAACCCCAAAATGATAGAGGTAACGAGCTTCTAGCCATCATAGATCGAACCATATCCATTAGGGTTTGGTTCCTCCTTTCGGAAACTCCATTCAGTTGGGGTGTTCCAGGAGGAGTGAGTTGCGAGATAATCCCACAACTTCTAAGATGATCTTGGAAAGCATCGCTTAGGTATTCACCTCCTCTATCGGTACGAAGTACCTTGATTGTCTTATTGAGTTGATTTTGTACTTCGCTTTGATACTCTTTGAATGCTTCAAAAGTTTCGTCCCTATGTCTTAACAAGTAGACATATCCGAAACGACTGAAGTCATCAATGAAAGTAACGAAGTATCTTTCACCATTCCAAGTTATGGGCTTAAAGGGTCCACATACATCCGAATGTATTAATCCCAATAAGTCCTTAGCCCTTTCATAGGTCCCTTTGAAAGGTGCTTTAGTCATTTTGCCTTGTAAACAAGATTCACATACATCAAACGAGTCTAGTTCATTTGATTTCAAAAGGCCATTCTTTTGAAGTGTATGCATTCGATTTTTGTTTATGTGACCAAGGTGACAATGCCATAAGTAGGAATCACTCAAATCCCTTTTGAGTTTCTTGGTGCTAGTATGGTATATTGAGCTACTAGATGATGTGTCATCATGAACCAATTCATAAATTCCATTTGAAGGCGAAGCCTTAAAATAGAATACATTATCTAAATAAACGTGGATAACATCATTAATAAAATTAAGATAAAAACCACATTGTTTTAAACGGGAAACTGAAATAATGTTTCGACATAAATCCGGTGCATACAAAACATTGTTCAAAATAAGTTCCAAACCACTTGGAAGCTTTAATACAAAGTCTTCTTGAGCCTTCACTTGCACTTTGGCTCCATTACCCATAAAGAGACTTGATGTTCCTGTTTGCTTGCTACTTCTTTTGAACCCCTGCAAAGAATTGCAAATGTGAGTTCCACATCCAGTGTCTAATACCCATGTATTAGAAGAATTAATACTAAGCTCTATATATACCATATATATATTACCTGAGGTTTGCCCCGCATCCCTCTTTTCCTTCAACTCCTTAAGGTAGACCGGGCAGTTTCTTTTCCAGTGACCCATTTCACCGCAACCAAAGCACGGGTCTTCCTTGGGGTTTGCTTGTCCGGCAACCTTTTGCTTCTTGTTCTTGTTTTTGGTTGGGGTAACCATCCTCCCCTTTCCCTTGCCTTGATGGGCGGGTCCTTTCCTCTTAGCCGCCTTTGGCTTAGAGGTGTTATTACCTTTGGACCCACCATCATTGATCATTAGCACGGGTGAAGCCCTCTTACCCATGCTAGTTTCTGCCGTCCTAAGCATGCCATGAAGTTCGCCAATGGTCTTATCCATCCCATTCATATTGTAATTAATTACAAATTGGTCAAACCTCTTTGACAAGGAGTTTAGGATAAGATCCGTGGCTAGCTCATTAGATATGTTGAGATTAAGACGGTTTGCACGATCAATGAGGCTTTTCATCTTAAGGACATAAGATGAAACGGATTGGGAGTCGTCCATACGACATGCATGAAGCGCTCGGACCGTTTCAAAGCGCTCGACACGAGCTTGTTGAAGGAACATCTCCTTCAATTGCGTGATCATGTCGTATGCAGTATGATGCTCGATATCCTTTTGGAGTTCGGGTATCATAGTCCCAAGCATTAGGCAAGCAACTTGCACCGAATCGGCGCAATACTTATCCCAATAAGCCATGCCTTCCGTATCATCCTCGTCGGGTTGATCGGGAATGGGGTCTTCCAACACATACGCCTTATCCTCAAGTTTGAGGACAATCCTAAGATTGCGGAACCAATCCATAAAGTTCGTATGGTTGAGTTTGTCTTTCTTGAGGAGAGACCTTAATGATAGGTTGTTCAAGTTAATAGGTGCGTTTTGCATGTTGTTGTTATTGGCGGCCATCTACAAAATTTAACAAAGTTCATTTAAGTATCGATTTTAAATTTAACAATCAATACCCTTTAAATCCAATTGATATATATATTAAATTTTAGAATCCAACGGTAAACCAAATTTCGGTTAGGTGACCTTTATCCCGTCATTTGATTTAGCTAGGTAGTCATTATATAACAATTGCAATCCTTTTGCAACTTCTAAGTTATGGGATCATGCAATCCTTTTGCATGACATATTATCCCATCAACGCCTATTTGTTCATCATGCTTCGGTGACCCTAAGTTCATGATTTCCAAATCAAGTCGTCTTACTTGTTTAGACATGTAAACTTAACATACAAGTGGTTAGGTGACCTTTATCCCACAAGTGTGCGAAATTTACCTTAATCATATTAGTTTGCTCATAACGGTTAGGTGACCTTTATCCCATTGTGAGTTCCCTAATATTTTTAAGCGTTTCACAAAAGGATGGCGTTTAACTTGTTTGCCTCGTTAATAAGGGATTTTAAGTTTTCATTAATTCTAGTTTGAGAAAACTTTTATGCCATACACCAACATGCATTTAGTGTATGGTTCATTTGAAATCCATTTTCATATCTATAAACCATTATATATATATGATCCTAATCATGTTCTTAATAACCGTTTATTAATGTCCTTTTAGCCATTTTTAATTTAACCAATTAAATTGTCGTTTTGCATGTCGTTAATTAATGTATAATTTAACCAATTAAATTGCCATTTTGCTTGTTGATAACTTGTGTGATTAACTTGTAGCATACAAACATACAATCCACAATCATATAATAAACAACCATGCATGCAAAACAAATATGTTCACAATCAAGCCATTTTGGTAGACATTTGTTTAGCCGAAAACAAATGCCACCGGATAAGGGGTAATTACACAAAGTAGGAGATTTCAAATCTCCCACTTAACCTTGCATCCAAATGCTTCTTCATGTGTTCTTCAAGTCTTCATCATTCTTCATCATTTTACAAAATATATCCTAATACATTTTGTCTAAAAAATGAAATTACAACCTAATCTATTTTACATACCAAATATAAAATAAATTACATAACCAAATGAATTATTACATGCCAAATGAATAAATATTATTACAAACCAATTGAATAAATATCAATCAACCATGCATGCAACCAAACACAAGGTCAAGGCTTAGATTGTGAACTTTAACTACATAAGAGATAGGCAATACAGAATCACAAGTGATTGGCAGTACAGAATCACAAGTGATTGGCAGTACAGAATCACAAGTGATTGGCAGTACAGAATCACATGTGATTGGCAATACAGAATCACAAGTGATTGGCAGTACAGAATCACAAGTGATTGGCAATACAGAATGCAGAATCACAAGTGATTTTGGCCAAAA
Source organism: Rutidosis leptorrhynchoides (assembly GCF_046630445.1). NCBI lineage: Eukaryota > Viridiplantae > Streptophyta > Magnoliopsida > Asterales > Asteraceae > Rutidosis > Rutidosis leptorrhynchoides. Next base: position 111,648,589 of record NC_092341.1, read on the forward strand.
TGACAAACTACCTAAAACCGAAAATTTTACATTCTACTTCATGCATGTTCATAGAATGCAAAATTATAGTGGGTTTAATAACCATCTCGAAGCATATTTCAACAACTTCGGCTCTAGATACCATTGTTGGGATTTAACAAGTTTTATAATACTTATAATCATTCAAGAAATAAGATTTGCGGAAGCGTATAAATTACCATTTTTGAACTTGTAAATCTTTAACCATTTAAAGTTAAATCCCAAAAAAGGATCAAGTTGTGAAACATACTTACAAACTAAGAGTGGGTTTAGAGTTTATACCTCCTCAAGCTTGTTGAGGGTAGTTTACAAATGTGCAAGATGATGATGAAGATGAAGGCAAGAAAGCTTCTAACTTGAAGCCTCAAGTGTGTAATACCCCAAGCTTTTGATGCACCAACAAAACCTTCAAATTGGTTAGGATTTAGAACACTTAATCACTTGATTTTACAAGCAAAATGCTCCCTTTTTTTTGTTAAAACAGTTCAGCCAGAAATGCCCAAAAAAATGAGCTGAATGCAGTTTTTTAGATCACTTATGTGTACTACAACTTGAGTCAAGCCTTGGTTTTAAGACCCTTGCATGTACATAAGGAATATTGTGTTAAAAGTAACAAAATAAGCATGAGTGTGTCATCCTTGGAGACACAAAATTCTGCACATGTTTAATAAAATAACAATGTCTTAATATATATAAAACTTGTTATATTTATATAAAACCATGTATTTTATTAAGTTACTTGCTTATTTTATAAACCTTTTATATAACACAATATAATTATTTAAACCTATAAATAATTAAATATAAATTATCCAAATAATTTATCTCAAGTGATAATATTTTAGAAAACCGATTTTCTAAAGTTCAAGTGTTACGTATTTATTTAACGATCCAACCGTTGAGATTAAATACATATAGAGTGTCGGTAAGCTTGTTATTGGGTATGACCCGACTTGGGGTCATAACGTATTAGCCACATTAATTTAATATGTCTATTGGGCATAAGAAAAACCTACAAAATAGCCCGCAGTGTTACTACGACGGCGTAAATCCGGTTTTACGGTGTTTTTCGTGTTTCCAGGTTTTAAATCATTAAGTTAGCATATCATATAGATATAGAACATGTGTTTAGTTGATTTTAAAAGTCAAGTTAGAAGGATTTACTTTTATTTGCGAACAAGTTTAGAATTAACTAAACTATGTTCTAGTGATTACAAGTTTAAACCTTCGAATAAGATAGCTTTATATGTATGAATCGAATGATGTTATGAACATCATTACTACCTCAAGTTCCTTGGATAAAACCTACTGGAAATGAGAAAAATAGATCTAGCTTCAAAGGATCCTTGGATGGCTTGAAAGTTCTTGAAGCAGAATCATGACACGAAAACAATTTCAAGTAAGATTTCCACTCGAAATAAGATTGTTATAGTTATAGAAATTGAATTAAAGTTTGAATATGATTATTACCTTGTATTAGAAAGATAACCTACTGTAAGTAACAAAGGTTTCTTGATCTTGGATGATTACTTGGAATGGATTTAGAAAACTTGGAAGTAAACTTGCAATCTTGGAAGTATTCTTGATTTTATGAAACTAGAACTTTTGGAATTTATGAATAACACTTAGAACTTGAAGATAGAACTTGAGAGAGATCAATTAGATGAAGAAAATTGAAGAATGAAAGTGTTTGTAGGTGTTTTTGGTCGTTGGTGTATGGATTAGATATAAAGGATATGTAAATTTGTTTTCATGTAAATAAGTCATGAATGATTACTCATATTTTTGTAATTTTATGAGATATTTCATGCTAGTTGCCAAATGATGGTTCCCACATGTGTTAGGTGACTCAAATGGGCTGCTAAGAGCTGATCATTGGAGTGTATATACCAATAGTACATACATCTAAAAGCTGTGTATTGTACGAGTACGAATACGGGTGCATACGAGTAGAATTGTTGATGAAACTGAACGAGGATGTAATTGTAAGCATTTTTGTTAAGTAGAAGTATTTTGATAAGTGTCTTGAAGTCTTTCAAAAGTGTATGAATACATATTAAAACACTACATGTATATACATTTTAACTGAGTCGTTAAGTCATCGTTAGTCGTTACATGTAAATGTTGTTTTGAAACCTTTAGGTTAACGATCTTGTTGAATGTTGTTAACCCATTGTTTATTATAAAAAATGAGATGTTAAATTGTTTATATTATCATGATATTATGATATATAATATATCTTAGTATGATATATATACAGTTAAATGTCGTTACAACGATAATCGTTACATATATGTCTCGTTTCGAAATCATTAAGTTAGTAGTCTTATTTTTACATATATATTTCATTGTTAATACACTTAATAATATATTTACTTATCATTTAACATAATTAACCAAGTGTATCAATATCTTAATATGATTCATATGTACCTAGTAAGACGTTGTTATAACGATAATCGTTATATATATCGTTTTCGAGTTTCTTAAATTAATAGTCTCATTTTTATGTATATAACTCATTGTTAAAATACCTAATGAGATACATACTTATAATAAAATCATGTTAACTATATATATAACCATATATATGTCATCGTATAGTTTTTACAAGTTTTAACGTTCGTGAATCACCGGTCAACTTGGGTGGTCAATTGTCTATATGAAACCTATTTCAATTAATCAAGTCTTAACAAGTTTAATTGCTTAACATGTTGGAAACACTTAATCTTGTAAATAACAATTTCATTTAATATATGTATAAATATGGAAAAGTTCAGGTCACTACAGTACCTACCCGTTAAATAAATTTCGTCCCAAAATTTTAAGCAGTTGGAGGTGTTGACGTATCTTCTGGAAATAAATGCGGGTATTTCTTCTTCATCTGATCTTCACGCTCCCAGGTGAACTCGGGTCCTCTACGAACATTCCATCGAATCTTAACAATCGGTATCTTGTTTTGTTTAAGTCTCTTAACCTCACGATCCATTATTTCGACGAGTTCTTCAATGAATTGAAGTTTTTCATTGATTTGGATTTCGTCCAACGAAATAGTGAGATCTTCTTTAGCAAAATATTTCTTCAAATTTGAGACATGGAAAGTGTTATGTACAGTCGCGAGTTGTTGAGGTAGCTCCAGTTGGTAAGCTACTGGTCCGACACGATCTATAATCTTGAATGGTCCAATGTACCTTGGATTTAGTTTCCCCCGTTTACCAAATCGAACAACGCCTTTCCAAGGTGAAACCTTAAGCATGACCATTTCTCCAATTTCAAACTCTATATCTTTTCTTTTACTGTCCGCGTAGCTCTTTTGTCGACTCTGGGTGGTTTTCAATCTTTGTTGAATTTGGATGATTTTCTCGGTAGTTTCTTGTATTATCTCCGGACCCGTAATCTGTCTATCCCCCACTTCACTCCAACAAATCGGAGACCTGCACTTTCTACCATAAAGTGCTTCAAACAGCACCATCTCAATGCTTGAATGGTAGCTGTTGTTGTAGGAAAATTCTGCTAACGGTAGATGTCGATCCCAACTGTTTCCGAAATCAATAACACAAGCTCGTAGCATGTCTTCAAGTGTTTGTATCGTCCTTTCGCTCTGCCCATCAGTTTGTGGATGATAGGCAGTACTCATGTCTAGACGAGTTCCCAATGCTTGCTGTAATGTCTGCCAGAATCTTGAAATAAATCTGCCATCCCTATCAGAGATAATAGAGATTGGTATTCCATGTCTGGAGACGACTTCCTTCAAATACAGTCGTGCTAACTTCTTCATCTTGTCATCTTCTCTTATTGGCAGGAAGTTTGCTGACTTGGTGAGACGATCAACTATTACCCAAATAGTATCATAACCACTTGCAGTCCTTGGCAATTTAGTAATGAAATCCATGGTAATGTTTTCCCATTTCCATTCCGGGATTTCAGGTTGTTGTAGTAGACATGATGGTTTCTGATATTCAGCTTTGACCTTAGAACACGTCAAACATTCTCCTACATATTTAGAAATATCGGCTTTCATACCTGGCCACCAAAAATGTCTCTTAAGATCCTTTTACATCTTCCCCGTTCCAGGATGTATTGAGTATCTGGTTTTATGAGCTTCTCTAAGTACCATTTCTCTCATATCTCTAAATTTTGGTACCCAAATTCTTTCAGCCCTATACCGGGTTCCGTCTTCCCGAATATTAAGATGCTTCTCCGATCCTTTGGGTATTTCATCCTTTAAATTTCCCTCTTTTAAAACTCCTTGTTTCGCCTCCTTTATTTGAGTAGTAAGGTTAGTGTGAATCATTATATTCATAGATTTTACTCGAATGGGTTCTCTGTCCTTTCTGTTCATGGCGTCGGCTACCACATTTGCCTTCCCCGGGTGGTAACGAATCTCAAAGTCGTAATCATTCAACAATTCAATCCACCTACGCTGCCTCATATTCAGTTGTTTCTGATTAAATATGTGTTGAAGACTTTTGTGGTCGGTATATATAATACTTTTGACCCCATATAAGTAGTGCCTCCAAATCTTTAATGCAAAAACAACCACGCCTAATTCCAAATCATGCGTCGTATAATTTTGCTCGTGAATCTTCAATTGTCTAGACGCATAAGCAATCACCTTCGTCCGTTGCATTAATACACAACCGAGACCTTGCTTTGATGCGTCACAATAAATCACAAAATCATCATTCCCTTCAGGCAATGACAATATAGGTGTCGTAGTTAGCTTTTTCTTCAATAATTGAAACGCCTTCTCTTGTTCATCCTTCCATTCAAATTTCTTCCCTTTATGCGTTAATGCAGTCAAGGGTTTTCCTATTTTGGAGAAATCTTTGATGAATCTTCTGTAGTAACCAGCCAATCCTAAAAATTGACGTATATGCTTCGGAGTTTTCGGGGTTTCCCACTTTTCAACAGTTTCTATCTTTGTCGGATCCACCTTAATACCTTCTTTGTTCACTATGTGACCGAGGAATTGAACTTCTTCCAACCAAAATGCACACTTTGAAAATTTAGCGGACAATTCTTCCTTCCTCAATACTTCTAACACCTTTCTCAAATGTTCACCGTGTTCTTGGTCATTCTTTGAGTAAATAAGTATGTCATCAATGAAAACAATGACAAACTTGCCAAGGTATGGTCCACACACTCGATTCATAAGGTCCATGAACACAGCTGGTGCATTAGTTAAACCAAACGGCATGACCATAAACTCGTAATGACCGTAACGTGTTCTGAAAGCAGTCTTTGGAATATCATCTTCCTTCACCCGCATTTGATGATACCCGGAACGTAAGTCAATCTTTGAATAAACAGACGAGCCTTGTAGTTGATCAAATAAGTCGTCAATTCTCGGCAAAGGATAACGGTTTTTGATGGTAAGTTTGTTCAACTCTCTGTAGTCAATACACAACCTAAATGTACCATCCTTCTTCTTGACAAACAAAACAGGAGCTCCCCATGGTGATGTGCTTGGTGCTTGGTCGAATGAAACCACGTTCTAATAGTTTTTGCAGTTGGCTTTGCAGTTCTTTCATCTCGCTGGGTGCGAGTCTATAAGGAGCACGAGCTATTGGTGCAGCTCCTGGTACAAGATCTATTTGAAATTCAACAGATCGATGTGGAGGTAGTCCCGGTAATTCTTTCGGAAATACATCGGGAAATTCTTTTGCGACGGGAACATCATTGATGCTCTTTTCTTCAGTTTGTACTTTCTCGACGTGTGCTAGAATAGCATAGCAACCTTTTCTTATTAGTTTTTGTGCCTTCAAATTACTAATAAGATGTAGCTTCATGTTGCCCTTTTCTGCGTACACCATTAAGGGTTCTCCTTCTTCTCGTACAATGCGAATTGTATTTTTATAACATACGATCTCTGCTTTCACCTTCTTCAGCCAGTCCATGCCAACTATTACATCAAAACTCCCTAACTCTACTGGTATCAAATCAATCTTAAATATTTCGCTACCCAGTTTAATTTCTCGATTCCGGCATATATTATCTGCTGAAATTAATTTACCATTTACTAATTCGAGTAAAAATTTACTATCCAACGGCGTCAATGGACAACTTAATTTAGCACAAAAATCTCTACTCATATAGCTTCTATCCGCACCTGAATCAAATAAAACGTAAGCAGATTTATTGTCAATAAGAAACGTACCCGTAACAAGCTCCGGGTCTTCCTGTGCCTCTGCTGCATTAATATTGAAAAATCTTCCGCGGCCTTGTCCATTCGTGTTCTCCTGGTTCGGGCAATTTCTAATAATGTGGCCCGGTTTTCCACATTTATAACAAACTACATTGGCATAACTTGCTCCGACACTACTTGCTCCGCCATTACTCGTTCCGACACCATTTGTTCCTTTCGTTCTCTTAACCCCTGGTCCGTAGACCTCACACTTCGTCGCGCTATGACCATTTCTTTTACACTTGTTGCAAAATTTGGTGCAGAACCCCGAGTGATACTTTTCACACCTTTGACATAGCTGCTTCTGATTGTAGTTATTGTTGCGGTTGTTATTGTTGTTGGGATGATTTTTGTAGTTGCTGTTGTTGTTGTTGTTGTTGTTGTTGTTGTTGTTGTTGTTGTTGTTGTTGTTGGGCCGTTTGTTGTAGTTGCGATTGATGTTGCGATTGTTGGGATAATTGTTGCGATTATTATTGTAATTGCTATTGTTGTTGTATTGGTGATTCTTATCACCGTTTTCCTCCCACTTTTATTTGAGTTGCTTCACATTGGCCTCTTCAGCCGTCTGTTCTTTAATTCTTTCCTCAATCTGGTTCACTAGTTTGTTAGCCATTCTACATGCCTGTTGTATGGAGGCGGGCTCATGTGAACTTATATCTTCTTGGATTCTTTCCGGTAATCCTTTCACAAACGCGTCGATCTTCTCTTCCTCATCTTCGAACGCTCCCGGACACAATAGGCACAATTCTGTGAATCGTCTTTCGTACGTGGTAATATCAAATCCTTGGGTTCGTAACCCTCTAAGTTCTGTTTCGAGCTTATTGACCTCAGTTCTGGGACGGTACTTCTCGTTCATCAAGTGCTTGAATGCTGACCAAGGTAGTGCGTACGCATCATCTTGTCCCACTTGCTCTAGATAGGTATTCCATCATGTTAACGCAGAACCTGTGAAGGTATGCGTAGCGTACTTCAGTTTGTCCTCTTCAGTACACTTACTTATGGCAAACACCGATTCGACCTTCTCGGTCCACCGTTTCAATCCGATCGGTCCTTCGGTTCCATCAAATTCCAAAGGTTTGCAGGCAGTGAATTCTTTGTAGGTGCATCCTACACGATTTCCTGTACTGCTAGATCCAAGGTTATTGTTGGTATGTAGCGCAGCCTGTACTGCGGCTATGTTTGAAGCTAGAAAAGTACAGAATTCCTCTTCATTCATATTCACGGTGTGTCGAGTAGTCGATGCCATTTCCTTCAAAATAGTCAAATGGAACAAGTTAATCATACAGAATATTAAGAGTAGTTAATAGTATTTTGTATCATAATATGAACTCATTTATAAAAGCTTTTTCTTCATATTAGCGTTTTATAAGTTTAAATTCGGGTAGTACCTACCCGTTAAGTTCATATTTAGTAGCTAATATACTATTCAACTACTACAATTCTATATGAAAAACTGATTATAATAATATTTCGCGTTCAAACTTTTATACAATATTTTACAAACTTACAATACCGCTTATTTTACATAAAGCATGAAATATAGCACACAATAACTTTGATACAAGATAGTTGTGAAGATAATTTTAGCTAGTACACAAGTCGTTCAGGAAAGGCAATAAAGACACATAATTCATACGTCCAGAAACAAGTCATGCATTCTGGTTTTACTAGGACTACTTCCCACCCTTGGTCTTGTGGAACATAACCATTATGGCCGTTGATAAGACAGCGTGTTGTGACGTCGTCAAAGGGACGAGGGTTACGTGTTGTGACTTGTGGGAACGTTTTGTTTAATAGTTGTAGCCCGATGTTCTTTTTCTCACTTTGGTGAGAAGCGAACATTACTAACCCGTAAGCATAGCATGCTTCTTTTTGTTGCATGTTAGCCGCTTTTTCTAAATCATGAAGTCCAATATTCGGATACATTGAGTCAAAATAATTTCTTAACCCGTTGCGTAAAATAGCATTTGGGTTCCCCGCAATATATGCGTCAAAGTAAACACATCGTAACTTATGGGTTTCCAAATGTGATATCCCCCATCTTTCAAACAAAAGTCTCTTATAAACCAAGACATTCTTGGAACGTTCTTCGAATGTCTTACACACTGATTTCGCCGTAAATAGCTGTGCCGAAGAATTCTGACCGACTCTAGACAAGATTTCATCAATCATGTCTCCGGGTAGGTCTCTTAAAATATTGGGTTGTCTATCCATTTTGTGTTTTTATACTGTAAAATAGACAAGAGTTAGATTCAAAAAAAAAATACTTATTAATACTAGCAATTTTTACATATATCATAAAGCATAAGCACACTATATTACATATATTACACCACACGAATACAACTATCTTATTCCGACTTGCTTGTTTCTTCTTCTTCCCTTATTATTTTCTTTTGCCTTTTTAAATTCAGTTGGGGTAATTTCTATAACATCATCGGAATTCTCGTCGGAATCCGATTCATCGGAGAATTGGTAATCCTCCCAATATTTTGCTTCCTTGGCGGAAACACCATTGACCATAATTAACCTTGGTCGGTTGGTTGAGGATTTTCTTTTACTTAACCGTTTTATTATTTCCCCCACCGGTTCTATTTCCTCTTCCGGTTCCTCCTCTTCCGGTTCTGATTCTTCTTCCGGTTCTGATTCTTCTTCCGGTTCTTCTTCGGGAACTTGTGAATCAGTCCAATATATATTCGACTCTTCGTTATTATTAGGTGAGTCAATGAGATTTGTGCTAGAGGTAGACATCTATCACACAATATCAAACATGTTAAGGGATTAATATATCACATAATATATACATGTTAATAATATATAGTTTCCAACAAAAATGTTAAGCAACCATTTTTAAAGAAAACACGGTCGAAGTCCAGACTCACTAATGCATCCTAACAAACTCGATAAGACACACTAATGCAAATTTTCTAGTTCTCTAAGACCAAAGCTCTGATACCAACTGAAATGTCCCGTTCTTATTGATTAAAAATGTTCCATATTAATTGATTTCGTTGCGAGGTTTTGACCTCTATATGAGACGTTTTTCAAAGACTGCATTCATTTTTAAAACAAACCATAACCTTTATTTCATAAATAAAGGTTTAAAAAGCTTTACGTAGATTATCAAATAATGATAATCTAAAATATCCTGTTTACACACGACCATTACATAATGGATTACAATACAAATATGTTACATCGAAATCAGTTTCTTGAATGCAGTTTTTACACAATATCATACAAACATGGACAACAAATCTTGTCCTTATTTTAGTATGCAACAGCGGAAGCTCTTAGTATTCACCTGAGAATAAACATGCTTTAAACGTCAACAAAAATGTTGGTGAGTTATAGGTTTAACCTATATATATCAAATCGTAACAATAGACCACAAGATTTCATATTTCAATACACATCCCATACATAGAGATAAAAATCATTCATATGGTGAACACCTGGTAACCGACATTAACAAGATGCATATATAAGAATATCCCCATCATTCCGGGACACCCTTCGGATATGATATAAATTTCGAAGTACTAAAGCATCCGGTACTTTGGATGGGGTTTGTTAGGCCGAATAGATCTATCTTTAGGATTCGCGTCAATTAGGGTGTCTGTTCCCTAATTCTTAGATTACCAGACTTAATAAAAAGGGGCATATTCGATTTCGATAATTCAACCATAGAATGTAGTTTCACGTACTTGTATCTATTTTGTAAATTATTTATAAAACCTGCATGTATTCTCATCCCAAAAAATATTAGATTTTAAAAGTGGGACTATAACTCACTTTCACATATTTTTACTTCGTCGGGAAGTAAGACTTGACCACTGGTTGATTCACGAACCTATAACAATATATACATATATATCAAAGTATGTTCAAAATATATTTACAACACTTTTAATACATTTTGATGTTTTAAGTTTATTAAGTCAGCTGTCCTCGTTAGTAAACTACAACTAGTTGTCCACAGTTAGATGTACAGAAATAAATCGATAAATATTATCTTGAATCAATCCACGACCCAGTGTATACGTATCTCAGTATTGATCACAACTCAAACTATATATATTTTGGAATCAACCTCAACCCTGTATAGCTAACTCCAACATTCACATATAGAGTGTCTATGGTTGTTCCGAAATATATATAGATGTGTCGACATGATAGGTCGAAACATTGTATACGTGTCTATGGTATCTCAAGATTACATAATATATATTACAAGTTGATTAAGTTATGGTTGGAATATATTTGTTACCAATTTTCACGTAGCTAAAATGAGAAAAATTATCCAATCTTGTTTTACCCATAACTTCTTCATTTTAAATCCGTTTTGAGTGAATCAAATTGCTATGGTTTCATATTGAACTCTATTTTATAAATCTAAACAGAAAATGTATAGGTTTATTGTTGTAAAAATAAGTTACAAGTCTTTTTTGTAAAGGTAGTCATTTCAGTCGAAAGAACGACGTCTAGATGACCATTTTAGAAAACATACTTCCACTTTGAGTTTAACCATGATTTTTGGATATAGTTTCATGTTCATAATAAAAATCATTTTAACAGAATAAAAACTTTTAAATCAAAGTTTATCATAGTTTTTAATTAACTAACCCAAAACAGCCCGCGGTGTTACTACGACGGCGTAAATCCGATTTTACGGTGTTTTTCGTGTTTTCAGGTTTTAAATCATTAAGTTAGCATATCATATAGATATATAACATGTGTTTAGTTGATTTTAAAAGTCAATTTAGAAGGATTAACTTTTATTTGCGAACAAGTTTAGAATTAACTAAACTATGTTCTAGTGATTACAAGTTTAAACCTTCGAATAAGATAGCTTTATATGTATGAATCGAATGATGTTATGAACATCATTACTACCTCAAGTTCCTTGGATAAATCTACTGGAAATGAGAAAAATAGATCTTGCTTCAAAGGATCCTTGGATGGCTTGAAAGTTCTTGAAGCAGAATCATGACACGAAAACAATTTCAAGTAAGATTTCCACTCGAAATATGATTGTTATAGTTATAGAAATTGAATTAAAGTTTGAATATGATTATTACCTTGTATTAGAAAGATAACCTACTGTAAGTAACAAAGGTTTCTTGATCTTGGATGATTACTTGGAATGGATTTAGAAAACTTGGAAGTAAACTTGCAATCTTGGAAGTATTCTTGATTTTATGAAACTAGAACTTTTGGAATTTATGAAGAACACTTAGAACTTGAAGATAGAACTTGAGCGAGATCAATTAGATGAAGAAAATTGAAGAATGAAAGTGTTTGTAGGTGTTTTTGGTCATTGGTGTATGGATTAGATATAAAGGATATGTAATTTTGTTTTCATGTAAATAAGTCATGAATGATTACTCATATTTTTGTAATTTTATGAGATATTTCATGCTAGTTGCCAAATGATGGTTCCTACATGTGTTAGGTGACTCACATGGGCTGCTAAGAGCTGATCATTGGAGTGTATATATCAATAGTACATACATCTAAAAGCTGTGTATTGTACGAGTACGAATACGGGTGCATACGAGTAGAATTGTTGATGAAACTGAACGAGGATGTAATTTAAGCATTTTTGTTAAGTAGAAGTATTTTGATAAGTGTCTTGAAGTCTTTCAAAAGTGTATGAATACATATTAAAACACTACATGTATATACATTTTAACTGAGTCGTTAAGTCATCGTTAGTCGTTACATGTAAATGTTGTTTTGAAACCTTTAGGTTAACGATCTTGTTGAATGTTGTTAACCCATTATTTATTATAACAAATGAGATGTTAAATTGTTTATATTATCATGATATTATGATATATAATATATCTTAGTATGATATATATACAGTTAAATGTCGTTACAACGATAATCGTTACATATATGTCTCGTTTCGAAATCATTAAGTTAGTAGTCTTATTTTTACATATGTATTTCATTGTTAATACACTTAATAATATATTTACTTATCATTTAACATAATTAACCAAGTGTATCAATATCTTAATATGATTCATATGTACCTAGTAAGACGTTGTTATAACGATAATCGTTATATAAATCGTTTTTGAGTTTCTTAAATTAATAGTCTCATTTTTATGTATATAACTCATTGTTAAAATACCTAATGAGATATATACTTATAATAAAATCATGTTAACTATATATATAACCATATATATGTCATCGTATAGTTTTTATAAGTTTTAACGTTCGTGAATCACCGGTCAACTTGGGTGGTCAATTGTCTATATGAAACCTATTTCAATTAATCAAGTCTTAACAAGTTTGATTGCTTAACATGTTGGAAACACTTAATCATGTAAATAAAAATTTCATTTAATATATATAAATATGGAAAAGTTCGGGTCACTACATTAACCTATATATTTATCAAATCGTAATAATAGACCACAAGATTTCATATTTCCAATTTTCATAAATATATATCCCATACATAGAGATAAAAATCATTCATATGGTGAACACCTGGTAACCGACATTAACAAGATGCATATAGAATATCCCCATCATTCCGAGACTCCCTTCGGACATGATAAAATCGAAGTACTAAAGCAGTTCAAATTCTCTGACTGGGGCTTGTTAGTGCCCATAGATCTATCTTTAAGATTCGCGTCAATTAGGGGCCAGTTCCCTAATTCTTAGGCTACCAAGCTAAAAGGGGCATATTCGATTTCGATAATTCAACCATAGAATGTAGTTTCACGTACTTGTGTCTATTTTGTAAAACATTTATAAAACTGCATGTATTCTTATCCCAAAAGTAATAGATTTCAAAAGTGGGACTATAACTCACTTTCACAGATTATCACTTCATCGGAAAATATCACTTGGCCACTGGTCGATTCACGAACCTATAACAAATATATACATATATATATCAAAGTATGCTCGAAATATGTTCACAACATATTTTATTACGTTTTAATGATTTAAGTTTGTTAAGTTAACAGTCCAATGTTAGTAGTCCACAATTAGTTGTCCACAGTTAGTAGTAAAGAAATAAATCAATATATATTATCTCGAATCAATCCACGACCCAGTGTATACAAGTCTCAGACTCGATCACAACTCAAATTATATATATTATTTTAGAATCAACCTCGACCCTGTATAGCTAACTCGAACATTACCGCATATAGAGTGTCTATGGTTGTTCCAAATAATATATATAGATGACGTCGATATGATATGTCAAAACATTGTATACGTGTCTATGGTCTATCAAGTTTACATAATATATGTTAGACTACAATATAAGTTAGTTAAGTTATGGTTATTATAGATTTTTGTAAATTCATCCCGTAGTCAAATTAACCATTTTTAACCAATTTTGTTTTACCCACCATTTCTTCGTTTTAAATCCGTTTTGAGTGAATAAAATTGCTATGGTTTCATATTGAACTAAAATTTATGAAACTAAACAGAAAAAGTATAAGTTTATAGTCGAAAATATAAGTTACAAGTCGTTTTTGTAAGAGGTAGTCATTTCAGTCGAAAGAACGACGTCTTGATGACCATTTTGAAAAACATACTTCCACTTTGAGTTTAACCATGATTTTTGGATATAGTTTCATGTTCATAAGAAAAATCATTTTCTCATAAGAACAACATTAAAATCAAAGTTTATCATAGTTTTTAATTATCTAACCCAAAATAGCCCGCGGTTTAACTACGACGGTGTATGTCCGGTTTTACGGTGTTCTTCGTGTTTCCAGGTTTTAAATCATTAAGTTAGCATATCATATAGATATAGAACATGTGTTTAGTTGATTTTAAAAGTTAAGTTAGAAGGATTAACTTTGTTTGAAAACAAGTTTAGAATTAACTAAACTATATTCTAGTGATTACAAGTTTAAATTTTCGAATAAGATAGTTATATATATATATATATATATATATATATATGAATCGAATGATGTTATGAATGATAGTGCTCCAAATGAACATATATTTAGTAGCAATATCCTCCCAACATGTAAATTATTTAGTTGTAATTGTCCTATTTTAAGTTGTAATCGTTTATATTATATAAATGCGAAGACAAAAGGCGAAAATGACGATTTGAAGACGCAAATGACCAAAAAGCTCAAATGTACAAGATACAATCCAAGTGGTTCAATTTATTGATAAGAAACGTCTAAAAATGACAAAAGTACATGTTGCGGAACGCAAAGTGCAAGATATTAAATTATATGAAAGGACGTTCGAAAATTCAGAAACGGGACATGAGTCAACTATCAACGCCCGATGCAACGGACTAAAAATTACAAGTCTACTATGCACAAGAATATAATATAATATATAAATAATTATATTAATTATTTATATTTTATATTTATATATAAATTATTTCGACAAGCTAAGATCCAAAAAATTGTGAGCAGAAAAATCAAACTCCACGACTCGCGGAGTTTAAAGGCCAAAAACTCCACGACTCGCGGAGCAGCCAGATTCCAAAATGCCTATAAAAGGCCACGAGCTTCTGCAGTTTTAAAAAATATATATATATACATAATAATAATAATACTCTGTAATATATAATAAATAAATAAATATATATATATATATATATATATATATATATATATATATATATATAAATAATATATATATATATATATAGTATAGGTTAGTTTTATATTAGATAAGTTTGAGTTATGTAAAGGTTATTTTACGGGTTTTTGAAGTCGAAATTCTGTCCGTGTAACACTACGCGATAAATACTCTATGTAAGCTATGTTCTCCTTTTTAAATTAATGTCTCGTACTTAAGTTATTATTATGCTTATTTGAGCCAAAGTAATCATGATGTTGGACTAATTACTAAAATTGGTTAATTGGGCTTTGTACCTTAATTGGGGTTTGGACAAAAGAACGACACTTGTGGAAATTAGACTATGGGCTATTAATGGGCTTTATATTTGTTTAACTAAATGATAGTTTGTTAATTTTAATATAAAGATTTACAATTGGACGTCCTTATAAATAACCATATACACTCGATCGGACACGATGGGCGGGATATTTATATGTACGAATAATCATTCATTTAACCGGACACGGGAATGGATTAATAGTCACTAGAATTATTAAAACAGGGGTGAAATTATGTACAAGGACACTTGGCATAATTGGTAACAAAGTATTCAAACCTTGGGTTACACGCAGTCGATATCCTGGTGTAATTATTAAACAAAGTAATAAAACCTTGTTACAGTTTAAGTCCCCAATTAGTTGGAATATTTAACTTCGGGTATAAGGATAATTTGACGAGGACACTCGCACTTTATATTTATGACTGATGGACTGTTATGGACAAAAACCAGACGGACATATTAAATAATCCAGGACAAAGGACAATTAACCCATGGGCATAAAACTAAAATCAACACGTCAAACATCATGATTACGGAAGTTTAAATAAGCATAATTCTTTTATTTCATATTTAATTTCCTTTATTTTATATTTAATTGCACTTCTAATTATCGCACTTTTATTTATTGTTATTGTATTTAATTGCACTTTTAATTATCGTACTTTTTAATTATCGCAATTTTGTTTTATCGCACTTTTATTTATCGCAATTTCATTATCATTATTTATTTTACGCTTTAAATTAAGTTGTATTTATTTTTACATTAGGTTTTAACTGCAACTAAAGTTTTAAAATCGACAAACCGGTCATTAAACGGTAAAAACTCCCCTTTAAAATAATAATATTACTTTTATATATATTTGTATTTTTATAAATTAAAACTAATATAGCGTTAAGCTTTGATTAAAAGATTTCATGTAGAACGAACCGGACTTACTAAAAACTACACTACTCTACGATTAGGTACACTGCCTATAGTGTTGTAGCAAGGTTTAGGTATATCCCATTTGTAAATAAATAATTAAAACTTGTGTAAAATTGTAGCAAATTTAATAGTATTTCCTAGTAAGAATATAAACTATTTCGTACCCCCACGCTACGACATCAAGTTTTTGGCGCCGCTGCCGGGGACTCGGCGAAACGCTATATTTTTAATTTATTTTTGTATAAATATATTTATATATATTTTTAGAAAAAAAATATAAAATTAAAAAAAAAAACGTTTTTCAAACTCCACGACTCGCGGAGTTTGCAGGCTTAAAACTCCACGACTCGCGGAGCCACCCTGACAAGCCTGCAGAAATCCTAAATTTGCATTTATTACGGAGTTTTAATTATTATTATTAATTAATTAGTATTTATGGTTAATTAATTTATTATTTAGTTTAAGTTTTATATAATTTGTAATAATTAATTTTAATTAGTTTTATTTAAATTGTAAAATTAATAGTTTTATAAAATAAATAATATAAAAATAATATTTTTTTAAAAAAAATTGTACTTTTTACAACTTTTAGTATATTTTTATATTTTGTCCCTTTTTATTCGTTTTTAGCGTAACTTTTGTATTTTTCGCTCGTATTTAGTTTTAAATATAATTTTTGCCGTAGCTTATTTTTATTTTTTTAGATTTTTAGGCTTTGCCGTTAAATCCCTTAAGTGCTATTTCTTTAGACTAAGATTTAGGTGCTTTAGAATTTTGCGACGATTTTAAAATTTTAGTGCCTTTTAAGTCACGACTCGCTACTTTCTTATTTTTATTTTTCGACGTTTTTCGACGCGCATTCTTTTTCTTTCTTATTTCTCGACGCTTTAGTTTTTAGGACTTAATAATTTTCTCTATTTCTTATCTACTATCTCAAACGGAAAGAAAAATTATTTAAGTGGTTAAATTAATGGACGTTGACAATTTTCTGCTTCGTAGTAATAGTTGGATTTTTTAGTGGTTGAGTTGTGAGCTTCCGATTTAAAGGGTTCTGGCTCCCTGCTGCATCTTTTGGCTATTCGAAACGTGGGCAAAAGTAGAAAAGTCTATTAATTGGACAACTTATATAAGTTTTTCTATTTTTATAACTAATAGGATAATTAGTAAATGCACCACATTGTAGCTAAAATTTGGCCATCGCAATAAAATGGAAAATTTTGAAAATAAGGCTATGGAAACTCTTTTTGATATCCAAAATCAATTAAATCAATACTCTCAAACGAGTGTTGATGACAATTCGATCAGTCAATCTTGGATCACGAACGACGAAACAATAACTGGTTGTGAAATCTGTGGAGATTATCACTCAACATGGGAATGTTACTATTATATTCCTATGGAAAATTACGCACCCATGGAACCTGAATGGAATGATTATGAGGAATACAATTCTAATTGGGATTATTCAGAAGAATATATCCAAACTCAACAACTAGTAGACGAGGAAAATTATGTGTCTGAAAATTTATTAGATAATATGAAAATCAAACTCGAAGAACTTGATGCTCAAAATGAACAAATGAGAGAGTTTGTAAATAGGCAAGCTGAAACTCTATCAGATTACACACCTATTGATCTGAGGAGTCGTGTGCAAGAAAATCTCATATCATCGAATTTTGATGAATTCGAGAGCTCCGAAATCACCAATTATCCTGATGACACTTTTTATTCAGCTTTAGCAATTTCACAACATATCGACACATTAGCCTCAACCGACGAAATCGTCGATCCATCTATGGATGAAGAAGAAGTAAGAATGACAAATTGGTACTCTTGGGAAAATGATAACATTGAAAATTTTACCCCCGAGACCAAAATGGTGGGACCGATAAGTACCGTTAATGAAGAAGAATTTGCTTCAATCCAGCCACAACCTTCCAACCCAATATTCTCAATAGACGAGTCATCTACCAAAGATGAACTACAAGCTGTAATAGATATTGACACCTCGAATTTCACCCAATTGGGTAATAGAGGTGAAAACTTTGATTCCGAGAATGAACAAAAGGAAGTGTTAGGAATTGTCCACCCTATAGAAATATGTATGTCGGTGTATATCGATCCATTTGACCAAGAACCAGAAAAGAGACATATCCATTTACTAAAAGCTACACTTAAAAAAGAATTAAGTAGTGACGATCTGGTGAGTCTAAACTTTAAACCCATTGATATATTATATACCACCCGAAATGTAAATAACTGGCTCACTACTCTAATTCGTGGAACTCATTCTACCGACTTCACATGTCGTCAGCTAAGTGTGGGGAAGTCTAACCCCACTTAACGTTAAATTAGGGGTTCGGGTTAGTGCATAACTCGTTAATAAAAATGTACAATTAGGGTAAAAGACGCATTTTCAAATATTAGCAAACAGTTCAGAAAAGCAACCGTTTTTGAAGAAAAACATGTGTGAAATAACAAAAGAAGGAATGAACGATGAGACGCGCCATCTATCATTTGACGAGCTTTGTAATTACAAACTGGGTATTTTCAATCACTTTTCTACACTAATCACCCTCATGAATTTATAATTAGAGTCTGATTTCATGCAAATGAGGGCATTGTATGATCTCAAGTGTGGGGAAGGGTTATAAATTCTCTCGGGTTTATACGCCAAATTTTATGAAAATTTGAAAAATTTTCAACTAAATGAATTTAAAATCATATTTATATATATTTATGAACGGTGAAAATTAGGTGTTAATACCGAAATTATCGTTACCTCGGAAAGGACATAAATTGAGAAACACCCTAAAACGCTTGAATTTATTTATTTAAGAATAAAAAGGCAAAGAAAGAAACTAAGTGTGGGGAGAATGTACCTAGTTATTCAATTAAAAACTATCTAGCACATGTTTCTGTAAAGTTTATTGCAGGTGCTTTTGTTTTGGACTAAATTAACTATTTTACCCGATGAAAGAAAAGAAAAGATGGATCTACACGATGAATCAATTCCATTATTAAAAGGAAGTAAAGTCTTCCGAAAAAGACACGCGCTTCTTGATTTAGGTCAAGAAGTTGTCATCCAGACCTGCTGTAGGTTGACGAAAAATCTAGAAAAGTCAACACTAAAATCAGCAGGAAATCCACGGACCTCAGCATAAAATAGGGTCGCTAAGTGGTCAGACTTATCCTAACCATGAGAGGATCTGTCTCATAAAATGGAGAGGGCGCCGTGCAAATTAGCTTAATAAGACTAATGAATCAGATCCCCAGAAAGGATAATCTCCTTAAAGATTAGAAATCAGCTTTTAAGCCTAATATTACTCAATCCTTGAGATTGACCTTAAAGATCGAGAATTACAAACTCATGGAATTCAATGATATCTAAACTCGAGCTTGAACGAGAAAATATTTTGATCAAAATTAAAACCGATTTGTTTTCTGAAAACCTATTTTCAATGCGTTCATTACCATTGAACGTAAAATCCTAGGAATTCACCTGGAATTCATTAGGTCACCTGAACTAAATCGGGTGTCAACCGTAAGAACGGTGGTTGCATAGCATGGTCGAAGACAGGACCTTGTGCTAGACCGGAAAATTATAAGGGTGAGCTTTACTATTGCTCCTACAAAGGATAGTAATTGCGTCCGACACGTTATAGACCATAATTAAAAGTATGTCAGGGGACATTGCCTTAACAGTTGCTTGTTCAACGCTTTCCTTTACAACCAGACGGTAGTTTACCGAAAGGTAATATACGGAGCAAGTATACTGGACGTGTTGCTTTCCTAATACAAGGTTAGCAAGTGGGTGACACAAAATCATAAGTTTTGAGCTAAAATTTTCAAATCTAAAACCCACAAAACCCACAAAAACATTTTGCAAACACCGGTGAAGGGTTATACTGGAAAACTTATCTAGGATAAAAACTAGAATGAATTTTCAAAAGATCAAATGTTTTCATAAAGATCCAATTTCCTAAAGGATCTAAATTTTTATAGTCATGTGGGACTGTAAACCACATCGTTACTACCATGGTTCATACCGCCATCTCAAAATCACTAATGTATAAAGTGTGAAGAATAAAGAAGTGATTCGTGTGATGTATTATATTTCAAGTTCTGTATTGCTAGGACAAGCAACGTTCAAGTGTGGGGATATTTGATAGTGCTCCAAATGAACATATATTTGGTAGCAATATCCTCCCAACATGTAAATTATTTAGTTGTAATTGTCCTATTTTAAGTTGTAATCGTTTATATTAAATAAGTGCGAAGACAAAAGGCGAAAATGACGATTTGAAGACGCAAATGACCAAAAAGCTTAAATGTACAAGATACAATCCAAGTGGTTCAATTTATTGATAAGAAACGTCTAAAAATGACAAAAGTACAAGTTGCGGAACGCAAAGTGCAAGATATTAAATTATACGAAAGGACGTTCGAAAATCCGGAACCGGGACATGAGTCAACTATCAACGCCCGACGCAACGGACTAAAAATTACAAGTCTACTATGCACAAGAATATAATATAATATATAAATAATTATATTAATTATTTATATTTTATATTTATATATAAATTATGTCGACAAGCTAAGATCCAAAAAATTGTGAGCTGAAAAATCAAACTCCACGACTCGCGGAGTTTGAAGGCCAAAAACTCCACGACTCGCGGAGCAGCCAGATTCCAAAATGCCTATAAAAGGCCACGAGCTTCTGCAGTTTTAAAAATATATATATATATACATAATAATAATAATACTCTGTAATATATAATATATATATATATATATATATATATATATATATATATATATATATATATATATATATATATATATAGTATAGGTTTGTTTTATATTAGATTAGTTTGGGTTATGTAAAGGTTATTTTACGGGTTTTTGAAGTCAAAATTCTGTCCGTGTAACACTACGCAATAAATACTCAATGTAAGCTATGTTCTCCTTTTTAAATTAATGTCTCGTACTTAAGTTATTATTATGCTTATTTGAGCCAAAGTAATCATGATGTTGGACTAATTACTAAAATTGGGTAATTGGGCTTTGTACCTTAATTGGGGTTTGGACAAAAGAACGACACTTGTGGAAATTAGATTATGGGCTATTAATGGGCTTTATATTTGTTTGACAAAATGATAGTTTGTTAATTTTAATATAAAGATTTACAATTGGACGTCCCTATAAATAACCATATACACTCGATCGGACACGATGAGCGGGATATTTATATGTACGAATAATCATTCATTTAACCGGACACGGGAATGGATTAATAGTCATTAGAATTATTAAAACAGGGGTGAAATTATGTACAAGGACACTTGACATAATTGGTAATAAAGTATTAAAACCTTGGGTTACAGGCAGTCGATATCCTGTTGTAATTATTAAACAAAGTAATAAAACCTTGTTACAGTTTAAGTCCCCAATTAGTTGGAATATTTAACTTCGGGTATAAGGATAATTTGACGAGGACACTCGCACTTTATATTTATGATTGATGGACTGTTATGGACAAAAACCAGACGGACATATTAAATAATCCAGGGCAAAGGACAATTAACCCATGGGCATAAAACTAAAATCAACACGTCAAACATCATGATTACGGAAGTTTAAATAAGCATAATTCTTTTATTTCATATTTAATTTCCTTTATTTTATATTTAATTGCACTTCTAATTATCGCACTTTTATTTATTGTTATTGTAGTTAATTGCACTTTTAATTATCGTACTTTTTAATTATCACAATTTTATTTTTTCGCACTTTTATTTATCGCAATTTCATTATCATTATTTATTTTACGCTTTAAATTAAGTTGTATTTATTTTTACATTAGGTTTTAACTGCAACTAAAATTTTAAAATCGACAAACCGATCATTAAACGGTAAAAACCCCCTTTTAAAATAATAATATTACTTTTATATATATATTTGTATTTTTATAAATTAAAACTAATATAGCGGTAAGCTTTGATTAAAAGATTCCCTGTGGAACGAACCGGACTTAATAAAAACTACACTACTCTACGATTAGGTACACTGCCTATAGTGTTGTAGCAAGGTTTAGGTATATCCCATTTGTAAATAAATAATTAAAACTTGTGTAAAATTGTAGCATATTTAATAGTATTTCCTAGTAAAAATATAAACTATTTCGTACCCCCACGCTACGACATCAATGAACATCATTACTACCTCAAGTTTAGTAGGTAAACCTACTGGAAGTGACAAGAAATGATCTAGCTTCAAAGGATCTTGGATGGCTTGGAAGTTCTTGAAGTAGAATCATGAAATCAACAAAAGTTCGAATAAGAATTTCTATCTTGATTTAAGATAGTTATGTTTATAAGAATTGAACCAAAGCTTAAATAAGTTTATTACCTTGATTATGAGATGAAAAGCTACTGGAATTTAAGTAAAATTCTTGATCCTAAAGAGTTGTTGGATTGGATTAAAAGTAGGAAGCAAACTTCTTGAAGTTGGAAGACTATCTTAATATGTTCTTGATCAAGCTTTGTTATGATGTTTATAGCTTAGTTTAGATGATCAAAACTTGTTGAATTGATGGAGGTTTTTGTATTCTTGAATGAGTAGGAGATTAGAGCTAATTAAAGTTGAAATGAAATGGATATGTGTGTGTGTAGGTTCACGTGAATGGGTGGATGGATATATACAAATTTTAGTTTGTAATCTAGCTTAATAATTGGCATAAGAGGTTAAGAGTTGTTTAAAGATATTTCCCACTTGTTAATGCGTATAAATTAATCTATGATTTTATATTTGAAATTTCAAAGATGATGTTTTTTAATTATAGGCCAAAGCAAATAAAGCCTTCTTTTCAACTACAAAGCTACAACCATGCGATTAAAAATTTGTGATCTTTGGTTTATCGGTTAAGTACATTTTCTGATACTTAAGTTACTAATTCATGGTTATTTGTATTATCATAGTTGAAGATTGTTTTAAAATATCATCATTTAATAAAACCCGCGAAACCGCGGGTCATTAAGTAGTTTATAAGAATAAGTTAAGTTTTATACGTGTTTTCATTTGGAATAACTTTCATCAAGTATTATATAACACAAAAAATTTATTTAAAGTGAAAGTTAAAAACATAAAGTCAAAAAATGACTATTAAATTGGAATGGAGAGAATATAATAATAAAATTATTATGTAATTTTTATAAAATAAAAATCTTAACTGACATAATCTAGACATTAGATGAAATTACTACTAATTTAAATACAACAACGACTACAATACTCAATTTCATGAAAAGTGGAGTATAAGGAATGTAAAGTCTAGAAGTCATTCCTCCACACCCGGGTAAAAAATCGTTCTCCACCACGGTTAGAAAAATTACTACTACTTTGAATTTATACCATTAATTCTAATGATAATATTTTATTATTTGTCTCACTCTAAAAATGACAATAAATAACAAAATACACCTAAATATTAGTAAACGAGGAAAATGATTATCGCGTGTTGCTGCGAAAAATTATTTGTAACAATACATGACTTTCACCTATCGCTTATTAAAGAAAGAGATATCTCTTCCTACCATGATATGGATCACATTCAAAAGTCTCGCATGAAGTGGATTTCAGATAATGATGAGAACTCAAGTTATTATCACAGCCTTATTAATATGCGTATATGATCACAATCTGCTAACGTCATTCCTTCAGATGGTGTCTCGATTGATGATCCATATTCTACATGGTGTCTAGATTGACGATCCATATTCGCACGAAGTATATTTTTTATTATTTGTCTATCATTATCGTAACGATAAATGAAAATAATTTTTCATTCATTAGATGGGTACACATGTTGATTCTTACATTTATTGTTTTAATTTTGATTTATTATGAATATAATATATTCTTACTTTGTTTCATATACTGTCTGATATATGTTTCATTATCTAACCATGAGTGTGGTGGTTGAATGGTTATGATCCTGACCTTCCATAGTGGAGGTCATGGGTTCGATTCCAGGCACCCACAGTAATCCACTCATGGCCACGGAGGTTCGCCTGCAATGACTCCGGTTGCTCGCGTAGCAAGTAGTCGCTCTGGGATTAGTCAAGTTGACTGTTTGGATACCCAGGTTAAAAAAATTAAAAAATATGTTCCATTATCTATTTGTTATTATGTTAATGATGAATGACGAATGATAACCAAATTTTCAATTATTAAATGTATATACTTGTTAGATTTTATAGTTAGTGTTTAAATTTTGATTTCTTATAAATTAGATTATGATGATTATGATTATGATTATGATTATGATTACGATTATGATTATGATATGATTTTATTTGCTTTTAAATACACAATGCATTATTTAATTTGTTATTAACACAATTAAAAATGTTACTAAGTGAAATGTCCCGTTCTTATTGATTAAAAACGTTCCATATTAATTGATTTCGTTGCGAGGTTTTGACCTCTATATGAGACGTTTTTCAAAGACTGCATTCATTTTAAAACAAACCATAACCTTTATTTCATCAATAAAGGTTTAAAAAGCTTTACGTAGATTATCAAATAATGATAATCTAAAATATCCTGTTTACACACGACCATTACATAATGGTTTACAATACAAATATGTTACAACAAAATAAGTTTCTTGAATGCAGTTTTTACACAATATCATACAAGCATGGACTCCAAATCTCGTCCTTATTTAAGTATGCGACAGCGAAAGCTCTTAATAATCACCTGAGAATAAACATGCTTAAAACGTCAACAAAAATGTTGGTGAGTTATAGGTTTAACCTATATATATCAAATCATAATAATAGACCACAAGATTTCATATTTCAATACACATCCTATACATAGAGATAAAAATTATTCATATGGTGAACACCTGGTAACCGACATTAACAAGATGCATATATAAGAATATCCCCATCATTCCGGGACACCCTTACTAAAGCATCCGGTACTTTGGATGGGGTTTGTTAGGCCCAATAGATCTATCTTTAAGATTCGCGTCAATTAGGGTGTCTGTTCCCTAATTCTTAGATTACCAGACTTAATAAAAAGGGGCATATTCAATTTCGATAATTCAACCATAGAATGTAGTTTCACGTACTTGTGTCTATTTTGTAAATCATTTATAAAACCTGCATGTATTCTCATCCCAAAAATATTAGATTTTAAAAGTAGGACTATAACTCACTTTCACAGATTTTTACTTCGTCGGGAAGTAAGACTTGGCCACTGGTTGATTCACGAACCTATAACAATATATACATATATATCAAAGTATGTTCAAAATATATTTACAACACTTTTAATAAATTTTGATGTTTTAAGTTTATTAAGTCGGCTGTCCTCGTTAGTAACCTACAACTAGTTGTCCACAGTTAGATGTACAGAAATAAATCGATAAATATTATCTTGAATCAATCCACGACCCAGTGTATACGTATCTCAGTATTGATCACAACTCAAACTATATATATTTTGGAATCAACCTCAACCCTGTATAGCTAACTCCAACATTCACATATAGAGTGTCTATGGTTGTTCCGAAATATATATAGATGTGTCGACATGATAGGTCGAAACATTGTATATGTTTCTATGGTATCTCAAGATTACATAATATACAATACAAGTTGATTAAGTTATGGTTGGAATAGATTTGTTACCAATTTTCATGTAGCTAAAATGAGAAAAATTATCCAATCTTGTTTTACCCATAACTTCTTCATTTTAAATCCGTTTTGAGTGAATCAAATTGCTATGGTTTCATATTGAACTCTATTTTATGAATCTAAACAGAAAAAGTATAGGTTTATAGTCGTAAAATAAGTTATAAATCGTTTTTGTAAAGGTAGTCATTTCAGTCGAAAGAACGACGTCTAGATGACCATTTTAGAAAACATACTTCCACTTTGAGTTTAACTATAATTTTTGGATATAGTTTCATGTTCATAATAAAAATCATTTTCTCAGAATAACAACTTTTAAATCAAAGTTTATCATAGTTTTTAATTAACTAACCCAAAACAGCCCGCGGTGTTACTACGACGGCGTAAATCCGGTTTTACGGTGTTTTTCGTGTTTCCAGGTTTTAAATCATTAAGTTAGCATATCATATAGATATAGAACATGTGTTTAGTTGATTTTAAAAGTCAAGTTAGAAGGATTAACTTTTGTTTGCGAACAAGTTTAGAATTAACTAAACTATGTTCTAGTGATTACAAGTTTAAACCTTCGAATAAGATAGCTTTATATGTATGAATCGAATGATGTTATGAACATCATTACTACCTTAAGTTCCTTGTATAAACCTACTGAAAAATAGAAAAATGGATCTAGCTTCAACGGATCCTTGGATGGCTCGAAGTTCTTGAAGCAGAATCATGACACGAAAACAAGTTCAAGTAAGATCATCACTTGAAATAAGATTGTTATAGTTATAGAAATTGAACCAAAGTTTGAATATGATTATTACCTTGTATTAGAATGATAACCTACTGTAAGAAACAAAGATTTCTTGAGGTTGGATGATCACCTTACAAGATTGGAAGTGAGCTAGCAAACTTGAAAGTATTCTTGATTTTATGTAACTAGAACTTGTAGAATTTATGAAGAACACTTAGAACTTGAAGATAGAACTTGAGAGAGATCAATTAGATGAAGAAATTTGAAGAATGAAAGTCTTTGTAGGTGTTTTTGGTCGTTGGTGTATGGATTAGATATAAAGGATATGTAATTTTGTTTTCATGTAAATAAGTCATGAATGATTACTCATATTTTTGTAATTTTATGAGATATTTCATGCTAGTTACCAAATGATGGTTCCCACATGTGTTTGGTGACTCACATGGGCTGCTAAGAGCTGATCATTGGAGTGTATATACCAATAGTACATACATCTAAAAGCTGTGTATTGTACGAGTACGAATACGGGTGCATACAAGTAGAATTGTTGATGAAACTGAACGAGGATGCAATTGTAAGCATTTTTGTTAAGTAGAAGTATTTTGATAAGTGTATTGAAGTCTTTCAAAAGTGTATAAATACATATTAAAACACTACATGTATATACATTTTAACTGAGTCGTTAAGTCATCGTTAGTCGTTACATGTAAGTGTTGTTTTGAAACCTTTAGGTTAACGATCTTGTTAAATGTTGTCAACCCAATGTTTATAATATCAAATGAGATTTTAAATTATTATATTATCATGATATTATCATGTATGAATATCTCTTAATATGATATATATACATTAAATGTCTTTACAACGATAATCGTTACATATATGTCTCGTTTAAAAATCATTAAGTTAGTAGTCTTGTTTTTACATATGTAGTTCATTGTTAATATACTTAATGATATGTTTACTTATCATAGTATCATGTTAACTATATATATATATATATCCATATATATGTCATCATATAGTTTTTACAAGTTTTAACGTTCGTGAATCACCGGTCAACTTGGGTGGTCAATTGTCTATATGAAACATATTTCAATTAATCAAGTCTTAACAAGTTTGATTGCTTAACATGTTGGAAACATTTAATCATGTAAATATCAATCTCAATTAATATATATAAACATGGAAAAGTTCGGGTCACTACAGTACCTACCCGTTAAATAAATTTCGTCCCGAAATTTTAAGCTGTTGAAGGTGTTGACGAATCTTCTGGAAATAGATGCGGGTATTTCTTCTTCATCTGATCTTCATGCTCCCAGGTGAACTCGGGTCCTCTATGAGCATTCCATCGAACCCTAACAATTGGTATCTTGTTTTACTTAAGTCTTTTAACCTCACGATCTATTATTTCGACGGGTTCTTCGATGAATTGGAGTTTTTCGTTGATTTGGATTTCATCTAACGGAATAGTGAGATCTTCTTTAGCAAAACATTTCTTCAAATTTGAGACGTGGAAAGTGTTATGTACAGCCGCGAGTTGTTGAGGTAACTCAAGTCGGTAAGCTACTGGTCCGACACGATCAATAATCTTGAATGGTCCAATATACCTTGGATTGAATTTCCCTCGTTTACCAAATCGAACAACGCCTTTCCAAGATGAAACTTTAAGCATGACCATCTCTCCAATTTCAAATTCTATATCTTTTCTTTTAATGTCAGCGTAGCTCTTTTGTCGACTTTGGGCGGTTTTCAACCGTTGTTGAATTTGGATGATCTTCTCGGTAGTTTCTTGTATAATCTCCGGACCCGTAATCTATCTATCCCCCACTTCACTCCAACAAATCGGAGACCTGCACTTTCTACCATAAAGTGCTTCAAACGGCGCCATCTCAAAGCTTGAATGGTAGCTGTTGTTGTAGGAAAATTCTGCTAATGGTAGATGTCGATCCCAACTGTTTTCGAAATCAATAACACATGCTCGTAGCATGTCTTCAAGCGTTTGTATCGTCCTTTCACTCTGCCCATCAGTTTGTGGATGATAGGCAGTACTCATGTCTAGACGAGTTCCTAATGCTTGCTGTAATGTCTGCCAGAATCTTAAAATAAATCTGCCATCCCTATCAGAGATAATAGAGATTGGTATTCCATGTCTGGAGACGACTTCCTTCAAATACAGTCGTGCTAACTTCTCCATCTTGTCATTTTCTCTTATTGGCAGGAAGTGTGCTGATTTGGTGAGACGATCAACTATTACCCAAATAGTATCAATACCACTTGCAGTCCTTGGCAATTTAGTGATGAAATCCATGGTAATGTTTTCCCATTTCCATTCCGGGATTTCGAGTTGTTGAAGTAGACCTGATGGTTTCTGATGCTCAGCTTTGACCTTAGAACACGTCAAACATTCTCCTACATATTTAGCAACATTGGCTTTCATACCCGGCCACCAAAAATGTTTCTTGAGATCCTTGTACATCTTCCCCGTTCCAGGATGTATTGAGTATCTGGTTTTATGAGCTTCTCTAAGTACCATTTCTCTCATATCTCCAAATTTTGGTACCCAAATCCTTTCAGCCCTATACCGGGTTCCGTCTTCCCGAATTTTAAGATGCTTCTCCGATCCTTTGGGTATTTCATCCTTTAAATTTCCCTCTTTTAAAACTCCTTGTTGCGCCTCCTTTATTTGAGTAGTAAGGTTATTATGAATTATTATATATTCATAGATTTTACTCGAATGGGTTCTCTGTCCTTCCTGCTCAAAGCATCGGCTACCACATTTGCCTTCCCTGGGTGGTAACGAATCTCAAAGTCGTAATCATTCAACAATTCAATCCACCTATACTGCCTCATATTCAGTTGTTTCTGATTAAATATGTGTTGAAGACTTTTGTGGTCGGTAGATATAATACTTTTGACCCCATATAAGTAGTGCCTCCAAGTCTTTAATGCAAAACAACCGCGCCTAATTCCAAATCATGCGTCGTATAATTTTGTTCGTGAATCTTCAATTTTCTAGACGCATAAGCAATCACCTTCATTCGTTGCATTAATACACAACCGAGACCTTGCTTTGATGCGTCACAATAAATCACAAAATCATTATTCCCTTCAGGCAATGACAATATAGGTGCCGTAGTTAGCTTTTTCTTCAATAACTGAAACGCTTTCTCTTGTTCATCATTCCATTCAAATTTCTTCCCTTTATGCGTTAACGCAGTCAAGGGTTTTGCTATTCTGGAAAAGTCTTGGATGAACCTTCTGTAGTAACCAGCTAGTCCTAAAAACTGGCGTATGTGTTTTGGAGTTTTCGGGGTTTTCCACTTTTCAACAGTTTCTATCTTTGCCGGATCCACCTTAATACCTTCTTTGTTCACTATGTGACCGAGGAATTGAACTTCTTCCAACCAAAATGCACACTTTGAAAACTTAGCGTACAATTCTTCCTTCCTCAATACTTCTAACACCTTTCTCAAATGTTCACCGTGTTCTTGGTCATTCTTTGAGTAAATAAGTATGTCATCAATGAAAACAATGACAAACTTGTCAAGGTATGGTCCACACACTCGGTTCATAAGGTCCATGAACACAGCTGGTGCATTAGTTAAACCAAACGGCATGACCATAAACTCGTAATGACCGTAACGTGTTCTGAAAGCAGTCTTTGGAATATCATCTTCTTTCACCCGTATTTGATGATACCCGGAACGTAAGTCAATCTTTAAATAAACAGACGAGCCTTGTAGTTGATCAAATAAGTCGTCGATTCTCGGTAGTGGGTAGCAGTTCTTGATGGTAAGTTTGTTCAACTCTCAGTAGTCGATACACAACCTGAATGTACCATCTTTCTTCTTGATAAACAAAACAGGAGCTCCCCACGGTGATGTGCTTGGTCGAATGAAACCACGCTCTAAAAGTTCTTGTAATTGGCTTTGCAGTTCTTTCATCTCGCTGAGTGCGAGTCTGTAAGGAGCACGAGCTATTGGTGCAGCTCCCGGTACAAGATCTATTTGAAATTCAACGGATCGATGTGGGGGTAATCCTGGTAATTCTTACAGAAATACATCGGGAAATTCTTTTGCAATGGGAACATCATTGATGCTCTTTTCTTCAGTTTGTACTTTCTCGACGTGTGCTAGAACAGCATAGCAACCTTTTCTTATTAGTTTTTGTGCCTTCAAATTACTAATAAGATGTAGCTTCGTGTTGCCCTTTTCTCCGTACACCATTAAGGGTTTTCCTTTTTCTCGTATAATGCGAATTTCATTTTTGTAACAAACGATCTCTGCTTTCACTTCTTTCAACCAGTCCATACCGATTATCACATCAAAACTCCCTAACTCTCGTGGTATCAAATCAATCTTAAATGTTTCGCTAACCAGTTTAATTTCTCGATTCCGACATATATTATCTACTGAAATTAATTTACCATTTGCTAATTCGAGTAAAAATTTACTATCCAAAGGCGTCAATGGACAACTTAATTTAGCACAAAAATCTCTACTCATATAGCTTCTATCCGCACCCGAATCAAATAAAACGTAAGCATATTTATTGTCAATAAGAAACGTACCCGTAACAAGCTCCGGGTCTTCCTGTGCCTCTGCCGTATTAATATTGAAAACTCTTCCGCGGCCTTGTCCATTCGTGTTCTCCTGGTTCGGGCAATTTCTAATAATGTGGCCTGGTTTTCCACATTTATAACAAACTACATTGGCATAACTTGCCCCGACACTACTTGCTCCGCCATTACTCGTTCCGACACCATTTGTTCCTTTCGTTCTATTAACCCCTGGTCCGTAGACCTCACACTGTGCCGCGCTATGACCATTTCTTTTACACTTGTTGCAAAATTTGGTGCAGAACCCCGAGTGATACTTTTCACACCTTTGGCATAGCTGCTTCTGATTGTTGT